>NC_138859.1:29970271-30663731 GCF_965183815.1 Platalea leucorodia
CAGGCACCAGTTCCAATAGCGTCTGCTGCAGCTTGGCCAACAAATCTTCCAGAACCAGCCTTTCCCTCTCTTCAAGCCCGCAGTGGTTTTTAGTTACAGCCAATTAATGAATGCACTGGCTTGTTCCACTCATTCTCCACACCATGGTAAAAAAAATATGCCACAGTTTTTTCTACTCTGTGATGCTTTGGAAATGTCACATATCCAAAAAAGGCTTTTGGAAGTGACTTTTTGGACAATGTCATGTAACAAACTGGCCCATTGTCCTATTTCCAGTTGTCACCAATAGCTAATGCTCAAGGAAAGTGTACAGAAAGCAGGGAAATTATTGCTTTTATATGTCTTCTTATTGTACATTTAGCAGTATAGAGACTTTCTGAGCTAAAGATAGTGTGCAGATTGCAGAAATAAGTCTTGTTTAGAACATCGCTTATGGAAGCAGCCAAACTTTTGAAACCTTCTGGTAATACTGCCATTGCCTGTATATGTTAACACCTTCAAAATTTGGAAAACTGAGTTTAAGATCCTAGGTGAAGTTCTAGAACTCCAATGTTACTGGTTTTACATCCTGGTTGTTACGCTCAATTCAATTGCTTCAGACTTAATTGACTGAAATGGCTTTTCTTCAAAATCTTCAGAAGTTTGCTGCAGCATAGATTCAATTAAAGTTCCCCCTACTTCCATTCCCCCTGCGTACAAGCTTTATAGACATATCTGTCAATATCAAACATTGCAGAGGAACATCTTTTTTACATGTATGCATAATATTTTCTGCTTTGCCTTTCAACTTTCTGTTTAATAATATTAATAATAACATTAATATGAATTTCTGCCTAGGTTTTCTAACTGACGCTAGTGGGATTTTTAACTCAGATGTTATTAACAACCCAAACAAGTTGAGTCATGACTGAATTTTCTCATGCATAAGTAATAACATATCAGTTTGCTATTGCAAGCACACTGCTTTTCAAATAATTAAAACACTCTGCAGACAATTCAAGATTACAGATGAGGAGAAATTGTAGCCTAAGCATATGGATTCAATTTCAAGGAAATACTTCAGTATGTAAATAAAACATTGTTCATGTATCGTACTTATCAATATGATAGACCTGCCAGTCCTCCTGGTTTTCTTTGGAGAAAGATATTTTTCAACTCAGTCAGCATTCTTTGTGTAAGAAATCAGTTCTCTCAAACTCACACACTTTTTTAACAATATAATGTACCCCACACCGCACTCAGCCCTACATACACAAACGTATACATATACAGAGAGTTATGCTTATGTCCTGGTTTCAGCTGGGATAGAGTTAATTTTCTTCTTAGTAGCTGGTAGAGTGCTGTGCTTTGGATTTAGGATGAGAATAATGTTGAGAACACACTGATGTTTTGGTTGTTGCTGAGTAGTATTTACACTAGTGAAGGACTTTTCAGCTTCCCATGCTCGGCCTGGTGTACAAGAAGCTGGGAGGGGGCACAGCCAGGACAGCTGACCCAGACTGGCCAAAGGGCTATTCCATACCATATGACATCATGCTCAGTATATAAGCTGGGGGGAGTGTCACGGATGAGTGGTTAGGTCACTTAAAGAATCACCATCAAAGATATTTGCAAACAGTGATTTTAACAGAAATCTATAAAAGTGTGATTTAACAAAGTTCGATGGCAAGGTTCACTCTATTACTTATTAAATGAATGGACTATATATATATAAAGAGAGAGAAAGAGGAAATTGAGCCCGGAGAAAATACACGGAGGAAAACGAGGCTCTCCCGTTGAATCATGAGGTTCAGAATGGACCCCCTTGCTTTCTAAACTCCTCAGAGAGGAGCCTAGGTGCGGCTGGATCCAATCCTAGTCTCAGACTTGGTCAATGGTTTATGGCTAAGGATTATATGTTTAGCAGCAGTTTAAGGTTTGTTCACAGTTAAGAGAGAATCACAAGAATTTAGCAATAACTAATCATTGGTTAATTTAGCATCTACAAAGTGATTAAATAGGGTTTACTACAATATTTCTATCGATACACATACACACACAATAGGCCTAGTAATTTGTCACGACTTTAGTGAAATACAATATGCATATATAAAGGTACCTAGTAAAAATTCCCCTTGAGTTCAGTGAAATACTCACATCAAATGATTAACTCAGCAGGCGAAGGTTGAGTCTCGAGGAGTGAAAGGCGCCGGAGATCAGCCCACGTTCTGTTGTCAGGCCTCTATATGCAAACTTACTTAGAAGTTCACAGCTCTGAGAGGCGTCTCACTCAGAGGGAGATGCTGGCACAGCCCACTGCGGTCCAGGAGAGCTCAAAGGGTCTCACTTGGCACAGCTGTTTATAGGGTCATGAGATGATTGACTTTAGGCATCAGTAAATTTCCATTCTATTGTCACAACCTGGGTTGGAAATTACTAAAGTTCTCAAAAATTCCAGTGACGCTGGTATAGATCCTCCTGAGTTACAACCCAGATAAGATATGCCCCAAGGCTGTTGGGGGCGGCTGATTATTCCTGGTACAGACGTAAAATATGTTCCAAGGTTGTCAGGGGGAAACTGGCTCCCTGGTACAGACAGTGCTACTCCCACCTTAGCCATGTAAGAGTTTCTGATGCAGTCAAGGGATGCTTAATCACCAAACTCGTTACACAAAGGCCAAGTTTTGACAGGAATTACTGAGACTGTAAAACAGTTCAGGAAGGGGGAGGGATGCACCACCACAGGGAGTTGGCCGGGAGGCAGTGACCACTGCTTGGGGACTGGCTGGGCATCAGTCGGCGAGTGGTGAAAAATTGCATCGTGCATAATTTGCTTTGTATATTATTAATATTATTATTGATATTAATAATTATTAATAATAATATTAACAACTACTACTATTTTACTTTATTTTAATTCAATTATTAAACTGTTCCTATCTGAACCTACAAGTTTTCTCACTTTTACTCTTCCGATTCTCTCCCCCATCCTACTGGGGGGGAGTGAGCGAGCGGCTGTGTGGTGCTTAGTTGCTGGCTGGGGTTAAACCACGACAGCTCATCACAAAAAATATAAAAAAAACTGAAATTTACTCCCTGGATTTGTCTTTATTAGTAACTAAAGCAATTATAACATAAACATCGAGCTATACTTGATTCACTATTCTTAGGGTTTCCCTTAAAGATGTTCTCAATTTCCCCAACTCTTTCTTGCGCTTCCATTCCTATGTAAGATGTAAAAGTTTGGATATCTACATGAACCATAAGTAATTATAGTGCTCCTTTTGTCCGGGTAATTATCGCCTGAGCATAGACTGAGTTAAAGGAGGTGCTTCACGTTTTTATAGCGTGGCACTAGAACATCGTCCTCCCACTATGTAGACCTGAATTTGGTGGGACATAGTTTGCTTCAGTCGAGGTCCTGAGAAACCAACAGGGAGCACTGAGCTCAGGTCACTGTTGCAGGTGATGGAGTGGTCAGAGGGAGAAGAGATGAGATCAGATGAGGTAGGGTAGGGTAAAGCTGGGGAGGAAAAAAATAAAAATGAGGTAGAAAAAGTACTGTTGGGAAGAAAAGTAAAATGTGGTTTGGTAAAACAGTTTGGAAGCAGAGTCAGACAAGGCAAGCAATCAGCTTTTAGAAGTATTTCGATTGGATTAATGGAGGCAAAGATAATAGGAAAAAGCTGAGGGTGAGGAGATGACAAATAAGTGTATGAAATAAGGAGAATACAGAGAAATGTAGACAAGTGTAATTTAAGATATAATTTATCAAATTGTTTATCTGTGTTTCCATTAAGAATAGAATAAATCAGAAACCGATGTCTCTGATAAAAGACAGTTCAGAGGAAATTAACATTTTCTATTTCCCACCCTCAAAAAAATATTGTGTGTGGTTTCATAGAATATATTTAAGTGATTTTCATAAGTAAATCAAAAATATGTATTTATATTTTTAAGAAATTTATTTTGGGGATAAAAGGGCTATTTTTCTTTCTGTTTGTCTTTGAATGAAAATCTTTAGTAGAAATAATTTTTGCCTTATGTTTCTTACCATCTAGGCAGAACTAAGCAGCATAATTGGCAACAGCAAAATTTCCCCCTCTCCAGAGCACCACCAGCACTTGCAATTATTTCACAGCTACTGCAGTTCCCCTGCCGTGTGCCATTCTTGACTTAAAGTTATTCAGAAAAGCTATTAAGCACTACATAATTGTGAGCAAATTGGAGGTAACAAAGACAAGATCAACCAACATGATTGAGGGGATGGAGGGATTGATTTATGAGGAAAGATGAAAAGAGCAACAGTAAATATGTATAGCTTGGCCAAATGATAGCTGGGGGTGGAGAGCAGGATAAACATCTACAAGGATTGTATTTGAATAATGTTGTCATCACCAAGGGCCAGATACATCCATGGTGTAACTTCACTCAAGTCAACTTCAGTAGTGTTACCTCAGGGATGAATTTGGCCATGAGAAAGAGTGAGAGAGAATGAAGAGCTGTTAAGGGAAGTCTGAGGGAATATAACTGTGAAAGCCATGGGAAGAATTGGAGCAAAAAGAAAATGTAAGCTGCATATCAGGAAAATCTTACCGGTGAGATCTAGAAGGCTAATGAATTAGTTAAAAAATGAAAAGCACTTTGAAGATGAAAAATGCTATCCAGCTACAGCTAAGTATCATTATTAAGAGTAGAGCTGAGCAAATAATTTGTAGTGAATTATGCATTCAACTAGTTAAGATTTTTAAAGGCACCTATGGGTGATTCACATAAACTTAGGTGCTACATTTCTCTAGACGCCCTTGCAGCTCCCATCAGAAATATTTCAGTAGATAAAAACATATACACGGATGCATACATATATATGTGTGTGTGCACATGTGTGTGCATGTTCAGGCACCCATGCACAAGCACACAACAAGACAGAAGATTAAGAAATGCTAGCAAGAGTATGCAGGTTTCTTAGACATGGTAGTTGGTATAACAAATTCACAGGATGCCCAGTTCTGCCACTTCACTTCATGGTCCACCTCACTTTCTTTCACAGACTCAGAGTTTTCAATGATTCATATGTTACCTAGCAGAATTAAGGGTCACAAAAATCTATCCTTGGGCAATCCTTATCAAAAATGTGTAAAATCATAGGATAGATTCAGCTGGTATAAATAAATACCTTTGCTAAAATTGAGTTGTGTCAGTTTATACCAGTTGAAGATCTAGATCATAGGTGTCAAAGCCAGAACAAGACAGTAAGAGCAACCATTGAGCTTACTTAACTCTCCAGAGCTCTCCCCTGTTCCCCATCCCAACTCTACTCTAACCATAACTCTTTGGGAATGTTCTGTCCCTGGACAGGTCTAAGCCTTCACCCTTGGGGAGCAAAATTCAGTTTTTCCTAAACTGAAGAGAAATCTTAACTCTTTACTGAACTACTGGTATATGAAAAGGCAAAAACAATGATATTTTTTTCAGCAATTTTAAGAGTTTCACCTTCATATTTTGTAACTTTTCTGGAGCAGGGTCAATCTCTTAGTGCAACACTGTACAGATGACAGCTGTCATCTCAAATGCAATGTCCTTAGGCCATCATAATTCAGGTAACAACAGTAATGTGTGTGTGGCATGTCTTTAAGAAAAATACGGGTCAAATATATGGCATTAATTAATCACCAAATGATTTGCCTAATACTGGACAAACATAAGAAAAAAATTATACTAGCAAACAAAATACTAAACAACTATTGCTATCAGATGTCTCTTCAGGAACATACACAGGTGAAGACCTGTAAAGTGTTACTAACTAAAGCAGACAAACACTTCAGATCAAGTATTACTGAGAAGCAAGGTTCAGTAGTAATGTGTATGTGTATACATATTTGCACTTAAATATTTATGTGAGAGAGAAAAAAAGTGAGATTTGTCAGGAATTATGTGTGTTTTGTCATGACTCTGTGGCCCAATATGGAACTCCTACTAATTTAGTTATTTAGGGAAATTATTTCTAACAAGGGACTTAGAGAACATGGAGCACTTTTTCAGAACTATTTCTGACCAATATTCTATTCAGAACTTGTCGTGGTTTAACCCCAGCCAGCAACTAAGCACCACACAGCCGCTCGCTCACTCCCCCCCGGTGGGATGGGGGAGAGAATCGGAAGAGTAAAAGTGAGAAAACTCACGGGTTGAGATGAAGACAGTTTAATAGGTAAAGCAAAAGCCGCGCGCACAAGCAAAGCAAAACAAGGAATTCATTCACTACTTCCCAGCGGCAGGCAGGTGTTCAGCCATCCCCAGGAAAGCAGGGCTCCATCACGCGTAACGGTTACTTGGGAAGACAAACGCCATCACTCCGAACGTCCCCCCCTTCCTTCTTCTTCCCCCAGCTTATATACTGAGCATGACGTCATATGGTATGGAATAGCCCTTTGGCCAGTCTGGGTCAGCTGTCCTAGCTATGCTCCCTCCCAGCTTCTTATGCACCTGGCAGAGCACAAGAAGCTAAAAAGTCCTTGACTAGTGTAAACTCTACTCAGCAAGAACCAAAACATCAGTGTCTTATCAACATTATTCTCATCCTAAATTCAAAACACAGCACTCTACCAGCTACTAAGAAGAAAATTAACTCTATCCCAGCTGAAACCAGGACAGTATCCACCCCTTATTCCATACCATTTACGTCATGCTCAGGTCCCACATTATCCAATACATCCTCATTAACCACCACCCCACTTATTCTATGGACCACTCCTGTAAAATGTCTGTAAAATGTCCATAAACATCCACAAATGTCCACATAATGTCCATTGGGTTCATTTAGTCCGTGACTGGGCTCCATCGGTGATGGTGATCACTCAGGACAGGAGAGGTGGTGTGTTGCGTGGAGTTATTGGGCACCAAAGCCAGCTCAGGTCGGGTTACTGCTGCACTTGCACTGCTTCTTGTAAGGCTTCTCCTCCATTTGTTCAGGTGGTTCCTGCTATGGTAATTCCTATAACATGCAACTCAGATCATGGGTTACAACAATTTAAAGGTATTTCCATTACAATCTCCACCCCTGGCCACTTTGGGCCAGGATTAACATTGCAATGAACTCCTCCCCTTGCTCCTAGCCTGGCTAGCAACAAGGGGTTCCTGTTATAGTAATTCTCATAACATGCAACTCAAATCCTGGGTTACAACAATTTAAAGGTATTTCCATTACAATCTCCACCCCTGGCCCCTTTGGACCAGACCATTGGGTTTAACACTGCAATGGACTCCTCCCCTTGCCCCTGCTTCGGCTTGGACTTATCCACAGACTGTAGTCCCTTAGGGGTTTACCTGCTCCAAGCGGAGCCTTGTCTATGAGCCACAGTCTCTCCAGGGGTATACCTGCTGTGGCAGGGATTTATCCACAGCCACAGTCACTTAGAGGTGCACCTGTTCCCACATGACCTTCTCCATGGGCCACAATGCTTTCAGAGATATACCTGCTCCAGCGTGGCCTTGCCCGCAGCCACAGTCTCTTCAGAAGTAAACTTGCTCCACCATGGCCTTACCCGCAGCCACAGTCTCTTCAGAAGTAAACTTGCTCCACCATGGCCTTACCCATGGCCACACGCTTTGAGGTGCTCCAGCATGACCTCATGCACAGCCACTGATGCTTCAAGGTGTACCTGCTGCAGCACGGACTTATCCACAGCCACAGATGCTTCGAGGTGTACCCTCTCCAGCGTGGACTTATCCTTGGGCCACAATCCCTTCAAGAAGTATACCTGCTGTGGCACAGACATAACCATGGCCACAGACTCTTCGAGACATACCTGCTCTGGTATGGGCTTATCCACGTCCACAGGCGCTTTGGGGTGTCCTGCTCCCACATGGACTCATCCACAGGTCACAGTCCCTTTGACTCGAGTTCACACTGGAGTTCCAGCCTGTCCAGTACAGCAGTGCAGAAACAGCAGCGATGCCCTGGCCATCTGCCAGCCCAGGGCATGGCCATTGTTGTTATCAAAATGTTCCCAGGCACAGCACAGTAAGATGATAAGCAGTTCAGCAAGTAGCAAAAGCAAAAAGCAGCCACTAACGAGCACTATACTCTAATATACAGTAAGGCAAGCAAGCCCCATGGCAAGTACAGAAGCCTGCTGATTAATACCTAAACAGCAGTAACAGCTATAAATTCAGTCTAGCACATTCCAATTAAATCTGTCATTATCTCGAACCCTTCGAGCCCCACGTTGGGCGCCAAAAAGGACTGTCGTGGTTTAACCCCAGCCAGCAACTAAGCACCACACAGCCGCTCGCTCACTCCCCCCCGGTGGGATGGGGGAGAGAATCGGAAGAGTAAAAGTGAGAAAACTCACGGGTTGAGATGAAGACAGTTTAATAGGTAAAGCAAAAGCCGCGCGCACAAGCAAAGCAAAACAAGGAATTCATTCACTACTTCCCAGCGGCAGGCAGGTGTTCAGCCATCCCCAGGAAAGCAGGGCTCCATCACGCGTAACGGTTACTTGGGAAGACAAACGCCATCACTCCGAACGTCCCCCCCTTCCTTCTTCTTCCCCCAGCTTATATACTGAGCATGACGTCATATGGTATGGAATAGCCCTTTGGCCAGTCTGGGTCAGCTGTCCTAGCTATGCTCCCTCCCAGCTTCTTATGCACCTGGCAGAGCACAAGAAGCTAAAAAGTCCTTGACTAGTGTAAACTCTACTCAGCAAGAACCAAAACATCAGTGTCTTATCAACATTATTCTCATCCTAAATTCAAAACACAGCACTCTACCAGCTACTAAGAAGAAAATTAACTCTATCCCAGCTGAAACCAGACTCAGAGTTTTCAATGATTCATATGTTACCTAGCAGAATTAAGGGTCACAAAAATCTATCCTTGGGCAATCCTTATCAAAAATGTGTAAAATCATAGGATAGATTCAGCTGGTATAAATAAATACCTTTGCTAAAATTGAGTTGTGTCAGTTTATACCAGTTGAAGATCTAGATCATAGGTGTCAAAGCCAGAACAAGACAGTAAGAGCAACCATTGAGCTTACTTAACTCTCCAGAGCTCTCCCCTGTTCCCCATCCCAACTCTACTCTAACCATAACTCTTTGGGAATGTTCTGTCCCTGGACAGGTCTAAGCCTTCACCCTTGGGGAGCAAAATTCAGTTTTTCCTAAACTGAAGAGAAATCTTAACTCTTTACTGAACTACTGGTATATGAAAAGGCAAAAACAATGATATTTTTTTCAGCAATTTTAAGAGTTTCACCTTCATATTTTGTAACTTTTCTGGAGCAGGGTCAATCTCTTAGTGCAACACTGTACAGATGACAGCTGTCATCTCAAATGCAATGTCCTTAGGCCATCATAATTCAGGTAACAACAGTAATGTGTGTGTGGCATGTCTTTAAGAAAAATACGGGTCAAATATATGGCATTAATTAATCACCAAATGATTTGCCTAATACTGGACAAACATAAGAAAAAAATTATACTAGCAAACAAAATACTAAACAACTATTGCTATCAGATGTCTCTTCAGGAACATACACAGGTGAAGACCTGTAAAGTGTTACTAACTAAAGCAGACAAACACTTCAGATCAAGTATTACTGAGAAGCAAGGTTCAGTAGTAATGTGTATGTGTATACATATTTGCACTTAAATATTTATGTGAGAGAGAAAAAAAGTGAGATTTGTCAGGAATTATGTGTGTTTTGTCATGACTCTGTGGCCCAATATGGAACTCCTACTAATTTAGTTATTTAGGGAAATTATTTCTAACAAGGGACTTAGAGAACATGGAGCACTTTTTCAGAACTATTTCTGACCAATATTCTATTCAGAACTATATTCTGACCAATAATACAAACAAAAATAATGCATCTGAATTAATATAAGAGAAATGGAAAATAATCTGAACAAATATTAAGCATTTCACATTTACAATCAGCATCACAACCGATACAATTAAATGAAGCATATTTAATGAAGCATTTAATGAAGCAATTTAATGAAGCATAAGACTATATATCTTCAACTATTATATTCAAATGATAGTGTCTGCATGCTCTGGATATAGTAAAACTTATAATAAATTAACCAAAATAATACCCAGAAAAAAAAATTCTATTCTTCACATACCGAGAGTGAGCCAAGCTTAGTAAAAAGAAAGTATGTCCTTTAGATTACCATGGGGAAGCATTTTGTAATAAATTTCTGAAAGAACTGATACTGAGTGATAGGGACATACTAAAGAACATAAACAATTTGCTAGGCACCCTCTCCTCTCAAAAAAATATCTGAACAGTTTAAATGGTGTATAAATGCAGCAGACCCTCATTCCACATTTCACTGTGGAAGTGACAGTCCATAGCTCAGAAGAAATGAATGGAAACCAATTTCTTAATTTGTTCAACACTGTTCTTTTTCTTCTTTTAACAGATGGAAAAATCCAGCTGAGCAAGATTATGTGCATGTATTAATAATAATACATTATTAATAATATTATAGTAATAATTATTAATAATAATGTATTATCGATAATGCATTATTACTAAGTAGGTAGTACTACCTACTTTTAAAGCCCTGACCAGACACTGTTTAGATAAATTATATTTTGTGTTAGTGATCTGACAGGAAAAGCATATGCCATAGATGGTCTTAACTCAGAACCACTTTTCTCCCTCTTGAAGGGATTTGAATGCCCCAAATGATACAGAGCTTCAGATCTTCCCACACACACATGTCCTAGATTATCGTTTTCCCTTCCTCCCGGTCCAGATAAACTACAGATCATAATTTTCAGATTTGAACATGGTGTCAGCATCTTCAAATATCCCATCCATTCCTATTGATCACACTGATCATCTTTACAGCAGTGTCTACATGTTTATTAAGTACAGCAAGTGCCATTAAGCACATTGGTGCATATCATCCAGTGTAATTAAGACACCAAATTACACTAAACAGGTGTCCTCTTCTGAGCCTGTTTTGCTCAATCCTTTTCAAAACCCAGGCACAAATCTTACAAAGCATCTACTCTGTAGTATATACTCTGCCTGTGCTGTAGCTATTTCAGGCTACTTACAAGCTCTTACCTTTCCTCTCAGCCTCCTTTTCTAAGGAAGCCTCCAAACTGGCCACTTGTCAGAGTGATACAAATGTATCTTGACATCAGCAGGACACAGGGACTGAGGTCATTTCCCTTGACTTTTCCAATTACACAGCTTGCTGCAAGGAGCTGAATCAACCATGAATGTCATTCTGCTTGTACTGGCTGGGAGGGTGCTCCCTGTTCAGCCCTTGGCATTTAACCATGTTGAATTATGAATGTGCTACCAATATCACTGTTTTCCTTGGAGCTGGAAAGGATGAATCACAGGGACCTTTTCTGAATTAGATTTTAAAGTAGACCATGCAATTACTTTTTCTTTTTTTTTTTTTTTTTAAGCAAAGTTTATTCACAAAGCCCCATTTATCTTAAGATTGGCCAGATAATAAGAAATAACATTTGTTCACTATAACATCCTGCCATAATACACTGTGCCACTATCTGAACATGTCATATGTTTTATCTAATATTAGACAAAAGTTGGAAGAGAAACCAGGGCAAGTTCTGTATAATTAAATGGCTGACATTTCGCTAACTCTACCTTTATAAAAAGAACTGTAGCAAAACTTGTGTAACATCATTGTACAAGATGAGACATATCAGACAATGGTAGAGGGGGTAAAGAAGATATTAAAATTGTCTGCATCTATATAATAGGTTGAAATCTGAAAATTTTTTTATTTTAATTTTTTTAGTTCATTTGATTCTGGCAGAACATATAAACCCACTCGCCCCAAAAATTGATGTCTGGTTATTTCTCTGCAGAACAAATGACAACAGAGCAAACTTCCTGAAATATTTTCCCATCCGCCAACTTCTCAACCAGTTGGGTAATTTCATTATGAATAAGGGGGTAAATGGCAGAAATGAACCCAGATTCATGACGGGTTAAACCATGACACACGCCATCTAACATTAGGCACCTAACAGAAGTTTAAGTTAAGAGCATAATTTTTGTAGGTCGTCTCGGTTGTGAGCATTGAGAGTTAAACAATTCCAAAATGACATTTTAGGTGATAGGTAGGAGAAATCAATATTGAGACATCCCATTATCTCTCCATTGACTATGCAGTGAGTCTAGGGAAATGACATCTAGATATTTAATTTAGAAAACTCAGTAATGTGCCTTAAAGTCATCTGAGGTGAGTTTAAGTCTCCTTTTTTTTTTTGTAATTTTCAGGTTTCAACTACCAAAAGAGTTGTTATTGTCCCAAATTGTGATAATTTCTTCAATTAGATACTGAGATTACTGTGAGTTAAAGCCATAAACTCATGTAATGGAAATCAACAATTTTTCAATGAATAAGAACAACTACTGAACGTTACTAACATTTTGGGGTTTAAAGCACTTCAAAGAGGGAAGGGATTTCTAATTTGTTAATAGGATTAGCCCAAAAATGACCCATGAAACACATTCTTCTTATATCTCTGGTGTACCAGAGTCCTGTATACCATTTTTTTTTAAAATCAAGACATAAATATTCTTTTCCTAGATCAAATATGGGATCACCTCAAAAAAGATGCTTCTGCTTCTCTGAACTTCTGTTCCAACTTACCTAGCAAACATCTAACTTTTGTCCCATCTGCAAGTCCCTTGAGTAATTTTTTTATTTGTTTGTTGTTTCCCCTTAGTGCTTCTGATGATCCTAGTCCAGTAAAGACCTTTCCTCTGAAGGTCTTCTATCTTTCAATGGACTAAATATGCTAATTCCTACAAGAGTCATCTGGAGATTTTGAAAGTGTCTAACTTTTTATAGCACATTCAAGAGCAACATGTTGGATGAAGGACTAGAAAGTGGGAGAGAGGAGAAAAAAGCAGAAAGGTAGACAAAACTGTGACTTCCTTTACGCATTTGCAAGATGAAGTCCACTTGCTGCTTCTTGAAAAGATTAGACATTTTCCTGAGTAGAAATAAATGTTCTCATTATTTTCCACCTCTTCCAATCTCCAACTCACACACATACTCTTCTCCTGTGATAAAACAGAAGGCTATAAAAACTGTGCAGCTTAGCTCCATAAATGACCATAACTATACACAAGCGCATGAAGAATCAGAACTTATGACATAGATGGGGAAATTCAGGTTTTCAAATAAGAAACAAAACAAAATCACATCTTTCTTTTCATTTTTTTTAGGATTAGTTTGCTAAAGTAGATTTTGAAAAAAAACAAAAAAAACAAACTTTAAAAATCTACTTTTTAAATTGGCAAACATTTTCATTTCCAACAAACAAATATTTTTCCTTGAAATATTTTTCACAAAACAATGCCTCTGCTAAAGCACAGAATAATTGTCCTTTATGTTGTATAATTACATTTAAAAAAAAAAAAAAACAGTAGAACTAAGAAACACGCCCAAAATAAATGAAAGTCAACACTATAAACACTTTGAAAAAAGGGCAAGAAATATGAATCATCAAATCTTAAAAGTGAATTATCAATACCTAAGGATTTTTTTTTTCCCAAGCAAAACAAATGTTACTCAGCTGTCATTTGGCCTTCTACTGTCAAGAAAACCATGTCAGAACCTTTTGAAGAATATCCAGCCTCTTGCTATTTATTGTTGTCTTCTTGGAAGAAATGATGTTAAATGCATAAACCCTTGAATACATTTGTTAGCTGACTGGCATGCTCCATACTCATTATGTCTGCACAGTATTAACACGCCTTAGCAGCTCTACCTACACACAGGGTTATATTTTAAGCAGTACCTAATAAAACACAACTGGAAACTGGAAAACACTTCTGATTTCTGACCAACCAGTTAGGAGTTTTCCACATGGGAGAGACTCTCTAAGAGCTAAAGATCAGGACAGCATCCATGCCTCCCAACTCATAGCAGTCAATCATTCCTACCATGTCATTCTTGGTGTGGTCACTAAGTACAGCCTGAAGTTAAGGCACTAGAAAAACAGGGCATATTCTAGCTACTCTCTGATAGAATGAAAGATATGCAATCCATCTGCTTCCCTTGAGGACACAAATCAAGTCAGCTTCTACTATTCCTCCCAAGAGCATGTTTTAGACCCAACAGATCAGGAAATAAGTAACAAAACCTCCATTCTGAGCTGAAAAAAAATTCTGTTTGTAGCTATAAGAAAAATGCCATTGATGTAAAGTGTGTCATGCACAGCACTGAAATGAGGTGAATTCTGAGTATTTGTATGTTAGCCTCAAATATATTTCATAGTTTCAACATTTACTACTGTTGCTGAATTTTAAGTAGAAGCTTAAAGATGCAGCTTTGCTATTTTAGTCATCTGGGCCGTTGTATATACAACTTCTTATAATTATTGTGAGGAATCATATCTAACACTCAGAGGTAATAATTCTAAAAAATGGCTAAAGGGCCAAACTGTGAATACCTTATTTGCACTGGAAAGCACTTATTCACACAAGTAATTTTTCTATTTCTGGGGTAGCTGCTTGTCTAAGAAGTGACTCTAAGTGTGATTAAGGGTTTTGCAATCTAATATTTAAGAAAATAAACCTAGCCACATTTCTGGATTTTTTTTTTAAGTTAAGAGTTTGAATGTGCCAGAAATCTGAGCATAATTGCACATTTTTTCTGTTTTTTTAAATTTTTTTTTAGTGTGCCATTTGCTGGATTGTGTTAATGTTAATGATCAGTGTGGACAATTGCTAGTTAGCATGTTTTTCTGCTGGCTACCCTGTTAAAATAAGCTTCTCAAGATTTCCCATCAAAATAATGAAATTACTTGCCAAGAAGTTCTCACTTCTACTTTGTAACACACCACATTCACTTACTGAGCCTATGTAGATAAATTTGACACTCACACTCACCAAAGCTTAATCTAGAGCTTATTGAAATCATTCAAGCTTTTCCTTTACTTGAAGGACTTTGAAAAAAGAGTGTGGATAGGCACACATCTAACATAAATTAAAAAAAAAAGAACTAGAAATGCAAAACACTTTCTATTATACTTTCTATTTATCTAACTGCAATATTGTGAAAAAGATGTGTTGCCATTGTACGCTGTGGTTTTCATTTAGGCTATATAACTGATGTTACATTTAATTATCTCAATGTCAAACATTCAATGGTAAGGATTTGTCATGGTTTAACTCCAGCTGGCAACTAAGCTCTACACAGCTGCTCACTCACTCCCCTCCCGGTGGGATGGGGAAAGAGAATCGGAACAGTAAAAGTAAGAAAACTCGTGGGTCCCCCACGTCCCCCCCTTCCTTCTTCTTTCCCCAGCTTTATATGCTGAGCATGACATCATATGGTATGGAATATCCCTTTGGTCAGTTGGGGTCAGCTGTCCCAGCTGAGTCCCCTCCCAGCTTCTTGTGCACTCCCAGCCTACTTGCTGGCGGGGTGGTGTGAGAGGCAGAAAAAGCCTTGACTCTGTGTAAGCACTGCTCAGCAGTAACTAAAACATCCCTGTATTATCAACACTGTTTTCAGCACAAATCCAAAACATAGCCCCATACTAGCTACTATGAAGAAAATTAACTCTATCCTAGCCAAAACCAGCACAGGATTACTACTTAAATGTCAGTTTTTGTATCAGCAGTTTATCTTATTATTTTTACTTGTATTTCCTTTAGAATTCAAATTTTGTTCATGGTTTCTTTGTTACTAATCCTGATTAATTATAATTTAAATTTCTTCAGGAAGACCACTCAAATTAGAAAGACTTTGTAATTTTTTATAGGATTTAACTGAAATTCATCCTCCTGATATTGCTTACAATTTTTAAGAGGTCATTCATAACTAATGGTATAAACAAATATTCTCTCACCTTGACAGAATCTGAATTTGTTTTAGAAATGCTGTATGTGAAAGCTTCTGAGTCACATGAGGAAGAATTAGGTCTGTTTACAACCACTGGTATTAATTAAACAGTATGCCATATATTAAGTGCTATCTTGAAATGGAAATATTCAACTCATCAAAAAAAAGTTTGTGAAATTTCTAGAAGCACTAATAGATTTCAGTGACCATGTCACATAAATCTTTTCAAAGAAGTGATTTGTAATCATTTTAAAAAGTGAAATGATACAAAAATAGATCTATGAATATGTAATTATGAATGCATAAATTCTTGTAAACAACCAATAAAAATATAAATAACTTACTGGATCAGACTGGTCTACCTGACCAGTATTCTGTTTCCAAGAAGAGACATAGAAGAAGAGTCGTACCACCACAATCACCACACACCATCACCAAGGCTCTCCAACACCAGGCTGCAACTGTCTTCAGCACTGCCAACCACAGTATTGCTTACATCTGTCTCCCTCCCTTCTATGGTGCTTCCAAACCAGCCCACTCAGGTGCTTAGATCTGTTCACCCCTTACAGCCAGCCAAAAAAGGAGACACTGTATGGTGATACAGGGTCCTTGGAAGGAATACCAATCAGGACTCCAAGTGGTGAAGGGGAAAGCCATTCTGAAGAAAAGGCCACCTCCTCTCATGCTGGCCATCCCACATTAGATGTTGCCACCTGAACCCTTTGAGTGCAAACTGTAGCACTGGGTTACTCCTCAGCACAGATTACAATATTATGCTAAAGGTTATCTTGCTACAGCTCAGTCCATGCTGGAAGATTTTATCCACTCAGATGGAGGTTCACCACATCTCCCAGGGAATGCTACACTACAATGAGCCATTCTCTGTTTCCTCCATAGGATGATGCAGGAGTTTGTGCCCAGAGAGCTGCCTTTGCAGGTGGTCTTGACCACAAACTCATGACATGTTCCCTTAACCTAGGTCCCAGAACAGCCACTCTGTTTGTATTCTGATCAAGGCAACAACTTCTCAGCTTCCTCTGTCTCCATCAGCTGGATCAGGAGCTCTGTCCTGGCATTTGCAAACATATGGCAGATGGGCATCTCTCACACAATGTGCTGCAGCATCCAACAGGTCACAGGTCCACCACTCAGTCTGGGCATCACCCTTTTGACCACTGACCTTTTTTCAGATGCTAATTGGGACAAAATGAAAACCTGCATGTCAAAGCAGCTGTAGGAATGAGTGGATGACTCTAGTGACTTTCTTTTTTGGAGAGGGCACTCATATCAACCACCTAGTCCATAATCTGGTAAAACTCTGCTTCAATTAATAAGTAATTATTCTGTGCCCTGGAATGTCTTGAATAGGTCAGGACACCTGAGTATCTCAGTGCCTGAATATCTTATAGCTGAAAGGCTGGGGGATTTTTTTGAACAACCAAATGCCCTGATTGAATCATCTGAGATGATAGACATCCACGCCTTGCACATTAATTGTAGTCTGAGAAAGCATCACAAACAGGGTACTCAGTTGAGATAAATGCTTTCTTTTTTATGCATTCCATCTGTGTTCAGACATAAGATAGGTCCTAAACTGTCCAGAAATGTTAAAGCAGCCTCAAAAATTAATTTTAGCCTTTTTAGAGAATTTTGCCATGACACTTTGGTACTGCTCAAGTTACACAGCAACAGAGTAGCATAATTTTGGATTTGGCCACCTGCGTAGGTTTTGGTTGTGAGGTTTTTTCCTTTCTTTCTATCTTCCTTTTTTTTTTACTCTTTTTTTCCCAGAATATTACTAGCCACCTATTCTTTTATTTCAGCATCTAATTATTTCTGAATACATGACTCAAAGTCTCATTGACATTCAGTAAAAGTCAAGGGGAATTAGGGTTTGAAATTTACCTTTTAGAAATTTCCCCCAACAGCTACTTATCCCAAAAAGTTTGATAAAAGACTTCACCAATATTCACCAGGAGCTTTCAAGAGTATTATTGACTAGATGACAGCTCTATAGCTGAAGTAAAATGATTTCAATGGAGCTACACTGATTTCTGTCAGCTAAGGATCAAGGCCTTAAAACACCAAGCAGGTGCTATATTACTAGGGACAAGACATGTCTGAAATTACCATAAAGATATATTTGAAAGGCCCTTGACTTCAAGCAGGAATTCATACTGGACTTGTTCACAGAAAGAGTCTAGCTTACATGGAGTGAATAAAACGTTACCAAAATTTCACGCCATTTGCAGCATCAACACAAAAAATTTCAAGGTTTCAGTTAGTACCATGAAATATGTATTTCTGTCAGAGTTGCTTTGTTTAAACTCTCATTTAAACTCACAACTCCGCTTTTGTAAGATCCTCTATGCCACATTCTTGTGTGAGAGAACATTGTGTGATGCTGCTTTTAATAGCTCTGCCAGTGCTACACTGTGGAAGAAAGCACTACAAAATGTTCTGAATGAAGTGCTTGGTGCTTGAGGGGACTGTATGTATGTGTGTGGAAGGGGAGAGAAACTCCTTGGGGACACCTAGATTCTTTAGAAAAAGAAAAAAACCTAAAAAATCATTATTGCCACTATTATAAGACAAATTGGAGTGCAGCTTCTTTGGAGACATTGAAAATAGCTGCGGAAGAAATAAATTAGAAGCTGATATTAATGAGAATATTTGAAGTGTCCTATCTTTCTTTTCATATTTTTAAAAAATAAATATATGCACACATATAACTAGGATAAGGCACATAAGGGGTGTAAATATGTTCCTCCAAAAATATAATTTCTGAAGAGAGAGTGACTGTGGATGTGACTTATGAGCCTCTGAGGAATCTCTGCTCCCGTTGGTCTTATTCCTGTTGAGCAACAAGAAAACTGCTTTAGTTTTGGAGGTGGTTTCCCTGGAGATACAGGTGATAGAACTATAAAATGAGTTAAAAACATTGTCTGGCCTGTTCTAGCTCTGTTCCTTAACTCCCACCACCATTGCACCAACTGGGGACCCAGAGAAGCACTATTATCTTCATTATTTACATTAACCAATTAATGGGAGATTAGGACCTGGAGTCATCCTACCCAACTTTAAATGATTAACTCAAGTCCCTACTCACCATAGGCTCCTTCCATAATTAATGAAGAGATACTCTGCAAGGAGATGATTAGGAGGTCTTAAGTCTTATAAAAATAAGCAGCAGACAGACAAGGCAGTCTCCATTGCTATTCCCAGAAAGAAAGACTGGTGAAACATCAAGAAATCCACACGTGAGATATATTGTAGGTACCCCAAACAGAACAAAAGTTTCAACTGAAATTCATGCCTTTTAGATGTTAATGTCAATCAACTGCTAGACACAAATCCACAGAAAACAAAACATAGAATCATAGAATCGTTAAGGTTGAAAAAGACCCTTAAGATCATCGAGTCCAACCGTTAACCTATCACTGCCAAGTCCACCACTAAACCATGTCCTCGAGCACTACGTCTACCCTTCTTTTAAATACCTCCAGGGATGGAGACTCAACCACATCATTAGCTCCGCTCCACTCTGTGCTTGCAAAGAATTTCTTGTCACCTGAAAGAGTTCACTAGGAAGACTCAGCGTGGGCCGGGGCCAGGAGTGACAGCGGCACTTCAAAACCCAGTGTATCCGCTATTTCAGCGAAGACTTCGAGGGGCATGGCTCCGGAGCGGAGGATCGTGCTGGGGGACCTTTCCTAGAGCGGCAGTACCGCGGCAAAAACCGCGGAGGCTAAAGCGCAGAGAGAGAGAGGGTGCCCCAGCCTCCCGCCCCCCCCCCCCCCCCCCGAGCGGGAAGCGTTGAGCCCCTGACGAGCGGCAGCTCTGACTCAGCGTGGGCGGGGCCAGGAGTGACGGCGGCCAAACTCCCTACGTACAAGAGCAGCCCTCTAGGGAGCGTGAGCGGTTATGAGTGTGGTGTGGCAGTTTGCGCAGGCAGAGCGCAAAGGTAGGGCCACTTCTATATTTTTTGTCTTTCTTTCTGGGAGCGACAAGAGGCAGTCTTTCACCGAACCAAAAATGGTTTCTACACGCTGAAACGGCCGCGCTGAGGCTGTAACCCAGATGGAGGGGCCACAGCCTCCCCAGGTAGATGTATATGCCCAAACAGATGTCCTAAGGATAGATTGAGCTGCTCAGACTCTCAGTTGTGGGGAACTCCAGATTCTAGAATTCCCCCTAGGGCCTGAATGCAGGGGTGTGTTTTATGGGTGCAAGTGTGCCCAGCTGGATAAGCTTTGTGAGCAGGTGGTTATGTTGTGTGAGGAGCTCACCAGGCACCATAGTATTTGGGAATCTGAGCGAGAGATTGATGCATGGTATTATGCATTAACATGAGCTGAGCAACAGCCCCTCTGTAGATCCTCACAAGGGGAAGGCAAGTTAGTCCCTGATCCTGAGCTGACAGGTCTGGCTGATTTGCAAGAAAAGGGAGACTGGGCTCTTGCATTTGCTTGGAGCAGAAGGAAGTGTCTCCCCCACACTACCGAAGTGACACTCCACAACAGATATGATGCTCTGGGGCTGGAAGGAGACACTCCACAACAGATATGATGCTCTGGGGCTGGAAGGAGAAGACTGCATAGGGAATAGCCAAGACCAAGAAAAGGACAATTATGCAAAGGTGGTGCAACTGACCAGCTGTATTAAAACCAGTGCCACCAGAAAAAAGCGAAGGGTGTTAGTAATTGGGGAATCCTCACTGAGAGACACTGAAGCACCCATTTGCCGTCCGGACAACCTCTCTAGAGAGGTTTGCTGCCTGCCAGGGGCCTGCATCTGTGATATCACAAAGAAGCTACCAAGCCTGGTAAAGCTGGAAGACTATCATCCATTCCTACTCTTTCACATAGGGTCGAACGAGGCTACAAGAAGGAGAATCCGAAACATCAAAAGGGACTTCATATCCCTCAGAAAGATGTTGAAGGGATCAGGAGCACAGGTTGTGTTCTCCTCTATCCTCCCAGCAGGAGGCGGGGACCCAGGAAGAAGGAGGCGAATAGATCAGGTGAATGACTGGATGTGTGGTTGGTGCCACAGTCAGGGCTTTGGGTTCTATGATCTCGGATGTACCTTCGAGAGGCAGGGCGTGTTGACAACAGATGGGATGCATCTGACCAGGTGGGGTAAGAATGTTCTGGGGAGTAAGCTGGCTGGACTTATCAGCAGGGCTTTAAACTAGATTCAGCAAGGGGAGAGGATGTACTTCAGAGTAACAGGGAAGAATGAGGGAACATCTCAGTAGGCAGCAGGGAAATGCCTGTAAATCATCCCAAAGGAACTAGTGAAGGCTCCTCCCAAAAGGTGACAAGGCCGGCAGCCCAGCTGAAGTGCCTCTACACTAATGCACGCAAGCATGGGTAACAAGCAAGAGGAGTTGGAGACCATGGTGCAATCAGATAACTATGACCTGATTGCTATCACAGAAACATGGTGGGATGATTCACACAACTGGAACACAGCAATCGAAGGCTACAAGCTATTCAGAAGAGACAGACTGGGAAGGAGGGGAGGGGGTGTTGCCCTGTATGTTACAAAATGGATAGACTCTGAAGAGCTGCCTCTGAGAACCAACCATGAGCTAGTTGAGAGCTTGTGGGTAAAACTTAAGGGTCAGACCAATAAAGGTCACCTTGTGGTTGGGGTCTACTATAGGCTGCCTGATCAAGAGGAGCCTGTTGATGAGGCCTTCTTGCTTCAGATACAGGAAGCATCACGCTGGCTGGCACTCATCCTGATGGGTGATTTCAACCACCCAGATATCTGCTGGGAAAGCAATACAGCAGGCTGCAAGCAATCCAGGAGACTCCTGGAGTCTGCTGAAGGTAACTTTCTGGTCCAGGTATTAGACAAACCAACCAGAGAAGAAGCATTGCTGGACCTGGTGCTCACCAATGCAGAGGAACTCATTAAAGAGGTGAAGATTGGAGGCAGTTTAGGCTGTAGCGACCACGCCCTGGTTCAGTTTGTGATCTCAAGAAACATGGGCCTGGCAAAGAGCAAAGTCAGGACCCTGAACTTTAGAAAAGCAAACTTTCAGCTGTTCAAAGATTTAGTGGATGAGATCCCCTGGGAAACTGTCCTTAAGGGCAAAGAAACAGAACAGAGCGGGAAACTCTTTAAGAACACTTTTCTTAGAGTGCAAGAGCTCTCCATCCCCCTGTGTAAGAAATCAGGCAGGGCAAGAAGGAAACCAGTGTGGCTGAGCAAGGACCTCCTCCTCAATCTAAGGCATAAGAAGGAAATGCACAGCCAGTGGAAGCAGGGACACGTAGCCTGGGGAGAGTACAGGGAAATGGCTAGGACGTAGGGATGGGATCAGGAAGGCCAAGGCACAGATGGAACAGAAATTGGCAAGGGACGTGAAGAATAATAAGAAGGGGTTCTATAAGTACATTAGTCAGAAAAGAAAGGCCGAGGAGAGTGTCCCCCCTCTGATAAACATGAATGGGGAACTGGTGACAACAGATATGGAGAAGGCTGAGGTGCTCAACGAGTTCTTCGTCTCAGTCTTCACTGGCAGACAGGCTTCCTGCACCTACCAAGTACCAGAACCTCTAAGAGAGGGCTGGGGGAGCGAAGGTCCTCCCACTGTAAGTGAAGAGTAAGTTCAAGACCACCTGATAAAACTAAACAAATAGAAGTCTATGAGACCTGATGACATACATCCCAGGGTCCTAAGGGAACTGGCTGATGTAGTTGCAAGACCACTCTCCATCATATTTGAAAAGTCATGGCAGTCAGGTGAGGTCCCTGGTGACTGGAAAAAGGGTAACATCACCCCTATTTTTAAAAAGGGTAGGAAGGAGGACCCGGGGAATTATAGACTGGTGAGCCTCACCTCTGTGCCTGGGAAGATCATGGAACAGATCTTCATGGAAGCAATGTTAAGGCACATGCAAGACAAGGAGGTGATCCGAGTAAGCCAGCACGGATTCACTAAGGGCAAATCGTGCCTGACCAGTCTGGTGGCCTTCTATGACTGCAACAGTCGATAAGGGAAGACCGATTGATGTCATCTACCTAGACTTCTGTAAAGCCTTTAACACAGTCCCACACGACATCCTTATTTCTAAATTAGAGAGATATGGATTTGAAGGGTGGACTATTCGATGGATAAGAAATTGGCTGGATGGACACATCCAGAGAGTTGCGGTCAATGGCTCTATGTCCAGGTGGAGACTGGTGACAAGTGGTGTCCCTCAGGGCTCTGTCTTGGGACCGGTGCTTTTCAATATCTTTATCAATGACATAGACAGTGGGATCGAGTGCACCCTCATCAAGTTTGCAGACGACACAAAGCCGAGTGGTGCAGTTGACACACCTGAAGGACGGGATGCCATCCAGGGGGACCTGGACAAGCTTGAGAAGTGGGCCCATATGAACTGAATGAGGTTCAACAAGTCCAAGTGTAAGGTCCTGCACCTGGGTCGAGGCAATCCCAGACATGAGTACAGACTGGGAGAAGAACTCATTGAGAGCAGCCATGCAGAGAAGGACTTGGGGGTCCTGGTGGATGAAAAGCTGCATATGAGCCAGCAATGTGCACTAGCAGCCCAAAAAGACAACTGTATCCTGGGCTGCATCAGAAGAGGCATGGCCAGCAGGTCGAGGGAGGTGATTCTGCCCCTCTACTCTGCCCTCGTGAGACCCCACCTAGAGTACTGCATCCAGCTCTGGAGCCCTCAGCACAAGAAAGATGTGGACCTTTTAGAACGGATCCAGAGGAGGGCCACAAAAATGATCAGAGGGATGGAACACCTCTGCTATGAAGACAGGCTGAAGGAGTTGGGGTTGTTCAGCCTGGAGAAGAGAAGGCTGTGGGGAGACCTTATAGTGGCCTTCCAATATTTAAAGGGGGCTTATATAAAAGAGGGGGAGAGACTCTTTTTAAGGGCAGATAGCAATAGGACAAGGGGGAACGGTTTCAAACTGAGAGAGAGGAGATTTAGATTAGATGTTGGGAAAAAATTCTTTACTCAGACGGTGGTGAGGCACTGGAACAGGTTGCCCAGAGAGGTTGTGGATGCCCTGTCCCTGGCAGTGTTCAAGGCCAGGTTGGACAGGGCCCTGAGCAACCTGGTCTAGTGGGTGGCATCCCTGCCCATGGCAGGGGGGTTGGAGTTAGATGATCTTTAAGGTCCCTTCCAGCCCAAGCCATTCTATGATTCTATGAAGAACACCAACATGATGAAGGTGACTAACAAAAAAAACCCCACCAAACCAAACAAACCATCCCCACCCCCCTCAAACCAAACCCACACCAAAAAAAAAAAATAGAAAGAAAACAAACAAGTCCTGGGTCTTGAGGTGAACTGTAAGAGAAGTTCAGATGTTCTGGACTAGAAGAAGGCATAACACCAATACTAATAGTAACAAACAAAACAAAAAAAGCAAATGAAAAATGAATACCAGGAAAAATAAAGTATAGCTTTGAGGGCTATTTTGATAGCATATATATGTGTTTAGAATATTAGTTTCAGGGCAGCTTATAATAAGACTCAAAATAACCTTTGTCTGGTTGTACTTAAATTCTGAAGTACAGATGATTTTTTTTTTTAATGGTATTTACTGAATAAATGAGCTCTACTAGCCATTCACTGCCAGAACAATTAATACTGTTCTTGTTAAGAGCTCTTGCTGAGACAGGCCTTGGTTTCACTTATAAATCCAAGCTGAACATGCTTTCCCCATTGCAAGGATCACTGGGTAAAAATCTACAGTTAACTTTATCCAGGAGGTGAAAGCAGACCATGTAACTACCCCTTCTGCTTTTAAAAGTAGTGAATTCCTTCTCCTATGGAAATCAGTAGGCACTTGTATTATGAACTTCAGCATAATTACCTGATACATAGAGATTTCATCATATGAACCTAAAAAGGTTGGGAGACCACTGATGATAATTTGAAAAAAAAAAATAAGCCATCAACAGTACACTTCAAACACATGAAGGACTTTTTCTTTTCTTCTGCTTGCAAGTCTTTATGGCTTGCTTTTTATTTCAATACCACCATTAACACAGTGTGCAATACATGTGTAAAATGGGTTAAAAAGGCTTTTCCCCCCTTTGGTCAGTTTACAAGGAATCAAACAAAAATAAATGAGTCCTTATCAACAGAAGTCACAAACATACTCTGTAAATTAACATACATCAGATGCTGCAAAAAAAAGCACATCAGCAATCCAGATCAAACAAGGATAAAGAAAGAGGATTGACAGGCTCTTTGTTATCTTTTAGAGAGGTAATTGCAGGTTTCCATATTGATAATATAATGGAACAGGTTCCAGTCTCAATAACTCTCTTAAAATCCAAGGTAACACTGTTGACTCCAGTGAAGTCATTCTGGATTTACACAGGCGTAAGTGAGAGTAAATATATTTTGACCTGATTGAAGTTTTCATCCATTCATCCATTCTAAAATATCTACAGTATCTTCTCTACTACAAATACTCTCCTCATTTTTAAATTATCAGTACAGAAAAGGTCAAAAGATGATGTGAGTGGGCTTTTCTGTATGACTGCATCTTTTAATGTTCACGAGCCATATCTTCACATGTTGTAAAATGACTTATTTTCATTTATTTTGTAGTAAAACCAGAATGTATTTCAATGACAAAGGGTTCGGTCTTGTAAAAACTTCATCTAGCAGTAAGATCACACATAAATGCTCTCCCACATGTCAATGGGATTGTTCGATAGTGCTCCCTGTTCTATCACAAGCATTCATTATACTGGGCTCTAATTTAGCCCAGAGGCACACACTGATAAAAAGCAAAAATGCACCTGAATACCAACATCAGATTTTCAGTTAAACTGTGGCTTTTTAACTGTACTCAGCAAACGGAGTACTTTTTTCAAGAAACAAAGCTCATTTACGGAAGTTGGAAGGAAAGATCAGAGAAAACAAAGCAAGCAAATATGATTCAGAAGTTATGCTTTTACAGTTCAAGGCAACTGATCATGGCAGCACTTAAAGCAAAACAGCAACAGCACTTTCACTGCAGCAGTAGTGGACCCATCTGATTGCTCATTAATGCAAGAAAATCATGGGACCCAATAAGACAGGGCAAATCCCTGTTACTGGTCCAGGTAAAGGTAAAATGCTATTCCACTGGGCTTGTTTTTTTCCTTTCAGCAAATTCCCACATACAAACATGTGCCAACTTCAATAGTCCATGAGTTTTAAATATTTTACAGATCTCATTTTTTCTCCTTCACTACAGGGACTCAGCTTGTACTTTTAAAATGTGCTTTTTATTCTTATGGGAGGTTTTTCTCTAGCCATTAAAGTAGGCAACTACTAAAAAATAAAATAAAATGTAAAATGAATAAAATGCTTTCTGCAAGTACACGGTAATTGTCGTAGAAATAATAGCCTCTTTACCTGTGGTAGATTTTTTGCAAACTGTAGGTCTATAAGGTGTGGGTAACCTCAGTGCTGTAAATCCTATACAAAGTCCATTCAGATTCTTCAAATAAGGTTTTAACCAAGAACAAATGTGGAATAAATCTGGACTCCATAAAATAGGAGTGAGGTGAATCAGACACTGTATGTCCTGAGGAATCAGATACAGTATAGTCAGCTCACTGATCTGTATCAACACATTAATCATTTATGTAGCTTTTAATTTACAACACAGACATATCTAAAATAATCAGGTAGAAGCAGGCATTAAAAATTCACTGCATGGGTCATAAAATGATTAGTTATTCAAGTGACTTCAGATTTGTATTTCATTAAGGAATAATTTTAATTTACTTTTAAACAGTTTATATACAGAGATTTAAGAACTCTTGGAAGCTGATTTTGCAGAACTCCCACTTTTATGCAATCAATATATTTAAGTCCCTTTTTTTCAAGCTGTTTTAATTTGTTTGAAAGCACATGGAAAAAATATGGCTCGATAATTTGAGGGGGGAAATTCCTTTAATTTACAGAAAACAGTGGGTCTATTTTATTTGCATTTTTTATACATGCATGATAGCTGAAAGAAGATCAAAGGGGAGTCTGCTCTCCCTACTGATCCAGCCTGATTGTATCCCATGCCCTCCACTATAACAAGCTCTCAACTTGGAGCTGATTGTAGCTTGGTTGCATTTAAGCAGCTGCATTCTACTCAGCTGCTGGAGAACTGGTTTCCTGCTTCATTGGAAGTGTTTATTTTCTACTGCCCTTCTTGATCACATGCTGCAACAATCTGTAAAACAATAGCAAGTCTAGGGTCAGTTTAAATAGAAATTAATCTTGCTCAGGTTATTTAGCAACTTTTCTCTTCCCCTTTCTTCCTTTTCTTATTTTTTCTTTCTTTTTTTCTCTTCTTTATCCTTTTGCAATAAACATTTTCAGGTGTCTCCTGCAACTACAAGAACTAACACAATTATGTCAAAAACATCGCCACTATCAACCTCGTCAGGGAAGCAGTCTAGCTCATCGTGCAGGTAGCCTTTGTGTTCTGTTTTTTTAACTATTTCTTTATTCACTTCCATGTCTTATCCTGGATCCCTGTAGCTTTTAACTTAAACAGATGCCTGTCACGTGGAACTTTATTGAGGGCTTTCTGAAACTCCAAATAAATCATGCTGTATACATTGACACTGTCAACCTTGTCTGTAACCTTCTCAAAGTCAAAAGAAGTTAGGCAGATTCCTGCTTTTCCATATTCACAGTTTGACTTTATTTTTTGTTGAGGAGATTGTGGGGCATAGTCCCAGCTGATGTAAATAGCTGCATCTCCATGGAAATCAATGGAATTGTGTCGTTTTACACACTGCCCTGCAAATCTTTGCGTTCTCCAACTGAACAAAGTTTCTGTTTTTGATGCATACTGTAAATGCTCAAGTTTAATGATGCAGTGAACATTTACTTAAAATATGGACCCTGAGATACATGTTACCCACAGGAGATTAATGCCCCTGCATCTGTATTTTTCCCTTTTGCTCCCAAACTTGCTTAAAATGTGCTTTCTATTTCCTTCAAAAAATGAACAACAGCAAATCACAATTGAAAATTTTGTGGGATACGTTAGTCCTTTCAAAAGGACCTGAATCATGTCACATTCAAGTCTGGTATGGCTCACATTGGATAATGGAGGATATGCATTGCCTATAGCCCCTGCCAAATATGTCAAATATCTTTTGTGGGAGAGTTCACAGATTTTATTTTCACAGAAAGGACACAGAGAATCCCAGATTTTTCAGATCTCATTGCTTTTATCATAGAATCATAGAACCATTTAGGTTGGAAAAGACCTTTAAGATCATCAAGTCCAACCGTTAACCTAGCACTGCCACATCCACCACTAAACCATGTCCTTAAGCACCACATCTACGCATCTTTTAAATACCTCCAGGGATGGAGACTCAACCACTTCCCTGGGTAGCCTGTTCCAATGCCTGACTACCCTTTTGGTGAAGAAGTTTTTCCTAATATCCAACCTAAACCTCCCCCGGCGCAGCTTGAGGCCATTTCCTCTCATCCTATCACTTGTTACTAGGGAGAAGAGATCGACCCCCACCTCGCTACAACCTCCTTTCAGGTAGTTGTAGAGAGCAATAAGGTCTCCCCTCAGCCTCCTCTTCTCCAGACTAAACAACCCCAGCTCCCTCAGCCGCTCCTCATAAGACTTGTGCTCCAGAACCTTCACCAACTTTGTTGCCCTTCTCTGGACACGCTCCAGCACCTCAATGTCCTTCTTGTAGTGAGGGGCCCAAAACTGAACACAATATTCAAGGTGCGGCCTCACCAGTGCCGAGTCACTTTTATGATCTTATTTCTGTTTTCATCACCCTTAATTTACAAGGAAGGAAACTTTCAACTTCAGTAGGAGTTTAAATATTAGACATGTTGAACTTTGATTCTTTTAATGCAGCATAAGTATTTACACCCTTATTGGGAAAACCCAAAACAGGTAATAATAACTAATACATGCCTCATAAAATTAAAATCAGCTTCTGGAAATTATCTATGTTTTGCTCCTTCTAGTATACTAGTTACAAAAGCATTCCTGGCAGCTTTTCCTGCTTTTTAACCAACAAGGATAACCAATTTTTCCTGAAGTCATTAATGCTTTTTCACAACCAAATACAGCAATCGGGCACAATTCTTCATTTGCTTTGTTGAGCTTGATCCAAGACAGTCCCATCCTTGGTCTTTCTACGAGCTGCATCTTCGTTGCCAAGCTTTTGTCCTGCCCTGTATCAGCATGGATTCTGATGTTCCTTCCTACCTTTGGCTGGGACATGGGCATAATAACCCATGCTACTGCTTATTGCCCAGCAGAGTTGTGTTCATGAGCTCTTCTCCTTAGTGATGTTTCAGAGGTCTTTCCCCTTTTCTTTTTTTGACATCTGATTTTGGAACAAAGAAGGTGGGGTGGGAAGTAGGGTGGGGGGAGGAAGAGATTAGTGTATGGAAGTGCAGGAAGTATGCTTTATCTATGCCTTACAGTTTCCTAGTATTATATATTCCTTAGTGCATCCTTCTGATATTTCTTGCCTTTAGAGACTCATGTAATCCATGACAGACATTCCCATTGTTCTTATGTGAAAGAAAACATTTCTCGTTATATTAGCTATCCTTGCTCTTGCCCAGACTATTTAATGACTCATGCGGGGAAGTGATATTAGGCCCATTTGCATCATTAATAATATTTAAAGGCATGTCCTCAAGTATCCCAAGAACTCTGAAGGCAGGAGAAAGGCTCTCATGGATTTTAGTGTGCTATCACTGAGACCTGTGTTCAAAAAGAGGGAAGCTGTCCATAGGTGAATTTTACAGAGTATATTGAAAATGCTCACTTAGCCCTCAGTGAGTCTTTACCTTTGTGTCTCACTGGATTTTTGGAAGGTATCAGATGCAGAGTGCTGTGCCTCCTGCTCTCAACATCCATTTAACACAACACTGAAAGATAGAATTTGACCATCCAAGTACATGTGCTCCTGACTGTAGCCTTCACAGACTTGTACTACAGCATCATCATTAACATATGAAACTGTGTCCTTCTGCCTGAAAAAAACAAAACCAAAACCAATAAAAAACAGTGTTGTAAATATGGATACCCATTTCTAGCCACAACCCAGACCAACTCCAATCCCTCAAAAAAGTTTGAGAGGCACAGTACTGGTCACCAAATGAGAGAAACAATAGCATCCTTAAATTCCCTTGGTGTCTTTATTCCTAGTGTTCTATGGAAAGCACTCAGACATTGGTAATGATCAATAGTCATGACCAATAGTATTAAACTCAGTGCTGGACAAAATCATAGCTTTTTCCATACCCTTTTTTGCTGGTGTCCTGGTTTCAGCTGGGATAGAGTTAATTTTCTTCTTAGTAGCTGGTAGAGTGCTGTGTTTTGGATTTAGGATGAGAATAATGTTGATAAGACACTGATGTTTTGGTTCTTGCTGAGTAGAGTTTACACTAGTCAAGGACTTTTTAGCTTCTTGTGCTCTGCCAGGTGCATAAGAAGCTGGGAGGGAGCATAGCTAGGACAGCTGACCCAGACTGGCCAAAGGGCTATTCCATACCATATGACATCATGCTCAGTATATAAGCTGGGGGAAGAAGAAGGAAGGGGAGGACGTTCGGAGTGATGGCGTTTGTCTTCCCAAGTAACCGTTACGCGTGATGGAGCCCTGCTTTCCTGGGGATGGCTGAACACCTGCCTGCCGCTGGGAAGTAGTGAATGAATTCCTTGCTTTGCTTTGCTTGTGCGTGCGGCTTTTGCTTTACCTATTAAACTGTCTTTATCTCAGCCCTGAGTTTTCTCACATTTACTCTTTTGATTCTCTCCCCCATCCCACCGGGGGGGAGTGAGCGAGCGGCTGTGTGGTGCTTAGTTGCTGGCTGGGGTTAAACCACGACAGTCCTTTTTGGCGCCCAACGTGGGGCTCGAAGGGTTCGAGATAATGACAGATTTAATTGGAATGTGCTAGACTGAATTTATAGCTGTTACTGCTGTTTAGGTATTAATCAGCAGGCTTCTGTACTTGCCATGGGGCTTGCTTGCCTTACTGTATATTAGAGTATAGTTCTCGTTAGTGGCTGCTTTTTGCTTTTGCTGCTTGCTGAACTGCTTATCATCTTACTGTGCTGTGCCTGGGAACATTTTGATAACAACAACGGCCATGCCCTGGGCTGGCAGATGGCCAGGACATCGCTGCTGTTTCTGCGCTGCTGTACTGGACAGGCTGGAACTCCAGTGTGAACTTGAGTCAAAGGGACTGTGACCTGTGGATGAGTCCATGTGGGAGCAGGACACCCCGAAGCGCCTGTGGACGTGGATAAGCCCATACCAGAGCAGGTATGTCTCGAAGCGTCTGTGGCCATGGTTATGTCTGTGCCACAGCAGGTATACTTCTTGAAGGGATTGTGGCCCAAGGATAAGTCCACGCTGGAGAGGGTACACCTCGAAGCATCTGTGGCTGTGGATAAGTCCGTGCTGCAGCAGGTACACCTTGAAGCATCAGTGGCTGTGCATGAGGTCATGCTGGAGCACCTCAAAGCGTGTGGCCATGGGTAAGGCCATGGTGGAGCAAGTTTACTTCTGAAGAGACTGTGGCTGCGGGTAAGGCCATGGTGGAGCAAGTTTACTTCTGAAGAGACTGTGGCTGCAGGCAAGGCCACGCTGGAGCAGGTATATCTCTGCAAGCATTGTGGCCCATGGAGAAGGTCATGTGGGAACAGGTGCACCTCTAAGTGACTGTGGCTGTGGATAAATCCATGCCACAGCAGGTATACCCCTGGAGAGACTGTGGCTCATAGACAAGGCTCCGCTTGGAGCAGGTAAACCCCTAAGGGACTACAGTCTGTGGATAAGTCCAAGCCGAAGCAGGGGCAAGGGGAGGAGTTCATTGCAGTGTTAAACCCAATGGTCTGGTCCAAAGGGGCCAGGGGTGGAGACTGTAATGGAAATACCTTTAAATTGTTGTAACCCAGGATTTGAGTTGCATGTTATGGGAATTACTATAACAGGAACCCCTTGTTGCTAGCCAGGCTAGGAGCAAGGGGAGGAGTTCATTGCAATGTTAATCCTGGCCCAAAGTGGCCAGGGGTGGAGATTGTAATGGAAATACCTTTAAATTGTTGTAACCCATGATCTGAGTTGCATGTTATAGGAATTACCATAGCAGGAACCACCTGAACCAATGGAGGAGAAGCCTTACAAGAAGCAGTGCAAGTGCAGCAGTGACCCGACCTGAGCTGGCTTTGGTGCCCAATAACTCCACGCAACACACCACCTCTCCTGTCCTGAGTGACCACTATCACAGATGGAGCCCAAAGTCACGGATTAAATGAACTCAATGGACATTATGTGGACATTTGTGGATGTTTATGGACATTTTACAGACATTTTACAGGAGTGGTCCATAGAATAAGTGGGGTGGTGGTTAATGAGGATGTATTGGATAGTGTGGGACCTGAGCATGACGTAAATGGTATGGCATAAGGGGTGGATACTGTCCTGGTTTCAGCTGGGATAGAGTTAGTTTTCTTCTTAGTAGCTGGTAGAGTGCTGTGTTTTGGATTTAGGATGAGAATAATGTTGATAAGACACTGATGTTTTGGTTCTTGCTGAGTAGAGTTTACACTAGTCAAGGACTTTTTAGCTTCTTGTGCTCTGCCAGGTGCATAAGAAGCTGGGAGGGAGCATAGCTAGGACAGCTGACCCAGACTGGCCAAAGGGCTATTCCATACCATATGACATCATGCTCAGTATATAAGCTGGGGGAAGAAGAAGGAAGGGGGGGACGTTCGGAGTGATGGCGTTTGTCTTCCCAAGTAACCGTTACGTGTGATGGAGCCCTGCTTTCCTGGGGATGGCTGAACACCTGCCTGCCGCTGGGAAGTAGTGAATGAATTCCTTGCTTTGCTTTGCTTGTGCGGGCGGCTTTTGCTTTACCTATTAAACTGTCTTTATCTCAGCCCATGAGTTTTCTCACTTTTACTCTTCCGATTCTCTCCCCCATCCCACCAGGGGGGAGTGAGCGAGCAGCTGTGTGGTGCTTAGTTGCTGGCTGGGGTTAAACCACGACAGCTGGGTAAATTCTAGTGTCAGAAGATCTGTCTTTCTGAAGGCAATAGTAAAAATACTGAGGTGTTCCTTTTGCTTCAGAAGTGAGACTGTCTACGTGTTTTACTGGCATCCTGCAGGGGAAGACAGATGCTGTCTGAAAAGGTGTCTGCAAGGTATTTAAACTGGATCCAGCTCAGACATTAACTATTGCCAGTGCTTTTTCGAAAAGAGACTTAAATGTACGAAATCACAGATCCGTGCTTGTAACAATTGGCTATTCCGTACAGATAGCTACACCTTTGGGCTTTTTCACCTTCTAAGCTATCGCTGGTCTGCCATGCCTCTATTTTAACAGAAACACCTTATGGGAACACACCTATTTAGAAAGAAAATCAAGCAGCATTTACAATCTGTATCTTCCCTCTGTTGCTAACCTGAGGACAAAGAAAACAAATGAAAGTTGGAAGAAAATGAAAGACTTAAATGAAGATAAAGGTAGCAGAAATTCATTTTAATAAGATGAAATCTTAGGCTTGGCTTCTTAAACTGGGCAAGATCATATTCTGATACCAGTAGAAATCAGGAGACTAAAGAAATGGTGCATGACAATCCCAAGTATATGGCAATTTAGTCCTTGAAAGACAAAATCATGAGTCTAGCACTTAATGGAAGTTTCCTCTCTGGGTTCTCTACTAATATATGTGACATTTTAATGTCAGATGATGTGCTTAGTGTAATTATGGCATTCAGTTTCTCCTTGAGTGATGAAAAGCTTACACCTTTTTGTCCTTCACATACATATTTTCAGACCACTATGAATTCCACTTTTGGTGTCTTCTCCATATTGATGAAGAGTATATCAGGGGTCAGCCTTTGAAAATAAATATCAAATATCCACAGATTACTAAGAAACAAATAAAAGAACTCAGGACATTACACAGAGGTCTTTTAATCCCTGGCACGAGTTTTGGGGATTTTGAAACATTCACAGAGAGGTAATGTGTCAAACAGAGCACAGTAACTGGAGTGAGTCGGAGGCTATCTCTTTGTACCTTGGGAGAACTATATGAAACAAGACTAGAGAGTTAGACTACCTAGGCCTTGGTTTCCTTTTTCAGAATAAGGATAGTTAAAGGAAAAAAAAAGCAAAAAAAATCCCCAAAAAACAAAACCCAAAAAAACCCCAAAACAAAACCAAAAAAACAAAACCGAAAACACCCCAACAAAAAAACCCCTCACAGATGCATCTCTTTACTATTGACCTTAATAAATTTGTTTTAGATATTCAGATGAAAGTCATAAAGTGTATGGAAGAGCTGAAAATCAGAGAAGTGTCGTAGGACTAAGGCGTCCTTCTGTCACTTAAGACCAGGAATCAGCAGAAAGGAGACCAAAAGACATCTAGAACCTGGGGAAAGGAGGGTGATTAAAATAAATAAAATAAAAAAAAAAAAAAAAGAAAGACTAAAATCTGCCTTGAATGCTACAAACAGATTCTTCACCTGGAAGGATTTTTTCCCAGAAGAAAACAAAGAATGCTTGGAAAGATGGATAGATAAGTGCACATGCTGATAGTAGAAGTCTTGTTGCAAAATAGCTTCTGCATTGGTAAGAAATGTAGTTTTGTTTGGGAAACTGGGTTTCCCATGGACCTAGCTCTACTTAAACACCTTCAGTAGAAGATGAATGGAGTAATTCATCTTTCCTAGCTGATGCAGTATTGGCAGTTTCAGTCCAAATGATAAAAAAATGACAGTTTTTCCTTCATGCTGCTATCTGCAGAAATGTCATTGCAAAAGACACTAAACAATTAAATATTCACTGACAGATTTTCAGTGAAGCTATGACATTTTAAGATAGTTGGGGTTCTGACCGTAAATTTTTAATTTCTCCTGGCTTCAATATGGTTTCTTTTTTGTTTACATTTTCCTTGCTCTTTCTCTTGCTTTTTTCTTTTTTTAATTCCTCTTTTTTTTTTTTTTTTCCCTGAGGAGGAAATAAGGAATCATATTTTTTTATTAATAAAAAAGAAAAAGGAAGGGGGAAAATACCAAAAGAACAGAACTTGTCTTTATGAAAGAAAATTCTGTAGATATTTTTTCCAAAAAGGACACATAGTGAAAATAGATTAGTTCATTTGAGCAGTATGTGGAAAATATATATTTCCTGAAGCAGGTGGTGTGAATGAAGATAATAGGAAGAAAAATGTCTTGCATGGAAAGTATTCTTCAAAATTTGATTTCTCTCATCAAGTGAGGAGGCAGCAAAACATTGCGCCACTGAGCGCTGCAGTGTTTCCTAGCAGGCTCTCTTTGGAATCTTAATTTATTTAGTTATAAACACAGATCTCTTGGTTAGCAGCGTTCTCTGATTTTTTTATCCTTTCAATGAAGAGGTGGATAGAAAGATAAAATGGTATATTAGGTAATGAGGTAAATAGGAACAAAAAAAAAGAGGATCTGGGGGTGAAGATGGGGCATAACCATGTAGCAGAAAAGATATAACCTTGCATCTTTTGAAGAACAGCTTCTATTCAGCAGTCAATGCCTCTTTGTTTTTGTCTTTATCTTTCCCATCCGCTATGGATAGCAAAGGTGAGGCAGGTACTGACTTCATTTGGCAAGAGAAGAGTCCAATATTTCTCTAATTAATAGCTGATTTGCCAGAGCATAAAAATCTGGGTCAGCCAAAACTGCTCAAAAACATGTGTTGAATTAAGAAATCAATATATTTTGGCTTAGTTTTCTTCAGAGGTGAGGAACTGAGACATTTTGGAAAGAAATCAATGACCATTTATAGTCCAAATCAAATTCTGATTACTGTCACTTGTGTACCAACCGAAATTCTGACCAGACTCTTATTTACCATCCTACCAACTTCCAACAGCTACTTCATTGGATTTTCATCATATTCTAAAATGTTAATATTTATTTTTTTAGTGTTGCTGTTAAATCAAGAAACCAAGGAAATATGTTAAACTAACTTCAATGGAGTTAAAAGTTACAGGGAAAAAAAGTGCTTTATGAAACACCCTCTTCATATAGGATTAATGTTTATATTTATGTAAATAAAGTATTCTTACATGTGTTCATTCTTCACCATTATTTACTTGACTGCATGGGAAACAGCAGAAGACAGAAATCCAGGCTCAAGATATTTGCATAAAAGTATGTGTTTGTTTTTTCTGGTCCAAATATCTCCTGAGTATTGCTGGGACTTATATAATCAAATGAGGAGAGAAATGCATGGAGAGGGGAGGGATCATCCTCCCCTTTCCACTATGAGTAAGACCTTTCCCTTCAGTAGGCACTGACAGACTGCAGATCTGCCTTAAACTAAGTGCCTGAACCTCCTCTTTCAGTAACTGGGAAGAGGTAAAACTAGTCCAGCTGTTACCGTACTTACACAGACTAGGAGAGAAATAGGCAAAAGCATTGAAACTCATTTCTCAGGAGAAAGATGAACAGAATCAGCATTTCATGTGAAGAAGTACAGTTTTGCTAACATTTTTTAATAGTTCGTTAGAGTCAAAATATAAGAGAAAAGACTGCCTAGTGGTTAGTGCACTCATTTAGGAAAGCGGGTCATGGATTCATGTCTGCACTTCAGTGACCAGCAGTTTTTTTCCAGTGACTGCTTCATGTAAAATTTAAATGTTTCTTTAGTTAAGGGCTCAGGGTTTTTGCCCTCTCAGATGAGTGCTCTAGCCATTGGGAGGTACATTGGCATAGTTTTCTTATTTATACTCCCTCACTCTGGCTAAATAACTGATTTTTCCATATTGCACAGAACAGCTTTAGTCTCTCCACATTAGGCTGAATGAATTTAAGTGATGGCTTAATTTTGGCTAGCTAAAGTTTTTGATAGCCCTGGGTGTCTCCCATCTTAGGACAGGAAAGACTTTCTGGAATAGCTCAGTAATGCAGACAATTGAAATTTTCTTAACACTTGACTGCACACAGACACCCAGAATTAAAACTTCAGGTGCCAGAGAAACCTAAGTGTTTATAAGTTAGAAATCTGTATGCTCTAGGGAACTTTAGGACTACACAGCAGTTGGACAAAGATTTTAAGAATGAAAAGATGTTCAAAGTTCAGTTAAACTTAATTATAGTGACAGACATTAATTTGAGGGTTTGAATTAATGTGAATGGGAACTTTCATGACACCTAAGAGGACTGAAAAACAAATCCACCAACTCCTAAAGGCTTAGCCATCCTTTGCCTCAAAAAATGCTCACAAGGGAGCAGCCGATCAAAGAAGATGTGTTAATAGAAAGCCTTGGGTTTAGTAGATACCTCCCCTAGCTTCCCTTTGTTAGGTATTTAAACATGAATAATTAAGCACACTCTAACAGCTCATCCTATATAAATGATTTCCAAGCAGTTGGAAGATGTAGCAGCAACAAGTAACAAAAGTGAAAGGAAATGTTTGCCAGATCAAGATGGAAGTGTTAGCACAATGTTCTACCACTGATGAATCCCTTTTCTGTGCTGTGCAGGGCTCGATGATTCTCCACATCAACTGCAGAAAGTTTCTTTATATATGAAAATGTCAGCAAATGTAAAATGTATGCAGAATTAGAAACCAGGTTGATGAGAACAGAAAATGTGGTTGGGCGTGGCTACAACTTCCAAATCCACTCTGCACTCGTAAATTTTACATTGCTATTTTTAAAGGTTGTTTATGCTCACACATTTTTTTTTAATTGGAACTTGACCAGATTGTGCATATTTTACGATGCTGTCACTTTCCAGAATATCATTCACAGTTTCTTTTTTTCTAACATTTACAAAATTTAATTGCTTTCCTCCTATAAAAGATATAGACAGCTGCATTTTTTTGAAATACAGTCAGTTTAAGCTGTTTAAAACCAGGAGGGGGGAACATCCTGCTTGATAATTTACCAATAAAAATGAGGAAAGATAAAAACAACAACAGGAACAAACACCCCCTACTTCTAGCCTAAAAGATTTCTGCAAAACAGAATGCACTGTGCTTTTCTGCTTTGAATGAAAATGCAGAGATAAGAATAACAGCATAGAGCAGGCCAGAATTTTTCAAGTGAAACTGCATTTATTTAAAAAATGAGATTTCATTAAGCCCCATTATTCAAAAACTCTTGGGTCAGATGGACTATCAGCCAATTCTGAGGGAAACTCTTTGAAAATCCTGGTGGATCTGGATCTCCAGGATTTTCGGAACTCTGGCACTTCAACTGTGGGAAAAATATTGCTGTAGGTTTCTTCCAGCAATTATAGGAGCACCCTTCTACTCACTCATTTGGGCTGACATTATACTAACTGTTTTAGCAATGAAACAGAAAAGAAGGCTGATCCTACAGAGCAGGTTTTGTGGGCTTCCAGATCTTCGTAAGTTTTAATGAAATTGTTTAAATTTATGTTACAAGATAACTTTGCGACAAAAGGAGAGCCTGATGTCTTGCTTTTTCCTACAGGAATTTCCCTTTACTCACTCAAATAGTTCTGTTAAATCCAAAGGAAAGCCACCAGTGACTGAAAAATCAGGAGCACAACATATTATGAACGATTAAGCACTTTAAAATAGGTTCCCATGGTGTGAGTGGACTTTGTGGTATTTTTATTTATTTATTTATTTGCATAGGGTGATCCTATAGGTCAACTTCAATCCACAAGATTTCCTGCTGTCCATAAACCGAATGAATGCTCCAAAGTAAGTCATCCCCTTGTACCATGTAAGTTTGGCTGAGTATGAAGCGACTGGTGTTGAATTAGTAGACAGAGAGACAGATATTTTTTAGGACAACAGTCAAAATTTAAAGAAGTGAGTTTTCTGGGCTGTGTGTTGCTAGGGACAGTTTGTCATTCCCAGACTGCAGTCCAGACTTCTGCACATAGTAGAAAAAGTACTGTACACAGTTTTAAAGTTCGTTTTACAATTTGAACCTTCCCCTTTAAGAAAATAGATAATGAAGTGTAGTTCCTGTTTGACCTCCCTTAGGAGAGGAGAAAGCACGTGATCCAGTGCTCTAAGCACTGATTTGGTGTAAAGACATTTCCCTGCAATCTTGAGTGGATAACTCATATAACCCATGTCTCTATTCCTCGTCTGTGAAATGGAGGTACTGGCATTTCCACACCAAATGTGGAAATTTAGCCTAATAACTGGGCTAAAGAAATATCCAACTTATTGCTTATTGAGAATACCTCTTTAAAATCACACTTGCACCCATATACACATCCAATCACTCGAAAGCATATCAGTCCCCATCTTGTTTTACTCCTTCAAAAGCATTAGATATTGACTTTTTAACAATATTACCTACTAATATTGTATTAGACCTAAAAATTTTCAGTAAATTATTTTCTCTGCCTTTGTTTATATGTGAGTCTGAGCTATCCTTTTTTTTGGTATATTTTTACTACTTCTGAAGCTTAGATCAATGTGTCATTTTTTTTTTTTTTTTTAACAACTGTCCCTTTACCCAATTGACCTTTCTACAAAGACTTTCTTTGTTCGGATGCATTTCTTATTTTTTCTTCTTCTTTTTTTCATCTTTTTTTAAATGAACCTAAAGGTAATTGTGTTCATCACCGTATGCTGAATTATAATAGCTACTTTTGAGAACAGTGCTTTGTACAATGGAGATCTTGATGACAATCTGATATAAAAATAAACCTAGGAGAATAGATTGATTGAGGAACAGTATCCCAGAATACACAATGTAACACTTGTGAGAGAAATTGGACAATGATAATACGAAAGACACCAGAACTCCTTTGACCTGCTGAAGTTCTACTGTGCTACAGCACAACGCAGCTCATCTTTTAATTGTCCAGCTTTTAGTAGTACAAGGAGTCTGAAAACTGAAAGAAGTAGGGAGAGAGAGGGAGCCAGCCTAACTAAGATGATCTGCAATGCAGAAGGCAAAACAGACAAATTATTGTCCCAAACTGGGGAAAGAGGAATTGTCTATTGGCTTGCCTTTTGTCCCTAATTAGAAAAGGATTAGAGCTTGTGCAGCTTCAAAGTACAGAATCTGATTTTGTTGGTTGGTTTGCTACAATCCAACATGAAATGATTCCTACACTGATTTCCCTATTTCAGTCCCAGGTATTAAAGATGATAAAGACTATCATTTTCACTTATGGAAGCTTTCAGAAAATCAGTGGTGTTTTAGAAACACTTTTCACAGGGTTATGCTTTGCTATGTTTCTTAATAGCTAGGGATTTTAGCCACATGTCTTCCCTTGAAAAAAATCAGAAACTTCTCGACTGGATACTCCCCTTAGCTGCATGGTGCAAGTATGACCAAGCAGAAGAGAGCCAGAGAGGTCCTTCCAGTACCCTTCACACTAACTCTTGCTGGCATTAAGTGTACAAAGTAGCTGCACTCTGGAACATTATGGACTCCAAGACCCTAAATAGGTCATTGATTTTATCACAGACAGCACAGGCAAAGGCAGGTACAGCCACAGTGTCCATGGGCAGAACCATCCCATGGTCACAGTCATGTCATGAAGTGGGAGGCAGAAGGGAAGTTATAGCCACTGTGAATCTGCCTTTGGATATAACTACAAGACAGGATGAAGAGCATCACGATAAGGATAACCAGTTCTCCATTCTGTTTGCTGACCCTGCTATCCTTTTAACTGTGGAGGAAAATATTGGGAACTCTATAGATTCATCTCTTCCCCTGCCCGTTTGCTCCTCTACCAGAGTGCTTAGATCCCATTTCTTATAGTGTGGAGAGTTTTCTGCCATCGGTCTCAAGTTATGTCATAATGGATATTCCCCTTATGTATAGGGAATATCATGACAGTCACAGGAGTAATTTGTACCATCTGTAAGGTACAATTGGAAATTCATTTCCTTACAGAGATGTGTAAAGACAGACCTTTAAACATTTTTTTATTTCAGTAGGAGCTGATGCCTTAACGCACCTGAGAGTCTTGGCCTGAAAGATTTTGAGCTCGTTGACACCACGCAGCTCCACCAAGCCTGCTGGATTCACAGATGGTGACCCTGCAAAAGCAGTCCTGGTTGAAAGGAATGTGATCTCCAGGGCATAAGGTAACCTGTTTGCTTGGACACACGTAACTGACGGGTACACTGCTGTGATAGGTGTTTGTGAGATAACTGTGTATAGGCAATAAGGCACGATGCAAAGTGAGGAATGCTCATAGGTAATGTGCCTCGGACTCCTTTCTGAAAGCAGTGCCTCAAAGTTCAGACAGTTATTCTGTGTTTAAGCAGAGGTTGATGTTATTAGATGTGAGTCTCTGGACCGTGTTTGCAGTTCTATGTATGATTTGCAAAGGCAGCTGGAAGAAGGCATTAGAAAGAAGTAGTAAAGTCTACATCCATAACAGAAGTGTGTCCTTAAGTCATGTGTCCTTGGAAATGTTACTTCTCCGTTCTGCTGTGAGAGTTTATATGTTCCCAGGCATTGCACCACGTCCCCTCTGCAGAGGGGATAATGGCAATAGAATTAGGCTTTTATATTCACAAAGAAAGGTCAACATATGCCTTTATAAACCTTGAAAACATCCTTTTTGCACTTTCTGATAATCAAATGTGTTGAAAGAACCAATCAATTGGATGTAAACATTTCATGTTCACCAGTGTATGGTTATGCAGGACAGTGCATAATGAAATGCTCCAAAATACAGAATGGACAGAAGTACATCCCTATTAAAAGCATAGATTTATTGACTTATCGATGTGTTTAAAAGGTCTCTGCTCTGAAACTAGGCTATATGTAAATAAGAACAATTGAAAGCCAAGGACAAATTCACGGGAAGAATTGAAACTATATGAATCACTCAGGCTTTCTGTAGCTGGACTTAAAAATTATTTTTAACCTGTGCTTGTCTCTAATCCTGAATTCTTTTGGTATGATAAAAAAGCCTGTTTCTACAAAAGCAGTTCTTACCCAAATTAAAAGACTGTGTCTTAACATTCCTGACTGACTTATTTTTAAATCATAAACATTTTAAAGGACAGGAATATAAGAATTTATGACAGCCATTTTTTAAACACTAGAAATAAAGAACAATGCAATATGAATATTTAAAATGAATATTGAACAGAACTATACTCATTCCTTTAAAAAAAAAACCCAAACAACAAACAAACAAAACCAAACAAAAACCCAACAACAACATTCTGCTCTTATTTTTAAACTCCTTTTATTCATTCAAGTCCATAAATTCCTGTTCTTTTTCTTACAAGGTAAACAGCGTACTTTACACTCAACTCTGTAGACATAAAAATAATACTTCAAGTGTATGCTATGATTTCTATATCTATCCAGGAAATAATATTGAAGAAAAAATATATATATATATATATACATACTTCTATATGCATGTATATTTTAAAACTAACTCTTCTGTGGAGTTCATTGCCTCAAGATAAATTGGGAAGAAAACTTCAGGAAAGGCTTAGGATGCTGACAAATGATCTCTGGCAAATCTCTCAGTGTTTATGGCTCTGCCCTGCTTGGAAGTTCACCTTGCCCCTACTCTGCAAGTCACAGCACCCTGAAGCAATCAGTAAAAGAAAAATATCCTTGAGGTGTTCCAGATTGGAAGTTTTACTTCTAATTTAAATGAAGATTCTAGTCTTCCTGATGGTGCAGCTGAAGTCTAATCATATGTAGCCTTTTGCCAGCTTTGCTATAGGTCTAGGAGGGGGGAAGACAGCTAGGGGGGAAGACAGCTAGAGGGGAAGACAGCTAGAGACCGTAGTATCTTAAACCACTGAAGCAAGGTTTTGCAGATCTCATCTAACAGAGCCTTTAGATATTGTATATACAAAGGGACTATGCAAACTTAAATGGGGTAGGAAGGTGGTGGGAACAGAGATTCCTCAACAGATTTTACACACATAACCTTTATTTTGATACTAAAACTTCCATTGAAATTAACGGAAGCTTAGACAGCTAAATGTATTTGCAAATCTGACACATAGACTAAGATGCTTCAATGCATAAGGTATCCCTATCTGATGGGATTAGGAAGAAATACAATTTAGAAGCACACAGTTATATAATTAAACAGTTACTGATTTCTTACCTTTTCTACTGAAGCATCAGATACTGGCTAATGTCAAAGATGGGAGCCTGGATAATAAAGACCAATTTTGTGATCTAGAATAATGGGAAGGTTTACATAGCTGTAAACCATGTTGAACCACAGCACATGACCAGACTATTACAATATTCTTAAAGCATGAATATCAGCAAATGAATGTTGGTTTTCAGGCAAGTGACGGAGATGTCATTCCACATATATAAAAACAAATTAATTCCTTCCAGTTTGAAATGCTCTACTAACTGTAGAAAGAAGTCTTATATTAAACAGTTTAGGAGAACGTTGGTGAAAAGATAGAAAGTTTTCAACTACACTCACTGTAGATGAGCAATGATTTGTTGATCAGATACCTGTTATTTGAGAAAAGACTGATAGTTTGGGAAAACCAACTTGAATATAACATACCAATTTATCCTGGTGTTTCACTTATAGTGTCTTTCCAATGCCTTGATTCCACCAAATAAAATTTGCAGCACTCCCAGGTGACAAAAGACAAAGTTGTTGGATCATTTAACTTCTCATAGTAGCCCAAGAGAAAAAAGAGAAAAAGTGCAGGGAGAACAGTAACAGACATGATGCTGAGTTACTATTAAAGTTGTTCAGATGGATGAGCGAGGTACTTCAAATGGAAGGAGGAATGTCTCAAACATTGTTCAGCTTTCAGACAGAAACTTCTGGGTGAGATTAGAAAATGTGGAACAGCATTTGGGGGGGAGATTTTTTTTTTTATGCATTGTTAGCTATAGAGTTCAGCAATTTTAATTTGTTTATCTGTTGACATCCACCTACTTGCTCACAGTCAAACACATACTTACATCAATCAAAACATAAATGTCAGATACCATCACTAACATCAGTGGAGTTATACCATCTTTATCAGCTATCTATAAAGTACTTCTAATTTAGTCAAAACAAAAACCCTTGGAAAGGTTGTGGGAATCAATTTTTCTGAGACTATTTCCACACAGTTTTGAAATGAAAAACTCAGGATTATCAAAGTACTCTCTTCAGCAATCACTTGCAACTCACCTAAATAAGTATCCCTATCCTTACATCACACACCATTTTCTTACAAAATTTAGTGTAAAATGGTTAATAAATAGCTTGTAATACATCAAATTAATCTGTTAATGAATGTATAAAATCAGCATCAGGTGACCAGTGCTTCCAAGGTGAATCTCTTTTGGGCTCCTCTTTTTGGAATCCCTTTGTTCAACATCTAATAAAGTAAGGTATAAGGTCAATGTTACTGGTACTAGAAGGGTGAGATCTGTAGGAAAAGCAAGCCAAACAAATATTTTTATTAGAAAAAGTGGAAAAAAAAAAAGAACAATCTTTTGAACACATGAGATCTGGAGAAGAAGGATATTGTTTGGTGTAATAAAGTTGATTTCTTTTGCTGCAAATCTTTACCTTTGACTACCACAAGCACAGGAATACCATTACTCCTAAACATGTAATACATTTAGTACTGATAGCCATGGTGATAGTCCCCTGTTACTTTTAAAGAAAATGAGCAGGAAAGTAACTTAGGAAAGCTAAATTTTAGAAATGGCTTTTCACAAAGTGATTAAGAGAAAAATCACCTTCAAAAGCCCACCCTGTTTGATAATCTAACTCATCTGGAAAGGAGTCAAATTGTTCCTAGAAAGTCTGTGAACATAAAACTGAAGAAGACAGCCCTAGATCCAAAGGCATTCCCAGCTCTAGAACAGGTGGTAAAGGTTCGCTCTGATCAAGGAATTACTTTCTGTGTTTTCTACTTGGAATGCAGACTGAATGCTGAGACACAGACAAGTGTTTCAGCACACGCAATCTTTTTCTGGAGTGTCCTGGTTTCAGCTGGGATAGAGTTAATTTTCTTCCTAGTAGCTGGTATAGTGCTGTGCTTTGGATTTAGGATGAGAATAATGTTGAGAACACACTGATGTTTTGGTTCTTGCTGAGTAGAGTTTATACTAGTCAAGGACTTTTCAGCTTCCCATGCTCTGCCAGGTGCACAAGAAGAAGGGGGGGGGGGCACAGCCAGGACAGCTGACCCAGACTGGCCAAAGGGCTATTCCATACCATATGACATCATGCTCAGCATATAAAGCTGGGGGAGTTGGCTGGGGGGCAGTGATTGCTGCTCGGGGACGGGCTGGGCATCAGTCGGTGGGTGGTGAGCAATTGTATAATGTATCACTTGCTTTATATATTATTATTGTATTTTTTTATTATTATTATTATTACTACTGCTACTACTATTACTACTATTCTATTTTATTTTACTTCAATTATTAAACTGTTCTTATCTCAACCCATGAGTTTTCTCCCTTTCACCCTTCCAATTCTCTCCCTTATCCCACTGGTGTGGGGGGAGTGAGCGAGCGGCTGTGTGGTGCTTAGTTGCTGGCTGGGGTTAAACCACGACATGGAGTAAGGGTGCAAGTCCTGTATGTCTACTCATGTTACTTATGCTAGCACACTCATGTATGTTATATTACTATGCAGGAAACTGCTTTGCTATGTAAGTATGTAAAACTAAAATCAGTTAAGGTTGTTGTTCCTCTTACAAATGAACGCATCAGAATCTGGCCCACAAGATCCAGCAAGAATAACTTTTCAAAGAATCTTGCTGGTGCAATTTTATTATGCAAAGCATGACCCCCAAATCTATGTTTACATGATAAAAGAGAATGGCTCTGAATGTAATAGATTTTGCCTTTTAAAAAAATTTGCATTATAAAAAAAGGCATTTAAGTGGAAATAGATCTGACATAATACACATTTTAAAAAGCTGCCTCAAAATGTATTTACCTGGCAGAACAGCTGTTCTGGTCTCCTGAGTAAATAATTAAATGTTTCAAAGAAACTGCACATATACGTATTTACCTGATAGAATGGAACAAATATAGCCAATAATTTTTATCATGCTTGAAATGCATAAAAATTATTTCTGCAAGGACATAAGCCAATATGGTCCTCATAATTTTGTAAACTTGTCCTGAGGGACAGCCTTTAAATCTGAGGTAGAGACGTTTTGGCAAAACAAACAAACAAAACCCAACAAAACCCAGACAGTTAAAGTGTTGATTCATTAAAACCAAAAGCATTCTGAAGACAGGATTGTTTTTTATGGCAATTTTGACATTTTGATTTTTAGGAATAGGGACAGGAAATTCAGAATTGTCAAAACCTTCTGGTTTTACACTCTCAAATGAATATTCTCATTTTCTTCACTTACATGCATTTTCTATTACGTATAGATATTCTCTCAGTTTGATTTTGTATGCTAATTGTTTTTCAGTCCCAGAGGAGGGTGGGAACATAAGCTGGGAAAATAAGATGGAAGGTCTTTGAATAGCCTGTGAGGTTTCTGGTTAGTTTGGAAATGAATAGCAGAATTCCAGACTCACGGCCACAGCATTGCAGAGGGACTGACCCAGATCTTCATGCCGAACCTGCAAAGGCAACAACACACAAATATATCTATATATGTGGCATGCATGAGAGCTTCCCACACAACAGCAGGAGCCGCTAAATACATTCAGCTCGATGGTTGCTGGTATTCATAGACAGCTGGTTTCTGTAGGAGGCAGAGCTAGAAAATGTCATGTTCTATGAACCTGCCTCACTCTGAGGATTCCAGTGAAAGACAGAAGCAGAAAAAATCTGTGTTATGCAAGCAAGCAATATAGAAGGCATTTGAGACATTTTCAGTTCTGGCTATTTTGGCCAAAGGTCTGGTATCACACCTAATTTTCCAGCAGCCAGTATCAAGTAGAAGAAGAATAGAAGAATAGAATCAATATCAATCAGTATCAATTCAGTCTGTTTTGTTTCCTGCATTTGTTTCACAATATTTTTTTTTCCATGAAAATGGTCCTCTCTACATATGAAAGGAGTTTTCTGCTGTAATTATCAGGGAAAGCTTTCTTCCTCACGGAGCAGCAGGGCTAGAGTGACTTTAACATAAGGAATGGAGAGGGACTTCCAATATTAACTTTTGCTTTCCACCATCTTTAAACCTATAGAGGAATTCACATGATGTTTAATTGTAGATGTCTACAACGTAGATATCACCTTAGAGTGTCTTCATAGTCAGTGGGCATTTCTAGGATGCAATTCATCTTATACCAAAGTAGACATCTAAATGAGATCAGATGAATTGTGACCTGGAAGTGTCTATTGGTCTTCACTGAGTATAAAGAAAGTCGAGTGAGTAGCTAAGATATAGGTTTCTATACTGTTGATGTCTACATTTAGCTACAAGAATTCCTCTTTCTTTCCTGGGCTGTGCAGGAGCAGATTCAATAGCTGCAACTCTGTACATCAGACTGCTGACTCATGTTGCACTGGAATTTGGCCTGAAAAAAAGTCATAACAAAGTCATAGCAAATACAGTTTTCAGTCTAGCCACTTTTTCATTTTACAGGTATTCACACTGCTCTAAGTAGCATGTACGAGTAAGAGAGCCTCTTTGTTTACCCAGAAAATGCTCAAGTCATTAAATCTGAAAAAGATGACAAACAGATGCAAGGGATTAATTCAAAACATGTCTGAAAGCCTTTAACGAAGTTATCCGAGCCTCTCACAAACCTAGAGAGAAGACTATCATTTTTGCTACATGCAACTTTTCTATTGCTGGAGCAGCCATTGACATTTTAGAAACACAAATCTAAATTCTTATATATCTTTTCAGGAGAGATGTCTGAAGTGTCCTTTTCACAAAGCATGGGGTGATGCAATCTTTTTCTACATATGAATTAAATATAGGGTGAAAACTGGCCTTCTGTATTGGAAAGCCAAATCTAGCTTTAGTAATGACATGAGTGTGACTATGCTATGCACACCAGAACACACGTATACCTGCAATTGTGGCACTAGATTCCATTTGTTTCATCCATCTGAAACAACACGCCAGATCTTCTCAGTCCTAAGCAGGAACTATGACTGAAGAAACAGTACTTTTAAGGGGGCTTATCCTCCCTGAACATTTCAATTCCATAAGACATCTAGGACATATGAAATAGTTGCTGATATGATCTGGTGATATAGAGCTCATAAGAAAATAATAATTGAAATGCTTGAAAGAAAGGGATCTCACTCGGTTATCTGCTTTACCCTTTATGTTCCATCCATTAAATAGAATCTCTTATATGCATGATTTCTTAGATGTTCAGAGAAAATGGAGGCTTGAATCATGAGCAGACACAGACTATGGTAGTGCTTTAACCTTATGAACCTTTTCTTGTTCATATAAGAAAGAACTGACCTGGCTTGTTGAGAGGGGCCTCCAGCAGCCCAAAGTCAGATTCTGTCTCTGAGGTGACTCTGAAGAGATTTCTAAATATTGTCTGTTATGAACTGCAGTTTTAGGTGCCTCACTCTTACCCATATGTGTCCTCAGGAGCCTATGACCATCTCAGGTGTCTGGCTGCCTTCAGAAATTGCAGCAAAGAGCTGAGCATTGCCACATTGACAGTGGGTCTCATTTATAGATTGGACCCTTCCTTTCCCCATGCTTCAGTCGGCATCTGAAAAATGGTGACAGTAGCACTTGCCTTTTTCCCAGGAGTGGTGAAAATAACTATAGAAGAACTACAGTTACAGTGTCTTCTTCATTAAGCTGTTATGGAGTAAGTTCTCATTTCACTTACCCTGGTGTAAACCAAGAATAAATTACTGCTACCTTAGTTTGTATATGTATAAGATGTCATAGGAAAATAAGTTTGGGGATCCTTATTTTAATTTCCATTTTGTTTGTTTGTTTGTTTGTTTGTTTGTTTTTAAAGGATTATGGTGAAATTGTTGATTGGGGGAGAGGCTTTATTCAAACTGAAAGGCAAGGAGGAATGGCTGTTGCACTGATGAAGCATAATCACATTAATACTTTATTGCTGTATTTGTCAATATATTGCTGTATTTGTCAATATATTAGTGCAATATTTTATTGTATACATTATTAACTGTTGCTGTTAAATGTTTTATGCTGGTCTGTTACATTTTTTAATTTGACTGTGATAAATTTTGATCTGATAAACCTTTTTTTTCCTTTGGAACAAGAAAAAAATTATAACATTACATTAAAGGAAACATGAGATCTAAGCCAAAACTAGTAAATAAAAAAGGTGATATTTTTCTGCCTCTTCTTAATCTTTCCCCCTCCCACCTGCTCTCTTTGTGTGAGTGCTCCATTCTTTGCTCAGAAGCTGGAGGGTTTATGACTTTAAAATCTGTACTGTTGGAGGCTGAGAACTTTGCTTTTTACAGTATCTGTACAAAACATCTGTAAGTCCTAAGCAACAAGCAGGAATTGGTTCAAGAAGGAACTATAGATGAATCACTAAGTAATACTGTCTACATTATAAGTTTGACATCTCAGGGCTAGTAAAAAAAAAAAAAAAGAGAAAACCCTACTAAAAATAACAGTGTAAGTTTAAAATATTGAATGGAAAGTTAGGAGAAAAAGGAAAGAAAATGGAATGCAGAGTGATGCTAACTCCAGGAGCCAGGAAATTAAAGGCAAGATTTTTGAAGGCCCTCAGCACACATAGATCTTTAATAGGAATCTCAGCCTGCCTGCCATTTGAACCTTTGAAAACATCCTCCTGAAATCCTTCATCTTCTTTTCATGTAAATGTACCATAGCCATAACAAAGTCATAGAAGGCCTGCATACCCTTTGACATGAAAGGAAGGAGGGAGGGAAAATGTAAATGAATGTGTTGAAAGGGTTATTCAAGCCAAACAAGGACTGCTTCAGAAATGTAAATCCAGAACCTGAGGAATCATGGAGAGGAGTCTAAATATTCAGAGAAGCTATTAAGTCATTTCGTGTGGGGCTGGAAAAGAGTAGGTTAGGATTGTTTCTGGCTTCTCTTACTGCTCTGTTACTGTTAAGAGCAGAAAGCCACCCCCCTGGGCTTGCAATCTTGCTGCTGCCTAAGCATCCTGTTTTGGGGGGCTTGAGAAAAGCTCCCCAAAGGACATCTCCTGAGGCAGCTATGTCTTCTGTCATCATTATTGGAAGGTGACTGCCTGGAAACTGAACAAACTGCTGCTTGAATAGTGATTGTTTGATAATCACTGAATGAATGTTTAATAAATTCCATAAGACCACAGACTTTGAATATACTTTTCCATCTTATGGGAGTTCTTTTTCTGTCAGAGAATCCACCCACCACACCTATTTTCTCCAGGCTGTTTCCTGATGTTGTCTAATAAAGAGCTTGAAGTCAATTTATTTAGAATATCCCTGCAGTCATTTGTGTAGATCATGGATTCTTTTGAAGAATTAAGAAAAGACTTAATTTCTTCCTTTTGCAAATACCAGCTGTCCCTCCTCATCAATCTACAGCAGGACTTAACCTTTTTTTCTATAATTTCTATTTCCTCAAATCCCAATGGAGTACTATTTATGAGTGTGATTGTTAATTGCAATCATGCTACTAGATTGAACTGAGCTCTTGGTCATCCTTGACTGATCCTTCCTTCATCATCCAGAAAATCCTTTTTCATCTTCCACCATAATTATAATATGGCAACTCTATCTAAATAAGTTCCTTTTTACAATTAATTACTAATTACTGAATTCTCTCTGACACCAAACTTTACCAGAGCTCCATGTCCATATATAAATTATTGCTTTTTGAACAGACTGACTGAAAAGTGTAATAGTTTTTTTTTTTAGATTTTTGGATAGAAGATAATTTGTTAGTTATATGAAAATTTTCTTTATAAATGCCTACATCCATGTATATGTATATATCTATTATATGCATGCATGCATGTGTACATGCGCTCACATATGCATGTAGGACAAAATGCTTTGTTTGGTTTTGTTTGTTTTTAACATTGTGTTTGTTTCTGTGGCCTTTTTCTCTTCCATAATATCTTATGGGGGTTTGTTTGTTTGTTTTTCCTCTCAAGGGAGCCAAAATTTTCCACATGAGACTTTAATGAAAAATTGCCATGTTGATGACTGTATATAACATATACATTCATTTAAGCTATAATGTTAAAGTTATGTCAATATTGTTCTTTGGCACTTAGATATGTGAAGAAGAAAACTTGGTTTTCATGACTGCAGTAAAGGCAGAGAGGTTAGGACTGCTGTTTTCCAGATGCACACACAGTGATACCTGCTCAGCTCTTGAACAGTCAGACCAGACACAGAAAGAGACAATAAGATGCCAAACTGCTCTAGCGGACTTCCACACGTGGGAAATGGTGGCTGCCACCTCTATATCAGAGGCAAGTAAGGCTTATCTGTCACCTCACATTTGCATTTCACTGCGTAAGTAGAGAGATGAGGGTCATGCCCCAATTCTTTGTCTCTGATTCCTGGAGGAGAAATAGTGCTTAGCATCCTAAGTGAGAGACAGGACACTAAACTGCAATTATCAGTGACTCACCTTCCTTTGGCTCCAGTGACAGAGGCTTGTAATTTTGGAGCTGGACAATCTGAGCTCTGTTTCTGCTGAGATATTAATGGCTGAGGATAGTACAAAGTATATTGGCAGCTGCAGCATCGATGAAGATCATCAGTTAGTTAATCACAGTGTATGCAGTGTAACAACTCCATCCTATTAGCAGCTTTTTTTTTTTTTCCAAGAAGATTTAGTTTCTAAATGACATTTGGTCCCAGATGCTAAGTGCTGTATTTTCCCAAACCAATAGGCAATCCTTGCCCCAAACCACTTAGACCCTGATCCACAGAGGTAATTCAGCTCTTACTTTCTAGTCCATCAAGATAAATTACCTTGATTTACCTTCATGAATCTAGGCCCCAGAGTTGAAAGAAACAAAGCATAATAGGAGAGAAAGTATGACCGTCCCCGTGTTGCACAAAAGCACAGAGAAATGGATTTGCCCAAGGTCGTGTAGGGCACAACAGGAACAGAATTCAGGTCTCTGAGTCTCAATCTAACATATTAACTACAGATTCTGCTTTCTTCCCCTCTGTGCTTTTATACTTTCATACATGGTACAGAAAAGACCAAGTGCCATGTATTACTGAACCAATCTCTCCTTTTTTAAGTTCCTGACTTTTTATTGCAAAGGGACTAAGCAGGAAATTAATCAAGGGCAAAACCAAAAAATTAAAGGAATCTATAAATGTATTTCCAGCAATTTGCAACTAGGAAGTTGGATCAATACAATATGAATTAGAAAATACAATAGGAAAACAAACAAAAAAGGCATCTTTAAGTTAAAGAATGTCATTCTTACATTCTCACTGTGTTAAGCCCACTAGAAAAATCCTCCTCATCTGTATTATTTCCTCTCTCTTTTCACTTTAAAGATGAATCTCATAATTTCCACTTTTACATATGCTAACACCCAAGCCAATTTCAATAAGGTTTTCAGCTGTACCATGCCTTTGTAAGCCCCCTAACCTTTGAAAGCTGTTCTGGAATTTGTTTCTCATATCTATTTTTTTTATTATTATTATTTAAGGATCATAAAGTGGAAGTCAGGTTGCTGCATTTTCAGAGACAGATGAAGCAAAGTGCTCCACTGGGAGTATTCAGCCCCAGTGCCTTGCTGTATTATGGCATGTGGAGTTGCGTCTCCAGGCGCTGACATTAGCAGTCCTGCTTCAGGTAACTTATTTAGCTTTGGTGTCATTTTACAATAAATATACCATCCACTGACACAAATTAGACAGCTATTGAGATTAATTTTGAGGCACTATCAGGAACATCTTAAATCAAAAATCATTCTTTATTAGCATGCTTGGCTGTACAGTGCTCTCTTTTCCCCTTCCCCCCTCCCTTCCCTGACACAAGAATAAATGAGCCCCCATGGTTGACACAGCGCATCAAGTGTTTTATAATAGTCTAATTGTAGCTAATGGTTTGTGCAGCTAATTAAGGCCCTATGAATTACAGTAATCAGTCAGCCTCATCTTCTAAACTAGATAGTTCTATTCAAGCATCCCTTTAGGAAGAAACAAAAAAAAAAAAAAAAAAAAGAGAGAGAGAGAGAGAGGATCAGGAGAAAAATTCTGAAAAGAAAGAGAAAGAAAGGAAGGAAGGAGAAAAGAGAGCATAATGATCTGGTATGTTCATTAGTGTGCAAATAAATTAATATAACTTCTTCTTCCATTTCTTGCTAGTTATTACAGAAATGCTTATGTAAAGTAACATGAGTCCTTGCATTATGGTTTGCAATAACAGAAGAGGAAATTATGGTGTTCTTACTTCTGATGTAGGATATATATTTTAATTATGGTACTTTATTGGAGAATATCTTCATTTGGGCAAAAAACTGTGGATGAATAGTGATTTTGCTTATATCATCATTTAGGAGAAAAGGTTAAATACAGGAAAGGCATATGTAAGCACTAGTTGCACCATAACCAAATGTTGTGGGAGAACCTGAAGCCTGTAAATGCAGAGTATGTCATTAAGTTATGGAGAAGGCATTGTTGTGCAAAATGGGGTGTGGCTACTAAGAGGGAATGTCCATACTGCCCAGGATGTTTACTGAAGCAGATCTTCCAGGCTGTTGCAGGTTAACCCTAGTAGACAGCTAAGCACCCCATAGCCACTCCCTCACTTCTCCCTCCCACCCCCAGTGGGACGGAAAGGAAGAGTAAAAGCAAGAAAACTCATGGGTCGTGATAAAAATAGTTTTGTAAGTGGAGAAGTGGAAGAAGAGAGAAAGAAAACAAACCAAACCAAGTAATGCAAAGACAATCACTCACCATCTCCTGTGTGTAGACCAAAGCCCAGCCAGTTCCCAAGCAAAAGATGGCCTACTCAAACCTCACACCTCTCTGTTTTGTTGCTGAGCATGATGTCATACAGCATGGAATACCTCTCTGGTTAGTTCAGGTCATCTGCCTGGTTGTGTCCCCTCCCAGCCTCCTGTGCACCCCCAATCTTTTTACTGGGGGGGCAGTGAGAAACAGAGAAGACCTTGACATTGTGCAAGTACTGTTCAGCAATAGCTAAAACATTAGTATGTTATCAATCAGCATCGTTTTGGTCACAAACCTAAAACAGCACCATACAAGTGGCTATGAAGAAAATTAACTCCATCCCAGCCAGACCCAGTACATAAACCTATTCCTGCCTGTAGGGTATCTGTCATTTAGATCCCGGAGCTCTGTTTTTACAAATCCCGCTTGGCAGCAAGCAATACTGGGGTCCACTTTAGAGAATTTCCCTGGTCGTGAGACACTGCCAAAACAGTAAAGGAGATAAAAAGAGGTACCAATTAAGCACAGCAGATTGAATTCCCTTCACCTAAGATAATGTAGATGTGCAAACTCACCATCTTAAATCCTCACTAGAAGCAGTGGTGAGCAGTAGGCAATTTTATCACATAATTCCTCTAACTTATTTTAGATAGCTAAACACCTACCTTTAGCCAGATAAAGTCAAGTGAGGAAAAGCTCCCAACCAATGTGTCCACCTTGTCCACCTTGAGGATGAATATGCATTTGAGTTGATAATAAAGGTAGTACAGGACAAGTTTTCTTCTCCTGAAGGTCACACCTCATTTTTTATGAAAAGTATGGTCAACATAAGATAGGTTTGGACTTCAGCGTGATCCATGTACAGAGATGGAGGACTGAAGTGACAACAGAACTGAAACACTGTGTTGAAATTTTAACAATTCAAACTTCAAGGCTTCTATATACACCCACTTTGATTACATCTACACTAGCAAATTAAACAGTGCCAGGGGATGTTCCCAGGCACAAAATCTCAATTTTCTATACTGTTAAATTGTTAGTGTCCCCCTGTCGTGGTTTAACCCCAGCCAGCAACTAAGCACCACGCAGCCGCTCGCTCACTCCCCACCAGTGGGATGGGGGAGAGAATCAGAAGGGTAAAAGGGAGAAAACTCGTGGGTTGAGATAAGTTAATAACTAAGGTAAAATAAAAATAGAACAGTAATAATAATAATAATAACAATAATAATAATAACAAGTAATAATAGTACAATAGTAATACAAAGCATTCTCCAAAAACCCACAACGCCCAAGAAAGCTTGTGCTTCCTTTTTGCTGGTTGGTGGGGACATGGCTGTGATTTTGTTGATTACATCCATTGGGATCTGACGACGCCCATCTTGCCATGTTATTCCTAAAAACTGGATCTCCTGTGCAGGTCCCTTGACCTTACTTTGTTTTATAGCAAAGCCAGCTTCCAGAAGAATTTGGACTATTTTCTTCCCTTTCTCAAAAACTTCTGCTGCTGTGTTGCCCCACACAATGATGTCATCAATGTACTGCAGGTGTTCCAGAGCCCCACCCTGTTCCAATGCAGTCTGGATCAGTCCATGGCAAATGGTGGGGCTGTGTTTCCACCCCTGGGGCAGTCGATTCCAGGTGTACTGGACTCCCCTCCAAGTGAAAGCAAACTGTGGCCTGCACTCTGCCGCCAAAGGGATTGAGATAAACGCATTAGTGATATCAGTGGTGGCATACCACTTGGCTGCCTTTGACTCCAATTCATATTGAAGTTCTAACATGTCTGGTATGGCAGCGCTCAGTGGTGGCGTGACTTCATTCAGGCCCCGATAGTCTACTGTTAGTCTCCACTCTCCATTAGACTTTCGCACTGGCCATATGGGACTGTTAAAGGGTGAGTGAGTCTTGCTAATCACTCCTTGGCTCTCCAGCTGACGAATCAGCTTATGGATGGGAATCAGGGAGTCTCTGTTGGTGCGATATTGCCGCCGGTGCACTGTTGTGGTAGCAGTTGGTACCTGTTGTTCTTTGACCCTCAGCAACCCCACAATAGAAGGGTCCTCCGAAAGACCGGGCAGGGTAGACAGCTGTTTAATTTCCTCTGTCTCCAATGCGGCTATGCCAAAAGCCCACCGGTACCCTTTTGGGTCCTTGAAATACCCTCTCCTGAGGCAGTCTGTGCCAAGGATGCACGGAGCCTCTGGGCCAGTCACAATGGGGTGCTTCTGCCACTCATTCCCAGTCAGGCTCACTTCAGCCTCCAATACAGTCAGCTCTTGGGATCCCCCTGTCACTCCAGAAATACAGATGGGTTCTGCCCCTTTACAGCTTGATAGCATGAGGGTACACTGTGCACCGGTGTCTACTAAAGCCTTATACTCCTAATATGGTCTGATGTGCCAGGCCATTGAATCCACACAGTCCAGTACACCCGATTGTCCCTCTCCTCCACCTGGCTGGAGGCAGGGCCCCTCTAGTCCTGGTCATAGCACTCGTTACTCACTTCTTGTAAATGCGAGTCAAAAATCCCTTTATTAGGATCGGAAACAGAATCAGCCCTTCTGCTCTGTCTGAGGAACTGCTCGCTGGAAACTGGAGCCGCAACTCTCCTGGGAGAACCCCCTTTTGTAGTTGTTTTTCCTTGCAACTCACGTACCCGTGCCTCTAGGGTCGAGGTAGATTCTCCATCCCACTTCCTCATGTCCTCTCCGTGGTCACGCAGATAAAATCACAGGGTGCCCCGTGGTGTGTATCCACTGTATCTTCTCTCTTGAACAGAGGGACGCTTACTCCTAATGGCTGAGATACTGGCCCATACAGGTGAGGAGTAGGATATATCCTCTTCGAGTTGCTGGACCTTCTGGGACAGTTTTTCCACAGCTGATACGCAGGCCTGTAGGGAGGAAGAGAGACTTTCTTCGTATTGCCGGAGCTGGCCGGCCATTTCATCCACCGTTGGTCCCTCTTCATCTTTCCAGGTCATTATTGCCAATGAGTTTGCATGTGATGATGGTGCGCTCCGTACAAACTTCCGCCACATGGGTCGTGTGCATTGGACTTCATCTGGATCTTTGGGTAACTGCTCATTATCCAGGTCATTATAAATCACTTCCAGCACAGCTAATTCCCTCAGGTACTGGATACCTCTCTCCATGGTGGTCCACTTGCCTGGGTGACATATAACATCTTCCTTGAAGGGATATCTTTCCTTCACACCTGACAGGAGTCGCCTCCAGAGGCTGAGGGCTTTTGCCCCTTTTCCAATTGCTTTGTCAATGCCCCCTTCCCTAGAAAGGGATCCCAGCTGCATGGCTTCCCTACCCTCTAATTCCAGGCTACTGGCCCCATTATCCCAGCATCGGAGCAGCCAGGTGATGATGTACTCACCTGGACAACGACCGAAATCTTTTCGCATATCTCGCAGCTCACTCAGGGAGAGGGATCGGGTGGTTACCATCTCATTTGTGGGTTCCGCCTCTTCCTCCTCCTGTTCTCTTGATGGCCCTGGCTCATCATCAGCCCTTACTAAACAAGCTGATTTCCTTGTGTATTTTTTCTTCTGTATAGGGGCAAGTGATACTGGCACGGATTGGTTCTCTGGTCCAGCCGCAGTGCCTATCGTGGGGGCTGGCACAGCCACGGGGGCCGGCGCAGGGGCTGGCACAGCCGCAGTGCCTGTGGCAGGGGCCGGCACAGCCATGGGGGCCGTCATTTTGTCATCCGATCCAGAGACCTTCTCTTTCCCTTGAGGGTACTGAATAGTGTTGAATAGGGCTCGGTAGGCATGGGCCAGGCCCCAGCACGTTGCAGTGATCTGTGTCTCTCTGGAGTTGCCAGGGTGACAACATACATTTTCCAAATACTTTACTAGTTTTTCAGGATTCTGCACTTGTTCAGGGGTGAAGTTCCAAAACACTGGAGGTGCCCATTGTCCTAGGTACTTGCCCATACTCTCCCACACACCCTGCCACTCATAACTATCCAGCCTTCGAGGAGATCTCTGGATGATATTCTTAAGCTGCTTATTAACCTTAGATAAAACTGAAACAAAATTCCCAAGAACTATCAACGGATATATCTTAACTACCCAAGGATGCTCAAGATAATGAAAAATTGTTGTAATGAAGGAGAAAACATCATAGAAGAAAGTAACAAAGGTGCCATCCTGTATTTCCTCCATAAAAAAACTCTCGGAAGAGAAGGTATAATTGCTAATTGTCTCCATGAGGTGGTACCCGAAGTACAGTAATGGCTTCACTACAGAACCCAAATACCAGATAGCACTCAAGGCCAGTGTTTTAATAACCAGTCTTCCAGGCAACACATCACTCATTATGGCAAAGCACAGCAAAAACAAGAGCATGGTGCAGATCAGGTAGACTAGTACCGAGAACGGATGAATCAATATTACAACCGATAACTGTTAACAGAATGAAATTCCTTAATACACTCTAGTTAATCTGTTATTATCTCAAACCCTTCGAGCCCCACGTTGGGCGCCAAAAAGGACTGTCGTGGTTTAACCCCAGCCAGCAACTAAGCACCACGCAGCCGCTCGCTCACTCCCCACCAGTGGGATGGGGGAGAGAATCAGAAGGGTAAAAGGGAGAAAACTCGTGGGTTGAGATAAGAACAGTTTAATAACTAAGGTAAAATAAAAATAGAACAGTAATAATAATAATAATAACAACAATAATAATAATAACAAGTAATAATAGTACAATAGTAATACAAAGCAAACGATACACTCTACAATTGCTCACCACCCTCCGACCGATGGCCAGCCCGTCCCCCAAGCAGCGATTGTTGCCCCCTCCCCCGGCTAGCTCCCCAGTATATATATATATATATACTGAGCATGACGTCACATGGTATGGAATAGCCCCTTGGCCAGTCTGGGTCAGCTGTCCTGGCTGTGCCCCCTCCCAGCTTCTTGTGCACCTGGCAGAGCATGGGCAGTTGAAAAGTCCTTTACCACTGTGAGCACCATTTAGCAACTACTTAGCAAGAACAAAACGTCAGTGTATCCTCGACATTGTTCTCATCCTAAACCCAAAACACAGCCCCATACCAGCTACCAAGAAGGAAATTAACTCTATCCCAGCTGAAACCAGGACACCCCCCTGGAATGGATTTGTTGTATCTCAATTAACATTCTCCCAGACAATGGGAAGACCACAGGCAAGAAACAGATTCCAGTAGGTAGTCTGGTTATAGCCTTTCTCTTTTGAAAGTTAAGATTGTTTAGTAGTATAAAGAAAGTTCATTCCATGCCACTCAGCTTCAGATCTAATGGATGATCCTAGATGCATTAAAATTATTGCTGTGGCTACCAAACCCTACAAGATATCCATGTTGTTTAGTTACAGGTTCATCATCTAGTGCAGCACTGATCAGATGTACCAGAGTTAGCTCCAGATAAGCCAGTGTGTTTAGTCATCCCAGCTTTCACTGCTGAGGTCTGTTGTACAACTGTCCAACATATGTCAGTACTTACTTATGGTCCATTAGTATTCAGAGACTAAGAGTTTCATGGCTTATGTTACCTGCAGAGCCTGTTCCTGCTGTAATTCTCAGAACCTGCTTCCAGGCTGGGTTCAGCACAAAGCTAAGCTGTGTGCATATGTTTAGGGGTGGCAGGAGAAGGAGGCAAGCTGTGTCTTCATTACAGAAGAGACGTACTTGTGATGCACCCCACAGCCAGGGGTCTCAGATGCCCATCCCAGCCATGTGGAAGATATTGCACATTCTGGTCACTTCAGTGCACAGAAAGAGATGGGAGATGGTATTCCCCTGATCCCTCAGCCTGGATGATCAGGGGACCAGGAACTCTGAGCATACTGCTGAGCTCACTCTCCCTGCAACGTAGGCACATTGGTAGATGTGAATGGTTTTGCCTTTGTAATCCAGTGCTTGCAACACTCATTTAGAACATAGGAAGCCCAGATTCACTGGCTGTTTTGCATTAAGAGTAAAACAGAGACAAAATCATTGCTTTTTTTTTGTTTTTTAAATAATTACCATTCCCTGGAACCGGAGGGCAACAGGGAAGTAAGACATCTATAGCAAAGCAGACAAAGAATCTGGACTTCAAAAAAATTACTACTGTAGACGTACTCTGTGGAATCATTCTCAGAACCTTAAGAATAAAAGAGTAAATGTTTTAACATTTTGTAGAGAATGGAACAACTTTGGAAGAAGAAATTTAAGAAAAATCTTTGTACCTTGTAGGTCACTCACTAATTGTACTATGTAGGAATCAAAGCTGCCTAACTCCAGGTCATCAATTTCTATATGGTCAGGGCATTTACCACTTAGAAACAGCAATTCTGAACTGCTTTTCACTAATCTCGTTTTACCCAATTTATTAATCCTAACAATGTCATGCAGGAATGTGTGGCACAATGGAAAACCCTGGTTCAATATCAAAAATAGCATCTTAATTTATTTTTTTTGCATAAATATATATAGATCATCATAACTTCAGGTACACCTGAATACTATGTTGATCCCAAATTTAAACTGATTATACCTTTTACCACTCCACCATTTGTTTGAGAACTTTTGAAAGTCTTGATTTTGTGGCACCAGGCACTAGGTTTATAAGAAACTTGGAACATGATGAAAAAATAATTAAATTAGTTGCTGGAGGAAAACCAACCAACCAACCAACCAAAAAAAAAAAAAAAACCAACCCTAAACAAACATTGTTCTGATTGAATTTCATTCTAATCTCCTGAGTTGTTTTTTTTCTTTCCTCCCACTTGTATTATGAAAATTTATTATTTTTAGAATCATTTTTTGAAAACTTCTAGTGCCAGACAGATTAGCAGAGTGCACTGTCTGACATGTTGCAATTTTCCCCCTTTTACAAAACAGCCTATCCACAGTGTCTCAACATCAGCCATTATATATTTATAGTCTACAGTCTGGCTTTGCACTTCAAAAGTTGCTGTCCAATTTCTGCACAAGAGCAAACCTCAGCTAATGTTTATGAATGGTTCTTTCCCTGCTAGTAAGAGACTAACATAAGTGGTCTGAACCAGCTATAATGCGTGTAAAGCTCTACTTCAGGAAAGCAATGGGACTGATCAAGCACTAAATGCTATGCATATGTTCAATTGCTTTGCTGAATCAGGACCTGATGAAGGTCCATTTACATAAATCCATTTAAATCAATCCTGATCTGCAGCCCCTCTACTCACTGCTATTTTTGAATTATAGTTTTCATTTACAGACTGGAGTGGGTACTGCTGTTTTTATGATGAACAAAATAGGAAGGATGAAAGATTCAGGAAATATATTTAATGTGTGATCTACCTAATGTGGAACAGATCTTGTATCTCCAGAAGTGAAAACCTAATATGCTACCTAGAATTGAACTGAAATTTGGGTTGATAAAATTAGGCAAACTTTTCATATTTTTTAAATGAGCCTTGCTTTTACTTACTTCATTGGCTCTTTTAGATCTAGTCCCATATTCATGCTTTTCATTTTCTTTATATCTTGGGCTGCCATTTGCCCTAAAGGAAAATAAATATGGTTTCAGATACAAAATACGCTATTTATGCTTAGGTCATGATTTTCATTCACTTTATACTTGCTTCTTGCATAAACACCCATAACAAAATGGGGATGAAGAATCAGATCAAAAGAATGCCTGATACAGTAAAACTAAGGGTGGAGTCATGCTGAAGGTTATGTTGTATAGAATCAGAGCTGAAATTTAGAGACATTTGGAATTCAGATGCAGCTAAAATCCCCTAAGTGGCTGTAGCTCCTTCTGTAAACTGTATTCAAAGTGAAATTATCTCCTTTTTCCTGAACTGACTATTAAGCTATTGTCTCACCACAGTCACTGTAGCATTTTCTAAAATTAATGGATTTATTAGTGATTCCTGAGTCTGTGTGGTTGGTTTTAGCTGAAGGTACAACATTCCCTTTTATTCTCAATTTTCTCTGTATTCCTACAACTCCTAACTAAAAGAATAGCCCTATCTCTGTCCCAGATTTATATAGGCTATGCATAGTGTAATACCACTCTGTTCACAGGTATTATTTCTTAAATTACCATAATTAAAATAAAGTAATTAATAAGATATCTAAATATGCATTAAGGAATATGAACAAGTGTCCTGGTTTCAGCTGGGATAGAGTTAATTTTCTTCCTAGTAGCTGGTATAGTGCTATGTTTTGGATTTAGGATGAGAATAATGTTGAGAACACACTGATGTTTTAGTTGTTGCTAAGTAGTGCTTACACTGGTCAAGAACTTTTCAGCTTCCCATGCTCGGCCCGGTGTACAAGAAGCTGGGAGGGGGCACAGCCAGGACAGCTGTCCCAGACTGGCCAAAGGGCTATTCCATACCATATGACGTCAAGCTCAGTATATAAACTGGAGGAGTTGGCCAGGGGGGCAGCGATCGCTGCTCAGGGATGAGCTGGACATCGGTCGGTGGGTGGTGAGCAATTGTACAGCATATCACTTGCTTTGCATATTATTATTGTATTATATTATTATTATTATTATTATTATTATTACTACTACTACTACTACTACTATTCTATTTTATTTTACTTCAATTATTAAACTGTTCTTATCTCAACCCACGAGTTTTCTCCCTTTTACCCTTCCAATTCTCTCCCCCATTCCACTGGGGGATGTGGGAGTGAGCAAGCAGCTGTGTGGTGCTTAGTTGCTGGCTGGGGTGAAACCACAACAAGGAAGATTCCCTGCATAAGCAGCTTGTCTTCTGAATGAAGTAGACAGATAAATATGGATAAGGAAATAGAATAACAAAAGGTGTTGTGATTTACTAAGGGTCATATAGCAGGTTATAGCAGAGCCATAAATATAATCCAGATCTAATTCCCATTCCAGTGTTCTGTCATTTACATCTAAAGTGTATCACTGCCTAAACAATGGTTGAATACCTCTACCATAAACTGATTGCACGGATCTGTTCTGCTCAAATATTAATAGCAACATGTGATCCATACTTACCATTTTTATTACTGTATGTTGGAAAATTATATAAATAAATGACCACTGTGTTCTAAGTAGAGGTCCAGCTTGCAGACTGGAGGTTTGATACAGCTGCCTGAATGTACATATCTAATGATTTAAAGATATTTTAGATTTCTGAGAAATTTTCACAGAGGACTTGTTCCCCTCTGGACAAGTATGGGGTTAAATGTCAGATGACCTTGATTCACTGTAGGCAGTTGAATGAAGACTTTTGCCTATATAAAGTGGCATCAAATGTCACTGGAAAAGCAGAAACTCACATTCAATTTGTTGAGTAGCTCTCCAAACTTCTCTGACTCTAATGACTAGATCTCTACAAACTGTAAGGGGATCACTCAAACCCAAAAAGTCAATAGGGTCAACAAGACGTAGCATGTGATTTATATTTACTGAATTTTCTTGGGACAGCAATATGGAGCTTTGGTGGAGGGATCCCTTTGCTTCTCTCCTCTGAGATGTAGTCAGTATTTCTGAGAAAAAACAAAACAAAACAAAGCACAGGGAGAGTCATGTACTCTCACCTTTTTGGTATTTTCTCTTTTATGAAAGAATTCAAGATTAACTAAAGGATGAGCATGAGAACAAAGACAAAGGAGAGTAAGGATCACTCTAGCTTCATTACTAGAAGGAAGTTTCTTTTTGAAAAGCTTTTCAGCCACAACACTAAAACATATATTTTACCTTATCACTCCCAGGTAAGAAGGAATCCTTGAAGAACGCAGAGCTCTTTGTGGCATCCAGACTAGAGACTCATGCTTTATATATGTATATACTTGAACATTTTTTAATTTCTGCTATCACATCCCCTAATTAATTATGAATTATATTGATACAGGTGAAATAGGAAGAAGTGGAAGGAAGTGTACCACAGTTAAAACAACTTAAAAGTTGGATAGTGTCTGGAGACAGGAAAGCTATAGGTTTGCACCTTTTCTAGAGTAACCTGTCTGTGCTTTATTCTTCACAAATGCTCAAATATTTGAGCTGCTACATAAAACCAGCTTTGAGTGACCCCCTCTTCAACTTCTATAGAGACTTGTAAGATACAGTCTTGCATTAAGAAAGATATCCTCTAAATGTGATGAGCAAGGTTCACAAATCACAGGAAGAAATAGAATTCAAGGAAGTCACTTAGGTGTCTTTTTGTGAATGTCATACTGAGATACACCTCTCTCAAGGCACTTCTTAGGAGCATAAACTCCTGATTTAGGATTGTGGATTCCAATTCAGAAGTTATTCAAACAAAATTTCAGTACAGCTACTCAGAACACAGAGATTACAAAGTCCTTTTTGCATCTCAGCTTAGAAACGTGTGAATGAAAGATGCCATAGAAAAATTAGATATTATTATTAACAGTCCATTTATTTTATTTAATTTTATTTTTATTGTACTAGCTCCATTCTTTTAATCAAATACATGTGCTCAAATGTTTATTCTGAAACTAATTTCCCCCCTTTAATTTAGTCTGCCTTTCAGTCTCATTCTGATTGATCCCAGATAACCTTAAGCTCGTAACTGAGATTCCCACTTAAGAGAGATTCTTTACAGTGGGGAAAAAAGTAGTCTTACCTATCCTAAATAGTTCATGGTTACAGGCACTTCTAAAGACTGATTTTCGTAAAGTGCGGTGAATATGTATATCTATTTTGTCCATTAACAGTGAGAACAGAAAATATTGACATTTACATGCAAACTCCTTCCCCATAAAAACAGTCTAACATGCTTTAAACTCTTCACTATTCCATCAGAAAGATGTAGATTCATGGATTTTAAGGTCAAAAGAACTCACAGAATTGTACAAAAAAATTAGGCTTGAAGTAACCTTTGAAGATTAACCAACCATCTGCTGAACACAGAGAGAGCTGCAAAGCTAGATCAAATTGCTCAGCTTCTCTTTCAGGCAAGTTTTGAAGATGTCCAAGAATGAAGACCCTTCTCACCTCTCTTAGCAACCTATTCCAGTGCTTAACAACTTTTATTGTGATGATTTTTTTTCCTTATGTGGCGGTGTGCTCCCCCTGCACCCCCCCCAACCTGACCTGACCTTTTCCCATAACTCTGATCAAGTGATAACCACCAGTGGTGCCCATGATGGGTGCATCTGGTCTTGATGGCTGCATCAGCTCAAGGCTCAAGGTGGATTTGGGGGAGACAGATAACAACACAACAGCCAAGGGCCAATTTATGGTAATGCACCCACCTGACCACAGTGCTGGTCCCTGCTGATTCAAGCCAGATTTGGAAGAAACTGGCATCTGTGGTCGGTATGCAAATGTGACTATAAGTCAATCATCTTACCCCCATAAATAGTGAGCAGCCCAAGAGCCCTTTGAGCTCTCCTGCACGGCAGCGGGCTGCATGCCAGGATCTCCCCTTGAGTAGGGACGCCTCTCAAGGTTACTCCTCGAGGTTGAGAGATTCCTTGCCGCAACAGGTCCTCGGTAAGTGACTAATAGCATGCTAAACTTTGAAATCTTAGCTAAGTGATATAAAGGATTGATTGCGCATATATAATCCTTTAGAAATAAACCGTTGACCAAGTCTGGGACTAGGACTGGATCCAGCCGCACCTAGACTCCTCTCTGAGAAGGAATTTAGAAAGCAAGGGGGTCCTCTCTGAACCTCATGACTCAATGGGAGGGTCTCCCTGATGGTCTTGTCTAACCCTGTCCCCTATGCAGTAAATAATCAAGTGTACCTTGCCATCAAATCTTGTTAAACCACTGTTGCATTTATTATCAAACTTTGTTATCAATAAACATATTGCTGCTTCTCTCTTATGAGTGGTCACTCTATTCACGACACCTTATATCCAATGAAAATTTCCCTTGCTGCAATTTGGGACCATTGCCTCTTGTCCTTTGTGTATCTCTGAGAGGGGTCTGGTTCTATCATCTCTATAGTGGCTGTAGCTGAAGACTGGAATAATACTCCCCCTTAGCCTTCTGTTTTCCAGACTAATGTACATGTAATATACTCCAGCCTTCTAACTGTTTTGGTCATCCTCTTCTGAACTCACTCTTTTTTTGTACTGGAAGGCCAAAATTGGATACATGACTCTAGATGGCATACTGTGAGTGCCAGGTAGAGGGTAATAGCCACTTCCTAAAACTTGCTGGTTGTGCTTTCGTTAATGTAGCTCATCACGTGGTTAGCCTGGGTCGTCAAGAGTACCAGTCCTTTTCTGCAGAGCTGCTACCTAGCTAGCCATTCCCCAGCCTGTAGTGGTACATGCAGTTATTTTGCTTTTATGAGGGTACAGTTTATTCTATAGTTCAGACTGCTGACAAAGGTGTTAAACTGCCAGTACCGATCCCTGAGGAAGTTAACCATCTGCCTGTCGGACTTCAGACTACTGACTACCAATCTTTGACTCCCATAGTTCTGCCAGTTTTTCACCCACTTTGTAATCAAGCCCTCCAACCCATATTTCTGTAATTTAATCACAGAATGCTTTGGAATGGAAGGGACCTTTAAAGGTCATCTAGTCCAAACCCCCCCTGAAATGAGCAGGAACATCTACAACTAGATCAGGTTGCTCAGAGCCCCATCCAACCTGACCTTGAATGTTTCCAAGGATGGGGTGTCTACCACCTCTCTGGGCAACCCATTCCAGTGTTTCACCACCCTCATTGTAAAAAACTTCTTCCTTATATCTAGTCTAAATCTACCCTCTTTTAGTTTAAAACCATTACCCCTTGTCTTATCGCTACTGGCCCTGCTAAAAAGTCTGTCCCCATCTTTCTTATAAGCCCCCTTTAAGTATTGAAAGGCTGCAATAAGGTGTCCCCACAGCCTTCTCTTCTCCAGGCTGAACAACCCCAGCTCTCTCAGCCTTTCTTCATAGCAGAGGTGTTCCATCCCTCTGATCATTTTTGTGGCCCTCTTCTGGACCCGCTCCAACAGGCCCATGTCCTTCCTGTGCTGAGGACCCCAGAGCTGGACGTAGTACTCCAGGTGGGGTCTCACCAGAGCAGAGTAGAGGGGCAGAATCCCCTCCCTCGACCTGCTGGCCATGCTTCTTTTGATGCAGCCCAGGATACGGTTGGCTTTCTGGGCTGCGAGGGCACATTGCCGGCTCATGTCCAGCTTTTCGTCTATCAGTACCCCCAAGTCCTTCTCCTCAGGGCTGCTCTCAATCCCTTCATCCCCCAGCCTGTATTGATACCAGGGATTGCCCCGACCCAGGTGCAGGACCTTGCACTTGTCCTTGTTGAACCTCATGAGGTTCACACAGGCCCATTCCTCCAGCCTGTCCAGGTCCCTCTGGATGGCATCCTGTCCCTCAGGCGTGTCAACTGCACCACTCAGCTTGGTGTCATCTGCAAACTTGCTGAGGGTGCACTCGATGCCGCTATGTCATTGATGAAGATATTGAACAGCACTGGCCCCAGAACGGACCCCTGAGGGACACCACTCGTCACTGATCTCCATCTGGACATTGAGCCATTGACCGCTACCCTCTGGATGTGACCATCCAGCCAATTCCTTATCCACCAAACAGTCCGCCCATCAAATCCATATCCTTCCAATTTAGAGAGGAGGATATTGTGGGGGACCATGTCAAAGGCCTTACAGGAGTCCAGAGAGATGACATCCGTAGCTCTTCCCTCGTCCACTGATGTAGTCACTCCATCATAGAAGGCCACTAGGTTGGTCAGGCAGGACTTGCCCTTGGTGAAGCCGTGCTGGCTGTCTCGAATCACCTCCCTGTCCTCCATGTGCCTTAGCATAGATTCCAGGAGGATCTGTTCCATGATCTTCCCAGGCACAGAGGTGAGGCTGACAGGTCAGTAGTTCCCAGGGTCCTCCTTTTTACCCTTTTTAAAAATGGGTGCAATGTTTCCCTTTTTCCAGTCCCCAGGGACTTCACCTGACTGCCATGACTTTTCAAATATCATGGAGAGTGGCTTAGCAACTACATCAGCCAATTCCCTCAGGACTCTGGGATGCATCTCATCGGGACCCATAGACTTATGTACATTCAGGTTCCTCAGGTTCCTCAGGTTCTATTTGGCTAGAAGGAAACTCTTTCAAAGGGAAACTTTGGGAAACTATTTCAAAAGCCTTGCTATAAGGTAAATAGCATTCACTGCTTTCCTCTTGACCAAGGAGCCAGTCATTTCATCATAAAAAGCAATCAAGTTGGTCAAGCATGATTTGCCCATCGTATACATGTGCTAGCTGTTCACAATCACCTTCACAGAATCATAGAATACCAGGTTGGAAGGGACCTCAAGGATCATCTGGTACAGTTTCCCCTTGCAGGGGGCTTTGCAGGCCTTGCTCATGGGTGTCCTCAGCTGGTAAGGCTTCATATCTGTTTTTGATTTTGATGGTGGAGGGTGCAGGTTGATGTGGAGTCCTGCTTTTGTGAGTCACCAGGGTCCAAGGTGCCTCATTCTCAGTGGTGTCCTTCTTTTCCTTCAAATGACTGGCAGTACTTTCTGTGAGGGTTTTGCTCCATAATTTTCCCTGTGGTGGAGGTGAAGCTGCAGTTCCCTGAATCGTCTTTCTTACCCTTTTCAAAGATATGACATTTGCCTTTTTCCAGTCATAGCCATAACCTTTCAAAGATGCTAAAGAGCAGCTTTACAATGGTATCAATCAATCAGGTCCCCTCAGCCCCTTTGAATGTGTCCAAGTCACAACTCATGGACTTCTTTTATGTAGCCCGTTTATTTAATTTGCTTCTATCTCAGTTCTGTTTTACTATGGGTAGTACTTCTCCCTCCTAAACTTTACTAATAGGCATGGAAACCTGGGATTAGTCTTTGCCAATAACAACTGAGGCAAACATTGAGTACCTAAGCTTTTCCCGTAGTCTTCAGCACAAGGACTCCTGTCCTGTTCAGCAGCAGGCCCATCTTTTCCTTGGTCTTCCTCTTGGTGACAGTATTCCTTTCTGTTGCTGGCAATGCTGGCCTTGACATCCCTCACAAGTTTTAACTCCAGCTGGGATATGGCCTTCTTAATTCAATCCTTGGATGCCTGGACAATATTTCTGTATTATTACTCATAGTTCCACATTGAGCCAAGCTGGCCTCTGGCCATGCCTGCCTGTTTTGTGTAGATCAAGATGGATCATTCCGGTGCTTTGAGGAGGCTGCCCTTGAAGATTTTGTCTTTCAGGGCAGCCTCCTAGCATTTGCATGTACCAATTTCCCAAACAAGCCAAAACCTACTTTTCTGAAACACAGGATCTTTACATTGCTGTTACCTTCTTTGATTCCCTCAATGCTACCTCATGGTCACCGCAGCCAAGGCTGCAACTCTCATGTTCCTGACCAGTTCTGCTTTATCTGAATAGTGTATCCAGCATAACATCTCTCTTAGTTGGTTCATTCAGCATCTGCGACAAAAAATAATTGCAGCAGTCTAGCTTAACCTTCTGTGTAGCACCAGCCAGAGAATTTCACCCTTGACTCCAATGTTGAGCCTGATAACTTGTCTTTGATTAAAGCATCTTTTCCAGAAAGGCATTCGGTATTGATCTGAGGCCCAAAAAGTGGTGAATAAGCCACTTCTGTAGATAGTTTTCCTTCTTAATTAAAAATGTGTGCTTATTTTCTATTTGAATTCACCTGACTTTACCTTTCAGATTTGGTTAATCTTCTAGTCTTTTCTACTAGGTTAAAGAGCCCTTTGGCATTTTTTCTTACAAAGGTGCTTACATGGAAAAATCATGGTAGTGCAGTAAATATGGATGATCAAGTTTTCAAGCTGGGAGAACATTTTAAAATATTTTCTGCTTTCTGGAACGAAGTGTAAAAGTTTCAGTAAGGAGAAAGAGCAGTGACTCCTGATGTATCTAAAAGTTTGTCTAAAGGCTTGAGCTAGTTCATTCAGGCATTCACTGAGCCAATTCACTCATTCCTTGGCTCTACTGTATATGTAACAAGCATTACTGTGGGCCTCAGGTAAGACTTGAGCTGGAAAGTAATAGTATAACCTTATCAGAAGCAAAGAGTGTAGCTTCTGAAACAATGACTTTTACATAGTGAGTATGATAAATGAAAGCACTTTAATCTTCTTTCAAAAACTAGGTTTTTATGAGTTTATTGTAGGATATTTAGAGGGATGGAGAAATCCTTTATTTGAGTTTGTAAATTTTATTGGCACTAGTGTTCTCATCATCTTTTTTAATCCTGGGATTTATTGCTTTTTATTTCAAAGGAATAAGAACTCGAGAGAAAATTCTCAGCACAGTGTTTCAGACTTGTCTCCTCAGGGCTTTTTTGGCTTTCCTCTTCAGTTTAGCTGACATGTTAAACCTAGGTCTTTATGTATCTGTGCTAGTAGTCATTTAAACACAGGATTTTAAACTTCATTTAGGAGGGGTTTTTGGTTGTTTGACTTTGGGGGTTTTGGCAGGTTGCTCCCCCCCCGTTAAGTATCTCTGTATCTGTCCTGGTTGCACCTGGGGTAGAGTTAGTTTTCTTCTTAGTAGCTGGTATAGTGCTGTGTTTTGGATTTAGGATGAGAATAATGTTGATAACACACTGATGTTTTAGTTGTTGCTGAGTAGTACTTACACTAGTGAAGGACTTTTCAGCTTCCCATGCTCTGCCAGGTGCACAAGAAGCTGGGAGGGGGCACAGCCAGGACAGCTGACCCAGACTGGCCAAAGGGCTATTCCATACCATATGACATCATGCTCAGTATATAAGCTGGGGGAAGAAGAAGGAAGTGGGGGACGTTCGGAGTGATGGCGTTTGTCTTCCCAAGTAACCACCTGCCTGCCAATGGGAAGTAGTGAATGAATTCCTTGCTTTGCTTTGCTTGTGCGTGCAGCTTTTGCTTTGCCTATTAAACTGTCTTTATCTCAACCCATGAGTTTTCTCCCTTTTACTCTTCTGATTCTCTCCCCCATCCCACCGGGGGGGGAGTGAGCGAGCGGCTGTGTGGTGCTTAGTTGCTGGCTGGGGTTAAACCACGACAGTATCTTTCTTTGATTTAGGATTTATGAAATTAGTTTAGCTGCAGACATTTTAAAAATTTCCTTCCTCATTTCTTATTCTTTTTTTTTTGTTCGGTTCTCTCCTATATTTAGTCAGCCTCTTTAGTTTTTCCAAACTTGTATGTTATTTTTAAAAGCAACTTTAAGCTTTGGAGTTCAACATATTAAAGTATTCTCAGAATGATGGATGACAATTTTCTGAGCTCTATTAATCTGCAATGCAAACTGATTTCATGATGCTGTTGTCACAATTTAAAAAGAGTCACTGAAAACTTTTTAAAAAATCCATTTTTCTTTTACTTATTAATATGAACATCAGCTATGAACTTCATTGTGAATGTTGTTTTTTTCACTTACACATAGTAAAAGTAGAGAGGTCAGTTTCATTTCCTGAGCTTGTTTTATTCAAATTTCTGTGTTAGTTTTTTGAGTGCAGAGCTTAGCATAGGACATTTGCTCTCTGAGAGTTCTCTAAATGGAAAGAGCCAGGTAAAACTGGTGGAGCAGAAAAAAAGAGTCTGAGCAGTCCTCCGGCTGAAAGATTATGCTGAATCTGAAGTCTGATCTAGGGTCTTTTGCCATCAGTGGGCAGCTCTATTTCAAAGTCAGTGGATTGTGATTTGACTCAGTGAAATCAAGGATGGGATCCTCTACAAATAGCAGTGGGTGGGAGCATCACTTACTTCTAGAGTGTGCTACCAGCATGCTTCTTAAGTGCAGACAGACAAAAAATGCTGTGTGAATCTCAGCTTCTGTCAGTAGGTCACTTCACTTTGCACTTCTCACATAGCAACTTTGATAAATTCACAGTACTGCAAGGCATCAATGACCTAAACCAAAGTATGTCAATGAAATTAAACAGAACATAAAAGGAAAAATGTTTCAATATATGTACATGAAATTAATTTACTCATTGAAGCTTTGTCCATCTGTATTAGCTTTCTAGATAATAGTCTAGAATCCCTCTAACATCATTAGTGAGAAAGAAGCATTTCTGTAAGGTCACACATCCATTCTCAAAGTGACATGGCAAGTACATGGGAAAATCTCATATAAAACTGATTTTCTTTTCAAGATCTACAGATGGAACCAAAATGATTACCTTAAAAGAGATGCCAAAGTTATTATACAAAAACACATTATCCCCCATAAACTTTTGTTTTATTACATTTTTTTGATTGAAAGAAGGAACCCTTTTATCACTATCGAACTAAACAGATTATCAAGTGTTATGAGCACCAGCAAGCTGGAAAGAACTCTTCCCTGTTTGACCCAGTCCATATCCCATAGAGCATCCCGTCGTGAAAAAACAGCTCTAACTCACTGACAGCTTTTTATCCTTTTCCTAGTGCATATCCTTCTGTACAGTAAATCTTCAAATGGGTGCTGATCCTGTTGGACTGAAGGACAGGATATTTTCCTAAAAAGCAGCAATTCCACAATGAATTTGGTCAACTGAATTTGCAACTGTTGGCAAACAAGTTTCTGCAGCTACCAGAAAATATAGTCTCGATCTTTATTGCAGCTGTGAAAAATATTATGTTGTTAAGACCTCTCTGCTTCAAATGCTTGACTTTACTGTGTCACTTAAATTATCCATCAAGAGTCACACTTTCTAATGAGCATCCTTTGATGACTTGTTCTTTTTAAAGTTAAGTATTTCAGTATGTCAAGGTGACTTCAAAGAGGAAATGCACTTAACTTATTGTTCATTTGAAGGGCTTTTCTTGTGGACAGCATGATTATCTCATCTTGTCAGGGAGATGGCCAGGGGTCGGTTAGCTTTTGTTCTATCTTTGTCCTTTTTCCTCCAGCTCCAGTTTCTTGTTCATTTTCTGCCAGAATACAAATCAAGGCAATGTCCAATGTGTTGGACAAAATATCCATCATCTTTCTGGTGTGCATCTCTATCAAGCTATAGTAAACCAGAGTCCTTTGTAACAGTGAAGTGAATGCAATACTGGTACAATCAAACCGTGGTAGCGAATAATGTTAGTTTATGAGACTCTCAGTTCCCAAAATAAGGGTGAGGAAAAAAATGGAACCTTTCCACTTTGATAGGTAACAGCTAAAATGAAGTGTCCCACAGTTAATGGTTTCTAATCCAGATACTGGGCTGCTGTGTTTCGATATAGCTGCACACTGTAGATTCAAGGTTCTTGGGATGTTCATCTAAGACCTCAAGAATTAGGATTTTCCTTTGCTCACTATAGGTCTCTTGTTTGACTTTGTCATCCAGGTCCAGTTACTGCCATTATGTAAATGCCTGTCTCCCAATGATTTTAGTATCTTAGGTCTGGCCTTTATTATGATCCAGTTCTGCATGTGCAACTGGTATTTCTATTCAACTATATGTTATTTAAAGTGATATTCAGACATTTGTCAATAAATATGTAACAAAGGTAGATAACAAGACAAAACACTAATCAACTAAGCTAAATTTACCATACAGTTGTGTAGCCTTCATTTTGAGGCAGGCACAGATTGTGCTTCTACCTAAATTCCTGAATTCTGAAGCTTCAGTTCCCACTGTCAAGTCCCAAGCTAAAAATCCTTAATACCTCGCTGGTACCTCCAATGCTTTACAAGACTGGAAAAGTGAGTCAGAGAGCAGTAACTGCAGGAGTAATTGCAGTGTACTGACTCTAGATTTGTTTTCTGAAGCCTACTACAGGGGAGGTCCCTTCCACCATTTTAACTGTTACAGAAACAAAATGGAAAATACTTCCTACTATAAAATACAAGCTAATTCCCCCCAACTCGATAACTCAGGTTTATAACCTGAGACCAGATCCACTTGCTTATAAGTCACCAAAAGCCAGAGTCCATTAAATCTATAAAGGATTTGTGACCAGTCTGTTCATCACATTTTTAGCTGAGTCTGCATCTCTCACTAGTGTCCTTATGTTTATATCAGAAGCTACTTGATGTGATCCAATCTGAATGGATATTTTCACCTGACTTTTTTTCACAGCTGTTTCCCACAGTACAGTCCCCAGTGCCTTTAATATCATTACTTAACATAATTTGGTCATTCACAGTGGCTTTCCTTGTCACTTGTGAAACTTAGTGAAATTTCCTCGCACATAGCAATTATTTTTATTCATGCATAGTCTGCAGTGTCAGAGCCTTATAAGGAGCATGATACCTTAATGTGGTCAAACATAGATCATGAAAGCAAAAACAAGAAAAGAAAAGCCATTCATTTCATGGAGAAGAAAGCAGGTAAGATAAATGAAGGAATATTCTGCAAAGCAATCAGCTCAAGGAAAGGTTTGCAAGATTAAATTTGAGTTTGGGAAAAGTGACTGAGGCAAATGACTTTGGATGGGGTTTGAAAACATGGGGCAAAGCCCCTCTCTCCCCCTGCTGCCCACCATCTTGCCAGATTCATCCATCCTTCAGTTAAATAAACAGATTCTGATTGCAGGTTTAGAGTCAATATGATTGTCTGACAAAAAGAAACAAAGCCTAGGAAAAAAAAGAAAACTATATCTTCTGAATTTGAAAAGCAATAAACTTTAGATTAAAAACTGCCACAATTTTATTTTAAATTCCAAGAGGATTGAGGGTTTGGATGTATATTTTTTTTCCTTCTGACATGACTTCGAAGTTAAAAAGGTCATACTTATTTCACCTGCTCACTAATGGCTCTGTGGCAGTAACTATAATTGATTGTAAAGTTTTTTTGTCATTCTTTATGGATTCAGATCCTGAAGATTAGAAGCTTCGGGGGATTATCAGGCAGCCACAGTCAGAACTGAAGAATTATCAGAGGATAATCTTGTACTATTGCAAACTCCCTGCTATTAGGTATCATCCAATCATTCATTCAAGGAATTGTTATATATTTGTTCAGCTGCTCTGCATTGTTATAGTCTCCTTCACTCCCTTTCAAATTTACTTTCATGCACTGTATAAGCATTATAGATGGTACATAATAAGTCTCTGCTATAAAGAAAGAGCTGATTCTTTTTAATTTTATTTTTATTTAAACCAAGGTCAAGGTCGAAGAATCACGCCCACACACAGAACTTAAGATAATAAAAAGTTATTTATAACTTTTTCTCTTGGTTTCCATGGACAGGCTTCTGTTACTCTCTCTTCAACTTACTTACTTACATTTCTAGCTAGAGAGCACTACAGAGGCCTAACATGAGTGGATCAAGAGGCACGCAAAATGAGAGCAAATAGACCTGAATCTCTTTAGCTGCTGCTTTTGCTATTTAGGATTGGCAAGTTCTAGAAGAAGGGAAAGTTTGAGAAATCATGAAAGAAGACAGCCTGCACCCTATAAAGACAGAGGGAGTGGGTACCAATCTATGGCTTTGGCTACATCTCCCCACTTACCTTTTCCTATTATGCCAGCAAGAAAATTATATCAGAGAATTAAGTTGAAATGTCTTGGTGACTGTACTGAGTTGTTCACTAAGAAATTGATGGATTTCCCTTTGCATGGATGTCACTGATGACACAAATTGCAGGGCCAGGGGGAATAAGGCCTTGACATTCTAGAGGTAACCCCAGGCAACGGTGGGAACAGGTTGAAAAATGACACCATTTGTGCTAATTTTTAGGTCACGAGCAAATGTGAAGGGCTGGGCAGATTCTGAAAGGCTAGAAAATAATGTCACCAAGACTTGGTATTTCATGTAGTCTCCTGTGCATCTAACTCATTACTCTTTTACATTAGAATAAGCAACTGCAGTCCCACGTGTTTTGCAAAACTCATGGATAAAGACAATTTCTCATCTCTGAAGATGAGCACCAATCAAACATGTTAAAGTATGACAACTTCACAAATTTTCTCCATTAGCTGAGCTGCTATAACATACTGTGCATGTTCTCAGTATACTCCAATTTCTAGGTACAATATTTTAGCCAAAATTTCAGTGAAATAGGATTAAGCTCATATATTTTATAGCATAGTCATGACAGGCAAAGAATACATATGTGGTCAGTTACAGAAGCTCATTTAATGGGATGAGATGTTACTAAACTGACCATTCTGTGCAATCACTTGTGTGTGCCTATGAAACCGAAGCTTTCTCATTTACTGAAAACTGCTGCTGCACTCCTTTTGGAAAGCTTCTATCAGCATAAGATGTCTATGCACTAAGTGAGAGATTCAAGAGTCACATCTCCTTTACCATGATTATTTTCTAACCCTCCTCCTTAAATATGGGGGGGGGGAATTGACAACAGAAGCATTTTTTGGCTTGCAGAAGTTTCATATCTCCAAGTGAGTCAAGTTTCCAGGAAAAATATTTTCTCATCTGGAATTTTGGGCTTCTAATAAATTAGATGTGTGTTTGTCTGTCTGTGAGTGAGTACATGCTATATCCCATGGGCATGTCAGCACATGCTTGCCCAAGGGATTGGGGTAAACTGCTAGTGTCTCTCATGAAAACCCATATTGAATTAATGATAACAAATGAGAAAAATACATATTTCATATCTTCTCAATTTTCTCATAAACAGTATTGCTGTTCATGAGAGCTGCAACACTACATATCTAAGGGGAAAGAGATATTTCCCAATATTTATTTATCTAATTATTTAATGGGCAACTTTCCAGCAACTAATTACATGAAATAAGCTGAACCCTTGAAACAAAAGAGAGGGACAAATGTGTGAGTCCTTTGAGGGCCTGAGCATTTTTTAGCTTGTTATACAACTCTCTTGATGAGATTTATAATTTTTCACGCAGAAGTAGCAGTTGCCCTTCTGAAAAGAGTTCCTGAATGGAAAATTATTTATTTCAAACCAAGTCCACAAGGGGAGTTAGATGTCGGGCCTCACTTGTGTGGCTGACAAGACTTAAGTGCTGCCTATACTCAGTGGGTCAGCTAGGAAATTCAGTGTATTCAGTGCTGACTGGTAGGACCCTGCATCCCATAGGTGATGCTAAGAAGAGAGGATGAGTCCCGTACCACCCTGAGGCATACTGGACATTATTCTGGGCTTCCAAGAGCCTTAATCCCTTTCCTGAATTTAGGTTATTCTTTTAAAAATCAAAGACTACTTTGTTTCAGAACAGAGGTCCCTCCCCCTGTAACAGCCTGGCAGCTCCAGGTCTTACCTGAAGTACAGAAGTATTCAGCTTCCCTTTTGCCTGAACGAACTTAAACTTCTCTTTCCTGGCATATGACCACGTATACGCTTGCGAATAAAGCCTGATAAATGAATGGCACGCACCTATTTCTAATCTGGGAGGAACAGTTTATCTGCTTCCCACTGCTCTGCCTAGAATGGCAAGCAATTGTGTGTGCCTGCCTCTGTTTACCAAATAAAATAACTTTTACACCTTTTTTGATTTATCGTTATAACCCTACAAATATTCTAACCCTGGAGCCATCCCTCCTGTTCAATCATCTGTTCAATTTTGCATTACATATAAAATTATCCACTAGGCCAGGGAGCTCACGGACATGATCTGCAGCCTAATATTTATGGCATTCATACAGAAAAAAGAAAGATCTTGACTATGGTCACTGGGTTTCACAGTGAGCATTCAGCCACGGGAACCAGTATACAGGTTTCTTCCCCTCTTATAGAACAGTTCAAAGATGTGTGATCATCCAGTTGTCTGGATGATGGTGCAGAGTGTACCCTCAGCAAGTTTGCTGATGACAAAACTGGGAGAAGTGGCTGATTGATACACCAGAGGGTTGTGCTGCTATCCAGAGGGAATGTGACAGGCTGGAGAAATGGCCTGACAGGAACCTCATGAAGTTCAACAAGGGGAAGTGCAAAGTCTTGCACCTGGGGAGGAACAACCCCATACACCAATATATGCTGGGGGCAACCCAACTGGAAAGCAGCTTGGCAGAAAAGGACCTGGGGGTCCTGGTGGACACCAAGTTGAACATAAGCCACCAATACGCCCTTGCTGCTAAGAAGGCTAAATGTATCCTGGGCTGCATTAGGCAAAGTATTTCCAGCAGGTTGAGGGAGGAGATCCTTCCCCTCTGCTCAGCACTGGTAAGGTCACACCTGAAGTATTGTGTCCACTTCTGGGCTCCCCAGTACAAGAGAGACATGGACATACTGGAGAGAGTCCAACAAAGGGCCACAAGGATGATCAAGGGACTGGAGCATCTTTCCTATGAGGAAAGGCTGAGAGAGCTGGGACTGTTTAGCCTAGAGAAGAGAAGGCTCAGCAGGGGATCTCAATGTATATAAACACCTGAAGGGAAAGTGTAAAGAGGACAGAGCCGGTGGTGTCCAGTGACAGGACAAGAGTCAATGGGCACAAACTGAAATTCAGGAGGTTCCCTCTGAACATCAGGAAACACTTCTTTATTGTGAGGGTGACTGAGCATGGGCACAAGTAGCCCAGGGAGGTGGTGGAGTCTCCAGCCTTAGAGATATTCAAAAGTCATCTAGGCATGGTCTTGGGCAGCCTGCTGTAGGTGGCCCTGCTTGAGCAGGAAAATTGGACCAGATGACCTCCAGAGGTCCCTTCCAACCTCAACCAGTCTGTAATTCTGTGATTCTGTTTAGCTGGAAACATTTGTTTTAATTGTAGGTTTTCTTCACCTTTGTGAAAAGCATGTGATCAGATTATAAATGTTTTAATTTATTGTTTTTCTACAAAAAAAACCCAAAAAACCATTCAAGTTATTAGTCTGAAAGACCTTATGAATGATTCATTATCAGTGCTTGATGCTGGTTAATTACATTGGTCATACAGTATAATTTCTCCTCACTCACAGTTTGATCCTGTGCACCAGGTCCAGGAAAAAGAGAGTTAAGTATGTAAATGTATGCACCCACATCTTTCTAGGCCATATTTGCCCCCAGATAATTATTCTGGAGCCCTAGTCCCTATCCTGAATTTAACTTCCCTTTCAAGATCAAACACTACTCTTTTTTAGAGCAGAATGCTACTGTCCTGGTATCAGCTGGGATAGAGTTAATTTTCTTCCTAGTAGCTGGTATAGTGCTGTGCTTTGGATTTAGGATGAGAATAATCTTGATAACACACTGATGTTTTGGTTCTTGCTGAGTAGAGTTTACACTAGTCAAGGACTTTTTAGCTTCCCGTGCTCTGCCAGGTGCACAAGAAGCTGGGAGGGGGCACAGCCAGGACAGCTGACCCAGACTGGCCAAAGGGCTATTCCATACCACATGACATCATGCCCAGTATATAAGCTGAGGGAAGAAGAAGGAAGGGGGGGACATTCAGAATGATGGCGTTTGTCTTTCTAAGTAACCGTTACGCGTAATGGAGCCCTGCTTTCCTGGGGATGGCTGAACACCTGCCTGCCCATGGGAAGTGGTGAATGAATTCCTTGCTTTGCTTTGCTTGTACGCGCGGCTTTTGCTTTACCTATTAAACTGTCTTTATCTCAACCCATGAGTTTTTCTCCCTTTTACTCTTCCGATTCTCTCCCCCATCCCACTGGGGGGGAAGTGAGCGAGTGGCTGCGTGGTGCTTAGTTGCTGGCTGGGGTTAAACCATGACAGCTACTCAGCATATGAGCCCAACAGTTAGGCTAACGTAGGCAGACAGACAGACAGAGTGATCAGGTATTTAATTCTCTCTGGTTCAACTCCTGAGCTATCTAAACTCTCACAGCTCTGCTTAAGCACATGCAAAATCCTGGCTCAGATGTTGAGTTTATTGTACATAGCTCACAGATGGATACATTACAAATGCAAACAAATATAATGGATAGATATTGAATAATTGCTGTGTATTCTCGCAACTCACACCTAATGTAAGCAAGATCACTTTGGTCCCATGTTTCCTGGCTGTTGTTAGTTTTGGTTCATATTTATTTTCTTGCTTTAGCTCTTATTATTTTGTCAGTTTCAGGTGTTTCCTTTGATTAACACACAGCATGTTTTCCCCTAGTCTGTTTTTTTTCTACTAGCTCTGTCATAATCTGTCAGGTACATTATCTTTTTATATGTAAAGGTGGTTACAGAAAAAAACAATAAGCAGATTTTTAAAAAATAATATGTATATTTTTAATCTAAATACATATATATATGTTTTAGCAATGGAAAATAGATCAGACACTCAGACAATTGTGATACAGAGGGCTATGTATGCTCAATACCCTTTATACTCACAGTAAATGGGAAGTGATGTTCACAGCACTGAGAACTCTTCCATCAATCGTTTAGCCATGTTATGGAGAAGATTCCACCATATATCTTACTCCTTTTCTCTGCCATCTCAAATGTCCCCTATGTGCTGTATTCCTGTTTTGTACCTGGTATATTGGGATCCCATTACAATAGGTGGTGGGCAGAAACAGTGCTTCAGGACTGAGGTTTTTGGTATGGTTCATGGCAGGATCTGATCTCACCTTGAAACAGGGATTTTACTGATTTGGATTCTGCATCTTCAAAACAGTCTGTTCTTTTTACCACTGCTATAGCAGTCATGTGGAATCCTCCATACTTGGCGGCTTGTGCAAATCAGTCCAGTGCAAGCTCTCTGCAAGGTCTATGCAAGGTGTCTGACACTGTCGTGGTTTAACCCCAGCCAGCAACTAAGCACCACACAGCCGCTCGCTCACTCCCCCCCGGTGGGATGGGGGAGAGAATCGGAAGAGTAAAAGTGAGAAAACTCATGGGTTGAGATAAAGACAGTTTAATAGGTAAAGCAAAAGCCGCGCGCACAAGCAAAGCAAAGCAAGGAATTCATTCACTACTTCCCAGCGGCAGGCAGGTGTTCAGCCATCCCCAGGAAAGCAGGGCTCCATCACGCGTAACGGTTACTTGGGAAGACAAACGCCATCACTCCGAACGTCCCCCCCTTCCTTCTTCTTCCCCCAGCTTATATACTGAGCATGACGTCATATGGTATGGAATAGCCCTTTGGCCAGTCTGGGTCAGCTGTCCTAGCTATGCTCCCTCCCAGCTTCTTGTGCACCTGGCAGAGCACAAGAAGCTAAAAAGTCCTTGACTAGTGTAAACTCTACTCAGCAAGAACCAAAACATCAGTGTGTTATCAACATTATTCTCATCCTAAATCCAAAACACAGCACTCTACCAGCTACTAAGAAGAAAATTAACTCTATCCCAGCTGAAACCAGGACAGACACAAATTCCAGTTTGGGAAGGACTTCTTATGTGGAGCTGTCTAGTTGCTCCATTTTCATTCTGGAAAAAAAAATAAAGAAAAACAAAAACAAAAAAGAAGCAAAAGTATTTGTGGTAAATTCTGTTTATCTTCCAGAAATTCTCTCACTAATTTCATGACTGTTGTCATGTGGTGAAAAGGACCTGGTATTACAGCCTTTGAGTTGCCCTGGATATGTTTTGAATGTTATCTCAATGCCATAGACAAAGTGTTGGGCGATGGGTAAACCCATAGCAGCTAGAACCAGGAAACTTGGCTTCCAGGCTTGAATTTACCATTGGATTGGGGAGGGGGGCCTGGTGGGTGTTAAAGTTATTTAATTTCTTTGTCTTTCATTTTTCTAATAAAGACAAATTTTGTTTTCTTCCCTTCAGGATGAGACTTGAAATGTCTAAATGCTGAGAGATATTAACAACAGACCAAAGTGCTATGGGTAGGTGAGCAGATAGCTACATGCACACAGGCTACAGCAGAAGTCAGAGAAAATTTGCTCAGCATCAGTAGTCTCCTACATCCACAAAGGACTGGAGCTCTATTGAGAGTTTTGGGGAGAGTAGCAGAAGCTGTTGCATTGAAAAACCCAAGGAAAGAGTTAACAGAAAGCATGCCTCCTTCCTCCAGCAGCCTTGAGCAGTTGGTGCCTTTGCCATTAAATATTTTCACACGTAGGTTTTCTATTTGCCTTGAATTACTGAAATACACTAAGCACATCTCTCCAAGGACCCAAAGTGATTGTGTAATAGGTTCCTGCTAATAGCTTGAATCTGTACAGCAATCTAGTTTTAAAATACAACACAAATCTTTATCTAAAAGCACTAACACCTCACTCCTGTGTTCGCAGAGTATGTTTTCACATTTCTTTTTGCAATGCCTAGCATGAAGGGGGTGGGTGGTGGGGAAACAGCTACAAGAGAAATGATGCATTCTGGGCAAAGAGCCAATTTAAAAAGTCTGTTCCCTCCAGTTTGCTGTCACTTGTCGTGGTTAAACAAAACATGGAATAGAAAAAGAGAAATTGGCTTCAGTGTAAATGTCAACATTCTGATTAAAGCAAACATGAAGCATTCACAACTCTTGACAAAAAAAAAATTAAATTGAATTATGAAGGGTATGCAAATGAGGCCCTTCATCTGTGTGATTAAGGGTATGTATGAATTTGCATTTTCTGTTTATATTATTAAAGCCAATGCAACAGAGCTGGGTGCTCAGGAACATGCAGGCATGCCTTTGTAGGGGTTGAAGCTTTCCAGCATGTTTGTGTAAATTGTGTGAATTAGCATGTAGGTGCATCCCCAAGTGTGGGTTGCATATGTTGGCTCACCCTTAGGGTATGCATGTGTGGGTAGGTAAATGCACATTTCTGATTCTTGTCCACTCCTGTTTGCATGTATGTGTAGAAGTGAGAAAAGGAAAAACAAGATGGTTCTTGGCTTCAGGGAGATATTCCACTTTCAATATACAAATATGTGAATAATGTCCTCAGTCAGTGTCAGCAGCAAAAAGAGACTTCTGAAACAGGGAAAAAGTAAGACTTGGAAGTAAAAACAGAATCTGGAAGGCAAAAGAACCCTCATCACTTGGGAATACTTGAAATGTGTTGTTTTCCAAGAAGGATAATGGAGAATTATGAAAAATATATTAAGAATTTAAACCTGGGTAGGATATGGTCCCAGTTCCTCTGTAGCTCGTTAGGCACAGATATTGGAAATTGAATTGTTTGAAATGTGCTTTTGCAAAGCTCTCGGCATGCATTCATGACATAAAATTTTAAAGCAAGTATAATACATTTGAATTCCATAATTAAAATTAATGGGAAAATGAAAACCAAATGGCCTGCACTGGTCCAGTTTCCCTACTGTGGAATATATTTTACTTGTATTCCATACTGTGTATGTAGTATGTTCGTGTGGTATACTTAAACTTTTTTTTTTTTTGTCTTTTTTTTTCATATTGGTTTGTGTGTGTGAATATATTTGTATCCATGCCTTCAACTATTCCTTCATCAGTAAATATGTAAATACATTAAAATAATACATAAGTCACCAGACAGCATGCCTCACCCAACGTTAGAAAGCATTTCTACTTAGCCAAAGCAGTGGCTGTGCACTCAAAACATTTTATTCATGCCAGGATTACTTCAGGACACTACCTACTACATCCTCCCTCTCCTCAGAAAATGTTATGTACAGAAAAGGAACCTGAACCTGAGATTATCACAGATTTATTTTTAATACCTGCATTTAAAAACATAAATTATGTTTTAAAACCTGTATAGCAAATGTAAGGACTGGTATGAAATAAACTAGGCATGTTCAAGGTGCACGAGGGTTTATCTGGGTTGCTAAAAGCAATGCCTGCCTGCATTTTACTTGTTTGTTTGCTACAAGAAGACTACAGTAATGTTCAGCATAGCACTTAACAAAATAATCTCAGTCTGTCCCCTGGGTTCATCTTTTAGGAGTTAGCTTTTTCTTACTTTGTCTCTCCTTTCTACCATTCCTTGCAGAAAATATTATTGCACTGCACTTAACAATCTGATTATCTATCTAATCTAATTATTTGCCCATACAAAGGATGGATAAATATGTATTTGATATTTTCTCATGTATCTTGTCAATGAGACTGCACTGTTACAGTGGTATATAAAAGCCCTTGTTATCCAGTATACCTGTCCTCTTCATTTTTCCAACTCACAGGTATGAGGTCTTAGGACCTGTGATAATTAGTTTAAGATCCAATGCTGCAGCACATCCCATGGTCTATTTGTTGGATATCTGAGATCCCCATAATGGTTCAACATTTTTCTTTCTTATAAGAAGCTGCTGTGTTGATTTCAAAGCCTTTTTAAAATTACATTAGGCTCAGATGTTTCTCTGTATTCCTTCTCCAAAACGCTTGTCATTTTACTAAAACATATTTGCCCCTTTATGAAAAATGCATTTCCTTTCCCTGTGGCATGGAGAGAGAAATGCATTTGAGCAGGAAAGTGAACAAGCCAAGCTCACAGCCTAACTGTGTGAGACCTGATTGCTACAGATGGGTTCTCGCAAACTTGCAGAGATCCAAAGACAGGGGACTCTGCATGGGGCAGGCCTGGACACATGCATGCTAGACTGATGGACTGACAACAGTTCAGGATTTAGGCCACAGCTGTTAAATGGACTTGTATCCAGCAGGCAGTGAATAAGAAAATAAAGCTATATTTTTTTTTATTTTTTTCCTAAAATATTGCCTACTACAACTCTATCCTGACTTCCAACAGGTATGCAAAAGCATGTTCATTACTTGCAGTGAGATTACTCCTGTGCTCAAATTAAGCCTGATTAAGAGGGAATCTAGGTTTAACCACTGACTCAGTAGTGGCTGTAATGGCATCTTCAAACAGGAACAGTCATAAGAGTACTAAGTGACTCTGCCTACTTTTAAGGATAGCTGGGCTTTGGGCTTCTTTATAGTCAGTGTAAAGCAACAGCCATAATGCCTAAATTAGACATCTATAATATCCTTTCACTGACTTCAATAAATGAAGGGTTGGCCAAACAGCAAGAGGAAAAGCTCAAAGAATTGTCAAACCATCTGTCTGAAACCAAACCAAACCAAACACGTATGTTTTGTATCAATGGAAAAATAAATTATGGGACTGACTGAGACTCAACTGTTGTAGAAATCATGATAATAAATAAATGCCATCATCCCCCCTTCCCTCACCACCATAAACCAGATTACATAAACTCATGAAAACAGAATTCCATCAGCACAAATTAATCATGATGGTTGAAAAGCAAACTTGATCACAGGCAGCTCATAAACTGCTGATTTAGAGATTAAATGAAGGTGTGTGCTTGTATATGTTTTGTCATATTCTTTCCCATGCATCCCTGACCAGTCATTCTGGTGGAGAACATACTGGCTTTTCTGGCCTTTTGTTTTTAGCCAGTATGGCTGTTCTTATATACTCATTTTATTCAGTTCTAGAATAATGGATTCTGAAGCTGAGCTTATATTTGTCACTTTAGATATATAAAAAATGAAAGAACAGCATGTATGCTTCATGTTTCATTAATACTAACCTGTCTGTAGAACTGTAGGTGACTCAAAGGCAAAGAAAAGATCTAATAATGAATTTGGTGATGTTAAAAGCAGGTTTGGCTATCATCTACCTCATCACCTTTCACACACACAAACACTGAAAAGAATGTATTTTCTACAGACTGAGTGCTTACCCAGATATTCTCAGTATTTCTCAAGTACTGAGCCCACAACATAAGATAGCACCACAGTGTCATGGCCAAGATTCACAACTTCTATAGACCTGAGCATTGCAGAGTGCCTCCAACCTTAGTATGAACAGAGCCCTAAATTTTATAGCCACAGACCAAACCCTTCCACCAATGCAGTCACTCCATTGCAGAAGGCCATCCGATCAGTCAGGTAGGAAATGAATTCTTAAACAATTCATTTAAGAAGGGTTGGCTGGGGCTTTGAGCAACCTGATCTAGTGGAAGATGTCCCTGCCCATGGCAGGAGGTTTGGAACTTGATGACCTTTAAAGGTCCCTTCCAACCCAAACCATTCTATGATCCTCTGGTTCTATTACAAAGAATGAGAGAAAGGAGAAAAAATTACTTACATATCTCTATATGTATGTATGGATCTTCCCTCAACAATGCAACTCTGGTATGAGCCCAACCATGACAGTAATTCTAAGTACAATAAAAAAGCTGCTCTCTAGAGGGACAGGCATCAAAGAGAAGAACATTGATTTAACCAACTAAATAACCAGAGACTAAGAGGTGAGGAAACTTTTCTCTCAGTCTAAGGTAATTAATGTGGAGACAGAATAAACAAAGGCAAAAACAGCAGCTGCTCCTGCAAGTATGTCCAAGAATAGGTTAGAAAAGATGTTTTTCTGTCTCTCTAGGCCCCTGAGATCCATGTATATTTGTCTGTAGACTAAGCCATGCAAAATGTGTGCAAGCATCTCTTAACCAAACTAAAGCAGCCCCAGCCACATGCTTGGGGTAAAATTTGTTCCCCCCAAAAAACAAGCCCACTTCTTTATTACCTGTAATTAACTGTGAATGTACATATGTAACCGAGCAAATACTCCCTTGATTTGTAGATTAAAATCATATACTTAAAGCCATCCAGCTGCTCATGTTTACTGATCAGAGTTCATCTGTGGGCTTAATACTAGGTGTGTGTGCACAGATGCACGTGCACATGCACACACACACACTTTCCTTCCCTAATCACGTCAAATACCTGATCCAGGTGCAAGGAGATAGTATATGCCAGCTGAGCCATCACAGTGGCCAGTGCTTACTTTCTCAGCCCACCCTCACAGTCAAGAACTGCAAGTTAGTTTAAGTAAAAGAGTTTTAAGCTATTAAGGTTCATCTCAAAGTTGCAGTGACCTATGAGCAAGCAATGAATTGAGAGCTATATCTGGTCAAATGATGAGCAGCAATGGCTTAAATAAGCAGTTAGGTCCTAAATCTACCCATGTTTTTTCTTAGCTTTTCTATTGTGTTGTTTTTTTCCTAATTTGATTCTTCAACTCCTTTCCTGGCTACTCACAATCCTTCTTAACCTTTGCTGTATCTTAGCTCAAATTTAATGTCAGGCTCAAATTCAATGTGCATGAAACGCTTATTCAAAGCAGACTGTTCACCTCTTTAGATACTACACACCAAGAGTTCCCACTAAAATCAGTCATTGTTAATAGAACTAGTGGTGATAACAAGGAGAAAAAGGCTTGGTTTGCTATTGTAGCAGGCAACTGAAAAGCTGTCTGGAGTTAACAGCAATATAATCAGAAAATTTTGAAAATCCTGCTTCATTTCACCAACACTGAAACCTACCTTTTCAAAGGGGAATTGGTGAAACGAGATGCTTTAATTTTGAAATATGTTAAAAAAGCCTGGCAATCACCTTCCTCATAAGAGTGTCTCGAGAATTAACCCTTTTCTTCAAGCATTTACACATCAATTATCTTTTTTGAAATTTAAAACCTGCCACTGTGTCATCTTTATTAGCACTAGGTTAACTCCACAGAAACCAAAAGCTTTATCAGAAATAATTTCTTCCCAGTTATAGGCCTTAATGGACAAACACTGACATCTCCAAATCCAGAAAAACAATTACCATTAATTGTCACTCTTCTTGGTAGTCTTGGCCCAGAGACCAAATGGACCTTGGAGCTAGAGCAGTAAAAATGGTTTCTGCTACTCCTGATCATCTTAGGTTCTGTCCTTACATTTATATTGCTTTGCTGATTACAGAACATTGAACAAATAATAACTAATTAAACAGTTCATTGAATCTGTGCTTCCAGGTTAGAGGTTAAAGTGAAATATCAGCATTTTCCCACTCTCCTATTTATTATTTAAAGCTCCTTCTTTCTCCGCTTTTTAATTCTTTTCTCTTCCCAGAAGAAAACTCTTAAATTATTATTATAAATATGATTTCTATTAAAGATAAGCTTTGGAGTGTATCTATCTTTATTAATCCCAGAGAAGATAACATTCAATCAGTAGAAGAAAAGTGTGAAGAGAAAAGAAGCATCAGGATGAAATACAGAGTGATGCAAAAGGAAAAGAATTGAAGAGTTTTTCTCTGGTCTTTAGTTTGTATATTAGGTTAGTACACCAGTCACCATGTGGGGCCTGTGCTGTTGGAAAAAAAAAACCAGCTAAACAATTTCAAGGAACATAAGGTTTATCCCTCTATCCTATAATATGGATTAACTCACCACTGATCTCAACAGGTGTTTATTTAACATCTTTAAAAATATGATAGACAACTCACAATGTCATTTGACAGTCTGTTTTAGAGTTTAACTTTTCTTATTGTTGAGAAAATTGTTTTTGTATATGTAATCTTAGGTGAGAGAAAAAAAACAGAATATCAAACAGCTATTTATAAACATACTGACAGTAGGAACACCAAAGGTAGAGAATTGTTCAGACTGATACAGAGAATGAACATAACAGTACAGCCTGGTGGCAGAGCTGAAAGAAGAAGTAGAAAGATTGAGGAGTATCAGGGAGTGCAAGAGGGACACAGAATCATAGAATCATTTAGGTTGGAAAAGACCCTTAAGATCATCAAATCCAACTGTTAACCTAACACTGCCAAGTCCACCACTAAACCATGTCCTTAAGCACCACGTCTACCTGCCTTTTAAATACCTCCAGGGATGGAGACTCAACCACTTCCCTGGGCAGCCTGTTCCAATGCCTGACTACCCTTTCGGTGAAGAAGTTTTTCCTAATATCCAACTTAAACTTCCCCTGGCGCAGCTTGAGGCCGTTTCCTCTCATCCTATCGCTTGTTACTAGGGGGAAGAGACCGACCCCCACCTCTCTACAGCCTCCTTTCAGGTAGTTGTAGAGAGCAATAAGGTCTCCCCTCAGCCTCCTCTTCTCCAGACTAAACAATCCCAGCTCCCTCAGCCGCTCCTCATAAGACTTGTTCTCTAGACCCTTCACCAACTTCGTTGCCCTCCTCTGGACATGCTCCAGCACCTCCATGTCCTTCTTGTAGTGAGGGGCCCACAACTGAACACAGTACTCGAGGTACAGCTCCTTGGCCCTCCTTTTGTTGCTGAAATATTTGTAAAAACATTTTTTGTTATCTTTAACGGCGGTGGCCAGATAGACTGGTGGAGCCACTCCCTACCATCCCTGAGATGAGTGTGCCAGATGGAAGCATCAAGAGAAGGAGAGGCTCCCCTGCCCTCTTGCCACCAGGCAGAAGGAGGGGTCCTAAGAGAAGGAGGGGGATGGAAACAGATCCCTGCTTGGCGCAGCAGGCGAATCCTCTCCCGGCCGACCTCGCCCCCCCAGGTGCCCTTACACAATAGGTATGAGGCTCTGGAACTTGAGGGCCAGGAGGATGAAGATGTGGACAGTGATCCATCCAAGGGGTTGACTAGGGGGAACCAGTCAGCCCCACGCATTACAACGGCCACTGGCAAGAAAAAAAGAAGGGTAATTGTCATAGGCGACTCCCTTCTGAGGGGAACAGAGGGCCCGATATGCCGACCGGACCCATCCCATAGGGAAGTCTGCTGCCTCCCTAGGGCCTGGGTCAGAGACATTACTAGGAAGCTCCCTAGGCTGGTACAACCATCCGATTATTATCCACTATTGGTTGTTCAGGTTGGCAGTGATGAGGTAGCTGATAGAGGCACAAAGATGATCAAAAGGGACTTTAGAGAACTGGGGCAATTACTTGAAGGATCAGGAGCACAGGTAGTGTTTTCCTCCATCCCATCAGTAGCCGGGAGGCATACGGAAAGGAACAGGAAGACGCATCTCATTAACATGTGGCTCAGAGGCTGGTGCCAGCGGTGGAATTTTGGGTTTTTTAATCATGGGGCAGTTTACATGGCACCAGGCCTGAACTACCCTGAACTTTAGAAGGGCAGACTTTGGCCTGTTTAGGAGTCTGGTTGAGAGAGTCCCTTGGGAGGCAGTCCTGAAGGGCAAAGGAGTCCAGGAAGGCTGGACGTTATTCAAGGAGGAAATCTCAAAGGCGCAGGAGCAGGCCGTCCCCATGTGCCGCAAGTCGAGCAGGTGGGGGAGAAGACTGGCCTGGCTGAACAGAGAGCTTTGGCTGGAACTCAAGAAAAAAAGGAGAGCTTACCGCCTTTGGAAGAAGGGGCAGGTGACTCAGGAGGACTACAAGGATGTTGTGAGGTTATACAGGGAGAAGATCAGAAAGGCAAAGGCCCAGCTAGAACTTAAACTGGCCACTGCAGTTAAGGATAACAAAAAATGTTTTTACAAATATATCAGCAACAAAAGGAGGGCCAAGGAGAATCTCCGTCCTTTGTTGGATGCGGAGGGAAACATTGCCACGAAGGATGAGGAGAAGGCTGAGGTACTTAATGCCTTCTGTCCTGGTTTCAGCTGGGATAGAGTTAATTTTCGTCTTGGTAGCCGGTATGGGGCTGTGTTTTGGGTTTAGGATGAGAACAATGTCGATGATACACTGATGCTTTGGTTCTTGCTAAGTAGTGCTAAGCTGTCTCTGAATAGGTGCTAAGTGGCACTCACACTGGTCAAGGACTTTTCAGCTTCCCCTGCTCTGCCGGGTGCACAAGAAGCTGGGAGGGGGCACAGCCAGGGGGAGTGCTGACCCAGACTGGCCAAAGGGCTATTCCATACCATATGACATCATGCTCAGTATATAAGCTGGGGGAAGAAGAAGGAAGGGGGGGACATTGGGTATGATGGCGTTTGTCTTCCCGAGTAACCGTTACGCGTGATGGAGCCCTGCTTTCCTGGAGATGGCTGAACACCTGCCTGACGATGGGAAGTGGTGAATGAATTCCTTGTTTTGTTTTGTTTGCGTGCACGGTTTTTGCTTTGCCTATTTAACTGTTCTAATTTATTTTACTTCAATTATTAAACTGTTCTTATCTCAACCCACGAGTTTTCTCCCTTTTACCCTTCTGATTCTCTCCCCCATCCCACTGGTGGGGAGTGAGCGAGCGGCTGCGTGGTGCTTAGTTGCTGGCTGGGGTTAAACCACGACAGTCCTTTTTGGCGCCCAACGTGGGGCTCGAAGGGTTCGAGATAACGACAGATTTAATTGGAATGCGCTAGATCGAATTTATAGCTGTTATTGCTGTTTAGCTGTTAATCGGCAGGCTTCTGTGCTTGCCATGGGGCTTGCTTGCCTTACTGTATATTAGAGTATAGTTCTCGTTAGTGGCTGCTTTTTTTGCTTTTGCTGCTTGCTGTACTGCTTATCATCTTACTGTGTTGTGCCTGGGAACATTTTGATAACAACAATGGCCATGCGCCTGGGCTGGCAGATGGCCAGGGCACCGCTGCTGTTTTTCTGTGCTGCTGTACTGGACAGGCTGGAACTCCAGTGTGAACTCGAGTCGAAGGGACTGTGACCTGTGGATGAGTTCCTGCGGGAGCACGACACCCCAAAGTGTCTGTGGACGTGGATAATCCCATGTCAGAGCAGCCCATGGAAGTTAAGAGTGGAGCAGAGATCCACCTGCAGCCCATGGAGGACCCCATGCTGGAGCAGGTGGATGCCCGAAGGAGGCTGTGACCCCATGGGAAGCCTGTGCTGGAGCAGGCTCCTGGAAGGACCTGTGGACCCGTGGAGAGAAGAGCCCACGCTGGAGCAGGTTTGCTGGCAGGACTTGTGACCCTGCGGGGGACCCACGCTGGAGCAGTTTGTGAAGAACTGCAGCCCGTGGGAAGGACTCACATTAGAGAAGTTCATGGACTGTGCTGTCAGAGGGACCCCACGCTGGAGCAGGGGCAAGGGGAGGACTCCATTGCAGTGTTAAACCCTATAACCTGGCCCAAAGGGGCCAGGGGTGGAGACTGTAATGGAAATACCTTTAAATTGTTGTGACCCGGGATTTGAGTTGCATGTTATGGGAATTACTATAGCAGGAACCCCTTGTTGCTAGTCAGGCTAGGAGTAAGGGGAGGAGTTCATTTCAATGTTAAACCTGGCCCAAAGGAGCCAGGGGTGGAGATTGTGATGGAAATACCTTTAAATTGTTGTAACCCATGATCTGAGTTGCATGTTATAGGAATTACCATAGCAGGAACCACCTGAACCAATGGAGGAGAAGCCTTACAAGAAGCAGTGCAAGTGCAGCAGTGACCTGACCTGAGCTGGCTTTGGTGCCCAATAACTCCATGCAACACACCACCTCACCACCTCTCCTGTCCTGAGTGACCACTATCACAGATGGAGCCCAAAGTCATGGACTAAATGAGCTCAATGGACATTTTTGGGACAACAGGGGTGGTGGTTAAAGAGGATGTATTGGATAATGTGGGACCTGAGCATGATGTAAATGGTATGGAATAAGGGGTGGATACTGTCCTGGTTTCAGCTGGGATAGAGTTAATTTTCGTCTTGGTAGCCGGTATGGGGCTGTGTTTTGGGTTTAGGATGAGAACAATGTCGATGATACACTGATGCTTTGGTTCTTGCTAAGTAGTGCTAAGCTGTCTCTAAATAGGTGCTAAGTGGCACTCACACTGGTCAAGGACTTTTCAGCTTCCCCTGCTCTGCCGGGTGCACAAGAAGCTGGGAGGGGGCACAGCCAGGGGGAGTGCTGACCCAGACTGGCCAAAGGGCTATTCCATACCATATGACGTCATGCTCAGTATATAAGCTGGGGGAAGAAGAAGGAAGGGGGGACATCGGGCATGATGGCGTTTGTCTTCCCGAGTAACCATTACGCGTGATGGAGCCCTGCTTTCCTGGAGATGGCTGAACACCTGCCTGACGATGGGAAGTAGTGAACGAATTCCTTGTTTTGTTTTGTTTGTGTGCACGGTTTTTGCTTTGCCTATTTAACTGTTCTAATTTATTTTACTTCAATTATTAAACTGTTCTTATCTCAACCCACGAGTTTTCTCCCTTTTACCCTTCTGATTCTCCCCCCATCCCACTGGTGGGGAGTGAGCGAGCGGCTGCGTGGTGCTTAGTTGCTGGCTGGGGTTAAACCACGACACCTTCTTGGCCTCAGTCTTTAATAGTCAGACTGGTCATCCTCAAGGTTTTCAGGCCCCTGAGCTGGGAGATGGAGATAGGATGCAGAATGAAGCCCCAATAATCAAAGAGGTAACAGTCACCAACCTGCTCCTCCACCTGAATACTCACAAGTCTATGGGGCCAGATGGGATTCACCCGAGGATACTGAGGGAGCTGGCAGAGGAACTTGCCAAGGCACTCTCCATCATTTATCAGCAGTCCTGGTCAACCGGGGAGGTCCCAGCTGACTGGAAGTTAGCAAATGTGACACTCCTCTACAAGAAGGATCTGAAGGAGGATCCGGGGAACTACAGGCCTGTCAGCCTGACCTCGGTGCCAGGGAAGGTCATGGAGCAGATCATCCTGAGTGCCATTATGCGGCACGTGTGGGACAACCAGGGGATCAGGCCCAGCCAGCATGGGTTTATGAAAGGGAGGTCCTGCTTGACCCACCTGGTCTCCTTCTATGACAAGGTGACCCGCTTAGTGGATGAGGGGAAGGCTGTGGATGTTGTCTTCTTGGACTTTAGTAAGGCCTTTGACACGGTCTCCCACAGCATTCTCCTGGAGAAGCTGGCTGCTCACGGCTTGGATAAGTGCACTCTGCACTGGGTTAAAAACTGGCTGGATGGCCGAGCCCAGAGAGTGGTGGTGAATGGAGTCAAATCCAGTTGGCGGCCGGTCACGAGTGGTGTTCCCCAGGGCTCAGTACTGGGGCCGGTCCTGTTCAACATCTTCATTGATGATCTGGATGAGGGGATTGAGTGCACCCTCAGTAAGTTTGCAGATGACGCCAAGGTGGGTGGAAGTGTTGATCTGCTGGAGGGTAGGAAGGCCCTACAGAGGGACCTGGACAGGCTGGATCAATGGGCCAAGGCCAACTGTATGAGGGTCAACAAGGCTAAGTGCCAGGTCCTGCACTTGGGTCACAACAACCCCATGCAACGCTACAGGCTTGGGGAAGAGTGGCTGGAGAGCTGCCTGGCAGAAAAGGACCTGGGGGTGTTGGTTGACAGCTGCCTGAACATGAGCCAGCAGTGTGCTCAGGTGGCCAAGAGGGCCAACATCATCCTGGCTTGTATCAGGAATAGTGTGGCCAGCAGGACCAGGGAAGTGGTTGAGTCTCCATCCCTGGAGGTATTTAAAAGAAGGGTAGACGTGGTGCTTAGGGGCAAGGTTTATTGGTGGACTTGGCAGTGTTAGGTTAACTGTTGGACTTGATCTTAAGGGTCTTTTCCAACCTTAACAATTCTATGATTCTATAAAGAAATAAATGAACCTTAAAAATGTGCTACATCCTTCATCATAGACTAATGGGCTGAAATTCTATAATCTACGGAGTCTGAATTCTACCTTTGGTTTTTATCTAAATTCTAGGATTAGACTTTAATCATGGATTTATTACATTTTGGGATGTGGAAGTATGATTTGGCAGACTTTGCAAAACAAAACAAACAACAATTTAGCTATACCTAAAATTTCTGTAGGTAAAGGCTAGAAGAGATGATATCAAGAGATTATCTAGGTACATATAGATGAGACCCTCGAAAACGTGAATGACACAGAAGAGCATTAAAGCCAATATTGAATCTAATGCTGCTGCCTGCCAGATGAGGCCAAAGCAATGCTAAATTGCTAATACGGGCAATCAAAGTTATTTTAATGCTGCTACTGCTCAGGTCAGGAGACATGGAGTCCATGTATCAGTATCAGAATTTTCACCGAGTTTGATGAATTTCCAGAGAAAACAGATAGAAGTTTTCCATACACAAAGAAAGAACACTGAATGTTTATTTTGTTAAGGACAGCTGGAGTCCAGCCTATGCATCTTAGGCTCTGTATTCTGAATTAAAATTTAAACTCTATATCCTTCATGGAGATGTTTGCCTAAAGTACTTACTCCCCTAACTAATCAATGGAGACAGGTAGGCACATTAGAAGGCCTCCAAATGGCAATCTTTCATTAACTTAGGCTTGTCATTGTGCATTCATATGATCCCAGATTCACAGGTCCATGAGGTTGGAAGTGACCTTAGGAAGTCTGAACACCAACCTCCTGACTGAAGCAGGGTCAGCTCTGAAGATGGAACTGGCTGCTCAGGGCTTACATAAAATTGGATCTTGAAAGTCTCCAGGCATGGAGACGTCACAGCCTCTCTGTGCAGCTTGAGAGCTGTTACTATTAAAGAGAAATCTGACATTAAAATCATCATTATTCTGATGTTAGCCACACTTAACTACCTGACGCAGAAACAAAGACAAATCATGATCTTTTTCTACCACTATGGGGCATGATAGGATTCTTCCATGTGCTTATACATGCACTGGTTGGAAGAAAACCAGTTGTCGCCTTGCCCTTCCCTTCCCTTCCCTTCCCTTCCCTTCCCTTCCCTTCCCTTCCCTTCCCTTCCCTTCCCTTCCCTGTACTATAGGACGCAGATATACATTTGCTAGAATCTGCCCACTTTAGACAATATGTTAAAGAGAATTTCTCTCTCAGACAACTACAAGTCACAAAAAAGTCAGAAGGAACCTATTTGATCTCAGTCTCATTTTCTGTATATCCAAGCTCACAGAGTTTCTTTGCATGTTTGTTTTAGATTTTAGTTCCCCCCCCAAAAAAAAGAACTTTTAGCAAACCCAATGATAATGAGGCTGAATATGTCAGCCTTAAGGAAGTCTACATCACAGGTAAAGGGCAGGAGAGACTAAAACAGCATCCGTATATGAGTCCCTGCAACATGAGGACTTTGATCCCTGTTTCAACCTGAGCACAACAAGCTAGAGAAGTGCCTGAAAGGATTCTCTGTCACTGCGTACTACTTAATATTACGCTTTCAGTCATGGCCAATCTCAGACTGAGGGGTTTTTGCCTCTTTTTTTTTTGTGAAATACATGCTTTTAAATTATATGATACACTGGAATGAAAGGGTTAAAGCCAAGATAGACAAAGCCACTGCATCAAAATGCCTCCTGAAAGAATTAAAGCCTAGGGGCAAGGAGGATATTTTAAATATCTTAGTCACTTAACTAAACAAAAGAAAGGCCTTTGTGATTTAGGGAGTAGTTAGAATGGTTGTAAGATAAGGGGGCTCCAGGATAATCCCATCTCAGACAAGTGGGCCTTGGGAGAACAAATGCACGGAAGATAGGAAGTCACAAAAGAATGACAACAGCCTTGAAGGACACCGTTTAGGTGATCCTAGGACTGAGTTTGCGCAGAAGCAAAGGTCAATCAGCGAACACAGTGAAGAAGACTACGAGCCTTCATCTGAAGACCCCCAAAGACCACCTGAAGATACAGACGACTGCGCATGCGGATCGGACATTTGCATATGTTAATAAGTTCCAGGAAATCTTATGTTTATGTAAATGATTTCTCGGAAATCCTGTGAATATGTAGGACTTTATAGTATACAATCTCTGAAAGTCCACCAAATCGGTGGCGCACTTATGGTGGAGAATCCCCAGTGCTGCCCAGCGCTGCAGTAAAGGATACCTGCTTAATAGTAACTTCGTTGCTATTGAGTTTCATTTCAGGGACTCTCTGAATGCTCCGTTTCTCCCTTGGGGAGATTCAGACTGTGAGGAGAAGCATCCGTGAATTTTTGTATCAGGAGGAAAAAATCCTTCTGACCCTGCCAAGTACTTGTCTATAGTGTGGTATTTGCTTATAAACAGTATCTTTATGCAGAAATCTGAGTATTAAAAGCCTACTAAAGACAATGTAAACAGGGGACTCCCACTCATCTCCACAAATAATGAATTTATCTTAAAACTGAGATCAAGGCATTTATTTCTGCAAAAATAAAATAATAATGTGATATCGCCATCAGTTGTTTAAGTGATAATATATCAACCATTTTCAATGGGACATAGTTTTAAAGTTTCACGCATTTACTTGCTGGACTGACTTTGCATTTCTGAGTCCCTGCATCCAGGTGCAGAGTCCTGTCTGCATCCTCATTCCATCCCAGAGAGATACTCTGAAGTACAGTATCTCCTTCACACACTGTGGTTTCCAAATAAAGGTCAGATGAAAGTCCTAGCATAGTCCAGCAGTTTTCTGATCTCTACAATGATATGAGAACCCCAGGGCAAGCATTAGTACACTCCTCTGGGTCTTTTTAGACCTAAAGACAATATTACCCATATCAGAAATAGGTAGACTCTGCTTGCTGCTCTTACCGTTGACTAAATCACAGATATTTTCCAGTTTTAAGTACCTGTGTGAAGTTATTGTAAGTCACCTCCTTGTTCTTCTTTCAGCCCATTGAATAAGTTGAGTCCTTGTTGGTCATACTGTAGATTTCATTTTCCAATCTGTTGGCTGTTTTTATTTTGTGCGTGTATATGCACTTCTGAACTATTTTTGATACTTCAGCATCCCTGAACCATGAACACTAAAAGTAGACATCATATTCTAATGTAAACCATTAAAAAATCCTGTACAGAAAAGACAGGCCACTGTCTTGCCTGTACTTCATAGAAATTTTTTTCCTTTCACATAGAAAGAAAGAATTCACATCTAACAGCTTATTTACTGTTGGATACATCTGACTGTATCACAAGAAGACCTTTTGTTGAAGTGATTATCTCCCAGGACCCTAAAACTTTCTTCTGGGTTCCCTGTTTTATAGAATAAGTCTTTGCTTCTTGGAGGTATGGTCTACTTCCCTGATTTCCTAACTTGGCATTTATCATTGAAGTGTATTAAATCACATAAATTGCATTGTGATCATTTAAAATGATCACTTCTGAAGAGTAGCCTGTCCCATACTAATTTTCTAGCAGCAGTTAAAACATGCCAGTAAATGCTGATATATGGTATATTACTTCAAGAGGTATGGATGCACTTTCCACAAAAGTCAAACTTGAAAATAAGCAATTTACTGGGACTTAAACATTTCGATGCTGCATTTTTTAAATGTTCATATTAAAGTTTTAAAATTCTCACTTCAAACACTGCTTGTCTCACAATTTCATTTCATTTATAAATTTTATGAATTAAGATTTGTAATCACTGTTTAGAATGATATTAAAAATAAACAATGAAACAAACCCAAATGTCACAGGATGAAGAATCAAGCCCTGTAGGAGCATATTGCAAATAACTGTACTCATTGAGTTCTCCCCTTTAAAAGAACTCTCTTAAGAGGAAAAACAGGTTTTGGTCTATCTTATATATTCCCTGGAAATCTCATATATTGCAAATTTTAGAGAAATAATTATATAATATGAAATCAAGCACTTTGGAGAGGTCAGCTATATTCTATCAATGTACCTGTTGCCTTTATCTGTGAGACATGAAAACTGCTGAAAAACTTTAACAGCTACTGGCTAACCTTCAGTATTTACCTTCTCTATTCTTGGGCACAGTTTTAACAAATTGAGAGTAGCAATACTTATTTTTCTGAGCTTAACACTTGTTTCCCTCTGCTATGGAAATATGTCGGTTACTGTACTGAGTCAGTGAGAAGTCCATCTAGCTTTGTAAGTAGGCTGTGACCCCAAGAAACAGATACCTAAGGGTAGGATATAAAAATGAAGCAAGCAGATCTGATACTACCACTGAAAATTCTCACAGCAATTAAGAACTTGTGGCATGGGGACTTCCTGACCCACAGATGTTTTCTATGTATTTTTTAACCTGTAACAGATTTATCTGCGGGAAGCTTGCCCAGTTTTCCCTTGAATCTGTGGAAACTTAGGGATTTTATGCCAGAGAAATCCATTGCTAAATTTCATGCCCTATGAAGAACCATGTCTTTTGTTTATGTTTTGAACCTGATTCCTAATTTTTTCGAGTGCCTAGATTATAAACTATATTTCTGTTTTAAATCTAATAAATGAAGCAACTACCAGTGTGAAACCTTGATCTTACTCAAGATCTACAGGCTAACTTTGATTTATAAAAACATTGTCTTTAACAGTGCCCAGTATAATTGCGATTTTTATTTATAAGATATAAAATTAATACAGACACAGATACAACTTCATATTTCTTTTTATGAGAACAAAGGATGAAAAAGTAATTTGCTTGCCTTTGTTGGTTCTGTCCATGTTCTTAGGAAAGGGGAAAGTGGCATATTAAAATTAGACACACATTTCTTCAACTGGTACAAGCAGGTCTCTTCGAGACATCAATATTTTATGAACTGGTTTGCCTTATAATTGGGAAAGCTAGTGATTTAAAAGTAAAATGACAATCAAGCAGCCAATATGTGAAATTAGGCAATGTCCATTATATCAGAGATGTGCATAATTTATGAACTCTGAATTTCAGCAATGAAAATAAAAAGTCTGACTGTTGTCTTAGGGTCTGATTGAACCTAGCTGAAGTGTTTTTCCAGTGATATTGGTAGCTTGCAGATCAGACCCTTTTTGTTCAAATAAGTAATTACAACTACATCTACATAAACAAAGCTTTGGAGAGTTTTGTTTGTTTGTTTGTTTGTTTGTTCATTTAATTGGTCAAACATTTTAACTGAATCATGTCTTTGGGAATTCCTAATCCCCAGTGAAAACCAAGGGAAAAATAGCTACAGAAATACACAGAGTCATCACAGCCACCAGTGTGTGTAAGCAGTGAGGAGGCAGAGAAATTGTTTAGGTAACATATTAGTTGATCTATAACTAAGGCTAATTACCCAGAGAGATCGAAAGCAATTAACACATACTTAAGGTATTTTTTATTAGGACCATACTTAAACATAGGCTTAGTTTTGACCATGTGCTGACATACAGTCATGTTTAATACTCTTCCCCTGGATTAAGGACAGTGGAGAATGACAAACACAGATTCAATTTCAGCAGAATAATCATGTCTTCCCGTATTGATGAAATCTATGTGGGATAAGAAAGTTTTCTTCTACACAAATATCACTGCAAAAGACAGCTAAATTTTAATGCAAACAAAAGACAAAGAAGAAGAAAAAAAAAAAGATCTTGCAATCCTGCATCAGAGTTTTAGTTCCATAAACTGAGTTTTTCCCACCTCATCTGCATTTCTATGATAGTCAACAGTATTATTCTGAGAGTATTCAGACAAAGAATGTATATGCAGTCTGTTTCCCAAGAAGCATGTATTAATATACATTTAGATCTATCTAACCTACTAGCTATAGCTATATCTAACCACAATAAAATAGTTGAGCTCTCTCAAGTGTTATGTCTTTAAGTTAAACTGTATTGAAATAAAATAAGGAAAGAACAATACATTTTGCATTCTTCAGAAGTCAGTGTTCAATAAATACTAAGTTTTGATAGATTGATACGGTGTCATATTTGACTAAAGGGGTGGGAAAGTTGCTACTGTTGCTTTGTGCTGGCTAGAAGAAGAATGCACTATTGATTTTATATGTTGAATGGGCTGTCAGTGTACAGCGCATTGTTGATTTTGACTTTTATAGCCAACATGTTTCCTTTAATTGGATCATTTGTAAAAGAGAGGAGGGTACCTGTTCCCTTCTGACAGTGACTGATTACAATCATTTCATGTTTGTCAATATTTGATAAACCCACGGTTACCCAACAACATGGCTTAAAGCAGCGTCTTTATGCATTTGCTTGTTTTCCCTCTTTCCTGCTTCTGATTTCAGTCTTAGTGTAACCAGCAAGTTGTGCCAGCAACTCCTTCTTCTTCATCTTTTCTTTTTCCTTTTTTTCTGAAATAATTTTCTTACATTCTCACTTCTTGTGGAGCAAGAGAAAGAGAGAGAGAAAGAGAGGAAGAAAGTTTTTACTCTGAGTCAACATCATTGCCAATATCTCTTGGTAACAGAAAAATGCTGGGACACCCATCTGTGCCCTTGTCCTTGTTGTTCTCACCACTATTTTTGATGATAGGTGCAGCTCTGTAGCCTTGCAGCTGAGCTTTCAACTCTCTAATATGCTGAAAAGAAAACCAATATCCCTGTATCCTGTCATAAACCTTTGTCTTTCTTCTTATTTTTCACCTTCTTCCTATTATTATAGGGGTTTTTTCAATATTCTGGATGCAAATTAAAATATCACTACAGAGAGGTCTGGAGCTCAGGGAAGAACAGATGTGTACACAAAGCATTGTTTTAAATTATTTGAAGAGAATTCATGTTGATATTTTAATTGTGTCTTTGATGCTCAGTTCACAGATGGCTAATAATTTCATCTGATGTACTGAACAGTTCTATGTTTTACTCTTGAAAGAGAAGATGTATTCACAAGTCAGGCTCAGTCTTTGTTCTCTCCTGCTTAGTAAAGCAAAACCTTTTTCATTTTCACCTATGTTAATTAGGACTAGTAATGTAAATATGATGCCATCAGGGCTGGCAGGAAAATCTTCAAGGCACACAGGGCTGTGAGGTGGAGTGAACAGTCCAGGCCACAAACCTCACATCACCATCTGAACTTTAAGAGAGCCTCTCCTGGGCATGTCAGAAGTGCCTTTTCTGTGATAAGACATCCACATTTGGGAAGATCCAGAAGAGGCAGCAAGCACCTGCATCGTTTGCTTCTCTGGAATGCTGCTTTGCAAATGGAGTGGCTGCTGAGCCTTGCCCTGCCACCTGTCCTGTCAATGAAAGGTTAACATCCTTCCTGCAAACAACACACAGGCAGTAGCTGTAGGGTTGCTTTTCCATGCAAGCCAGATGTGAAAAAGCTACATAAAAACATGCTTAGCAGTTTGTACTGCACTTGCCTGTCTGATGGGAAAGATCAGTTACTAAAATGTGGTCTGCTTGAGGAGAGGAAAGCAGAGGAACTGGCTCCCTGTCTCCACCTGCTTTGCTCAGAAGAGTATATGAGCAGTGTTGTCCACTCGTGCTCCCAGGAGTTGAATACTGAACACAGCACATTCCTTCTAATTATATGTCCAGACCTCCTAAGAGCCCTGGAGGCCTCCAAAAACAAATAGAAGGGAGTGGGAGGAATAAGCATCTACTTCAGATTTACTTTAACACAAGCAAAGGGGGAGAAAGAGGGACTAGCTTCAGAGATTAAAGGAACAAAAGAATTAAAGCTACTGGCATCAGTGTCAGAACAAAGTCCAAGGCAATGTGTGCTTGGAAACGAGACAGATCATCTTTGTCCGAAGGAACACAAAATAAAGATTTGATGTGATAATGTAGCTAGACCAAGAGGTCACCAAGCAGCAGCTGACAAAAGAAGTGATTGTGAAAAAAGAATGCGAAAAAGTAAATTGTGTGGTAATTCACTCTCTCCCGTTCCCTTAATTCCTCTTATAATTAGCAGGTACTTATCCACCAAAAATCACAGCAGATTTAAGGCAAGCAGGATCTTGTGGGCTTTAAGACCAAGGGATTTCTCCTCTCCTTCTACTAGAAGCCAGGCTGCAGCTGCCTGTCTGCAGGCCCGGCCGGTAACAAAGGTGCGCATGTGGTCCAAATAAACACATGCACACGTGCACATGTGCTGCAGACAGATCAGTAAAGACAGGGAGCAGTGCCTTTACCTACATAAACACCAGCAACACTCACCTAAACGTGCACGTTTGAATATTAACACAGGGTTTCAGTCCATCTACTGTGCATGCCCAGACCCTAGGTCCCTTACCTGGTCATTAGCTCAGACCTGGGGTCTGGAGGCTGGTCTCCTCCTACTCACTGGTTACTCCAGCCTGAACTTCATGAGCAGTGATCAGGTGCAGGACTCTGCCAGATAAGCACTGACCAGATACTGAAAGGGTTAAAGCCAAGATAGACAAAGCCACTGCATCAAAATGCCTCCTGAAAGCCTAGGGGCAAGGAGTATATTTAAATATCTTAGTCAGGTTTGAGTGGATTACTAAGAATTTGGACCTGGATTGGAAAGATGTGGATCTTATGCTAGACGCTATGACTGAAACTGAGAAGCAGCTTGTATTAAAGGCAGCCCGAGCTCATGTAGAAACATAGATTGAGGGACGAGTGTTACACGGCACGGCTGAAGATCCTGTGCCCTCCAGGGACCCGGGTTGGGACCCTAATGATCCAGCTCAGTACCGTTTGTTGCAACGATACCGAACGTGGATCAAATTTGGAATAGAACATGCGATCCCAAAGGCAGTTAACTGGTCTGCTCTGTATGCTATCAAGCAGGGGCAGACTGAAACGCCCACGGAGTTTTTAGATCGCTTACGGGCTGCTGTGAGAAGATTTACTACTACGGAACTGGAGTCAGAAGCTGCCACACAGCAGTTGGTATCTCTGTTTCTGGGACAATCCGCTAATGATACCAGAAAGAAACTTCAGAAACTTAGGGAACCAGATATAAGGAATTTAGAAAAGTTGCTGGAGGAAGCATGGAGAGTATATCGGAATGGGGAGGGGGAGGACAGAAGGAAACTGGGAAAGACGATAGTGGCTGCGTTAGCCACATTCTCTGTATTGAATCAAACCTTGTTACCTATAAGTAAACAAAATGTTAATGTTGTGGGAGCAACTGGGCAGGTTGAAAAAGCTTTTTTCTTGAAACCATTAAAATTTAGAATTGGGAAGAGTGTGGGGATTCACGAATTTCTCTACCTGCCTGAGGCTCCTAGACCATTACTGGGAAGGGAAGGGACCTATTAGAACAACTAAATCCCGAAATAAAATTTAGAAATGGGGAAATTGAATTTAAAATACCAGACAAAAATCACATTGGAATTTTAAGCTTGGTTCTTACTGAACCCCAAATTAGAGAAGAAGAAATTATACAAGAAATAAAAGACCAGGTATACCCAGGAGCGTGGAAAGGCTAAAAATGCTGAATTGGTTGTTGTTAAACTCAAAGAAGGGGCACGACCTGTTAAGATAAAGCAATACCCCTTGAAATTGGAAGATAGGCGAGGGGTAAAAAGTATTTTAGAAGAGTTTATAAAATTTGGACTTAATTGAATGCTCTTCAGAATATAACACTCCCATTTTGCCCGTCAAAAAGCCTGATGACAAAACTTATCAATTGGTGCAAGATTTGCGGGTAATAAATAGTTGAAGATTTCTATCTGGTAGTGGCAAACCCATATACTCTGCTGACTGGTTTAAAGGAAACCTATGAATGGTTTACTGTGTTAGATTTAAAGGATGCATTCTTTTGCCTTACCTTGGCTCCAGAAAACTGCAATTTATTTGCCTTTGAATGGGAAAACCCTGATACAGGACAAAAAACCCAACTGACCTGGACAGTGTTACCCCAAGGATTTAAAAACAGCCCTACCATTTTTGGAAATCAATTAGCTAAGGAATTAGAGACCTGGGAGAGGCCCCCAGGAAATGGGATTCTTTTGCAATATGTGGATGATGTCTTAATAGCCACAGAAAAGGATGAAGAGTGTAAGGAATGGACTGTGAGCTTGTTGAATTTTCTGGGATTAAGTGGTTACCGAGTCTCATTACAGAAAGCCCAAATCTTGAAGAAGGAAGTAATATACCAGGGATTCGTGATTTCTAAGGGACAAAGACAGCTCGGGAATGACCAAAAGGAAGCTATCTGCAGAACTCCAGAACCAACCACGGTAAAAGAGCTTCGAACCTTTTGGGAAATGACAGGTTGGTGCCGATTATGGATCTATAATTATGGACTTTTGGTTAAACCTCTATATGAACTGTTGAAAATAGCCAGACACAATTAATATGGACTGATGAAGCTAAGAGGGCATTCAAGGAAGTGAAATTGGAGCTAATGAAGGCTCCAGCTTTGGGCCTACCAGATGTAACGAAACCTTTCTGGCTGTTCTCGTATGAAAGGCAAGAAGTGGCTCTGGGAATTCTGGCCCAGAAGCTGGATCCTCATAAACGAGCTGTAGCATACTTCTCTAAACAATTGGATGGAGTAAGCAAAGGATGGCTGGGATGCCTTCGGGCAGTGGCTGCCGTTGTTTTGATTATCCAAGAAGCTCGAAAATTTACTTTGGGACAAAAGATGATTGTGCACACTTCCCACACTGTAACCTCCGTTTTAGATGATATAGAAATCATAAGCGATAAAGAGGAAATGGAGACTGTCATGCATGATTGTATAGAAACTATTGAAACTGTATATGCAAGCAGACCAGACTTGAAGGAGGAGCCGCTGGAGGAAGCCCACCGAACATGGTATACTGATGGGAGCAGTTTCGTAAAGAATGGAGTTTGAATGGCAGGATATGCTGGAACCACCACAGACCGACTGGTGGAAGCAAAGTCACTCCCTAAGGGCACATCTGCACAACGAGCTGAAATAATTGCCCTAGTGAGAGCGTTGGAGCTGGCCGAAGGGCTGCGAGTCAAAATATGCCTTTGGTGTAGTCCACGCCCATGGAGCAATTTGGAAGGAACGAGGACTCTTAACTGCTCAAGGGAAAGGTATAAAACATGCTGATATAATTTTGCGACTTTTAGATGCTGTACAACTTCCGTCAGCAGTGGCGATTATGCACTGCAAAGGGCATCAGAAAGGTAACACTGACAGGGAAGTGGGAAATAAATTGGCTGATTATGAGGCAAGACGAGCTGCGGAACAAGGTGAGGTATTAAGTATAATTCCTGAAAAATCTTTGCCACTACCTGAGACAAACATATGATTTATATCTTTGTGAAACCACCTCTGACTGTATCTTATGTGGACAACAGTCTAACCATGCTTATTAGAACATTCTGTTAACAGTTGCAAATGGATGATCCTGTCTCCTGATGTGTTTGAAATGTTTGTAGAAATTAATGCCAGACATGTGTGTTTAGTGACTAATTGATCGGTAGTTGGAGAATATCACCTAATCACTCCCTTTATCTGTTCGCATATACAGAAGAACAAGTGGCAATGTTTTGGCATTATGAGAGCTTAAATATAAGTCGTGCAAACATATCTCTGGAAAAATTAAACAAAATCTTGAACCAATAATAACTAAGAACAAACTTATTGGACTGTCTAGTCAAATTAAAGATGATACCGGCCATCATTGGTGGGATATCTTTTCGGGATATTCACCCTCTGCAGAGAAAACTTTGAATGTTCTAGTCCACCCACTCCTGATATTATTGGTGTTTGTTATTATACTAACAGTTGTCAATTGCCTTTTGTGGTATAAGCTGAAGAAATTGGCTGTGAGAGTTTGGGCCTTGCCTAAGGTGATAAAATATGAAAACTTAAAAGACCTTTGTGAAGAAATTATTTACAAAGTTTAAAGAAAAGGGGGGAATGAAAGGGTTAAAGCCAAGATAGACAAAGCCACTGCATCAAAATGCCTCCTGAAAGCCTAGGGGCAAGGAGGATATTTTAAATATCTTAGTCACTTAACTAAACAAAAGAAAGGCCTTTGTGATCTAGGGAGTAGTTAGGATGGTTGTAAAATAAGGGGGCTCCGGGATAATCCCATCTCAGACAAGTGGGCCTTGGGAGAACAAATACATGGAAGATAGGAGGTCACAAAAGAATGACAACAGCCTTGAAGGACACCGTTTAGGTGATCCTAGGACTGAGTTTGCGCAGAAGCAAAGGTCAATCAGCGAACACAGTGAAGAAGACTACGAGCCTTCATCTGAAGACCCTTGAAGACCACCACGGGAGACGACTGCGCATGCGGATCGGACATTTGCATATGTTAATAAGTTCCAGGAAATCTCATGTTTATGTAAATGATTTCTCGGAAATCCTGTGAATATGTAGGACTTTATAGTATACAATCTCTGAAAGTCCACCAAATCGGTGGCGCACTTATGGTGGAGAATCCCCAGTGCTGCCCAGCGCTGCAGTAAAGGATACCTGCTTAATAGTAACTTCGTTGCTATTGAGTTTCATTTCAGGGACTCTCTGAATACTCCGTTTCTCCCTTGGGGAGATTCAGACTGTGAGGAGAAGCATCCGTGAATTTTTGTATCAATACTTGCAATCAGCCCCTTTTATTTGCCCTTTTCCTCCATTTCCCCATGAGTTTTCTTCTCACATCTATCTTGACCCTTTCATTTTTCTGTTCCAGTCCCCTCCCAAATGAGCAACTCTACTCCTAACTACTTTTTCCCCACTGGTCCCAGGTTTGCTACATTCATACCTAAATTTGGTACTTCTGATACTGTTACTAATGTAATCTTGGCCTTATATGGTAGTACTGATAAGGTCACCTAGGTAATGCTAGCCTACTCCCAAAAAGGTCCCCAGAACTCCCCTGTAATTTTCTGTGAGGGCTAGTCATTTCTCCATAACCTCCCTTGACTGCCTGTGAAATCCAGCCATCCTTCCCAGCACTATCTGTAACTTTTGTCAGCTTTGCACACTTTTTTTTTTTTTTGTTACATCCAGCGATTACTGATGTCATGTCCAGTAGTTTCTCATGTTCTGTTCAGACAGATAAACCTCATGCCAGGGACCAGTCATCTGCCTACACACCTTAACAGATAAAAAAGAGCTTCTTTCTTCACAAGCATGACCTTTTCTTGTTCATATATATACATATATAGATGGATAGATATAAACACATCTATATAAGCAAATATATATATATTTGGAATATTCACAATTTTGTTCATCAAAATACTACCATTATCCTTACAATATTCACACTACTTATTAAAAAAAAGTTTCTTTATTTAGGAAAGAAGATTTTAGCCTACCTCAGAGTTGAAAGACTTATGCAACTTCCTGGTAGAGCTAGAGACAGAATCTTTTTATAGGTCTTTGGCTACTTGGGTCTTCAAATTTAAGATCAAATCTGTAATGCTAAGTAACAGCTTTAACTGTTTAAGTAACTCTGTGACACAACTCTCTCCTAGTAAGGAAAACTTCCCTAGTAATGAAAACAGTTCCTTAATCAGAACTGTTTTCTGAAGTAAAGTGCTTAAATCATTGTTTAGTAAGAGAAATAAAGATCACTTTTTAGGACAGAAGTGATGTTAGTCATTAAATCCCTTTTTCCCTTTACATGGAAGCTCAGAGATCATCTGACCTAGCTTCAGACATCTACAGTGTAGACCCACTACACATAACTAGTCATTCTTAATGATCACTGGAAAGAAACAAACACTTCTTTCGTGAAGGTATGTAGCAAATTCACCTCTACTTATCTGTATCTCAATTTATATATTAGTTTTAGAAATCTACATTAAATAAGATGTATCTATTCTATACTAAGCGATTAGGGTATTAATACAAGGGTAGGAGATTTGGTTTCAATTTTCTCCTGAAATTGTGTCTTGTGGAGAGTGTTTTTTCAATGCTTTTACTGAACCTGGGTACCTTTGAAAAAAATAAGGGACCAGAGAAAGAGAATGTCTCTGTAACATAGTTTATTGGGCAATATTGGGTATGTCTGAGTGTCGGTTCTAATCCCTGTTCCCCAGCTTGTTTTCGTGTTTTATAGAAACAGTCATCAGATCAAATGTATCATGTAGTCAAAAATAATTTTTTTCAGCTTTCCCAAAGATAGGCCTTGTCAAAAATAAAGACACGAAAATGTGGACTTTTAAACTCTAAACCAACAACAAACTGAATATCTAAAATGTCTTATTTCTTTAAGTATTCAAAAATGTAACCTTTTTCAGTGTAAATCAGACTGGATTTGGAAATGCAAACTGTAGTACTTTACTTAAATGAATGCTTCATTACCTCTTTGTTGGTATGTGCTGGACTTGATATCCAGACCAGCTTGTCATGTACACATTGTATCTTATACACCAGGGGAAACGATGGTTGCTTGTGGACGTTACACTTCAACCAAAAAACTTTGCCAGTATACCAGCCTGAAGTCACAAAGTTTTCCGTACTCCAGCTCCTGTGAGGCATGTGCTCCTCAAAAATTCAAATCCATTTATATTTTTCTCTTTTAAACAGACATTTTATTTGCTTTGCTTTTCTTTTCTTTTCTTATTTTAAAGTCAACATTTTGAATGGGAAATGCTGAAAAATATAACTGTGTATTTCTTTTTTCGCATTAAGAGGAGAAGCCAAATACATCAGAAAAGTGACCCCAGCACACACCACATACACATTTCCTATCAGTTTCTCTTCACTTATTCAATTTTTTTTGGAGGAAGGGGATGGTGATAAAATATTGACTTCTGAGATTTCATTTTGGGTCTGCCTGTAAGTGGAATCCAAATAAGTGTTCATCACATTCTGTGCAGCTCAATAAGATGCTCAGTCAGTCTAGTGGGTCTCACGTCCTGCACTGCATTATCATTTCTATTAAACATACCATTTTGTTAAAGATATGTATCCAAAAGAATGATTCCAATTAGGTGATGATCATTATGAATGAGTGCCTGCTATTTTTTCCAGCAGTATGCATTTGTGTCAGCTGAAGAGAGTTCCATCTCCTATTAATTTTTATCCCTAATCTTATCCCTGCCACTGCATTCAGGTTCCCTCATCCATTTTAGGTCCTTCTTATTCACACCAATACCTCTAACCAAAGTATGCATGGCTGCTAATATCACACCTTAATTGGGGATATTAGCAAGATAGCCCAGCCTTAGTCTTTCAAACACCCTGGGTGAAATTTCTATGGGAACAGATTTGCAAATCACCACACACTTGCCAGAGTCTTCTTTCTGAAAAACACAAGCGAGCCTGTGCACACACACTTTCACACACAACCCCACATAAACTCTCCCTCATACCCTTTCTTTTAAGGACCTAGTCATTTTTACCTGTTTCAGTAGCAAGTGTGAAATAGTAGCTTGTCATCTCCCTTTTGTAGTGCTGCAACCCAAAATTATAAATGGGCAGACATTAATGTGAGACCAAAATTTAGTGTCGTATTGATAGTGGGTATTGAAAATGTTTTGATATGACAGATGAAATACCTGCTGCAGCAACCTTTGTTAGACTTTAGCTAACTACATCTGGCTAGAGGGAAAAAAGAAACGGCTGCAGGCAACTAATTTTAAAGGTATTTCATTACCTCTCTCTGCCAATCCCACCCCAAAAGGCTGTAGGACCCATGTCTCCAGCTCAAGATTTTTAAAACTGTAACCACTTGTCAACTGTGTGTGAAGTCACTTCCTCAGCCTCCTGGTAATTTCTGGTGACCGGTGCACAGTATTCAGTGTTGACTGAACAAGACAAGGCAGACTACATATAGCAGATTGGATCCTGAGACTTAAGTGTCTGTATCTCAGAACAGTCATGGTACTTGGTCAAAACCCATAGCTCTTCAAATTGAAAGTGCATTAAAAAGATGCTGTACATAGTGAACTTTGGTCAGAACATGTTTGCATGAAAACCGTCTTAACTGAGCTTTATATTTATATCTAATGTCTGCTAAATTGGGATTGAAGTGCAATTTAGTCAGTCAGTAGCCCTTAGCTCAAATTTTCTGAGAATCAAAAACAGAACCCAAATACTCTAAAAACTTGTTCAGGGACATTTTTTCAGTTACCTCCAGAGGTAGCAGTTATTTTCAGCTGATGATCATTTATTCAATTTCTTACCTGACCTGTCTGTATACTAGGAATAAGACTAAAAATCTCATGGGACCAGTCAGAACAAAGCAAGGAAGTAAACCAAAACAGATTCTAACAAACAGATAAGCCAGCTTTGCTTTGCATTTGAGACTAGCTCAACATCATTAGTTTGAATATTGACTGAAATATCTAAACTTTTCTTTTTTTTTTTTCTTTTTTAATATGAACTGCTCTACCTGCTCCATGATCTTATAAGCCTATTTTGAAACTCTTCATAGAAGGAAACAAGACAGAGACATGTACAAAAACAAAGACTGCAATTCATTAAAGTTATCCAGTTAATTTTCCCTGGAATCAAAATAGACTTGAATTTTTATTTAGTTTGGTGGAAGTCTAAATTTGTAATTATTAAGATGTCAGAAAAGATGCCCTCCTCTTTTCTATAAAATCCCTACTTCTTTCATATCAACCCTTTCTAATAAAAAATTTTTAGAGACATAGAACTATGCTAATTATGAAATCAGCTCAAGTCCTGCTATTAGACAAACTTAATCTGTTGATCACAGACACATGCGGAAAAACAAAGTAAAATATGTCAATTCTATCTAAATAGTTTGCATGTCCTAGATAATATAGCTATGAACACAAACTTTCAGCTGTCTTTTTCTGTTGAATTGAGCTTCTCAAAGGATTTGAGGTTTTCCTTTCTTTTTACACTGTGAATTCCTCCATCATGAGTTGTGACTTGGGAAAACGCTACATGATTAACTGAGTCCATCCCTTGCCAGAACAGTTCTTAAGTGTATGCTTAATTTAAAGAATATGGTGATTTCTCCATACTAGGAAAATGAATTCATACTGTGATGAAAAAGGAGTAACTATAGTTTAATAGTAGTAGTAGCAATAGAATGGGCAGTAGTGGCAGTGATGGTAGCAATAGTACAACTTATAAGACTAGCAATAAAGGAAAAGAGTTGGGATAGACTTGAGAAGTTTAGATACCTACCCAAGAGTGGTTTTAACTATATGCTATCATATATAAGAAGATTTTTATTCTTTTTTAAATGAACAATAAATGTCACAATGGCTTGTTTCTAACTATGTGAATTTGCTCTTTAATCAAAACATCTCAAAGCTGAATATTAATCCAAATAATAATTAGTCAGATAATTTTTACATGCTTGGTATTTGTACTTTCCTTATGTTACCAGACTGTAACTATCAAAGACACATTGTACTGCACTGTAGCTATAACAAGGATTTGGACTCTGACTTCACATATCTGTTACAATGACCCTGTGATCCAGGTCAGTCTTCTGAAAAAAGATCTCATGCACCTAGTTAGCAATTATTTGAGACAGAATGAGATCATAGAATCATAGAATCATAGAATCATAGAATCATAGAATCGTCAAGGCTGGAAAAGACCCTTAAGATCATCGAGTCCAACCGTTAACCTAGCACTGCCAAGTCCACCACTAAACCATGTCCTCAAGCACCACGTCTACCTGCCTTTTAAATACCTCCAGGGATGGAGACTCAACCACTTCCCTGGGCAGCCTGTTCCAATGCCCGACTACCCTTTCGGTGAAGAAGTTTTTCCTAATATCCAACCTAAACTTCCCCTGGCGCAGCTTGAGGCCGTTTCCTCTCGTCCTATCGCTTGTTACTAGGGAGAAGAGACTGACCCCCACCTCGCTACAGCCTCCTTTCAGGTAGTTGTAGAAAGCAATAAGGTCTCCCCTCAGCCTCCTCTTCTCCAGACTAAACAACCCCAGCTCCCCCAGCTGCTCCTCATAAGACTTGTTCTCTAGACCCCTCACCAACTTTGTTGCCCTTCTTTGGACACGCTCCAGCACCTCCATGTCCTTCTTGTAGTGAGGGGCCCAAAACGGAACACAGTACTCGAGGTGTGGCCTCACCAGTGCCCAGTACAGGGGCACTATCACCTCCCTGGTCCTGCTGGCCGCACTGTTCCTGATACAAGCCAGGATGCCATTGGCCCTCTTGGCCACCTGAGCACACTGCTGGCTCATGTTCAGGCGGCTGTCAGCCAACACCCCCAGGTCCTTTTCTGCCAGGCAGCTCTCCAGCCACTCCTCCCCAAGCCTGTAGCATTGCATGGGGTTGTCATGGATGATAAGTCATGCACTAGAAAACCTGGTTTCTCTAAACAAACAGCAGAAAATATTTGGATGCCCAATTTAAGCGGTAGCATCAATTTGATGATAGCCTAAATACAAGTGAAAGGAATCACAACTTAGATATCCCAGTCTGGCTGGACAGTTCTGTTCTGGACAGTGAGTCCTGACCCAAAAGATTTTTGGGTGGTTGTCATGGTTTAACCCCAGCCAGCAACTAAGCACCACGCAGCCGCTCACTCACTCCCCCACCGGTGGGATGGGGGAGAGAATCGGAAGGGCAAAAGGGAAAAACTCGTGGGTTGAGATGAGAACAGTTAAATAACTAAAGTAAAATAAAAATAGAACAGTAATAATAGTAATAATAACAATAATAATAAAAACAAGTAATAATAGTACAATAGTAATACAAAGCAAGCGATAAACTGTACAATTTCTCACCACCTGCCGACTGATGCCCAGCACGTCCCCAGGCAGCGATCTTTGCCCCTCCCCCAGCCAACTCCTCCCGCTCATATACTGAGCATGATGTCATGTGGTATGGAATAGCCCCTTGGCCAGTCTGGGTCAGCTGTCCTGGTTGTGCCCCCTCCCAGCTTCTTGTGCACCCGGCAGAGCATGGGAAGCTGAAAAGTCCTTGACCAGTGTGAGCGCCACTTATCAACAGCTTAGCACTACTTAGGAAGAACCAAAGCATCAGTGTATCATCGACATTGTTCTCATCCTAAACCCAAAACACAGCCCCATACCGGCTACCAAGAGGAAAATTAACTCTATCCCAGCTGAAACCAGGACAGTGGTTTGTTTGGTTTGGTTTTTTTTTTTTTTTTTTTTCTAGCTATGTGCAGCTGACAAGCTGTGTTCACACGAAGCAAAGGCCTGATTCTGCACCTCACTGTGCATATTTATACGATCAGCTCTACCAAAGGATGTTCAATATGATTAAGCCTGGGGCTCCACTATTCATGGACAACTCCATAACCTCCATTCTTAAAATATCCCATATACTGTCCAATAAGGGACAGAAGGCTGAGCAAGTACATCATAGTTATTTATCAGAGGGAGAATTTAAACATTTCTGCTATACCCTACATACTGTGTTTCAGCCTCACACCTGCAGACACTCGTGACTGTTTTGTTTTTATCATTTTAAAGTTAATTAAACAATTTCCTTACACATGCCCACACATACTCACAAAAGTGTATATCAAGAAGTTCTCATTTAGTGTCTCCCCACAGAGCCAAAAATGTCCCATTAGTGTAAACAGCATGGAACTCAAAAACTAATTTATTTCAATAGACTTGTACACTTCAGCTTGTGTACAAATTTACACGTCACTGGTTAAAAAGAAGATGCACATAATGTATGGAATGAACTGTTTCAACTTTTTTTTTTCCTTTCCTTGCTGCTATAATTTTTATATCTCATTTTATCTCTGTAATTAAGACAGGTCTGGTAGGTATTTAAATTAGCCTGGCTTTTGTCTCTATCACACATTCATTTCAAAACTTTTATGAATATTTAATAGAGGTTTTATAATTCATGGTGATGTGATGAACAGCCTTTTGGCCGTTAAGTCAACTGACAGAAAGGGGAAAAAAAAAAAACTGAAAAAAAACCCTCTCTTCAGGCAAAAATAATAACAATTCTATTTCTGTTCCTAGATGGGTGATTACACAGTCACCTGTTTTCACATTAAACTTTGATGATAAATTACTCAGCAACCATGATAATATCAGAAGTTTTACTGGCCAGAACAAATTGCCCGTAATTGCTTGCATGATAAAGGGAAAGAGCTGTTTCCTAGTCCTTCTGTCCTTCCCCTTAGGGAATATCTGCAACCCCACAATCAAACTGCTTCTCTCCGTATATATTTCTTTTTCTCTCTCTTTCTTTTCCCCCTCTGCTCTCTCTCTTTTCCTTTCCCCACCTTTTTTTTTGTTTCATTTAAAATAATTTGAAAGGCAACTCTCTCAGCCTTTTAAGAATATATTAACATTCCATTAACACTGTCACAGTTTTTGCATGTGTATCAAGAACATGGGCCAAGAAGGCCAGTTAAGTTTCAGATAAGCTTGATTTCAAACAGGTTCTTTTATTTATTTGTTTACTTTTATTCAGTGCTCTCAATAAATACTTTAAAACTATATTTGGGTGGGGTACTGCCAATAAATTTTCAAGCCTAACAAAGGATACAATTGTGAAGCATGCATTTTGTATAGAATTTTTCACAGAGAACCAACTGTTATTATTATTACCCTCATCATCACTGATAAATCACCACACTAAATCACCAATGCTGCTCTTATTGTTGTTATTGTTATAATTACTGTAATTTTGCAATTAAAATGATTATAATTTTTCTTATCAATGTCAAAACTAGAAACTTTGTCAAGATCAGAGCTCTCTTTATGGTAGATCTCTTAAAAGCACAGGGCGGTAGCATTTCCCCACTGGGAATCGCAACAAACAGCCTTTGCTGCACTGGGACAATCTATCTGTGTGTTCCGGGCAATAACATGAAGTGGTACTGCCTCTTTTTGGGAGTCCATGTGAGCTCCAGAACTGGCAGCAGGAGACCTTCATTGGTGCAAAGGTCATCTGCTCAGACCACCACAGCTGTCAGCTTTCAGACCCAGCTAAGATTTATGCGACATGTGGGTCTCCATCATAAGTCAGCAGCTAGCTGGGTCCCTTGAACCTATTTGCCTTGAATGCAAAGCATGTTACACAAACAATACAATGTAATGTATGTGTATCGTCATATGTATATGTACTAAAGAGGATTTCCAGAGGAAGGACAGGCTATGGGGCTTGTTCTTTTTTTTTCCTTTTTTTTCTTTCTTTTTTTTTCTTTTTTTTTCTTTTTTTTTTTCTTCTGAAAGATTAACAACTTCTTATAAGGGCCCAGAAACAAGGATCCTGACCGCACTCATCAGAAAAATCAATTTAATTCAGAGGTGTTTGAATAGTACTGATGACTGTATTGTAACTATTCATATGTTTAAAATCACACACATGCCATGCTGAGCCAGTTTACACAGAACCAGAGTCTCTTCCCTGGCCATAAATAGTCTCTTTTTTTGAGTTGCAAGAGGTAACTTGACTAGTAGGCATCTGTATATTGTGCATGTTTGTGTAACAGAGAGAGAGAGAGAGCAAGGACAATAAATAAATCAATAGCAAATTCACTTTCCAGTTATCCTAGAATATGAATTTACTGAGTAAAAAAGCATAAAGGAAAAATATGTTCAGTATTATTATTCAAAGCCTTTTGCAGTGAAAGCCTGGATTTCACTAGTACATCATAAATAAGAACAAAGGTCTCACTGAATAGCTGGGTTTTGTGCCCCTTCGTAGGTTGTTTTAAGGTAAATGTAACCTAAAATTCAGTAGAGGTCGATCTGGACATGATTACTTTTAGCTTAGTGGAGTAAGGGGTTAAATTAATCATCGATATTTCTATCTTCAGAATCATTTCTCTTCAAAGGAATCTTCAGAGCTTCAGCTCTAAATAAAAGGGGGAAAAAAGTGTTGTCATGCAAACGTGAGCCCATAAACATGAATGCCTTCTTTCTATTGCTTTTGATGTGTGAACACAATGCCATTCTCTAGCTGGCAAGTACCCAGATGCTTTCTTCTTTATTGCTGGCTGGAGCGCCTAATAGGCATAAACTAACTGCAAACGGGACCTGCATGGATTTTAGCACATTTAGATCTTGAATAATTTAAATAATTTGATTTCAGTAATGTGGGATTGATTCAAATAAGCAAGTGTTTACAGGATTGTAGATGTGAAAGGCTAAGATTTCAGACTATTTCTCCCCCAATATTTCTGATTTCTTTTGATATTATAAATCTTGATCCTGCAAATCTTTATACATATGCTTATCTTTAAACCCATGTGTTTTCACATGTAATATAATCTTAGAATCATATCAAAATGTGGCTGTACAGGATCAGAAGATACCATCAAACTCATCTGTTCATCCTATGGCAGAATCAGATCTGCCTTCATCATTTTAACAGAAGACTGTTAAAATAATTCTTAGAGAATTCAGTGGTGGAGTCTCCACAGCCTTCCCAGCAGCTGATTTCAGTGCTTCATTGGAAAGGTTTTTCTGATGTCTAGAGTGAATCTTCTTGCTGAGCTTTTAAACCCAATCTTTATCTCACACAGTGAACAAATTATCCTCTTCTTTTTTCCATTTTTATATTGAGGCCATTTCCACTATCCCTCTCTATCTTATGTACACAAAACAACCATTTATTTCAACTCATTAATTTTAAAAAAGCCCAAAATTGAAAACAACAGATGTCATAACTTAGTAACACTAAGCTAAAGGAGTTGAAGAATGAGTTCATACGTCTTGTTTGCAATACTCCTTTCCATATGTAATGCCCATATCATAATATGAAGTTTGCCCTTTTTTTTGCAACTCAACAGACTATAAAGCCATATCCCTTTCTTAAGAACCAGAAAATCACATATTCCATTGTTCCCCATGCTATATGTATGTAGCACTTCAATGCACTGGTCCCTCTTGTCTGTGCATTTCCCGGATGAATCTAAATGAAAAGGCTTTTTTAAGTTTAAAAGAAGAAAGTTTAAAAGTTTAAGAATTTAAATAAATTCTTTAGTTTGTCAGAGCTTTTATAAATTTGAGTCATGCCCTCCAATAAATTTGCAGTTCCTCTTGGCATATGGTAAGGGATGTGAAAGGTAACAGGAAAGGCTTCTACAAGTATATCAGCAGCAAAAGGAAGGCTAGGAAAAATGTGGGCCCACTGCTGAATTGGCATGGGGACCTAGTGACAAAGAACATGGTAAAGGCAGAGATATTCAGTGCTTTCTTTGCCTCAGTCTTTACTGGTAAGACCAACCTTCAGGAATCCCAGGTCCATGTTATCAGAAGGAAAATCTGGATCAGGGAAGGCTTACCCTCGGCAGAGGAGGATTAGATTTTGGAACATTTTAATAGATTGGACATACAGAAGTCCATGGGACCCTATGGGATGCACCCACAAGTGCCGATATCATTGCAAGGCCACTCTTGATTGATAGTCTTTTGAAAGGCCATGGAGACTGGGGGAGGTTCCTGATAATGGGAAAAAAGAAAATCTCATTTCTATCAAGAAGGGCAAGGAGGAGGATCCAGGGAATGACAGGCTGGTCAGCCTCACCTTGGTCTCTGGGAAGGTGGTGGAGCAACTAATCTTGGAAACCACTTCCAAAAAAATGAATGACAAGTAAGTGATCAGGAGTAGTCAGATGCATTTACAAAGGGGAAATCAAGCCTGACCAACCTGATAGTTGTCTTTGATGAGATGGTGGGTGAAGGGAGACCAGATGTTATTTGACTTTAGAAACGTTTTCAACACTGTTTCCCTTAACATGTCCTTAGAGAAACAGATGAAATACAGAGTCAGTATGTGGACATGAAAGTGACTTGAAAATGGGCTGATCTGCTGGGATCATCATCATGAAGTCCATTTGGAAGCCAGCCACTAGTGGTGTACCCTGGGGGTCCATACCAGCTCCCATACTGGTAGGGATGTGTTAATGACATGGTGTTGATGGTTGTGCTGCCATTCAGAGTGATCTCAACAGGCTGGAGAAATGGGCACACAGGAATCTCATGAATTTAAAAAAACAGAAGTGACAGGTCCTGCACCTGGGAAGGAATAACCCCATGTACCAGCACAGGCTGGGGAACAACCAGCTAAGAAGCAGCTCTGCAGAGAAAACCCTGATGGTCCTGGTGGCACCAAGTCAACCATAAGCCAGCAACATGCCCTTGCAGCAAAGGCCAACAGCCTCCTGGGCTGCCTTAGGCAGAGCATTGCCAGCAGGTCAAGGAAAATGATCCTTCCTTTCTGCTCAGCATTGGTGTGACACATTTGGATTTCTGTGCTCAGTGCTGGGCTCCCCAGTACAAGAGAGACATGGGCATAGTAGAGGGTGTCCAGTGAAGGGCCACAGAGATAATTAAGGGACTGGAGCATCTGTCATGCCAGAAGAGGCTGACAGAGATGGGACTGTTCAGCCTGGAGAAGTCTCATGGGGGATCTTACCTATATGTATAAATATCTGATAGGAGGGAGTAAAGAAGCCAGACTCTTCTCAGCAGTATCCAGGGACAGGACAAGAGGCAGCAAGAGTAGCGATATCTGAACTGTACTGCTCGTCAACTATTCATTCTTTCCTGATACTCCTCTTTTCACAAAACTCATTACAATAGTACAGAAGGAAAGCAAATGAACTTTTCTCGACAAAGCCACTCAGGTTGTTGTATAACTCTTCCATGTCTGCCAGGCATTTACAAATTGTTAAATATTGTATGATTTCTTTTCTTCTTGGAACTGAATATAGCCTGACTAACTTATCAGTCTTACCCTTCTTCCTCAGCTTCGTTCCTGTACCCCAGTTTTTAGACATCATTTCAAATCACTGGCAATGATTGCTAAAAGAGATATGATTTGGGGAAGTGGATCTTTTTGTGACACTTTCAAATACCTTGATTTTCAAAGGATGTTCAGAACATACCAAAACCCAGGTTCTCTATCTCAAGTGAAACACCTTCAGAAACTGCCTGGTTTTGAACATCTCATGTTGTACAGGGATTTGAAATTATTATTATTATTCCCTGTGCTGGTTTTGGCTGGGATAGAGTTAATTTTCTTCACAGTAGCTAGTATGGGGCTATGTTTTGGATTTGTGCTGAAAACAGTGTTGATAACACAGGGATGTTTTCCTTATTGCTGAGCAGTGCTTACACAGAGTCAAGGCCTTTTCTGCTTCTCACACCACCCCACCAGCGAGTAGGCTGGGGGTACACAAGAAGTTGGGAGGAGACACAGCCAGGACAGCTGACCCAGACTGGCCAAAGGGCTATTCCATACCATATGATGTCATGCTCAGCATATAAAGCTGGGGGAAGAAGAAGGAAGGGGGGGACATTCAGAGTGATGGTGTTTGTCTTCCCAAGTAACCATTATGCATGATGGAGCCCTGCTTTCCTGGGGATGGCTGAACACCTGCCTGCCGATGGGAAGTACTGAATGAATTCCTTGCTTTGCTTTGCTTGCGTGCACAGGTTTTGCTTTACCTATTAAACTGTCTTCATCTCAGCCCATGAGTTTTCTCACTTTTACCCTTCCGATTCTCTCCCTCATCCCACAGTGAGGGGAGTGAGTGAGCGGCTGTGTGGTGCTTAGTTGCTAGCTGGGGTTGAACCATGACATCCCCACAGTAACATCTTTGTGCCCACTGAAACTGAAGGACTTGTGCAAATATATGAAGGCAAAAAGCCTGGCCTTAAGACAACCCAAACAGTATAAACTGAAGAATTTAATGTTTGAAATTAATTTTTTTGGGGGAAGAAAAAGGGGTTAAAATCAATGGGACATACTCTACATATTATTTCTTCATATAAAAAATAGATTCTTCTAATGTGGATGGGCACAGACTGTTCTACAAAAACAAATAAATCTTGTTCAGTGAGAAGTCAAGTCTATATTGTGAGGATTAACTTTCTCGTATGTAACATTATAAAGAAAGGCATCTGGAGATGTAAGTGCATTAACCCTGTTTTGAGCTCTTCATTGACATGTTTTATTACTATGGGGAAATCTCTTAAGATCTCCTTTCCTTTATTTCTCCATGGTGATATATTTTGTCTCTATGGTGTGGTTATATTTTTACTAAGGTGCTATATGGACATATAAAATAATTTTCACAAAACTTAGAGGCTGAAAGGCTCACACACAGTAGCAGTGTCCTCCCTGAAACACATGGTATGTTCTCTCTGTCTGCCTGTCTGTCTTTATCTTTCTCTCGCATATACATACATATCCAAAACCAAAAATCCAATCGTTTTCTTCTGTTTTTTAAACAGACTGGAACTGAAAAGAGAACAACTGGAATTCTTAGATATAGTGTTTTTTATTGAAAGGGGACTGATTTTTCTTTTCTTGTTGTTTCCCCTTTTGTTTTTGGTTTTTTTTTTTTTTTTTTCCTGAACTTGCATGTAGACTTTCCCACTTATCCTCACAGTGTTCAGTTCTCTTCATTGACTACATGAACAGCCTGAACACTTAAGGTACTGGGATTGTTTCACTAATATCAGTCTCCAAGTCTTTTGGAAATCCAAGGTCTAAACTGAGCTCCCAACTAAAGGGGTTGCACACTAAGTGACCTTTTCTGAGATTTTCCATAGCTAATATCATGGTAACAGCTGGCCATAGGAGAACAGGGCATTTGGTAAGCCAAGCAGAGAGATAGAATGGACCCCTGGTAAAGACAGCAGCAGGTCTTTCAGAGGTTACTGTTCTCACCCTTTACTCCAAGTATTACACAAAGTGGTAGTGCCTCACTACTTAAGAGGACACTTTCTTAAACACTTTGTAAAAGACACTTACTGTTTTTCTTCATCCCTAATCCAACATGTTCTGGACCAATTTTACAAAGATTGATACAAGGTGAGGAAGACTTTGCTCTACAACATTTGTGTTATTTTACAGAAAAGCTAGTCTTCTTGAGACAATGCATATTTTGGCTTGGGCACCATTAACAAATATGTTAACTCTATGTGACAACTGATTAATTTTAGTTTAAGGTTATGAATACAAAACAAAGCATGCTGGTATGTAACGTGAATTTTAATGATGTCACGGCACTAGTAAAAGATGAGAAAGATAATTTAATTTGCTTTCTCTGAAAGGTCAGTTCTCTTGAGACGAAATTTTCCCTGAGGGTGTCGATGTCCCTCACTCTTCCTCTTTCTTGCTTTTTCTTGTTCTTTGGAAAGTGAACATTTATATTTAAACAGAAGAGTATCTGGGCTTTTTCTTCTTGTTTTGTGTTCTTTTTCTTTTGGAAAAGTAATGTCAAAGAGAAAAAAAAAAAAAGAATCCCAGATGTTTCATTTTTCAAACTCAAGCCCATAAATATTTAAACAATGTGCTTCTTGCTATTTTATTACTTATGTCTGTGCATGTTGCACCTGAGTAGTTAAGCATTGTATGGAATCTGGAAGCATAGATACAATCATTTTCTGGAATCATTTTACATTTGCACCTTGGAATATGGCATGGGGAACAAATTATAACAGGGAATGGGATAATTCCATTTTTGTATTAGATGTGAAAGATTTCATTTGGGAAGGTACTAACCACCTCTGGCAAGTGCTGAGCTCCTTCTGTTGCCAGCCAGGCTGATTCTACAGTACACCATTTTGTAGGAGACCCTTGACACTTCAAAGCCCAGGAATCAAAATCTCATCTTTTAGTTTTATGCCAGTCAACGTATCTGCACCACAGTAAATTCATTTCTAGTTATTTTTCAGCCACTATTTGGGGTTTGTAACACTTTTTAACTTATAAAAGTAAAATTTACCAACATCTTGGGAAAAACTGGCACTGGTGATTGGGTTCATCACATGTAAATAACTGTGGACCAGAAATGCCTTCTCTTAATGATTTGAATTGTCACCTCATTAGGATAATACAATTTAGCTTGGTTCTACTTGGAGGCAGCTATATTCCGACTGTCCTAAGGTTTTCTTTGTTTTCTTTTTGGAGAAGTTGTAAAGATATTTAATTTATAAGAAATTAGAGTATTATAAATGTGCTGGTGAAAAAATAAATAAAACTTGGATCATCTGAATGCAAGCTGATTCAACTGAAGTTAAATAAGAAGCTAAATAAACTGAGATCAATAACAAAGGATCTCGATTTCTAAAGGACAGTTTCTGATGAATGAGGGGAAGCTAGCTGGACTGAGGAGATCAGGAACTTGAATGAAGAGTAACTCTGGAATTCGTTCAAGCTATATGGTTTGAAAAAAGAAAGAATCTGTCTTCCTAGTATAGGGGTTAGGGTGTGAGAGGAATAATGACAATAGGTAGAGATGGGATGAAAAAATAAGGATGTGAATAACCATCTCAAGGGCTCTAAGATTAATTAGAGAATGTAAAAGACAGGACTTGTAAAGGAAAATGAACTGAAGCTGCCCCAAGTGTGGAGCAGGTCTATTACAGTGATCAAAATGACAGAAAGCCTGTCATAGGAGAGGACATGAGAAAACAAGGTTTGTTTACCCAAGAAAAATGAAGACTTAGAAGGATATGATGATTGTCTATAAATAAATGAAGGGAGAATTCACCAAGGAGAGACACAAGCTATTTAAGCTAACACCAGTGTTGGCATAAGAATAAATAGGGTAGTTTGGCCATGAACAAATTTAAACTGAAAAGAAAATGAAGATGATTATGAATTGCTAGAGCAGTGAGTTTTCAGAAGAGCCTTCTAGTGAGGGTGGTGGGGGAAAACAGTCCTTTTCCATGAGAAAATCAGTAAATTTATGCATATAATTATACTGTATAGTGTCTATAGGGGTAGAAGACTGGCTTTCTTTACTCAGGAGGTTGCTTTTGGTCTGTGTTCCCATGTTGCTGAAGTAGAAAGTAATGACAACTGAATAAGCACAAATTGTGTGTAAAAAATAGCACATGGTCATGTAAGCAGCATCATTTGTATCAATTAATCATTTAATTACGTCATTCTAAATTCTGGAATTTTTTGACTTATACCTGCTTGACTTGCAGCTTTCACAGCCTTGTTTTTTTCAGGGATTTTTCTCGTGCTTGCTGTCTAAAGAATAAAACATTAAAACATTTGTGTAAAACAAACAAATAAAGCATCCTACCATCAACCTGTCTACAGTTCTAATTTCAAAAACATCATGTGTATTATATATATGCCGCTATTGTGTATTTTTAGAAATCTGTTCCACATATGCATTTGTTGTTGACTTTGAGTTGTATGTGTCCAAGGATGCAGAGTCAGATCTCAAACCCCTTGAGAGCACTGCCTATTCAAGTTCTTTGCGAGACCAACAGAATAGTATCTAAAGTACATGCTTTCAGATTACTTCTCTCTGTGAATTTAAGACTGAGGTAATCAGTTTTCCTCATGTCAGTTTATGATATCAAGAGTAATTGTTACCTAATTCATGGTTGTGCTAACAATAATAACAGCAATTACTTTTTAAAAATAATCTATTGTACATGCCTTAGATTTTTTTTTTCAAAAACCAGTATTTAAATGAAGCCTGATAGGGTTAAAAGGTTTGATTTAATCATCTATTAAGGGAAAAGAGATAGTTAAATTTGGTCCTTTTTAAAGGAGGGGCTTTTTTTGTGGGGTTGGTTCTTTTTTTCCTTTCCTTTTCCTCTTGGGAGAAACATCATCAGGCTTACACTGTAAGACAAACTCATAATTGCCTGACTTGTCAAGCTCTGCAGCTCACACCTAAGACAAATCTTTTCTCCTACCTCTGTTAATTTTGCCTTTCTAAAACTCTAATGCTTTGAACAAGTGCAAATACGTAATCACTGTTAGCATGTTACAGCTGTTGAGCTCGTATACAGAGCCAGCAATCACTCTCTTTCTTTCCTTCTTTCCTCCCCTTTCTTTCATTCCTCCTCAGCCTAATGTATACCCTTCTCCCTGATCTACCTTACCTCTTCCCTGATTTAAGTTATATGGTATAGTTTGGAGAATTGCAAAAAGCACCCAACAGAGACAAAAGTTGGCAAACAAGTTTGGATAAACAGGAACAATTGCAAGGTCTTGATGCTTTTCTCTGAAAGTATTAAGATATCAGAAATTATTTATTTCTCATTTCTAGCAAACCTTCCCAGAACTCCATCGTTTTCTTCAGTCTTTTCACAGAAATGAAGTTGTAGGATACACACAAATACACATGGGCACACATGAACACATACATACATGCAGACACTGTTCAAAAGGGTCTGTACTGGGACCAATACTATTTAATATCTTCATCAATGACATACACAGTGGAATTTAGTGCACCCTCAGCAACTTTGGAGATGAGACCAAGCTGAGCAGTGCAGTTGATTCGCTTGAGTGAAGGGATACCATCCAGAGGGACCTTGACAGGCTTAATGGTGGGCCCATGTGAACCTCATGAAGTTCAACAAGGCCAAGTACAAGGTCCTGTGCCTGGGTTGGGGCAATCCCCAATATAATACAGACTGGGGCATAAATCGATTGAGAGCAGCCTTGTGGAGAAGGACTTGGGGATAAGGACTTTGAGGACATGGTATAGATGGACTTGGCAGTGTTAGGTTAATGGTTGGACTTGATGATCTTAAGGGTCTTTTCCAACCTTGACGGTTCTATGATTCTATGATTCTATGATTCTATGATAATAGTGGATGAAAAATTGAATATGAGCCAGAAATGTGCCCTTGCAGCCTGGAAAGCCAGTCATATCCTGAGCTGCATAACAAGAAGTGTGGGCAGCAGATCAAGGGAGGTGATTCTCCCCTTATACTCTGTTCTCATGAGACCCCACCTGGAGTACTGGGTCCAGTTCAGGGGTCCTCTGTAAAAGGACTCTTAACATGGACTTGTTAGAGTGGGTCCAGAGGAGAGCCATGAAAATGACCAAAGGGCTAGAACACCTCTCCTATAAAGAAAGGCTGAAAGAGTTGGGTTTTTGTCAATCTGGAGAAGTCTCCGAGGAGACCTTATTATGGCCTTTCAGTATATAAAGCGGGTTTATAAGAAAGACAGAGAGATTTTTTACCAAGACCTGTAGTGACAGGACAAGGGGCAACAGTTTTAAACTGAAAGGGGGTAGATTTAGATTGGACATAAGGAAGACTTTTTTTATGATGAGAGTGGTGAGACACTAGAACAGGTTGCCCAGAGAAGTTGCAGATGCCCCATCCTTGGAAGTGTTCAAGGCCAGGCTGGATGGGGCTTTGAGGAAACCAATCTAGTAAAAGATGTCCCTGCCCATGGCAAGGGGGTTGTACTACATGATCTTTAAAGTCCCTTCCAACCCAAATCATTCTATGATTCTATGATTCTATGAAAAGAACCACTTTAAGAGTTATACAGTTGAATAGGGCAAACCCTGTAAGTTTTGACTGAAATGCAATATGGAAATTCTACTGAAAAACTCACAGCAATTTATCAGAAATATACTCCACTCCTTTGAGATTTTGGAGTGGGTTTTGGGTGTGTGTGTGTTTTGTTTGATTGGTTGGTTTGGTTTTTTTTTAAATATTATTTTTTAAAGTGATCTAAGATTTTATTAGACAGGATAGTTTCGTATACACTCTTTAAGTTTCTTCAGACAACATTTCCATTTAACATGTGACATACAACTTCTCCATATGAGAGATCTATTGTTAGTTTCACAATGTCATCAGTGTTTTGAAGGCATAAATTAAATATTAGTGGCAGTCTGAGAAGTGCACAGCTAAGTGTACAGCAAATGTCTTACATGCTGCCAGTGAAATCCCTCACAGAAACAGAATAGCTATCCAAGTTTTATGAAACTGAGAGGAAATGAGGATACGATAGAAATAAAATCTGCCTCTGCCCATTCCCAGTGTTCAGGAGCTGGTACCAAACATCACACTGAATCCCACACCTTTATTTTCACATATTCAGCTCAGCTTTTGCATGCCATAGATGGAAGGGGGCAGCAAAAGTAAGGAAGCAATGTCTGGTAATGCTCAGCCTTTAGCCCTTTTCACGACTCAACTTTCTCCCTCTGTTCTGCTGTAGGGAGTTAGTGGTAAGGAGGGCCCAGAGTTGCCTTTCAGTTGGAGAGTGAATTTTACTTTTTACAAACATGAGAGGCAAAGAAGAGGATAGGGTGGATCAATGGAAAGGTGATGTGCTGCGGAGCATTTGACTCCCTTATATTTTTTCTGTATATAAACTGTTTCACAGCCTTTTAAATATATTACTTTATCCTTCCAAACTCATTTCACAAATCCAGTCTCTCCAGTCTCCCTCATGGTAGATGGGAAACACTGAACTAGTGGATTTAGTTTGATGGGGAAAACTCAGATGAACTGCACCACATTTATTAATGACTACAGAAAGCTTTAATGACAATGTGCCTTCAAATCCTGTACTTCTAAAGTAATAATGACAGACTTGCTCCATCATTCATGATACGATGTATTTTATGATTTTTACTTCCATTGCTCTGCCTCCTCCCTCCTCATGCTGTTTGCCATGTGCCCATGTCTCTTAATTTGGCCTTGCAATACTTTTATATGTGTCAGTCTTGAGTTCCAAGTATCTTCAGACATGAGAGATCTGAATAGCAGGAGGTAATTATCCTTAATTTACAGACCAAGGTTAACCAAGATACATACAGTCTTGAAGATAACAGGTCTACAGGGGTTTGTAAGACCTTCCAAGATCGTTAAAGTCAGGATTTTAAGCACTGCTGCTCTTCTCCATAACCAAGGGGCTTGACATCAAATAGGATCTTGAATTTACATTTGCCTCTTAAAAGGTCTGCAAGACAATGAGGAAAAGTAAGTAGCCTGCATGTTCTCAGAAGCAGTTAAATTTTTTTTTCCTTTGAAGAAATAGAAGAAGAAGAGCTGTGTGTTTTTCAGTTATGGTGTGTCTTTGCTTTGCAGTGAAACAGGTGGAAAGATATCATACTAACTTTTCACTCAAGGCATGGGAGAGCTCTAAATGATCAACTGACACTATGTTTATGCTAGCAGATGAATGTGCCAAAAATCCTTTTTCTGTCACTGAAGCTAACTGGCACAAACAACCAGTGTCCCTACAACTTAATTTCTTAGTGTGCATAAGAACTAGAGTTATAAGCAAACTCTTGTTTTATCCAGTCTAGCTGTTAAGTTGGAAGACCAAGACAATGAATTGCTAACTTGTTTTCATCTCCTATAGGCATGTTTTTTGTTTTGTTTTTTTTTTTCCCCCAGCATGGAAACAGGAAGGGAGCTTGGCCTTGTGGCTCAAATCACAATTAAACTCCTGCCTCTAACTCAAACTCCACATAGATCTCAGTGCAAACTAGTTTATTTTCCTTGGTTTTCAAATACTAACCTAAAATGCTGAAATAAGGATCACAGTTGCCTTAGGATCCTGCTACGGTCAGTAGCAAGAGACAAGTATTTCCAGGGGACAGTTTAGACCACAGGTTTCCAAAAAAAGCAGCTACAATGAATCCAGGCCTAAAGTTCACCAGTACCTCAGTTTCCTGTCTGGAAAATTGTGGAAGTCCTCTTTTCTTTGTATCAGCATTTGCACAAACAAGGTCAAGTCTATAAAACATAGAACAGGTATTTTGGTCCTACAACTAGTTTCCAGTCCATTTAGATTAGCATTCCTGTTGTGTATGTGCATGAAGAAAAGCTGCCAGAGAATTGTTACATGTCAAAGACTAAAAGTATCCAAATCACTAGCATCCTGATCATAACTTTATCTTTTAGTTTATGAAATTGATAAAATCCTTCTAAAACAGACAAAGTTTGCTGCAGGTTCTTAAATACAATCTCTCTGCTTTATGTCACTTAACAATCCTTACCCCTTTTATAAAGCCCTTTTTATATACACTCTATATGTTAATAAATTCTGTTAACTGCTGTAACTGATATCTATATTTACTTTAACCATGTGTGAATAGTCCAGCACAAAAAGATCTCCATGAAGACTGTTTGGAGTCACTGTAAGAGAAATAATCCGTAGGTTTTTTTTGTCCCTCTGATTCTTTCCGCTAATACAGCACTTGCTCGCAAAATAAGTATGAAGAAAGAAATGTTGAATGTGTGGATTGCAGACAGCCTGTTCCTGACTGAGGTGAAGAGGAGCTGCATCATCATTTCAATGTCCATCCTTACCACCCGCAGAGTAAAAAATGAAATCTTGTCACGCATGACAAGGATAGATTCACGCTTACCTTTGTCCATGAAAGGAAGGCAAGAAAAGTAAGGTTGGGAGGGAGCGGGGGAAAGAACTAAAGAAAAGAAATCTTCTAGTAAATTTCAATTCCAGATGTTACGCATATCCATAAAAGAAATGCCACCTCCCAGCAAGACACAGACAGTAACAGTGAGCAGCTAAACTTTTTGGCCCCCAAAAGAAAATGAGGTAAATGAACCTCTTGTTGTTAGGGCTAGGGCTAAGCTTTTGAGCATACAGAAAGGGGACGACAAACCCTATCAGAAGTGACATAAGGGTCAGGATTCTTCAAATTAAATGTAGACATTTACAGCATAGACATTGACATTTGAGTTAGTTACCCTTTGTTCCCATTAAAAGCAATGAAGGGAAATAAGCATTTATATACCACACTCATCATTAAGAAGATGTTTAAATAAATCAGATGTACAGCAAACTAGAAGGGTCAATCTCTTTTCTCTCTCTGCTAACCATGGAGCTTACTCAACTAGCTTACATTATGCATCTACTTTGGAGATATAAAAAGATAGGTGAGTAACTAACTCCAGTGTAGAATGTTTTTGCTGTACACAGGAAGAGCAAACCTGGAGATATCTGTAAGTCACCTGGGACTTGGCTTAATCCATGCTGACCAGAAGGATGGGGCAGTTGAACGCCAAATAGAGCACCAAGCAAGTCTGTGCCCCGCCACCATAGGGATGATAGCTCACATCTGGTCTGTGCCTAGGCATGTGTCCAGGCAATGATAATATTAGGAATAAAAAAGTTTGAAGACAAGCTTATGCTTGTTCTTAACTAAACTTGAAATGAGAGATAAATCCTGATAACTCAAGTCTGTTGTTAGACTTGGTGATGAAATGCTTTTTAAGTCCAGCCCTTGCAGTCTAAAACAAGGTTGCTATAAAGGTTCCCTGCCCATATCCCTTTAACTGTACTGCCAAGTATTCATGAAATAAGTTAATTGTTCTGCAACACAGTTCTGTTGACAACACTGATAATATATATCCTCTATTTGGATCTTAACTGTGTCATTCCAGGTTTTAGACCAGTAAGAGTAATATGTCAGAAGGACTGCAGCTTTTTACAATATTGTAATCTTGTTAGGATAACCATGTTTAATTGACTCCCCAGATTCATTTATAGATGTAATGTAGCTGAAACCTTTCTGGACACATTCTTAATAAACCTTGAAATATAAATATTTTATGGGGTTTCAGAAATATCTTACAAATATTTCTGCACACTGAGTGGCTCTGTGAGGTGCATGTTAGGACCACATTTTAATGACTATGACTACTCAACTTCGAAGGCTATGGTCTATTATTGTTTCCTATTATCAGAGTTAACTCAAGTGGCGGGGATCAAAGCTTTGGTGTTGTAGATATGAGATTCAGCACAGGCTGATGCTCTGCGATTGGAAATATTGCCTACAGCAATGTAGAAGGATGAGATTTCTGTCTAGTTGCATAACAGTAACCCTGTTTCTGTCTTTTTTTTAATGACATCTTCACAGCTGGACTGACATAAGTGCTTTTGTGCTTTTGGGTTTTTTTGTTGTTCTTTTTTTCTTAATATAGCTCAGACTACTAATATCTCTTAATGTAATTTGTACAGTTTTGGGGTTGCCTTCATTCAGTAATATTTGCACAATTTCCATTTAAATAATAAACCCAATAATAATAGCAATTATAATAATTACATAACAAGAAAAAAACCAACAAAGATGAATGAAAATTAATTGGGGAAAATACTATAAAACCTGAAACAGGGAAGGGAAGGGAAGGGAAGGGAAGGGAAGGGAAGGGAAGGGAAGGGAAGGGAAGGGAAGGGAAGGGAAGGGAAGGGAAGGGAAGGGAAGGGAAGGAAAGGAAAGGAAAGGAAAGGAAAGGAAAGGAAAGGAAAGGAAAGGAAAGGAAAGGAAAGGAAAGGAAAGGAAAGGAAAGGAAAGGAAAGGAAAGGAAAGGAAAGGAAAGGAAAGGAAAGGAAGATTAAATTTAGGATTCGTGAGGTTTTCTCCAAAAAGTAGCACATGTGCTTTATAACAGGCTAGCCTTTTTATTCTGACACCTTGTTTAATATCAAAATAATTTGTTGTGAAATATAAAAATGCTCTCTTCCTCCCTTTTTTTTTGTGTCTTCCTTTCGATTCCTCTCCCCTACCGTGTACTTACCCATTTTGCTTTATGCCTCATTAGGGTGCCGAGTCTAAACAGCCAGCTGGATGTGTCTGGCCTGTGTATGAGCATCCCTGCACCATTGTTCTGAACCCTAATGCTGCTCCTTCTCTCCCCTTTGAAGCTGCTCCAAAGGAACTTTATCCCTCTGTTCCAGTTGCCATTTCATTAAGCCCTTGCTTCACAGGATTTTCCACAACCATTGACACATCAGAGCAAGGATGTAGCCATTAAAATAATGAAGAAGAAAAAAAAAAAAAAAGAAGAGGGAGCAGTTCTGAAGTGAGAATTGAAAAGGACTACAAGGTTATTTAAAAAATGAAAGGCCAGGTATAACCCAATTCCCTCCCCCCCCCCCCCCCCCTTCTGTTTTTTCCCCTCTCTTTCTCTCTCTATCTGTCCTTCCTGCCCTCATGATCTAATTCCTTTGCACACTTTTGCCCTTGTAGAAACTTCACACACACACATATACACATAGGCAAACACAGACACACAATCACAATTTCAGCGTATCTAGTGATTGTCTCCAGATCTCCTTCCCACCCCTTTCTGCACATCAGAGAGGTCCACGAGCAGAAATTTTTGATGTCTAGGAGGCTCAATCTTCCCAAGCTGAGGGCTGAAGTCCAGGTGAGTTTTTTTTGTCAGAACTCAAAACTCTTCATGGATGGTGAAAGCAAAACCACTTAAATCTGAGCTTCTCTCAATTTCTTTTATGTGCTTAGAGGGAAAGAACACACCTCACAATCCATTTTTGGAAAGGACTAGAACTACATATGGGAGTTTTTAACAGTGGTGAAATCTAGTTTTAAAAGGTGCACCATGATAATCAGCATTTGCAAAGGCTTGTACTGGATATTCAGGAAAATTGGTTTGTTAACGCTGAGTGCCAATCACCTCAATTACATCATCAGTATTCCCACTTCAAGTAAAAGAAGTTAGGTAAGAGGAAACTCACACTGAAAAGCATCAGACTCCTTTCCAACCCCCTGAAATTATCTTGTTTTATTGAACAAAGTCCAATTCAGCCTGAATAATTGTGTCAGGATTGCACCCAAAGATCAGAATTAATTCTTGCCAATTTCAGCATGTGTCAGCTCTAGAATTCATCCCTAGTCATTAGAAAATACAGGCAGCTCTGAAGTACAACTTAGTGCATATAAAATCTGAATTGATTATGGAAGGTACCTCTTTCCATCCATTGACTAGAAAGGGAGCCAGTCCTGCCTAGCTCTGTGGCGGTGTGCTCCCCCTGTACCCTCCTGCCCCCCCCACACTTGACCTTTTCCCATAACCCTGCTCAAGCGATAATCACCAGTGGCAGTTGTGATGGATGCATCCAGCTCAAAGTGGATTCGGGGGAGACAGATAACAACACAACAGCCAAGGGCTAATTTATGGCAATGTGTCTACCTAATCACAGTGCTGGTCAGTGTCCAACTCAAGCTAGATTTGGAAGAAACTAACATACTCAGTCGGCATGTAAATATGACTATGAGTTAATCATCTTACTCCCATAAATAGTGAGCAGCCCAAGAGCCCTTTGAGCTCTCCTGCATGGCAGCAGGCTGCATGCCAGGATCTCCCCTTGAGTAGGGACGCCTCTCAAGGTTACTCCTCGAGGTTGAGAGATTCCTTGCCACAACAGGTCCTCGGTAAGTGACTAATAGCATGCTAAACTTTGAAATCTTACATAAGTGATATAAAGGATTGATTGCGCATATATAATCCTTTAGAAATAAACCATTGACCAAGTCTGGGACTAGGATTGGATCCAGCCGCACCTAGACTCCTCTTTGAGAAGGAGTTTAGAAAGCAAGGGGGTCCTCTCTGAACCTCATGACTCAATGGGAGGGTCTTCCTGATGGTCTTGTCTGACCCTGTCCCCTGTCAGGCCCAGCCAGCATGGGTTTATGAAAGGGAGATCCTGTTTCACTAACCTGGTCTCCTTCTATGACAAGGTGACCCGCTTAGTGGATGAGGGGAAGGCTGTGGATGTTGTCCACCTGGACTTTAACAAGGCCTTTGACACTGTCTCCCACAGCATTCTCCTGGAGAAGCTGGCTGCTCACGGCTTGGATGGGTGCACTCTCCGCTGGGTTAAAAACTGGCTGGACAGCTGAGCCCAGAGAGTGGTGGTGAATGGAGTCAAATCCAGTTGGCGGCCGGTCACGAGTGGTGTTCCCCAGGGCTCAGTATTGGGGCTGGTCCTGTTCAACATCTTCATTGATGATCTGGATGAGGGGATTGAGTGCACCCTCAGTAAGTTTGCAGATGACACCAAGTTGGGTGGAAGTGTTGATCTGCTGGAGGGTAGGAAGGCCCTACAGAGGGACCTGGACAGGCTGGATCGTTGGGCCGGGGCCAACTGTATGAGGGTCAACAAGGCTAAGTGCCGGGTCCTGCACTTGGGTCACAACAACCCCATGCAACGCTACAGGCTTGGGGAAGAGTGGCTGGAGAACTGCCTGGCGGAAAAGGACCTGGGGGTGTTGGTTGACAGCCGCCTGAACATGAGCCAGCAGTGTGCTCAGGTGGCCAAGAGGGCCAATGGCATCCTGGCTTGCATCAGGAATAGTGTGGCCAGCAGGACCAGGGAGGTGATAGTGCCCCTGTACTGGGCACTGGTGAGGCTGCACCTCAAGTACTGTGTTCCGTTTTGGGCCCCTCACTACAAGAAGGACATTGAGGTGCTGGAGCATGTCCAGAGGAGGGCAATGAAGCTGGTGAAGGGTCTAGAGCAGAAGTCTTATGAGGAGCGGATGACGGAGCTGGGGTTGTTTAGTCTGGAGAAGAGGAGGCTGAGGGGAGACCTTATCGCTCTCTACAACTACCTGAAAGGAGGTTGTAGCGAGGTGGGGGTCGGTCTCTTCTCCCAAGTAACAAGCAACAGGACGAGAGGAAATGGCCTCAAGCTGCACCAGGGGAAGTTTAGGTTGGATATTAGAAAAAACTTCTTCACCGAAAGGGTAGTCAGGCATTGGAACAGGCTGCCCAGGGAAGTGGTTGAGTCTCCATCCCTGGAGGTATTTAAAAGGCGGGTAGACATGGTGCTTGAGGACATGATTTAGTGGTGGACTTGGCAGTGTTAGGTTAATGGTTGGACTCGATGATCTTAAGGGTCTTTTCCAACCTTAACGATTCTATGATTCTATGATTAAAATTTGCCTATTTATTTCCAGCAGGGCATGAAGAAAATACGAGCATGTGCTCTTTATCTCTTTCTCTCTCCTTACTTTTAAAATATTTTAATTTTAATAAATTTTATTTGTTTTATATATTATTATTTATTGCTTTCTTTTGATTGGTAACAACAAAGGTTAATTCCAGCTAATGATAAAAAGCAATTAAATGATTGTGACCTATACCATCTCCCTTTTCTCCACATGATATATGAGGCCTTTAGGCAAGGCAGTGTCCAGAGCAAGCCTAGATAGTCCCCTTCATATTGGTGCTGTCCTGCAGATCAGCAAAGGATTCTGTTCCTAACAGAATTGGGGTGGATGTATCATACTCTAATAAATCTCCCAGACACCAAAAATCCTTTTGCAAATCTGAAGATGACTTTTTCACCGTTTCTTGAAATAATTTTCTGCTTGTATCCAAGTCTAACATTGTTATGACAATTGTTAAATCAAATCTAGTGCCGATGGTACTCAGGCTTCTTTTTATGTTTTCTCATGCTGTGCATGATACCTCTCTAACCAGGAGCCTCTTTCTCTGTTGGACGGGTGGATTGCAAAGACAGAAAAGAGTTGCATCCTTAAACCCTCTACACTTAATGGATAGAGTTGGGTAAGAAATATTTTTGAGCTACCATTCCCAAATCTTTGCCATGCTGAGTTGCACAAAAAAGTGCAACTCACAAAACTATATTATTCAGCACTTTTAGAATCAAAATGTTTAACTGGATCATTTGGAAATGTTTCATTTCTATATCAACCTTTTCCTTGAGGTTTCTCCTGTTCTTATCAGTTTGAATTTTAAATATGCATCTAGAGACACAAGAAAAATATATCCCTTGTCATTTAGAAATCATGAAAATGTTACATTTTTTTCAGTTCCAAAGTTTTTGAAATAAATAATATAGTTCTGTTACTTTAAGGTAACTTTTAGCTAACTTGGCAAAAGGCAACTCCAAAGGGAATCTGCCTCTGATTTGGGAATCTACAGTGCTATTCCTATAATGCGTGCTTTTGAATTTTTATCATTATGCAACTGATGGAAGGTTGAATATTTTTCATAGCTACCTTGGCAAAAGAGCTAAATTTCCATAGGTGAATTTCAGAGTATTGACAAAAATTGCAGGTCAGAATTGTCAATTGGCTTGAGTTATAGCTCTGAGCTATTGATTTGAGTGAAATAGCTAAAAGCACATAAAGTTGAACACAAGCATGAGTGCCTACAGTAGGACCTAAGCCACATAACTTAGTAGAAGGCATTTATCTAAATCCTCAAGGGAAATTTGAAAATACTAACCATGTAAATTAAATCAACAATACAGTCTCCAGAGTTAACATCAGAACCACATTTTCACTTAGGGACTGTGAGACTTTCATGACAAGGATATAACAATAAAGCAATAATAATAGTTTTATTCAAGGGCTAACAAATACATAAGCATGTAAGAAATTAACTCCAAACATTTATAACATTTAATTGAAAATTATAACCTTTCTATAGCTTGTTTTTATCCACCTTCCTGAGTTTTATAGCAAAGAAAGATATAATTTTCTATTTAATGCTCTAAAGCAGTGCAAAAAAAGCCAAATGAAATGTTTTCATCCTCTGTTACATTCTCTAGGACTTTTTCCTTCTGAAGTGGCAATTTTTGTGATTCTCAGTGCTAACCTAGTGGACTTAATAACTGAGTTCCAATAAAATGACCAAGAACCCTGGTATTTCTCTACTTAGTCACAATGGCACTTTAGGTTAAACAATCATTGGCTCAGTTGTGAAAAATGAGATAAATTAAATTTATTTTCTTCACAAGGACCAAAGACTTGGCAAGTAATATATTGAAGAAATTTCCTGGACATAATGGGTTACATTAATTTTCAACTTCAAAACAATTCCTTCAGCATTATTTTTCAAGCAAGGAAAAAAAACCCACAACTTGCTATTTGCGCTATTTATTTCTTACTGAAAAGTGAAAACACATTTCAAAGAAGGGATTAAGAAAGGCATATCAGAAAATATTGCATAAAACTGACTGTAAAGTTTTAGCTATGATGGAATACTAATAATTGTCTTTCTGTTATTTTCATCTGAGAATAGTTTGCTTGTTTATTTTAAACAAACTTTTACAGAAATCTGTCTATTCTTCATGAAACTCTTCTTTCACTCCCATTGGTAGTTCTGTGTTGTTTGAATAAGTTGAAGAGAATGCCATTTCTGCTCAAGGGTGCAGCCCTCAACCTCTTCCTGCACAACAACTGATAACAAATACTGTTGTTCTCTGATCCCAATGGCCTCCTGCTACCCTGTTTAAAATTAATGTAGTGATTACAGATCTGTTTCAATAACTCGGGGCTTTACTCAGTCCTGGTATAAATTGGCATTTCTGTGTTGTAGTTAATGGAGCAATGATGACTTTGATCAGTAGAGAATTCAGCCCTCAGGGAGCCCATCACTCAAGTTATCACTGGAATATTGCTATTAATTGAGACCTCTGTGGGCAGTCACAGCAGAAAGGCCAAGGTGTGAATGAGCAAAGGTCTGATCTCTGATCCCTTCAAGTAGTGAGCAGAAGAATGAACAGAAGAGAAGCCAGAGCAGGTCACACCAAGGTATATCCAGCCCAGTGTCCTGTTTCCAGCGCTGGCCAATTGCAGCTGCCTGGAGAAGCAAATAAGATTAGGACAAACATTTTCCTGATATGTTCTCCCAGACATCAACAGTTCATGTGCACAGGAACTTTCTGAGCCATAAGTGTCCTCTTTGTTGTACAAGGCTCATGAGAATTTTCTTCCTTCAATTTCTTCTTTTCTATTTTGAACTTATGCATGCTTTTTACATGCACTACATCCTACAGCACTAAATTCCACAGCTTAACTGTGGGCTTTGTAAAAAATCATGATACTCTCCATAGCCAGATATATGGAGCTTGCCACAGCTTATTAACTCAATTTTTTTGTGGATAAACTGAAAGTGTCTAGTTGTGCACTTAAAAGAATAAAAGTACGCTTTAAAAGGAAAAAAACAACAAAACAAAACAGGTACATCAGTCACTTGTGGGGACCCTCAAAAATATTGAAGTTTACCAACCACTAAATTAATTGTTCCGAATTAATCCACCATCTCCTATATACTCCAACAATTAATAAAGATCCTTATATATTTGCACTGGCAAAACAAATCACAAACTGCCTTGACATCTAGTGCTCCAGGAGCTGCTCTTATTGCTTAGTAATTATGGCATTTAAAAAATAAAATAAAATAAGATAAAATAAAATAAAATATCTGAAACTGTCCTGAGAACATGTCTATTGACATTAGTAATATTAGAATTTATATCATTTACAGATCACAACTGTTTTGAGCATATCATCATTTAACCTCAGACATTAACAGGGAAAAATGCATACATCTTGGATGACTGGCCTGCATGATCAACATCAAAGGCAATCTTTATTGTGGTAGAGTATACTTCAAGTTTCAGTAGTTTATGTCAGGACATAAGAGAAGCTCTGGTTTGCTTTGCATAATTTAGCCTCCTGTTTCAGCCATTTCTCCTTTGAACACTATTAAAAAAAAAAAGGTTGTGGGTTTTTTTTCTATGCAAAAATGACAACATTGAAAAATGAATCTCCATTCCGAGTGGTGGCATGATTTAAATATTATCACTGAATGAATAAACACTGAATGATTCAGACTGGAATTGTAAAAGTAAAAATGTCAAAAATATCTTAAAATTAAATAATCCAATAGGAATATACATCAATTTTTGTACAACCTTTTTTATTGTGTTTGAAAAATACATGGCTTTTCTTGAAGGTCATTTTGAAATGGAAATATCAGCATAAGTTGACTGTTTCATTTCAATTCTTCAAATCAGGGCATTATTTAAAATAAATAATATTGATCAAAACACATTTCCATCAAGAAACATCTTCCTTCAGAATTTGTTAATATGTTGATTATCATCCCTTTTTTGGTATATTTATTCATGTAGGTATCTGTACAACATCACTCTCTACTATTTCTTATTAGATTTTTAATATGGATATATTTATTGAATTTATTCTAAAAAAGGGAGATAGATAACTATTGACTGGTGTTCATTTGGTTTTGACTTATTTATGGAAAGAAGTTGTGGACTACTATGGGATCTCTCAAATCAGGCAGTATCATATGGAAAAACTCTCTTCACGGCTTTAAATACAGTTCAGTCTCAGTTACTGAGTAATCCAATGTAACTTAAAAACTAAACACAGAGTCAATAGAACGATGTGAGGAGAGGAAACGAGAGCAAAAGTTAACAAAGGCATGGGGTTGTTTTTGGGTTGTTTCCACCCTGAGCTGTGCCACACATTTCTTAGACATGTCGTCTAGGTCCAGAAACATCCAATCTATTGCAGAGGGGTCTAATTCACATTGTAATTAATTCCTCCTGGTAGCTGATGGATAAAAAGGCACTTCCAGAGAGTGATTCACCCCATCTCTGAGCTAAATAACTGTCTGGAGACACCTATCCATGTTTTGTCCTGAAGACAGAGCTCAAGGTGACTAGACTTTTATTTTAGTCTCTCAACTATATGCATAAAATTAGGTAGAATAAATCTAGGCCACAGTTTCTTGGAGCCTCTTGGAACCGTTGTGGAGATGAATATCTAAAACTATACACTTATGGAAGCCATATAATTACTTTAGATAATAGCTAAATGTCATCTGAATAAGTTAATTGATGTCTGTGACAAAATAAGATCTTTATTTTCTTTGAAGCGTTTAACATGCAAGACAACATTGCCTTACCTAAGTTATTGAGAATTCGGATATGGTTAAACTTCCATGTGCATTTTGATCCCAGACAGTGCACAGGAAGCAGATAGATTAGAATCTGTACAATTAGAATTTGGTATAGCTGAGGTGTTGCGTGATGGATGCTGTAAGAAAATACTCCCTGACAGCTTCAACAATGAGCCATGCTTAAGGTAGTTTAGCGTGTTTCAGATATGCGTATATGTGTCCAGGCAGGTCTTGGGAGGCAAATTATAGCACAAAAGGGAAGTGTGGATGGGATTTAAATATCATACCAAGTTCTGGAGCCTCAAAACTGTACATATTCTGCAGAACATGAATGTTTGATTTACAGCAAGTTAATGGCTACAAATTCAGTGGAATTTATATAAAAATGAGGAAATTTGAAAGGCAAAAAATCTAAGCTTTTTAAGGCTCCAAAGACATAATAATGGAAGGCTATTTCAAGATTTTGGATTCAACCCAAGCAAACTGACAAATACTTAGCTTGGAATAACATCTTCCTGTTCAAACTTTTCATCAGAATCATAAGAGTAATCCCAATGGCTCAAGTCTATACAGAGTTAAATGACTGAAATAAAACCAGATATTTGCACCAGGAATGTCAGAATGTAACTTTTCCTTGCAAAACATGCTGATAGTTTCATATTTTTTTCCTCTGAAAATTGTCATTCTGATAATTTGGGGGGGTTTCACTCCTGATTTGGAAAGAATTAAATTTGGTAATTAATTTGAAAAGTTTTAAAATTTATTTTTGTATGTTTTCATTAAAGCTAATACTTAATATAACAAAACACTTGGATTCTCTGCTGATTTACTATCACTATTTGCAGAACCTTAATATCAAGAGAAAAAACATATTTTCAACTAGTTATCATCATGCCTGGTCCAAGATGCATAAGAAATACCCAGACTGGATTATAACTTCATCTAAGCTAAAACTTGAGGCTACCCCTCACTTCTGGTACAGGAACAAGCTGAAGTATTTCTTTCAACTACAGCTGAATTGTTTGCAGTTCATGCACTCTACACAAGCAAAACCAGTTGCTAGATCCATATTATAAACTAGAAAGAACAAACTTTTAAAAGGACATGAGTTAAGAAAAAAAACTTGGTTTGAACACATCATTTTATGTTGTGTGGGTCAACTGTATAACATTTAAAGCGTTTCTTGCCGTTGTCTATTTTCAAACACGGTTTTGCTATGCTCCTCCTCTCCTCTCTTTGTTTCTCTTTTTACAAGCAGTTGGTGAAATCATTGATATTTTTAACAATGTGTCCAACTCCAAAGCTCCTCAGAGATGCAGGATTTGATGCGCTTTGGGGCTGATATCCCAAACTTCAAGATTTCTAATCTCAGCTAAGAGGACTTTGATCTCTACTCATTGATGTAAAACTAACCAACCTGAATGTGTTTTGGTTGAGATGAAGAGTTTCTTTGAGGTGTGGGACTTTCAAAGAATTTTAAGGTCACTTCACATGCAGCTACCACTGACATACAAGTTTCTAGGTTTGGGTAAACATGGGCTTTCAGCACTTTGTTCCCTTAAGCTTTATTGGAGTTCTGGCCTCCTTTTCTCCAAGTACTAGCACGGCATTGGATACCACTAACACTTCCCTGTCTCTCAGGTCTTGCAGTGGAGATTAAAAGGTAACTGGCAACAAAGGGTTTAAAATTCATGCTGCATTGTGCAGCAGAAACATCACAAGTGGACTGACTGTGGATCCAAACTTCAGCCTCATTGCAATATGAATTACAACTGCAAAAATGGGACTTGTGCAGAGAATCTGTGTTCCTTCTTTCAAAGGCTGTGTAATCCAGACACTGACCCTGCAGTGCAACACCAGCAGATATTTATCTCTGAAGTCCTAAAGATGCGTCAGTTCCATATTTTCCTGCTGACATAATTTTGACGTTTGCTTTATTGGGTCTGACCTCGCACTAGCCTTCATTTTATTACTCCAGCCCAACTTGAACAAAGAGCTTAATTTACAATGGGGTCTGTCAACCTCTTTTGGAACAGTTTTCATAAGCATAGACAGCCATTGGGATTTATAAAACTAAACGGCTTGGTGAAATACAGGGATCCATGCCACGCAAGCTGAGAAAGTGATTCCTCATCTGTGAGCAGAGCCTGCTTTCTGTGAGTCCCAAAATACATCGCTGGAGCTGTGGCTCCAGCACAAGCTAACATCTGTGAAAAGATATGGAGTAAAGTATGGCCCCTTATGTCACTGCCACAGCTGGACTTCCAACATCTTAATTTGCCCTCTCAGCATGTTGCACTGATTATAAATACAAAGCTGCTCTTGTTGCCAGAGGCCATGACATATCACTTGGCACTCTGCAACCCTCAGAACAAATTTTTCCCTTTCCCTGTTCACCTCAGTCAATCACAGCTTCAGAAAGCAGCCCTCTGCCACCCAGCATAAGATTACACATCATTTATAATTTTACTTGCTTCAAAAAGCTAATGCTTAAGTTAATAAAGTGGAAAGATAGCGAGTACGGTGTCCCGACCAGGAAGAGGCAGATTGAAGTTGTTTTTGTTATTATTTGGGTTGTGGGGCATGGTAGGGGTGAGAAAAAAGGAGACATAAAAATAAAGAGCTAATAGCCTCTCTGGTGTCAAGAAGAAAGAGAAAAGGAAGCAGCTCTTCAGCGAGACATAAAATATTAATAGCTCTCATTGGAGAAGAGCTGCTTCTTTTTTTCTTTTATTAATTTAAAAATATATATGCATTTCTAAGCATAAAGTTTATGCAAGTGAAAGCTTTCTGCTGGGTGTTTTAATCACGAGAATTCAGAGAATTTCCTGCATTTGCTGGTAATTTACCTAACGGACGAAATGGTTGCATAAAGTTTAAAAAGAATAGACACTTTTCTAATTTCAATCTGATTGAACTGAGAAACTTACAGTTTGTGTGTGCATATGTTGTAGGGACTGGGGTTTTAGTAAATTTGCTGAAATATCCTTTCTTCACAAATTAGGTTAACAGAGATAAGATGCTGTAATTCAGTCACTGACAATACCTAAAATTCAAATGTTTGGAGGCAAGGGGAATTGCTTTCAGTTGTACATGGAAAGAAAAAGTCTTTTCCAAAACCGTTTTAAATACCCCTGGATCAGGTTCACAATGAACTGAAAATTAGCAAAACTATTAATCGTATATCAAGACAAATACCTTATTGAAGCAGTAAACTTCATTGGGCAACTGAGACAGGATCTTAAATACAGCAGTAGAAGATGCAAATAGCATTTATAAGCAAACAAAACAAAACAATTAACCCTTGAAAATACATTCTTATTTTGCCTGCTAGCCAAAAGTACAGAGGAACTTACTTTCTTTTTTGATTTTTTAAAAAATCTATTTATGTACATGCTTTAATTCATAGTGGGTCTAAAATGCCTGAATGTCAATGGACTGTAAATATGTGGTTAGAGTAGGTATGTACTTCAGTGGTTTTAACATCAAGATCTATGCTTAAGTGCATTGCTGATCTGACAAACCAGATCATGTCAACATATCATTTATTTGCTGATGCAGACCCAGCAAAAATATGAAATAAACTGTTTTTCTCACTAACTTACCAAAAGAACAGAAAGCAAATTACACCATATTTTGTCCACAGTGAATCTCCTTATTCACATATATTATTTTTGACTAATGAATAAAAGATATGTGAACGTATGCTTGGAAAATTGTAAAGACTGCATATTGAGTTCATAAATGTTGTACAAAAGTTTGTTTCAATGGTAACATCTATCCAAATTTAAATATATATCTTTATATGCAACATGTAGTAACAAGTTATTATTTGTACTGCACACCTACTGATAAAAATGCTATGTGACTAAATGAAGCAGAGTGTCCAGAACATTGTTTAGAAGAAAACACAGTGATGCAAAATATGACTTTCTGAGGAAAAATAAGTTAATGGAAGTCTTGATCAAGACTCCTGGAATTTCGGCTAGGTAATTTTGAATGGGGCAGTCAGAAGGGAACGATAGTTGATATGGAAGGCAAATGTCATCAGAGTTTCACTCTGCTGTGGGCTACTACAACAGAAACATCAGAGAAACCAGTAGCCTGTTCCTCATCTAGATATTTGGTGTGAATGAATCAGAGTAACTAAACAGACTTCAGTCCATTCATACCATTGCATAAGTTTTGAGTGCCTATCACTGACTTTTAGTGTTACAAAACTTGGAGAATTGTAATCAATAGTTACATGAGCTGTAAAGGTGGCTAACAGTTTCAGTTTGCACATTTCAGATTTAGTTAACTAATTGTCCTAATTTTTTAACATATAGAATCATAGAATCATAGAATCATTAAGGTTGGAAAAGACCCTTAAGATCATCGAGTCCAACCGTTAACCTAGCACTGCCAAGTCTTAAGTATACCATGTCCTCCAGCACCACATCTATCCGTTCTTTAAATACCTCCAGGGATGGAGACTCAACCACTTCCCTGGGCAGCCTGTTCCAATGCCTGACCACCCTTTCGGTGAAGAAGTTTTTCCTAATATCCAACCTAAACTTCCCCTGGCACAGCTTGAGGCCGTTTCCTCTCGTCCTGTCGCTTGTTACTTGGAAGAGACTGACCCCCACCTCGCTACAACCTCCTTTCAGGTAGTTGTAGAGAGCAATAAGGTCTCCCCTCAGCCTCCTCTTCTCCAGGCTAAACAACCCCAGCTCCCTCAGCCACTCCTCATATGACTTGTTCTCTAGATCCTCCACCAGCTTCATTGCCCTCCTCTGGACATGCTCCAGCACCTCCATGTCCTTCTTGCAGTGAGGGGCCCAAAACGGAACACAGTACTCGAGGTGCGGCCTCACCAGTGCCGAGTACAGGGGCACTATCACCTCCCTGGCCCTGCTGACCACACTATTCCTGATACAAGCCAGGATGCCGTTGGCCCTCATGGCCACCTGAGCACACTGCTGGCTCATGTTCAGGCGGCTGTCAACCAACACCCCCAGGTCCTTTTCTGCCAGGCAGCTCTCCAGCCACTCTTCCCCAAGCCTGTAGCGTTGCATGGGGTTGTTGTGACCCAAGTGCAGGACCCGGCAATTAGCCTTGTTGAATCTCATACAGTTGGCCCCGGCCCAACGATCCAGCCTGTCCAGGTCCCTCTGTAGGGCCTTCCTACCCTCCAGCAGATCGACACTTCCACCCAACTTGGTGTCATCTGCAAACTTACTGAGGGTGCACTCGATCCCCTCATCCAGATCATCAATGAAGATGTTGAACAGGACCGGCCCCAATACTGAGCCCTGGGGAACACCACTCGTGACCGGCCGCCAACTGGATTTGACTCCATTCACCACCACTCTCTGGGCCCGGCCATCCAGCCAGTTTTTTACCCAGCGGAGAGTGCACTTATCCAAGCCGTGAGCAGCCAGCTTCTCCAGGAGAATGCTGTGGGAGAAAAAATTTAAAAATAAACCTACACTTCTCAGTAGGTATTTTAATGGTGAAATATGCTCTTTTCCTCAGAAAACATCTTTTCTCTGCAGCCAAAAGTTCTTGCAGAATGTACTCAGCAGACTGCAGAGTGCCTCAGTTTTACTAGGTTTTGTCGGGAAATAATATCTACAGAAATTTCTTGAGAGGAATGGCCTTCAGCGTAGCCCCCAACCCCTGATTTCCCTGGTTTTGAGTAGCTATGACTCTGTACTCCTCACCTGGTAGATGAGAACTCTAGCCACCATATCAACATTGCCAAAGACTAAACTACTTATATGCAATTGAACAGGCTTCAACAGGACAGACAGCATTTTTTGCTACTGACAAGTGATGGCAAGAGAACATTGTCTAAAAGCTCTGTGTCTCACATGTATGTAACTGTCCTTAGTCCTGGGTTATTGGATAATCCAGGATCACATACTTTTTCTTTTATTTTTATTTGATTCCTTTTGGGGGGTTTGTTTGTTGTTGGTTTTTTTTCTGTAACAAATCCAGGAGTTTTATTTTACATCTAGAGAAGAATGAAAACAAATTGCAGAACTTTTTTTTCTTCTTTTTTTTGTTTTTTAAACAGAATTCTTGTTTCCAAATACTTGTTTCAGGGCCTGATTATTCTCTTATTTGACTGAGAGCTGTACTTGAGCAAATCTTTATCTCATGTTAATTGTGCCACTTCTGTTAATTTTGCTTGGGGCTGTCCTAAAGGATAGGAAGTTGTGATGTCCTTTACAATCTGTCATGTAGAAAATAAAACAGATTTTGAATCAGGCTTTTACTCATATTTACTTTTCTACTTTTATTTTCTGAAACAAAGACTATCATATTTTAAAAAAAATCTTGTGTACTGTACGTTTTGCACCTCACTTATCTCATTCGATCAAAGTACACAGGTTAGATTTACTTTCTGGTTCCCAGTGATGATGGGTACAGAAAGCATTTTTATTTTCTCAAACTTATGTAAAAAACACTGGCCTATGAATTCTAATTTAAAATTAGTAGTACTACTTTAACCTTACCTGAACTTAGAATATACAAATAACTATATTGGAACAGACCAAGCAAGCACTTAGCTTAGTATCCCATCTCACACATGTACAATAGTCGAGTCCCAGGAAAGACTCCAAATATAAAATAATTATATTGTGATACTGTGCAGAATATTGTTATAGCTGCAATGATTTTCAGCAGAAAATCTTTCTTCCCTAGAGCTTGTGTCTTTGCATCTAACAGATTTCAGTGAATCTCTCTTTCATGACCATATCCAATCATTTTTGTAATACATATAAAATTGCAATAACCACTGCATCCTGAAGCAAGGAGTTTCACAATGTAATTATTTAGTGCACTTTTTAAGATTCTTAGGCATATATGCTTCAACAGAGGAAAGGAATTGCATTATATGTTATTAGAAAAGTCATAATTATTGGAGATGTGATTGATCTTAACCAGTTTTAGCCATCCAAAAGTAAGGAGCTGGTCCAAACTGGCTGTTTAAGTTCTGGTTATGAACAATGATGAGACAGAGGGAACTGTACAGGACAACTCTTTCCACACACCTCTCTCTTACCATTGAATGAATCACCCTGTACATATGACTATTTGTCTCCATTAACTAAAACTGGAGCCAGGACAAGTAATTTCGGTGAGATGCCAGAAATTTTATTCAAGTGGATGTAAATGGAGTGAATCATTTTCCATATGACTTTGAACAGGATGAGTCTTCATTTGGCCTCAAAAATATCTAAAACTCCAAACATTAAATGAACTATTATTTGTGCTACATAGTCTATATATACCATCTAAAGCACGACTGTATTCTCAGGTATTTCAGAATGGATCAGGAAAACATCACATCTTTTTGCCAGAGGACTATACAGGAACTCCATTATTGCCAATGGAGAAACTTGCATATCTTATATCTTTAATTCATCTTGAAAAAGGGAGATACTGATGTGGCAAAATTAGTTTCATTAAAGATTGTCCTATGTTAGTCAAAACTGACTTGATTATCTTTAATTGGGGAAATCTTAAATTTACTGGCACAGGTTTGCCACAACCTTCTGAGATGTATTTTTGAAAGCCTTTTTGCTGCCTCTTATTCTTTCAAAACACTTATTAGGGTAATCCCATTATACAGGACAGCATTTGCAATTAATAGATTTTCTAGGATTATCAAGAGGGTTTTAAGGCAATATAAATGAGGGAAAATGATACTATGACAATCAAGTTGCACATACTTAAATATTAAAACCAGCCTGTAGGCTCCTTATTATGACAAATCCGTTCACAAACGGTCACGCAAGGAACAGATCCTTTAGCTGTGCATCCATTAAGGGAAGCATCTGAGGATGGCATTTAGGATACCTAATTCAAGTATTTAATTTGCGCCTAATTTTTAAAAATCTTAAAATAGTCATGGTTACTTGTAGATCTCTTGACTAAATGCCTGAAATAACGTGTAATGAAGAACCCAAGCCAAAGCTATTTTACAATAGAAGAAAAAATATTTTAGTTTCATTAATGTAATACAGAATCTTAACATAATAGATTATAAAACATAATTTGTTGACCTGAACATTTGCAGTCTTCTAGGTACTAAAGTTTATGGTCTTTCTACATTTCATTTTTTGTAATATCTTTCTAGTTATCTTTAAAACTACCCTGAAATCAAGAAAAATAAATGCTTTTTCAAATAATTATTGACAGAAGTTTCAAATATGAAATAAAAACATTGAAACTATTTAAGCATATTCTGCATCATCCATCAGTAGTCAGATTCCAAAATACAGAAACTGAAAAAAGAGAGATTTATGATAAGTCATCCAATTTAAATCAAGATGTGAAAGACTGACTTTTTTTTTCTTTTTTAAGTTTCAATATAAAAATTATGGAAATAGGGAAATATATGGTAAAAATATGGATTGCTAGTTAAATAATGTAGACATCAGATAAGGGAATTCAAAGAAAAAAAATCCTGTTGACTAATGGAGATTATGAAAGAAGAAAATATTTTAAAATATAATATGAACAAAAAAAGAACATCTGCTAGCTGCAGATGGTAAAAATATAAATAGGTATTTAGAAAAAGCAGAAATATACAGTATATATTTCTGTTCTGTATTTGGAATTAAGTAGGTGGATGTATCCATCCATATGATACTGTGGATAAAATATAAAGTTTACCATCTGTAACAAAGGGAGATGTGAGGCAGCATCTAAGGGCTGAGAAATAGCTTTACAGATTGAGACATAAACAGATCAGTTTAGCCATCTTGCCAAAAGGAAGAAAGAGAGGGACTTCACCTTTATCTGAAATCACTTACACAAGGAAAAGTGTAAAAGTAAGTTACTCAGGGGCCTTTCATTCTTACCAACCAAAGCATAACAAAAGTCAACTAGACACAGAAATTAACAAAGCAGCACTGGAAAAGAATATAATTTCTCAGAAGGGAAAATAATTAAACAGAGAATTGCATGCAATGGGATGGTTAGTCTTCAAAAGCCAAGGAATTTAATTTTAACATAAGCAATTTAATTCTTGTTGCCAGGAGAAATGCCCTGAACCATATGCTCTGGGATAAGGGATAGATGTGATCCTGGGCTGTTCTGGTAGACCTTCCTGTTTTGACATCTCTCGTCTCTTATCTTCAGAGGTTTGGCTGCCCTCAGTGAAAGTTATGTGTTAGTTAAGAGTTCATTACTTGAGGATTGAAGTCCAATGTGGAAGAGGTGGAAGAGGTGCAAGATATACTGGGAACCTTGAGCTGGTGACCTAATGGTCCCTTCTGGTAAAATACAGGACACAGGTGCCATTTCTGGTTTGGGAATTTTTCAGGATGCTAAGTGGAAAACAGAGTCCCCCTTTCTGGAGCAGTAGGATGTACATAGTGATTCCTCTCAGGGTACTGCAGAGAAGGGGTTAGGTTTGATTCTAGTTATTTCTTCACATCCAGACAAGTTGCACAACCGTATACCTCTTTAGAGTGACTCTCTAATACGTATACACTCCCTAGGGTTACTATTGAAAATATTAGTTAGGGATAAGAATTCATTGCATATGTTAATGTTAAGAGAATTACTGTAATATTAGAAGAGATCCATCATTTTATTTTTAAAATATGGGGGAATAAAAGAAAATGAAAAAAACCAAAGCACTTATCGAAGTCACTGTGCTAGTTGGATTCTTTCAAATCCCTTAAAGGTTTGGATGTATTAGTCTGGTAGTGGTGGTGTTTTCTGGGGCTTCATTAATTTGATCCATTCTTTTAGAACATGTATAACACTACAAAAAAGTATTATTGGTTTATAAATTACACTTGTTTTTTCAGGGCGATAAACAGAATGATGAATGCAGTCTTTGTTCAATCACCTTTTTATTCATGAAAGGCGAACCCATGGATTCTGAAAACATTTATCTACATCAGGAGTAAGCCATAAACCTTTCAAAAATGCTCCCAGTAATCCAGGAAGGAGCTGCTGATTACTGTCATAACAAAGAGGATTCAATAATGCTAATGAATTTTCTTATGATAATCAATAACCTGGTGGAAGACACTTGAATCTTAACGAATCTCCCAGATGTAGCCCCCTTCTTGCAAAAATAGAAATGGTTAGTGTGAGTTCGTGAGAATACTTGAGCCTATCAGATTAATCAGGGAAAGATGGACGTTTCCACGAATGAGAGCTTCATGCTAGTGGCAGATGAGCCTGAAAGAAAAGTTTCTAATTTCAAAGTTGGGAAGTCGGCCTGTTGTTTACCTCAGCAGTTTTTGCTTACTATCTCCTGGCCTTCTGGGGGCAGATTCAGAAATCAATCAATGAATCAATCACATCTAGAAAAATGTAAGGTTAGGTACCTGATCTTTAGACCCTAAGATGAATGCGGTAGTATCTGGCTTTAGTTCCTAGTTTTGCTGTAAATTATCAGTATGACTTGGGATTCAACATTTTCCTAACTCTGAGATTTCCTCCCTGGCTGCATGGCCAGGGTGACATACATTTTGGTTAACTTCAGCTGTATACAACTGGGCAGTTCAAGTCAATGAAATGGGGGGGGGGGGGGGGGGGGGGCCTTCCAGGGGCCATTGTCCACCTGTCTTGGATAAATATTTTAGGAAGTAATGAGTAATCTTCTCGAGGGTCCTACTGATGAAAGGTGTAACAAATTACTAGTTTATGATCGATGCCTTTTACATGCTGAAAGTTATGCAGTATTAATCCAGTTCATGGTGTGCATGCTGTGGCCTCAACAGCATTCAGATAAAAAAGAATGCTCTCGTAAGATATCCAACTTATATATCCAGTGAGATGCTGCAAGGGTTTAAAGCTATCTATATGCATATCAAAGCAATGGAGAATCAGGATCTGATTTCAGAAAACAGACAAGCCAAAGTAAACTATTTCAATTCGGTAATGGTAAAATATCAAAATACAATTGATTTTTGAATGCCAGTTATCTTGACTTTCCGATTCATAGAATCATAGAATCGTTAAGGTTGGAAAAGACCCTTAAGATCATCATGTCCAACCATTAACCTAACACTGCCACATCCACCACTAAACCATGTCCTCAAGCACCACGTCTACCCTTCTTTTAAATACCTCCAGGGATGGAGACTCAACCACTTCCCTGGGCAGCCTGTTCCAATGCCTGACCACCCTTTCGGTGAAGAAGCTTTTCCTAATATCTAACCTAAACCTCCCCTGGTGCAACTTGAGGCCATTTCCTCTTGTCCTATCACTTGCTACTAGGGAGAAGAGACCAACACCCACCTCACTACAATCTCCTTTCAGGTAGTTGTAGAGAGCGATAAGGTCTCCCCTCAGCCTCCTCTTCTCCAGGCTAAACAACCCCAGCTCCCTCAGCCACTCCTCATAAGACTTCTGCTCTAGACCCTTCACCAGCTTCATTGCCCTCCTCTGGACATGCTCCAGCACCTTGATGACCTTCTTGTAGTGAGGGGCCCAAAACTGAACACAGTACTCAAGGTGCAGCCTCACCAGTGCCGAGTTCAAGGGGATGATCACTTCCCTAGTTCTGCTGGCCACACTATTCCTGATACAAGCCAGGATGCCATTGGCCTTCTTGGCCACCTGAGCACACTGCTGGCTCATGTTCAGGCGGCTGTCAACCAACACCCCCAGGTCCTTTTCCGCCAGGCAGCTCTCCAGCCACTCCTCCCCAAGCCTGTAGCGTTGCATGGGGTTGTTGTGACCCAAGGGCAGGACCTGGCACTTAGCCTTGTTGAACCTCATACAGTTGGCCTTGGCCCATCGATCGAGCCTGTCCAGGTCCCTCTGCAGGGCCTTCCTACCCTCCAGCAGATGAACAAGAGAATGCTGTGGGAAACGGTGTCAAAGGCCTTACTAAAGTCCAGGTAGACAACATCCACAGCCTTTCCCTCATCCACTAAGCAGGTCACCTTGTCATAGAAGGAGACCAGGTTAGTGAAGCAGGACCTCCCTTTCATAAACCCATGCTGGCTGGACCCAATCCCCTGGGTGTCCTGTACGTGACGTGTGATGGCACTCAAGATGATCTGCTCCATAACCTTCCCTGTCACCGAGGTCAGACTGACAGGCCTGTAGTTCCCCAGATCCTCCTTCCGACCCTTCTTGTAGATGGGCGTCACATTTGCTAACTTCCAGTCAACTGAGACCTCCCCAGTTAGCCAGGATTCATCTGTATCTATTTACATATAGAGATAAAACTCAATCAGTTTTGGGTAAAATATACATTGAAATATTGAAATTTCTGCTCCATATAGAAACCTTCACTTTCTCTCATATATCTGATTACACAAACTAGTATAATCTCTAGACATAATGTGTATCCTGACATTTAGCTTCTGTTTCCCATTTGGTTCATTCCAGCTTTTTTTTCTTTTTCTAGTTTTTTTTTATTAGTATTGTAAATCTGAACTGTAAAATCATCATGAAAATACACCAAATCTGAAAAAAGCCTATCCTTTTCTAGGGGGATAATTTGCGGGGATAATAAATGTCCCTAGCCAACCTAATACATGTTACCATCATAAATGCTATCATCACCACTCTGAATTTAATCGAAGTCCAAGGGCAAGAATTTTTTTTCCATCCTTCCAATATTTCTAGATTATTATGGCTCTCCTCTGCTTTTCTTTGGTTCAAATGGGATCATTTAGCTCTGCAGAATCTGCCTAAATACAAGCAGATAGGTCCTCAGTCTGCAAAGCATGTGTTACAACTAGTGCCCAAAATCCTGATCCTGTATGGGGATTCCTATGTTCTTATATGAAAATTTAGATTAATATACATAACTGTCAAATGGATCCACAAAAGATGAGGACACAACTTTCTGTCTATTTTCATAGAATAGAATTATAGAATCATAGAATAGAATCATAGAATCATAGAATCGTTAAGGTTGGAAAAGACCCTTAAGATCATCGAGTCCAACCATTAACCTATCACTGCCAAGTCCACCACTAAACCATGTCCTCGAGCACCACATCTACCCGTCTTTTAAATACCTCCAGGGATGGAGACTCAACCACTTCCCTGGGCAGCCTGTTCCAATGCCTGACCACCCTTTTGGTGAAGAAGTTTTTTCTAATATCCAACCTAAATTTCCCCTGGCGCAGCTTGAGGCCGTTTCCTCTTGTCCTATCGCTTGTTACTAGGGAGAAGAGACCAACCCCCACCTCGCTACAACCTCCTTTCAGGTAGTTGTAGAGAGCGATAAGGTCTCCCCTCAGCCTCCTCTTCTCCAGGCTAAACAACCCCAGCTCCCTCAGCCGCTCCTCATAAGACTTGTTCTCTAGACCCTTCACCAGCCTCATTGCCCTTCTCTGGACACGCATAAAGGGATAAATCATTAGTATGAAAGAGACTAAACTTGGGAAATAATCCTGGTTTTTGCATTTCTCCAGAGAGTCACATCTTTACTGATCAATTGATTAATTGGTTGTTTTGTTTTGCTTTGTTTTTCTAAGAAAGGTGTCATTACTGATGGTGTCTTTTCCACCTCCATGCCTCAAGCCTCTCTCTGCAAACTTTGTGCTTGTTTTTAAACATTTGAAGAAGAGAGTAACCTCTTCAGTTCTTTTATTTTTTTCAATTAACTACATGCCTACTAGCCAACTGAACAGCCAAGGATCATTACACCATTCTTGCCATATCTGAAAATCTGTATTTATCTTATAACACGCGTATAAGTAGAGAATTGTTGCTAATGCTATACTAGACATGGGGAACAGAAAGGGCATAAGTGTCTTGTCAATGTCCACTCAGTGGTGGAGACTAAATAAAAAATAAATGACTACAAAGGCAGTCCATTAATAAACACTCTCAAAAAAACCCCATCAACAAACCAACAAACAAACAATCCAAAGAAAATAAAACCAACTAGGGCTCAGGTTTGGTGAGGATTTTGTTTTTATTTGAGTTGAACCATAATTCTCTTCCCTTAAAAAAAAAAAAAAAGAAACATCTTAGAAGTGCCAAGACCCTACAGTTATTAAGAATTATTAAGAAACAGTGTGACTGACATGAATACTAATTTTGCAAAGGAACCAGAGGGGCAAATTGGGGTCCTCATCTCTAGGATAGGCCTTCCAGAAACACAGCCAGGATCCCTTCCAAATCCTGCCTTGGGCTTCGTTGATGTGCAAAGAACATGAGATATTCTGGAAAAAAATATTTTTAGCTAAATAAAATACTTTTGTCCACTATTTTTTGAATAAGACCATGGATAAATTAAGCTGATTCATCTGGAATCCATGGTTAAAAGCCTAACCACTATATCAGAATTACTGAAGTCATAGAGTCCCATCTAGAATTACTGCCTGATTGAATCTTGCCAGATCTAATAATGTGATATATCCCACAACCCTATATGTCTACCCAATCTCCTTGCATGTAGAGGAGCAGCTGCCAAACTTTTCCTCTCTGAAGGTGGTACAGAGCTGGCAGTGAGACCTTGCTTTTTATTCCCCACTAAATTTCCCATGAGACTTCAGCAAAAAATAACAAATAAATAAATAAATAAATAAGGCCTTGTAGTAGGCCATTAAACCAAAACTGATTGGGATGCCAAGGATATCTTTTCCTTCCATTTTTTCTAGAAAGGTTAGTATAGCTCTAGCGTAAGCAACTTAAATGGTCTCATTACTTACTCTTTAGCAGTAAATAAATTATCAACAATATGAAACTGAATGCTAGACTGGTTAGTTATTCCATCCTGTCCATCATGTATCTAATAATGCCTACTCAATGTAGCTCGTGCACAATATATTTTCTATGCCCTTAAAGATGAGAGTATAATAATAAATTGGATGGTTTTCTGAATTAAGCTGTCTTTGAAATTAGCTATTTCATTCACTTGAATATACCAAAGCAAATTTATGATGATTTGGTATTACAATGAACACCAAAGCACTTAATAATGATTTGTTACTTATAAAGCTTTGCCAATATTTTGTAAACCCAAGCAACATGATATGCAAGAAATCCAATGAAACCCTCTTAAACAAACAAAGGAGAAAGGGAAGAAAGGGCAGGTCTTGCAATGCTAAACATTTCCAAGGACAAACAGAGGCCACAGGAACTCTTCTTTCCATGTCAAAACTTTGCCAGGTTAGCTCCCATTAAACTTAAGCAAGGGAGAAGAGGAGAGTTGACAAGAATTGATACACACTTTCACTCAATATTCAAGCTCCTATTCAAACAGAATCTTACCAAGTTACTACATTACTCTGCTTTTTTTACTCTGTTATTGTTTTTGTTCTTGCCATTCATAAGGTTATTCTCTTTTTAATCTTTTTCTGTTTGAACTTCCCTTGAAATCATTTATTAAAAATGTATTAAAGCATGAGAAGCCAAATCAGTATCTACTTCAGCAACTTCAGTAAGATCCAGTAAATTACTCTCATATTCAACTCAATAACTACTACATAAGTGAAAAAAAAGAATATCACCCAAAAGTATATTGTCCTCAGTTAGAGACTACTCAGTTGAGTAGTTACTCAGTTGGAGTTACTACTGAAAAATCTTTTCTTTCTCATTTGACAGGCATGAGGCTTTTGAACTAGAGTGAACTTCCTTTCCTGCCCTTATCAAATAAATATGTAAGAGGAAGCAGTTTAGCAAATTTTTCAGCCCACGTTCTAAAAACTTACAATTTGGAAAACCTCTTGCTAGAGGTCTGCTTTTGCAGCCGAGAACCTATACCACTGCAAAGATTTATTCAGAGCCATAATATATCTTTACAAAGGATATATTCCAGTTCTTTAGGTAAAGCATACTGTTATATTTCAGGGAAGTAAGGTGGGCCAGGAAATCATTATGGTGTAAAAGGAACACATCAACTGCTGTAACCTTTCTGGCTGGCTGGCAGGCTGTCATATCTACAGAGTGTTTATCACCTCAGCTGTTCAGATGGGATGTGAATGCCTTAAGGGGATGAAATTTCTGTATTCTTTCCTTAGTTTTCCTAGTAGGTAGTCTTAGACTTGTACTACTGATTTGACTGTGCAATCTGTACTAAAGCAAATATAATGTCAACTTCTTGCAGTACAGGAAATAATCAGAAACTATTTTTAATTAATGGAATTTCTAGAGTTGATTATATACTTATTGTTTGTATCTAACACATTGAAGACTGGGGAGTAAGAGAAGAAGGAAGGAAGGGAGGGAGGGAGGGAGGAAGAAGAAAGAAAGACAAAAGAAAAAGAACAAGAAGAGAGAGAGAGAGAGAGAGAAGGAAGGGGGGGCAGAAAGAAAGGACATTTTTTACAGTTGATAATAGCTAACATGTCAAGGGAACAAAAACAAAGGTCAAACCAGAGTAAACAAGTCAATTTATTACAACTGAAGGGAAAAAAAAAAGGGCAGGGGGAATAAAGGAAAACCTCTATCTTGTTCCCCATGGAACTGAATGAAAAACCTATCCCATCATATCTGCAGATTGTAGGCTGGTGAATTTTACCGTACCCTACCTTTTGTCAGCCCATACCTTAACAATAAAGAAGAAAACTTGGCAGTCAGATCTATATTTTGTTTCTTATCTTTTCAAAAATTGTTTGTATTGTATTAGACACATCATTTGTGCATGCTTCTCTTTCACCAGCTATGTATTGATATTATCCTACTCAAAAACTATGTTCCAACATTAATTCTTTAATCACTGTAAATTACTTTGAGAACCTACTGTGAAGCTATGTCCATGTGTACTTAAGATTCAGAATATGTACAGATCCTCATAAACAATCACGTTTCAAGGGATTAATGAATTACTGTTTGTCAGATGAGGTGGAATGACTGGATATGCTCTGCAACTACAAAACAAACATGTTTCCTTTAGCTAGCCTAAAGAAAAAAAAAAGCAAATGTAAAATCTGAACTTTGGTTGGATGATAGCAGAACATATTTAGAAAAAAGAAAAAAAGCATCAAGACTAGGATTTTTAATACCTTGATTCAAGGTTTGGCTCTGCAAAAGATTTTTTTTTCATATTTTGGACAAGTTAATGTGTCTTTTAGCTTTCTACTCAGAGGGAGCTAAGCTTTTTGCAAGGTAAATCAATAAATGCATGAAGAATGCTCAGGTAGTATAATCAACATATGAAAAGAGATAAGTTTTTCTGGTCTTGCTGGACAGAGAAAAATGTTGCTTTATCTTTCTGTTGACTTTTGATTGACTTTGGAGCAGGTCGATAATCAGCTCTGTTCAAATAATGAAAATGTCTCTCTATATATAATTAGAAAATAGAACAACTCTGAAAAAATGTGGAAAAATCTCCAAATTACATTCACCTTGGCTGTTAATAGTTATATTTTTTTTTCTCCCACTGTTTTTTGCAAATTTTTGGTAGGATGCCTCATAAATTGTGGATAAGGCAATCAGATAGGGAATTCTCCCTCTACTCCAAATTCCTGCTGGCAAATGTTATCTTGAGTTTATTCTATTTTGAGTTAATCTTCTATTATTTAGTCCTTAACTCTTCCTTACATTTTGTAGATACCTTACTATCTTCAGACAACTGCAAATTCCTAAATATACTTAATTAATAACAGAATGTTAATAATTTGATTTACTGACATATTACAGCCCACTACCTCTAAGTGCTGGAGTCAAACAAATTTTTTATCATAGATTCAAGGCAGGTGGTGTCTGTTTCCTGAGTAACAGCTATTACTGGCAAAAGATTGTCCTTCCCAGAGTAAGAAATGGCCTCCTTATATCACTCCCTCTATATGCTGATGCTATAAAACTCCACATCCACACTGCATCAATAGAGCTCATTCTCTCTCTGTCCTGAGTCTAGATAATAACATTTTAAATTAGAGAACTTTAATTTAATCATTTAACTGTTGCAACCTTTATGCAGCTGACTGCCTGCCATTCCTCGGATATAGGAGGGAACTTAAATATATACCTTTACTACAAGACAAAACAAAGACAAAATTAAAGAAAGTGCCAAAAATTAGAAAGAAAAATCACCCATCCACTGCCAGAAAAGACATCTTGTCCTGGTTGCACCTGGGACAGAGTTAATTTTCTTCCTAGTAGCTGGTATAGTGCTGCGTCTACGCTACAGAACCAACCTGTGCTAGTATCAGTCGTCCCTATACAGAAGAAAAAATACACAAGAAAATCAGCTCGTTTAGTAAGGGCTGATGATGAGCCAGAGCCATTACGAGAACAGGAGGAGGAAGAGGCAGAACCCACAAATGAGATGGTAACCTCCCGATCCCTATCCGTGAGCGAGCTGCGAGATATGTGAAAAGATTTCAGTCGTCGTCCAGGCGAGCACATCGTCACCTGGCTGCTCCAATGCTGGGATAATGGGGCCAGTAGCCTGGAATTAGAGGGTAGGGAAGCCATGCAGCTGGGACCCCTTTCTAGGGAAGGGGGCATTGACAAAGCGATTGGAAAAGGGGCAAAAGCCCTCAGCCTCTGGAGGCGACTCCTGTCAGGTGTGAAGGAAAGGTATCCCTTCAAGGAAGATGTTATATATGTCAGCCAGGCAAGTGGACCACCATGGAGAGAGGTATCCAGTACCTGAGGGAATTAGCTGTGCTGGAGGTGATTTATAATGACCTGGACGACGAGCAGTTACCCAAAGATCCAGATGAAGTCCAGTGCACACGACCCATGTGGCGGAAGTTTGTACGGAGCGCACCATCATCGCATGCAAATTCATTGGCAGTAATGACCTGGAAAGATGAAGAGGGACCAACGGCGGATGAAATGGCTGGCCAACTCCAACAATATGAGGAAAGACTCTCTTCCTCCCTACAGGCCTGTGTCTCAGCTGTGGAGAAACTGTCCCAGAACATCCAGCAACTCAAAGAGGATATATCCTACTCCTCACCTGTATGGGCCAGTATCTCAGCCATTAGGAGCAAGCATCCCTCTGTTCAAGAGAGAAGATATAGTGGATACACACCACGGGCCACCCTGTGGTTTTATCTGCGTGACCACGGAGAGGACATGAGGAAGTGGGATGGAAAATCTACCTCGACCCTAGAGGCACGGGTACGTGAGTTGCAAGGAAAAACAACTACAAAAGGGGGTTCTCCCAGGAAAATTGCTGCTCCAGTTTCCAGTGAGCAGTTCCCCAGACAGAGCAGAAGGGCTGATTTTGCTTCCAATCTTAATAAAGGGATTTTTAATTCGCATTTACAAGAAGTGAGTAACGAATGCTATGACCAGGACTAGAGGGGCCCTGCCTCCAGCCAGGTGGAGGAGAGGGACAACCGGGTGTACTGGACTGTGTGGATTCAATGGCCTGGCACATCAGACCATATTAGGAGTATAAGGCTTTAGTAGACACCGGTGCACAGTGTACCCTCATGCTATCAAGCTGTAAAGGGGCAGAACCCATCTGTATTTCTGGAGTGACAGGGGGATCCCAAGAGCTGACTGTATTGGAGGCCGAAGTGAGCCTAACCGGGAAGGAGTGGCAGAAGCACCCCATTGTGACTGGCCCAGAGGCTCCGTGCATCCTTGGCACAGACTACCTCAGGAGAGGGTATTTCAAGGACCCAAAAGGGTACCGGTGGGCTTTTGGCATAGCTGCCTTGGAGACAGAGGAAATTAAACAGCTGTCTACCCTGCCTGGTCTTTCGGAGGACCCTTCTATTGTGGGGTTGCTGAGGGTCAAAGAACAACAGGTACCAACTGCTACCACAACAGTGCACCGGCGGCAATATCGCACCAACAGAGACGCCCTGATTCCCATCCATAAGCTGATTCGTCAGCTGGAGAGCCAAGGAGTGATTAGCAAGACTCACTCACCCTTTAACAGTCCCATATGGCCAGTGCGAAAGTTTAATGGAGAGTGGAGACTAACAGTAGACTATCGGGGCCTGAATGAAGTCACGCCACCAATGAGCGCTGCCGTGCCGGACATGCTAGAACTTCAATATGAATTGGAGTCAAAGGCAGCCAAGTGGTATGCCACCATTGATATCACTAATGCGTTTTTCTCAATTCCTTTGGCAGCAGAGTGCAGGCAACAGTTTGCTTTCACTTGGAGGGGAGTCCAGTACACCTGGAATCGACTGCCCCAGGGGTGGAAACACAGCCCCACCATTTGCCATGGACTGATCCAGACTGCATTGGAACAGGGTGGGGCTCTGGAACACCTGCAGTACATTGATGACATCATTGTGTGGGGCAACACAGCAGCAGAAGTTTTTGAGAAAGGGAAGAAAATAGTCCAAATCCTTCTGGAGGCCAGCTTTGCCATAAAACAAAGTAAGGTCAAGGGACCTGCACAGGAGATCCAGTTTTTAGGAATAACATGGCAAGATGGGCGTCGTCAGAACCCAATGGATGTAATCAACAAAATAACAGCCATGTCCCCACCAACCAGCAAAAAGGAAACACAAGCTTTCTTGGGCGTTGTGGGTTTTTGGAGAAGGCGTATTCCAAATTAACAGTCTGATCGTAAGCCCTCTCTATCAAGTGACCCAGAAGAATGATTTCAAATGGGGCCCTGAGCAACGACAAGCCTTTGAACAAATTAAGCAGGAGATAGTTCATGCAGTAGCCCTTGTTCCAGTCCAGGCAGGACAAGATGTAAAAAATGTGCTCTACACTGCAGCCGGGGAGAATGGCCCTGCCTGGAGCCTCTGGCAGAAAGCACCAGGGGAGACTCGAGGTTGACCCCTAGGGTTTTGGAGTTGTGTTATCAGGAGCCTCAGACAAGAATGCACCCAAGGACGTGACTTTCCAACTGTGACTGGCATATCCTGGGGGAGTGCAGATAAACCCATTGAAACTAAGGCAAAGAACCTGAGAAGACAAGACCACATCTTGAAGACAAGACTCAGAGTTCATGAAAAGAACACTAAGAGACACCTCTTCAATAACCACTAGGAATCACCAGGGACCGTCGAAGACCCCCCATGGAAGCCCTCGGAGACTCAGGCTGCATGTGTAAAGACTATGCAAATATGATGATTAATTCCAGGAAATAGAATGACTATGTATAGTAGTTCTGGGAAACCCAACGCGTATGTATGTAACGGGAATATAAGCTTTGACTGATGCAACATATGGCATGCACATTAGGTGGAACTATCCCCCGTGCATCCAGCGCTGCAATAAAGAGAATGCCTGCTTCTTAATGCTACATTGGTGTTAAAAGAGGTTTATTCCCAATTTCGGTGACAGGTGGGGATACAGAGGATCCGAGGGTGGCTATACTCCAACTGAAAAAGAGATATTGGCAGCATATGAAGGGGTTCGAGCCGCTTCAGAAGTGATTGGTACTGAAGCATGGCTCCTCCTGGCACCCCGACTGCCAGTGCTGGGCTGGACATTCAAAGGGAGGGACCCCTGTACACATCATGCAACTGATGCTACGTGGAGTAAGTGGGTTGCACTCATCACACAACATGCTCGAATAGGAAACCCCAGTTGCCCAGGAATCTTGGAAGTGATCGTGGACTGGCCAGAAGGCAAAGATTTTGGAATATCGCCAGAGGAGGAGGTGACGCATGCTGAGGAGGCCCCACTGTATAATAAACTACCAGAAAATGAGAAGCAATATGCCCTGTTCACTGATGGGTCCTGTCATCTTGTGGGGAAGCATCGGAGGTGGAAAGCTGCTGTATGGAGTCCTGTATGACAAGCTGCAGAAACTGCTGAAGGAGAAGGTGAATCGAGTCAGTTTGCAGAGGTGAAAGCCATCCAGCTGGCTTTAGATATTGCTGAACGAGAAAAGTGGCCAATGCTCTATCTCTATACTGCTTCATGGATGGTGGCAAATGCCCTGTGGGGGTGTGTCCTGGTTTCAGCTGGGATAGAGTTAATTTTCTTCTTTGTAGCTGGTATAGTGCTGTGTTTTGGATTTAGGATGAGAATAATTTTGAGAACACACTGATGTTTTGGTTCTTGCTAACTAGTGCTAAGTTGTTGCTACGTAGTGCTTACACTAGTCAATGACTTTTCAGCTTCCCATGCTCTGCCAGGTGCACAAGAAGCTGGGACGGAGCATAGCTAGGACAGCTGACGCAGACTGGCCAAAGGGCTATTCCATACCTCATGGCGTCATGCTCAGTATATAAGCTGGGGGAAGAAGGAAGGGGGGGATGTTCGGCGTGATGGTGTTTGTCTTCCCAAGTAACCGTTACACGTGATGGAGCCCTGCTTCCCTGGGGATGGCTGAACACCTGCCTGCCCATGGGAAGTAGTGAATGAATTCTTTGCTTTGCTTTTGTGCGCAGCTTTTGCTTTACCTATTAAACTGTCTTTATCTCAACCCATGAGTTTTCTCACTTTTACTCTTCTGATACTCTCCCCCATCCCACCAGGGGGGAGTGAGCGAGCAGCTGTGTGGTGCTTAGTTGCTGGCTGGGGTTAAACCACAACAGGGTGCTTACAGCAATGGAAGCAGAGCAACTGGCAGCGCAGAGGCAAACCCATCTGGGCTGCTGCATTGTGGCAAGATATTGCTGCCTGTCGTGGTTTAACCCCAGCCAGCAACTCAGCACCACGCAGCCGCTCGCTCACTCCCCCCCGGTGGGATGGGGGAGAGAATCAGAAGGGTAAAAGGGAGAAAACTCATGGGTTGAGATAAGAACAGTTTAATAATTGAAGTAAAATAAATTAGAACAGTTAAATAGGCAAAGCAAAAACCGTGCACGCAAACAAAACAAAACAAGGAATTCATTCACTACTTCCCATCGGCAGGCAGGTGTTCAGCCATCCCCAGGAAAGCAGGGCTCCATCACGCATAACGGTTACTTGGGAAGACAAACGCCATCATGCCCAATGTCCCCCCTTCCTTCTTCTTCCCCCAGCTTATATACTGAGCATGATGTCATATGGTATGGAATAGCCCTGTGGCCAGTCTGGGTCAGCCCTCCCCCCGGCTGTGCCCCCTCCCAGCTTCTTGTGCACCTGGCAGAGCATGGGCAGTTGAAAAGTCCTTTACCACTGTGAGCGCCACTTAGCAACTACTTAGCAAGAACAAAACGTCAGTGTATCATCGACATTGTTCTCATCCTAAACCCAAAACACAGCCCCATACCGGCTACCAAGACGAAAATTAACTCTATCCCAGCTGAAACCAGGACACTGCCCGGATAGAGAACCTGGCTGTAAAAGTATGTCACGTAGATGCTCACGTACCCAAGAGTCGGGCCACTGAAGAACATGAAAACAATCAGCAGGTGGATCAGGCTGCTAAGACTGAAGTGGATCTGGACTGGCAACGTAAGGGTGAATTATTTCTAGCTCGGTGGGCTCATGACACCTCAGGCCACCAAGGAAGAGATGCAACATATAGATGGGCTCGTGATCGAGGGGTGGACTTGACCATGGACACTATTGCACAGGTTATCCATGAATGCGAGACATGCGCTGCAATCAAGCAAGCCAAGCGGTTCAAGCCTCTCTGGTATGGAGGACGATGGCTGAAATATCAATATGGGAAGGCCTGGCAGATTGATTATATCACACTCCCACAAACCCGCCAAGGCAAGCGCCATGTGCTTACTAATGGTGGAAGCAACCACCGGATGGCTGGAAATATATCCCGTGCCCCGTGCCACGGCCCAGAACACTATCCTGGGCCTTGAAAAGCAAGTCCTATGGCGACATGGCACCCCAGAAAGAATTGAGTCAGACAACGGGACTCATTTCCAAAACAACCTCATAGACACCTGGGCCAAAGAGCATGGAATTGAGTGGGTATATCACATCCCCTATCATGCACCAGCCTCCAGGAAAATCGAACGATACAATGGACTGTTAAAGACTACACTGAGAGCCATGGGTGGTGGGACATTCAAACATTGGGATACACATTTAGCAAAAGCCACCTGGTTAGTCAACACTAGGGAATCTGCCAGTCGAGCTGGCCCTGCCCAATCAAGACTTATACGTACTGTAGAGGGGGATAAAGTCCCTGTAGTGCACCTAAAAGATATGACAGGGAAGACAGTCTGGGTTACTCCTGCCTCAAGCAGAGGTAAACCCATTTGTGGGATTGCTTTTGCTCAAGGACCTGGTTGCACTTGGTGGGTGATGTGGGAGGATGAGGAAGTCTGATGTGTACCTCAAGGGGATTTGATTTTGGGTGAAAATAGCCAATGAACTGAGTTGTATGATGTTAATTGCTATATAATACTGGATGTCATCACTTCAATGATCACTATGTGCCATATCAACAGTATACAGTCAGAATCACCCAAATTAATGAAGAATGAGGAAACCAAGCAAAGTGCAGAGGTGATAGAACCAGAACTGGCTTCAGCGGGCAACAGTCCAACACCACACACCATCTCTCCTGCCCTGAAAGACTGTTATGACAGATGAAGCCCAAAGTCATGAACTAAATGAACTCAATGAATGTTTTAGAGGGATAGCCTATAGACTAAGGAAATTATATCTATGTGTGTGTGTATATCTATACCTATCTCAAAAGACTGGAAAAGTGGTGGTGATTAATTGGAATGTATTGGAAAGTGTAAGACCTGGGCATGATGTATATGGTATGGAATAAGGGGTGGATATTGTCCTGGTTTCAGCTGGGATAGCGTTGATTTTTCTTTCTAGTAGCTGGTATAGGGCTGTGTTTTGGATTTAGGATGAGAATAATGTTGATAACACACTGATGTTTTGGTTCTTGCTGAGTAGAGTTTACACCAGTCAAGGACTTTTCAGCTTCCCATGCTCAGCCCGGTGTACAAGAAGCTGGGAGGGGGCACAGCCAGGACAGCTGACCCAGACTGGCCAAAGGGCTATTCCATACCATATGACGTCATGCTCAGTATATAAGCTGGGGGAAGAAGAAGGAAGGGGGGAGACATTGAGTATGATGCTGTTTGTCTTCCCAAGTAACCGTTACGCGTGATGGAGCCCTGCTTTCCTGGAGATGCCTGAACACCTGCCTGCCGATGGGAAGTGGTGAATGAATTCCTTGTTTTGATTTGTTTGCATGCGCAGCTTTTGCTTTACCTGTTTAACTGTTCTATTTTATTTTACTTCAATTATTAAACTGTTCTTATCTCAACCCACAAGTTTTCTCCCTTTTACCCTTCCGATTCTCTCCCCCATCCCACCATGGGGGGAGTGAGTGAGCGGCTGCGTGATGCTTAGTTGCTAAGAAGATGTAACATGGTTCAACCATGACACTAGGACATGTATAGACGTCTATAATGCAGAAATTTAAATTTTTCTTTGAATCTGGATTGGAATATTACCCAATAAATATTTTATTTTCTACCAAGGTTCAATTAGGTTGGCTAATTCAATTAGATAAAGATTTTTTTGGGAAAAAATCTTTTCAAAGGGAATTTTTTTAGGGTTTCTTTATTTTGATATATCCCTCTCTGCAGCATGGAAGATGCCTATTTCCATCTTTGAGTGCTTCTGAATATTAAAAAAACAAAACCTCATTAGCTGCTAATGCAGCATCTCTCCACTTCCACAGCAGAAATTAGCCAATGCAGAAAAAGAAATTATTACAGAATTACACAATAAATCACCTGTCCTTAACCAGTCAGTATTAATTCTTAAGTAAAGACATGGCTATTGCAAATCCAGGCAAAAGGCAAGGCACTCTGATCTCCTTCATGCCAAGAACACAGCAAATTCCAAATAAGTCATTTAGATAAAATGATTAAAGTTGTGACAATTCCTTTCACTGAGACTCAAATAAAAGCAAGTTATCTGTCTGTAATGGAACCTACTCTGCATAAGTTAGGTATCTCATTTGTGCCTAACTTTCAGGTGTTTTATGCATCTTTGAAGGCCTGCAGGAAAAGATCCTATCTGTCCAACATAGATAGCTAACTGTAGCCATGCAGAATCTCCTTTTGGATGTTTTCAAATACCTTTCTTCCTGTAGTGCTAGACAGCAAGCTTGGGAAATTTTTTTTCTGCCCATTGGGCAGAGAAGCTTCTTTTTTAAAGGATTTCCAGAAGCAAAGTTTCTATAAGACACAGATATGGAGCATCAAAGAGCATTCAGAACAAAACCAACATTCTCAATTGCCCAACATTTGATGATTTTCTAGACCTTTGAACAAGCCATTTTGAAGAAAAAGAGCATAAGCTGGCTTTAAAACTATCTGGGATGGTATCATGCTAGCTATGAAATGTAGACCTTCCTCAGAAGCTCTGACACTTGGATGGTGGATGATTTTACCAAATCCCATAAAACTCAGTGTTAGTATTTCAAAAAATGTCATCAGCTCTGGAGCTATAAGAATTTGGCAGCATAGTTTGGCAGTCTATGCATTAAAACCAGTTAAAAGTCAATTACTTCCTGGAACAAAATGGATGCGATGCATTCATTTCAGGTTTGGAATAAGTAATCCTCTGTATTTCACTCTGGCCGCAGAGGGGACAGTGCTTCTAGGCCACTGGGCTGAACTGCCTATATGTTTCATTCATCAATAAATTAAATGTATTTATTTACTTTAAGCCATTGCCAAGTGTACTGTGGGGACACATTTATCCAATAGATCCAGATCAAATAGATTCAGCCTGTTCACAGACTTCAGGAAAGTCTGAATCTAGACCCTGTTCATTGCCTGCATTTCGCATCAAAGGCAAGTCTGTATGGTTTTAGCCACTGAAAAGGTAAAGGGCAAAGCAGGAGCTTCACTCCCTGCCCTGAAGCCTTCCTTCATCACATACATATACACTCCATCATCATGTAGCAAAACTGTTCTTCAGGGATCAATTCTAAGAGCAAGAGGGCAGATCCTCCACCACTCAGCTGGGACTGCCAACCAGGGTATCAGGTAGTGCCAGCTGTGTGATGTGCACTTTGATGTTGTGCTCACTGGTTTGAGACTACCAGCTCAGTGGAGGATCACTGACATCCAGAAAGTGAAACAACTAGGTACAACTAAGCACAAGATTTTAAGTGGAGAGTTAGTGTGTGCTGTGAAGCAAAAGAAAGTGAAGGTAGGGAACAGCACATCCAGGCTCCTATCCTCTGTAGTATGTTGTCATTCAGCTGGCTTCTTTAAGATATTTCAGTGGAAGATCTGGCTTGTAAAATGTTAAGACAGCAATTCCTTTAATGCTTTATGATGTATCTTTATTTAAAATATGATATGAAGCAAATCATTGCTATGTCATTTTGCACGCTTGTTTGCTAATGAAAGAACAATAAGAGACATATAACAGTAAAGGATCATTTTCTGTAGGGAGTTAAACAATCCCCTGAGTATTCCAATCCTGTTAAAAACTGAAAGGAGAAGTGCTAGAAGAACCTAGAGCAAGCATGTTTCCTGAAAGTCAAAATGTCCCTATTTTCCAGGGTCCTTCCATCATTTCTGAAGGTTTCCAGGGTCATTGTGGATCTTTAATTAACTGGGGTTCTGATTAATTGTCTTGTTTCCTTAAGAACCTCTTCAATGGCATTATATGGATGGAGGTTTAAAGGGATCAATAAAGTTACATCAGGATCAACAGAGATTTCTGTAATCACCAATTTTTGTGCTAGAAATGGCATGAAACTGGAAAGCAGTGATGAGTGGTAGAGGATTGGGGATGGACTTGACAGAGTTAATCAGAAACATCCATGAGCCTGCGTGCCTTCATCTACCCCCAGGTCACATGCCTTCACATACACACACACACGTGCACACACACACACAGGCTGATCATACAGATACTCATATCTGCTGCTTGCACATGTGACAGTGATAAACAGGTTTCTGCTAGGAACAATTTAGCTGGTAATAAATCACTCTGGTAGGGGCTAGTGTACACAGGTGAATAGCCATGATGCAAGGATATAATTGTGCGTAATCAATGCAAACATGCTCTAGTGGAACGTGACAAAGACTTACTTAAATACATTTAGCTAAAGCCTAAAGGTTAAGGCAGAAGCAAGGTGATGGGGGTCTCGGATAACACCAGGATATCTTCCTAGTGTCATGACAAAGGGCAGCATGAGACAAGCTTTGGCTGAACTGGTGTTAGGAAAAATATGAAGGAATACTCTTTGTGTCAACATTCCTCAGGATTCCCCACCATCTCAGGAGCCTGGAAAATACAAAGTACAATACAGAGTACCTAGGGCAACTATAAATTATGATCAACTCCTGCAGAACAGAGAATAGCCTCCTAAGAAACTGCTTAGGACTTAGTTTTGGTGTCTCCACTGCCCCCAGTTGAAAACAGATTCTTTAATGAGAAAATGTTTTGTTAGAGTCATAAATTTCCCACAGAGATGTATTTGTTTCAATTAAACTTTCATTAGGACAAACATCTCAGGTCCTCAGTGGAATTTATGGGCAAAGCTCAAACTCTAGAAAAGATCCCATATCATAATAAAATAGTTAGGGTATTATGTTATGAAAGATCAAGCTAAAAACCTGGTCCTGATTAAATCAGATCAAGGAGAAAAAACATTCATGCTCCAGATGACTATTCTAATAGCCAAGGTAAATATGACAGTTCTTTTATTCTTTTCTGTAAGGGTTATTGTCATAGATTCACCCCAGTTAGCCTAGTCTGCAGTCAGAGGAGAGAGGTGTTTTTTCTCCAGAGGTAGCTTCAGGCCATCCAAAATTTGACTGACCTTTCAATTGCTTCTCTCTTACATTTAACTCTCCAGGGATAACAGAGCAGCTAAGCATCCTGTATTAAGGCCTAAGAATACATGAGATAGACTATTCCATTTTAGGAAACTATATCAACACATAGTGGACTGAGTGACCGATAGATGTTAACCTGCAAGAGTGATTAGAAAGCTCACTTGAGAGGTGGGTGACCCAGTGTCAAACCTCTGTAAATAAATCAGACATTCTGCTGGCCTAATGCAACAGTCCTTCTTTTCCTGCTTTTGAGTGCCTTTTTTTTTTTTTTTTGGAGCTATTGGTTTCAGATTAGGACAGGACATGAACATTTTTGGGAATATCAGGAAAATAATTATTACAGTACAGGAAAACCATCTCTTTCTTGGATCTATATACAAAGAAACAGACACATCTTTGCTCTTTCTGGTCAGTAAGATAAAAAGGTATTAAAAGCACTGTTCTGGTGCAAGATGTTGTATAGATTTCTTTTAAAAAAATGCAAGCTATGATCTGCAACTGGCAAATTGTCCTATTAGTGTAAGTTTAAAGAAAAGGATTGAAAGGTGCAAATTGGAAGGAAACTTGCTCCCAGGAATCAATAGGTCCAGAAGAGTCTATTATAATAACATCATGTCCCTGAGAGGGCATCAGAGATAAGTATGTTATTGTTAAATTAGGTGGCTCCATCTTTGCAAGGAAAACAGAAATGTAATGTTTGCTAATTGAACTATAAAAATAATAATTATCTTTGATGTAGGGGAAGGTAAAGTCACTCAGCAATGGCTCTGATTGTATAAATTGAAGCTGTTATCATCAGAGCCCAAACTAGATTAGAAGTGAGCTTCTCAAATTATATTTGGATGATACCAAACATACACAAGGCTTTGAATGTTTTCAGTACGTGAGAAACAGCTTTTCTCTTCCTCCCTCTCTCACCAAACAGCCACGTGTTCTTAACTGTAGCAGCATCTCCTTTGCAGTAGCGTACATTTATTTAACCAGCTTCATTCCAACTGCAAATTTTTCCTGCGGAAAATGCAGTTTACAAAACAGTATTAACTTAGGGGACATTCTGCTTTAGTGAAACTATATTGGTTATGATTCCTTCCTGGCTCAGGATTTGTTTAAGGAGTGTTGCCATGATTTGAAATGGGGGATGGTGGGTGGAGGTGGTGTTTATTCAGAATGCTGGGTCCTAATTTCACTTCTGATGCTATCAATCAGTTATTAATTCTCTACTGTTTATAAAGGGGTAGAGCCAAGGATTGAGTGTTACTGAATAAGCCAGTTGTGAAAGGAATTTATGAGGAATCAAACAGAAGATTTTGGCAAAGGATTATGATTTTTTTTTCAGTTCAGTGTTATGCACAATACTGTGTTACCTTGTGGTGAAATATTAGTTCTGACTTGGAACAGTGAAGCCATTTATTAATTTTCTTCTCAAAAGCATAAAGAACTCCTGTATTTGAACTACATTCAAAACCAAGAGATTTTACACTGGAAGAGTAAACACCAGATCTCTTTGATTTTATGAAGAACCATAGAGTGTAAAAATTCTTTGGCAAACAAGGACTATGTTCTTTGATTCTAGGAAGAAAAATCCATTAAAAAAAACAGAGGGTGAGGGAAGCATTGGAGTGGGAGGTTGGCAGCTAATGGCCAGCATAAACAGCACATTGAATCACTTTTCCCTATGACTAGAGACAGAGTGGTGAGCAGATGATATATTGTCAGAAAGAAAAGGACTAGCAAGAATTCTGCATACCTGGCCATTTCTGGTCTCAACAGATCTTCAATATGGAAAATGAGGAAAACAGTCTAAAGACACAGTTGAGCAATAAACTGGAAATATATAAATATAATGTACAGTTGTAGATAATGGTTCCACTCAAATCCTAGTAAAATGAGGTGTCCATCTGAATGAGACAACCAAAGTTTGTGAGATATTTTTTACTATGGGGAATAGAAACAATATTCTAAAATGCAAAGAGTAGGATAGCCTGACGTCTTCCCAGACCAAGGCACTAGAGACATGGATAAAAACTTGTGGAAAATTCTGAAGTTTGCGTGCAAAGGTCTTTTAGCTGTTACTGATGGTGTATATTCTCTTTAATGGCAATGCTTCTGGAACGTTGCACAATGTATATAAGAGATTTCAGGGATCTTAAAAGAAGGCTACAACAGAAGACTACACATCTAATTTTCTTGGAAATCCTTTCTGCCTTGTAAAGGCAAAACACATAAAAGAGAAGTTTCTGGAAGTGAAAAACAGTGTAAGTATGGTCCTCCTAAATTTACAATACTTTGGTCAACCAAATTTGTGCATGTTCTGTGTTAAATGAGAGCTCTTAAACTTTGGATGACTCTCTTTCAGAAATTAAAAAAAACCTTCTGGACCAGCAAGCTGCCTAGAAAAGACCAGAGTGCAAAATTATTTCCCCATACGACAAAATACCCATTTAAAAACACTTCTCTATGCCATATTTGGCTGAAAGTTTCATATTTGTGTGCATGTGTGTGGGTATATATTTAAATGAGGGTAAGAGTGTGAGTGAGGTGTGCCAAAAAGACATGCCAAAATTGTATTGGCTCAAATATTTTTCTTATACCATATAGAATATCAAACCCTACTTTAAATTATTACTTAATTTGTATATCCACAACTAAACATATATGCAAGCAAACATGCCCACTGGAAAACCCATAATAAGAAAGACTGAAAGCTGATTACTTAAAAAGAAAAAAAATTCCTACAGATTAGAACACTCTCATGGGAAACTGTATTCAAAACTGAATATATGTCTTAGCTAGTGGCTACTCTAGACTTGTGCTTCTGACCATAAATTATCCTGGGTATTAAAATCTTTTTAGATGAGAGTTTAATTGAAACCTGTATATCCTTGTGTAAAGTTTTAGTTTTGGCCAATTAGTTTATTCTTTCTGATTAAAACCAAATTAGTACAAAGAAATAATTCTAAATAATTGTAGTCAGGCAGGTGTTAAACTAAGAAAAAAAAAAGGTGAAAAGCAGGAACGAACATGTACTCAGAACAAAATCAGAATGTTGAGAACCAAATTAATGAAGACATCGAAGGACATGAGAAGAAGAAATTATTTAATTGCCTGTACACCACTGCTTGGAGCCTGGATAATAAACACAGGGAATTGGAATTGCTCATTTATGAGCATAAATTTGACCTAGTTGGTATTACTGAAACCTGGTGGGAAGAGTTGCATGACTAGAATTTTAAAGTGGATATAACCTTTTAAAGAAGGATACAGTGGACAAGGGAGAAAGGAGAATGGCAACCTATCTATCTTAAAAAAAAAAAAAAAAAGGAAATTTTAATTGACTAGTACTTATGAATCAATGCATTTCTGACCTGTAGTTGGGGAAAAGATAGAAGTTGTTTTCAGATCACTGGGTGATGGAACTGAAATACTTTGCATTCAAACAGTAATTATAGAGAAAGTGGAGGAGGACATCACCAAAATCCCAGTATTTACATTCAAGAGTTTCAAAAGAGCTGGGTGAAGTTTCCTCTGGAATGTAATGGATAACAGGGACTCTTGTGGCACAGAAAAATCCCCAAAGATCTGGAAAAACTGAAGGTACAGAAACATTTAGAAAGGAAAATGGGATGACCCTGATAAATGTCCTTTTGTCAGTTTAAAGTTAACCTAAGGCAAACAATAAAACGGCTAATATGAGATTTAATTAACAAACATAGAATTAAAGGAAGGTAATATAACTAATATCAGATAAAACTGGTTTATAAAAATAGACCTACAGTAATTTGATGCCTTTTTGTAAAGTACGAGTGAAGAGTGATGATGCCAATTCTGATTATCTAATGTTTAAACTTCCAAAGATTCAATCTGATATCAGAAATGGTTTTGTCAAGAAATAAGAGCACTATAAAATCAACATGTTATCTTAAAAATAGGCTAGGTCTCAAACTGAAATGAAATCGAGGCATCCCCATAAAGCAGGCATGCTTTTGAGCAGATCATCATCCCTGGATATGTTTTCTTAATGGGGAGCATTAAAAAAAACAAAGAGCAAAAGCCTTTGGAACTGGTCGCTTGACAAGTGAACAGCACACACAGAGAAATATATGCATCTATATATATTTGAATGTGCATATATGTATAAATATACAGTATGAAATATAAAACTATACTTCTAGAAATTAAGAACATAAGCTATTATTAGAGAGCAAGGAAACTCAACTTTGAGAATGGGTGATTCTGGAAAGGACTTCATCATAGTGGTCATAAGGGTTAGTACGAACACTGAACATACAAAGAGGGCAAATTAGACCAAACCAATTGCAATATTTTTTTATTTAACACTGGTATAGCTGTAATTGGAATACTGTGCTCATTTTTTATCTCTGCAGATCAATAAGGAGATCTGCAAATTAGAAAGCAAGCAGAGAAGAACCACAAAATTGAGTGAAAGCCTGTTTTTATTGCTAGACTCAAGGAGCTCCATCTGGTTAGGTAAACAGAAAAAAGCTAAAGGTATGACTGGGCCTAAGACAGTCATCCACCTTTGATCTACACTTCTAACAGTTATCAAAGTCTAAGACTGTTTGCTTTATCATAGAGGTGTCTCTATCAGTGATTCACTAGGCTGAAATGAACCACCCTCCAGAGGAGCCTATTTCTGACTGCACTGACTACAAAGGGAGCTGAGCCAATTAGCTTTGGCTAAGCCAACACTTAAAGTTAACTGAGATGAATCCTGCTTTAAATGTCCTTACAAGGAGCAGAAGTTTGCTAATAGAAGGCTCTTCAGCTTAGTTAGCAGACGTATGAAATCCAGATGCTGAATACTGAGCAAATGTATTTTCCATCCACCTGGTACTTTAACCATTCTTGATAAGTCTCTGTATTTCTTCTCCAACTACAGGGGAAAACTGAGGTGATTACACCTGGAAGTATTTCATTTTGGTACTTGAAGTTAGATCAGATCACTTTAAGCTATTTAGACTAGAAGTTGTGTGTGGTTTTTTCCTTCCTTTTTGTTCTATAAAAGCAGTCTTCCACCGTTCAACAAATTTACAGTGCATTGTTATGTGTGCTCCCTTCCTAAGAACTTCTAAGTGAAAACAGTAAGGTTTCCATTTGTTTCTCTTACCTAAAATAAATCACCTAATTTAAATGAGTGTTGATTTAGTGAATTTCTATAGTTTGTGTTTTTCAATAAGTCTTACTACAATGATCCCACCTGACTTCAGAGGTCATTTTCTCTGCTTATTGGTGAGCTTGAACCCCAATTGACAGAACAGCATCAAATATGAATCAGTTTCTAGTTCAAGTATATTATGAAATGACACTTTAAAAAAAAAAAAAGTCCAGTAAATGGAAAGGCTGTTTTTTGTTTGCTTCAAGACAAATAACATTATTACTGCAATAGTTGTTTTTAAAGGACATCTTGCATTTTTACTCCAAATTTCTCTCAGTGTCTCAGGATGTAATTAGCGCTAATCATCCTCTACTCCTGGTAAAATAACTGAGCAAAATTCCATTACCTTTCCAGCCAAAAAGGGTTTCTGCTTGCCAGCTTCTTTATACTAATGCTTTCAGCCTTGTAAATGGAATGGAAGACACATAAATAAAGTGGAAATCTGAAGAGAACACTTCTGGACATTAAGGGTGGTTTGAAGCAGTTCTGTAAATGTGAGGGCATGTCTCCATGGGCGGAGCCCCTACTTGAAACTTAAAAGACATAAACCATCAGAGGTACAGAAGCTGTGTAGTTGTATTAACACACTGCAGTAACCAAGATAATATGTAATTTTCTAGGTACAAAGTTACTGCAGTGAGGAGCTTTTGGGTCAGATTTGGCTGAGAGCCAGTCAGCTGGGAGCATTACTACATACTGCACAAGACTTTCTCCAGCAAGCCATGGACACATGGTCTTTGTGGTTGTTTGTTTTCATGAGAATATGCAGGAAAATTAAGGAAAACTAACAATGTGTGTGAAGGCAAAGCACGTAAATTGTGTTAGAGAGTTGCTTGGCTTTGCAAAGATGCTTCAATTCACATGAAGCCTCCATTTCCAGTGGTATCTTACCCTGTTAATAGAGAGTTCTTTTAGCAAAGTAGAACCTTCTAAACTTGTTTCCATGTCTGCCTGGCAGTTCAGTTCAGCACAAATTGCAGCAATTGTTAAGGCCATTAAAATGCCTGATGATCATCACAGCTCTGAGTGCTGTATCTTAGTTTGAATCCTTCCATTTTCTTTAATCTCCCTTATAGCCTTTTGATTTCTAGGAAATGCCATTGATTTAAAACCAAATAAAGCAAGTGGAAAAGTTAAAGTACCCTTGCATAACAGTTGGATTAGGTTCTTATTTTAAATTAACCAGCAACATTCTGCAAGTTTACATTAGAGAACGAGAATATATCTCTTTGGGCAGCTCCAGGAACAGTGCTGCAAAGTTATCATCTGAATGGGAAAGGTTAGATTTTGTCCAAGGCAGGACTAGACAGCCCTAGTTTCTAATCCAGTTTGCAAATTCCCATGTTCCGAAGAGCTTGAAAAATTCCTTAAACATACAATAAATCATTTCTATTTTCTTTTTTCCCTATAAATATTATCCTTCCTGAGATCAAATATTCACTGCTGTAGAATCCTGAAAATCAAAATCTACATTGCCACCACTGTGTCCTTTTATAAATCCCCACTTAAAACACTACCTGTTCTGTGATGCCTACAAATCACTGCCATCTAGTATTGTTTAGAGATCAATAGAGCTGTGGCAGTTTAAGGAGTTATCGCTTGTCAGCTGAGCAAAGTAACTGTTTGTTCATATATTCTTAGCCTACTCCAAATGAAAAGTGAGTTAACATAACTTTCTTTGGTGAAGTGAAAATTAAGCGACACTACCTAGCAATTTGAGTGCACAGAGAATACAAATTTTAGGTACTTACCAGAAATAACCTTGTTACTTTACATTTGGCAACCCAAGCTGCTGGTATAAATCTACCTATATTGGATTCCTAAATCTGGTGCTATTTACAAGCACTTAGACAAGCAAAGAATTTAAATTAGACAAATTCTTTTTTTTATTGTAATGTATTTTCCTCTCTCTGGACCTCATTTGATGCTTTACTTACTTGTCTGATATTATTGAAATCTTAATTTAAGAATTTTAACAGCAAGGATTGTTTTTGTGTTTGCTGCTTTGTTTGATAATTATGCTTCAAATCATCAGCAAGGTAAAGAAATTAAGAGTGAATGTCAAAGAAGAAAAGTCACTATTTACCATCCAAAAAGAAAGAGATGGCCTCAGAAACTGAAGTAATAGAAATAACAGTGGGTCAGAGATTGCATGCTGAAGGATTAAAAAAATGTAAATTTACAAAAAGCCAGGAATTTACTTATTTGTTAAAGTCCAAAGGAAGAGAAAAACTTGCTTGTCTTACTTGATTACAGCTTGACTTTGAAGGATCCATGTGGCTATGGAAAAAGTAAATGCAGTCCTAACAGATGTGAAATGAATTTTCTGTAGTAGTGGTAAGGAAGAGCTAATGTTATACAAGTCATTTATGTGATCTCCTCTAGAATATCAAATTCCATCCTTGCCACTTTTACTCAGAAAAAGACTTGGATACAGAAAGAGGATCTCCAGAGCAATAGAAAGACTGTTAAAATAAGGAGAGAGATTTTTGAGATCGGAAAGGAAACCTCTGGAGGATCCACAGAACATAACGGGCATCACTAAATGCTCTGTATCTCTACTTCTAGTTTCTGGAATTAAAAATTGACATGTTAATTCCATCCTGGGTATTCAGCACCCTGGTAGGTGCTTCAGCTCACAGAAGATACTTATATCTATGGGAGGATGCTTTGATGGAGTCTACCAGGCCGATGGTTCTCCAGCAGACACTGCCCAAACATAACTTTCCTTTAATCTGGATTCTGGCTTCTATTCCAAAATACCATGCCACATGGCTGAATGTTGTTTAGCTGCAATATAAACTTTTCAGAAAACCCAGTCTATTCACTAGGTGGATAAAGAGGTGCACACATAAACTAGAAATCTTTCCACAGAAACCAATTAAATTACATTAGTGCAAGACCAGGAGAGAGGCATTTTGATGCTTTGTGCACCCTCAATATGCAGTATTGCAAACATGGACTAAAGGGAATGTGATGAATCTGATCCTGTCATATAAATCTGGAAGCCAGGGCCTTAATCATAAACTGACATTCTTTGTATCTAACTGAAAACTCAATGCAAGGGAAAGCTCCAGAAGTACTCTCCTAAGCTGTGAGGCTCCTCTTCCCTGCAGCTGTGACAGTGTTAATAGCCACGCAGCTAATCTTTTCTTGTACTCCCACAGCACAGACCCTGACTTCACACTCTCCTGTTTCTTCCTTTGTCTTTTTTAATTAATAATCATCAAAATGTGTCTGGATGGTTCTCCTCTCTCTTTGCCACTCTCCCAACACCCACACTCACTCACTCAGCAAGGGGGAGAGAAGAAAGGCAGGCGGGGTGGGGGGTGGGGGAGATGCCAGCTTTAAATTAACGGAGACAATTACAGTTGACATAATGATACCACATAATCCTAGCAATTAAGTCACAGAGCAGCACAGCGAGTTCATTCTCAATGCTTGGGGCATTGCTTTCCCTCTTCCCCTCCCTGCCTTCCGCTGCATGTAGGAAACAAGGGATTATAGAAGGTGCCGTTCTCATTAAGGAGCCTGTTCTTAAAAACTTTAACCATCCTGGCTCTCATGTATGGATGTGCAAGCTAGACGAAGCCATCTATCTGTTCAGTCCATTGGCTGACAGCAGATGAATTTGCACAGGACTGGCACTTGGATTTACCCTGGGGGGGAGAGCTGAGGCTGAGGCTGCACACAGCTGTGCCATCTGTTCCAATAATACCACATTACTCTCTAAACTCAGTAATGAAGGCTCTTGAGTAATCTTTCATCAGAATGATTTCATGGCACTAAAAATGCATTTCAATACATAGCTTGTTTAAATATTTAACCCTCTTTGGCTTTGAGAAATTGATTCAGATCCACAGTGTTTATATGTGTAAGAAACATTGATTTTCATATGTAGGCCTGCATTAATTCATGAAGATGTGAGCATGCACAGAGAAAGAGTGAGCTGTGATAAATGGACTCTCAAACTTTGGAATGTGACTGGGGACAATTGGTCTTCTGACTTTCATTTTCCTCAGTGTGAACTTTTCCTTTGGAAGACATTTAGGTTGGACTAAATAATCCAAGCATAATTCCAGCTTTGGCTGGAACTCAGGAAAAAAAGGAGAGCTTACCATCTTTGGAAGAAGAGGCAGGTGACTCAGGAGGACTACAAGGATGTTATGAGGTTATGCAGGGAGAAGATTAGAAAGGCAAAGGCCCAGCTAGAAATTAAACTGGCCACCGCTGTTAAAGATAACAAAAAATGTTTTTACAAATATATCAGCGACAAAAGGAGGGCCAGGGAGAATCTCCGTCCTTTGTTGGATGTGGAGGGAAACATCGCCACAAAGGATGAGGAGAAGGCTGAGGTACTTAATGCCTTCTTTGCCTCAGTCTTTAATAGTCACACTGGTCGTCCTGGGGGTTTTCAGGCCCCTGAGCTGGGAGATGGAGATAGGAAGCAGAGTGAAGTCCCAATAATCAAAGAGGTAACAGTCACCGACCTGCTCCTCCACCTGGATGCTCACAAGTCTTTGGAGTCAGATGGGATCCACCCAAGGATACTGAGGGAGCTGGCAGAGGAGCTTGCCAAGCCACTCTCCGTCATTCATCAGCAGTCCTGGTCAACCAGGGAGGTCCCAGATGACTGGAAGTTAGCAAATGTGACGCCTCTCTACAAGAAGGGTTGGAAGGAGGATCCGGGGAACTACAGGCCTGTCAGCCTGACCTCGGTGCCAGGGAAGGTCATGGAGCAGATCATCCTGAGTGCCATTACACAGCACATGTGGGACAACCAGGGGATCAGGCTCAGCCAGCATGGGTTTATGAAAGGGAGGTCCTGCTTCACTAACCTGGTCTCCTTCTATGACAAGGTGACCCGCTTAGTGGATGAGGGGAAGGCTGTGGATGTTGTCTACTTGGACTTTAGTAAGGCCTTTGACATGGTCTCCCACAGCATTCTCCTGGAGAAGCTGGCTGCACATGGCTTGGATAAGTGCACTCTCCACTGGGTTAAAAACTGGCTGGACGGCCGAGCCCAGAGAGTGGTGGTGAATGGAGTCAAATCCAGTTGGCGGCCAGTCACGAGTGGTGTTCCCCAGGGCTCAGTATTGGGGCCAGATCTGTTCAACATCTTCATTGATGATCTGGATGAGGGGATTGAGTGCACCCTCAGTAAGTTTGCAGATGACACCAAGCTGGGTGGAAGTGTTGATCTGCTGGAGGGTAGGAAGGCCCTGCAGAGGGACCTGGACAGGCTGGATTGTTGGGCCGGGGCCAACTGTATGAGGGTCAACAAGGCTAAGTGCCAGGTCCTGCACTTGGGTCACAACAACCCCATGCAACGCTACAGGCTTGGGGAAGAGTGGCTGGAGAGCTGCCTGGCTGAAAAGGACCTGGGGGTGTTGGTGTGGCCAGCAGGACCAGGGAGGTGATAGTGCCCCTGTACTGGGCACTGGTGAGGCCGCACCTCGAGTACTGTGTTCCGTTTTGGGCCCCTCACTGCAAGAAGGACATGGAGGTGCTGGATTGTGTCCAGAGGAGGGCAACAAAGTTGGTGAAGGGTCTAGAGAACAAGTCATATGAGGAGTGGCTGAGGGAGCTGGGGTTGTTTAGCCTGGAGAAGAGGAGGCTGAGGGGAGACCTTATTGCTCTCTACAACTACCTGAAAGGAGGTTGTAGCGAGGTGGGGGTCGATCTCTTCTCCCTAGTAACAAGCGATAGGACTAGAGGAAATGGCCTCAAGCTGCGCCAGGGGAAATTTAGGTTGGATATTAGAAAAAACTTCTTCACCGAAAGGGTAGTCAGGCATTGGAACAGGCTGCCCAGGGAAGTGGTTGAGTCTCCATCCCTGGAGTTATTTAAAAGGCGGGTAGACGTGGTGCTTGAGGACATGGTTTAGTGGTGGACTTGGCAGTGCTAGGTTAACGGTTGGACTCGATGATCTTAAGGCCTGTCCGTTCTAAAGAGCTTGTAGCCATCCATTGCATCACTTCAGTTATCTAATCAAGTTGCTGATATGGCTCATGTGGCTTTAGTGATTTTAGATCAGAGAAGGTGCCAAGGGCTTTTTTTTGTTGTTGTTTGGGGTTTTGTCTTTATTTTGTCTTCATGTGAGTGAAGCTTGCGTGCAGACAAAGACTGGGACTCTCCATAGAACAGATCTCTTGAAGGAATTAAATTTTGTGGTACTTCATTAACGTAGTCTGTACGTGAATCTACTAAGTCTGGAGAAGAACAAAACTGAATGGATCCCAACTTGGACTGCATTTTTGGTCTGTCTTGTTTGTTTTGGCTAATGTGCGAAATAACCTTATAGTGTAAAGTTAAAGACAAAGGAGCTTGGAGGTAGTAGCAATTTGGACAGCCTTCGTTTTGCCTACAAGGGTAGGCTGCCTGAAAAGAACCCACTATCACTAGCCCCTTTTAAAGAACCCCATCTTCTTCATTAAGAAAAATAATCAAAAGCTCTAATTTATTTCCAGAATCCTGGTCTGAGGAACATCTTTATTACTTATGGCCAATTGGAATACTAAGGTATGGAAACTATGACTCAGGTAGTGTTGTACCACTATTAAAACCTCCTGCTGCAGCATAGTTGGACCATTTCTGAGGATGGCAAGTGTGCAATCCCATAGTCAATTGTGTTCAGCCTGGACAATGATGTTGGAGAAAAAAAGGTCTGAGAGAAAGGGAGAACATTAAAATCTGTTGGAGTAGCCACAGCAACCTAAAGGCAAATTACTTATTTTAAATTATATATGGATCTACCCATCTGTTGTATAAAAAGAAAGGTGATAACTCCTTCCAAAAATAAAAATTTCTCCATATCTGTGGTTGGTAGTGTTATGGATCATTCATTTTATCTGATGGATGATATTCCAGCTAGACTCCTTGACCTTAGCATTACTCTTTGGTTTGCTTTGGACTTCCCTAGGGATTTTTTCTTGTTTGGTTGAATTTCTGAATGTTTTTTTTTCTATTTTTTTTTTTTTTTCCAAATCAGACACTATTCACACTGAAATCTAGAAAAAAGGATTTGAGGTTATGAATTACTGCCTCTTAATGCAAATATCCTTTTTGAAATATACAGTCAGAATTATTGATCTAATTTAAGTGTCTAAAAGTTAGATGTGTAAGTAAGTCTGACCAGCAGTCTATGCTCCTGTTATATCCAATGGAGAGAAACCAGCACTTTTCAAGGGTAATAGTGGCTGGATGCATATGACAGCTGTTATCCACCTACCTTACAGAATAACCCAAAGTTATACAAGTTCTCATTGTAAGAGAGTGACTTGTTCAAAAATTGTGCATTGAATTAATGACAATAAAACCCAGGTTCCTTGAATTCTACATCTGTATCATAGTCATTAGGGCAGGCAACCTAACGACTACTTAGTAGAATAGAATGTGTTACTAAACAGTCTTTTACACAGACAAATCTGTTGTTCAACTAAGTTATTAAGATATGTTCAAGAGTAAGAGCAGAACATTCAAATAAAATTCATAAGAGCCATTTTGCTTGCCTGAATGAACTCAGGGTTCTGCTATACATAGTTGGTTTAATCAGGTGGAATGTACTTGCAGTGTTAATTGTGTACGTTTGGATATGTCTCACCTGCAAAATTTCTGAGTGTATCAGCTAGTTCAGAATATGTAAACATATATCCACTCTATCAAGGAGATGTTTGGGTTTCTTGTTTGTTTGTTGTAATGGTATATATCACTATAATGCATAGGAACACACACCATGGGAAGGGATCTCTGTCACAGAAATCAGTCCCCTGTTGTCATAGGAAACTAAGGTATATAATGTCATCAACAAACTGGTCACAATTAATCTTAAAAAAAAAAAAAAAAAAAAGCCAGCAAGCAAAAAATAGCAAATAAATCTCAGATTACCTAGGTCATTTGCACTCACTGTTTCTGCTAGAAGGCTCTTCCAGAATAACACTTCTCTGATGGTTAGCAATTTCTTTAACTTCCAGAAGAAATATCTTTGGTTAGTCATTTGTATTAAATAATACCTCAGTTTGCCAGGACATTAGTAAAACTAAGTGAACTACTATGATAGTGTTTATTTCTTTAACATGAAACAGTTTATTCCCTCTCTGCTTTCATTTTGCTAACCAAACAAATCAAATTAATTTCATAAAATAAATTATCCTTTCCTAGATCATTCCTGGAGTTTTTCAACAGCTTGATCCAATTTGGCATTTATGTTCCTTGGACAAGTGTGATCACATTTGTGGGCAGTTCTCCCAAATGCTGTATGAGTTGCATTAATATTCTCTCTACTTTGATTTCACTTTTTTTTTATTACAAAAATGTCAACTCAGCCTCTCTCTTTCTCTTTTCAGAGTTGCCTAACATTGTTCTGGGATTGTCATAGATATCTTCTCAACCCCTGGATGGGTGCAGCCTTAGACTGTACTAGTCCGTCCTTCTTCCCTTAAAGAAGTCTGTTTTAGCCCATATATGATGCAATCCAACAAAATAAAACCATTGAGATCTCAGTGAAGGAAGTAAGTTTATTGGGAATCTGGGGTAAATTTTTAGGACTGGGCAGAAGGATATTAATGAGTTTTAGTAAGAGGGTTTGGAGGTTTTCAGAACATGAGTTGAGGGCTAGAGAGAGAGCTGTGACTGGAGAGGCCGTTCTTTCAGCATTGGTGGAGCCAGTACAGAGTTCCTGAGGCCACCTAAAACTTTGTGTCTATCAATCACCACCATGGTTATCACTTCCTCCTTCAGTTTAAGCATTTTCAGACTCGTGTGAGTGGAGCCAGTATCCTCCTGCCCTATAATCATGATCTCTTTTTGGCTGGTGCTAAAGGACATTAAAAACAAAGTTTTGTCAAAAAAAAAAAAAATAGGTAAGTTTTGATACCCTTATTAGAAACTAAGCCACACAAACCTCACAGTAGGATGAAGTAGGGAAGAAAAGGGATAAAGAAAGCCCTTTAAGGTTTCCTTGTGCCTTAGACAAGGTTGAAATCTTGACAGGCCTCCTCCACTCCTGACTGCACAGGGAGGGAACACCTAAACACTAAGTGAAACCCTACACATGTTGGATTTTTGCAGGGGATGTCTGGTATTTGCAGGTACCTGACTGAATTTCCAGCGAATGCCTAGCAGGTCATTTCAGTTGTCAGCCCCAAGCAGGTAATAATAATTTATCAGCTCCTTGTTCACGTTCACAGCTGATCTCTCACCAGTGCATTTCTATAAATATTGCTCTTATTTATCTGGATGTATTTTGAATTAGCAGCTTATTTTATTTTGTAGTATTTGTATTTGTATTTACTTATTTATTTGGTTTACGCAGGCAGGCTAAATAACAAGATAGTGTTTATAACTCTGTCCTTACAAGTGACACCATGAATGGAAACCTCAGCATAGCCACTGCTTCCATTGACGTCAACAGTGACAATTGCATTAATAGCGAGTCATGGCAGTCTCATCGGAAATTTGCCTAGGAATTATAGTATGGGAGCTGAGAGCCATTGTTTCATAAAAAATAAAGAAACCTATAATTTTATTGAAAGCAGAAGGGCACAAAAATGACATTGTTTAGAAACTACTCGAAATAATAGCCATTATGTCACCAGGCTTGTCAACCTTTATGTCAGCTCAAGAAAGCTGCAAAGAAAAAAAAATCTGTAGGTGCTCAGACAATTATAACATTGGACTTGAGAGGTTACATGGGGTCTTAGGAAGAATCTTAAAGCTGCTGTGTTTTTGTAACACTTCTCCCAACTAAGTTTAAATTCAGAGCTAGGGTAGGGAGGCAGTAAGAAGGTTGTTAAATGATACAGATTGGATTATTAAATAAAATTAAATAAAATTAAATAAAATTAAATATTTTAGATTGGTGTTTCTATGCTAAGGAACAATTTTAATTCTCAAGTCTGCAATTCTGTTTCTTGGCTAATCTGGAACTATATTCAGTTTGCTAAAAGAAGGATCATTTCACTTAATTCTGCTCAGCGAGAATTTACTTCCTGTGAGAGAGGTGGGTTTTTCAGGCTATTTCATATGAAGAAAAATGGCTTCTACACAATGAATTCTCCAAACATTTCAAAGGTCACATTTGATTCTGTTCTTCAGAGTATGATATAAAAGGCCTGGGATATCTAATAGATTTTTCCACTGTCCTGTATGCTGCACTGATATAGTGAATCTAGAGATTAATAGAAGGCAAGCATCTACTTTCAAATGAGTGAAGAAACAGAATAGGAAGAGAGGTAGGGAGAAAGAATTGGAAGTATTGCTTGGTTTTAACTCAAATCTTGTTGGAAATGAAGAAATGATGCCTTTTAGTCTTCATGCTCATTTGTTCTGTTTCTTTGTTGGCATTAAATACATTTTAATTGGAGTTTTGGAATCCAAATCTTTCTCAACTTACATATTTTCTGTCTGTTGACATGGACACCAGCCACAGTCTTTGTCTCTATCAACACAACCTTTACCTCTTTATTAGCTGCTGTAATGACTGGATGGGTGTTTACCTTGTGTTGGGGAAATGAAATCAGTGTTTGTATTGTTTCTATCTAAGCCAAAAGATTAGCTAAAGCTCACTTCAGGTTCACTGTGAACTTGGCCTTGAATTGCGTAAAAAAAAATATTTTGTTGTGACACTAAATCTGATGGATTTTATGGTTTGGGACATCAAAAAAAAAAAAAAAAAAGGACATGGAGGATTGTAGGAATAAATGAGATTGTGTTTTACTTTGACGAGATGCAGCTGTGCCCTTGAGGCTTGTTACAGGTTCACAGGAATGCATCTGTGGCCTTGAGGTTTGTTGCAAACAAGTTTGTGAAACTTAGAGGCAGAAAAATAAGGATGAGATTGGATACATCCCTGAAAGAGGAATTCGCGTGCACCAGCTTGAAGAACCAATAAGTAACGCTGAGGAGACGCGTGGACGAAAGACAGTAGCCAATGAAATGGGTTTTGCTTGCTCGTGAACACTAGATCATATTATAAAAGGGATAGATTGTAAAAATAAAGGGTCTTCGCTTGTCTTCACCTGAACTCATATGCAGAGTCCGTGTCTCATTCCCTTCAGAGGATCAGCTCAATTTCTAATACTTCCCATCATCAAAAAAAGAGGAAATAAAGAATTAAGTGTTTGTCTTCAACAAAGCAGAAATGAAAGTGTGGCATCTTTCTTCTCAGAAACACAGGGACTTGAACTGGACTCATAGAATCATCAAGTGCTATCTCTTCCCACGATAAATATAACATTACACAATCCCTTTAAAATAGGTTTACTTTTCTTTGAAATGTGTTTAGGTTTTTTGTCATTCTTTTCTATCCTCACTTCTCCTGTTTGAATGCTGATTGTCAAAAACCTTCTAATGTCCAATTTCAGTGTATTATTGCCTTCACAAAATGATGGATCTCCCTCCGTGACCCACCAGCACATCCCAAAGACTTGATAACATTTGCACACCCAGAAATACTTGCCAGGAAATCAGCATAAAAGTGAATGATAGCTGCCATGGAATTGTTGCATTGACGTAAATCAACAGCAGCACCAACAGCAATTGTAACATCTCATTCTCAGCCCTTGTTATTAGAGCAGTGTCGCCATATCTGCTGAAACCACCCCCAGGCTACTGTGGCTCCATGAATTGCTGTTAATTCCATTTTGTAATGATAATGGGACAAATTTAATCGCTTCAGAGGCTGAGGATGACAAAACTTTATTTAACCTAGAGGCACAGGGATCTGCGTGTCTCAACCTCTAGCTCTCAGAAGCTACACAGCTTTTTCCCAGCTTTGAGGCATCCATCTGCCTGCACACCTTGCTTTTGTGTGCAAACAAGAATTAGCCACCAAGGGTCCCACTCTCCTACTGTCCTCTCATCAGTGATGGTCAGTGTTTGATACTTGAGAGCAACAGACTCTGACATGCAGCCAGAAGAATCAATTGTTCAGTGTTATACTTCAGGGGAAAAAGGGTGAAAATGCCTTTCATCTTTCTTAAACAATTCATGCCCTGAAGCAGGACAGTTGAGGTCCCCTGTTGTTTTATCCTTGCTAGTGTCACTCATTCATAACTACTGGATTTTTCATGATGCTTCACCCTGTGTGATTACACTTTGGCTTCCTAGAATACACATCCTATTCTGGCAGAGTCAAGTGTTTACTTTGAGCATTCAGGCAATGGCTTTACTGCAGATGACCCAGGCTCTCACTCAAGTATTGATCCAAATACCCCTTATTCCAATCACACACAAACATTTCTCATGCAACTTAAACTGAGAAACTTTTATTCTTTCAACCTTACTCTGAGTATTGGTTTGGTCTATGGCTTGGTTCAACTTACGTGTTAGATCTTGGAAAATTCACGCATTATCATCTCTCAGACCTGATCTGCATGTAGAATTGTTTCTTTGTGTATTCTAGCCTGGTTTTCTAAGTAAATGAACCTGATAAAATAACATTCTGTATTTATGTCAGTGTGTGCACATTTTTCTCTTTCTCTATGTGTCAGCACTCCCTCTTCAGCAGCTTGTGAACCTGTTACTCAGTTTTGTGCACAACTGATAGAGAAGACATTTATAACTATTAAGTTCGAATATGTTCCATGAAAATAATGGTTGAAAAAAAAAAAGACATCTTATTAATTCATATCATCATCTGAGGGGTAAGATCGTGAAATCTATCTTTAATAGTCACGCTTGAGCTCACATGGGAAAGAGGAGCTATGAGATTTTTTTCCAAATTTCAAATCGTTTTCTTGCAAACCATAGCAATAAAACCCAGCAACAGGAAATACTGCAATCAATGTTCATACTTTAGAAGACATCAGAAAGTCCAGCCATGAAACATAAAGCCATAACAGTGCACAAGGTACTATTACTGCTCACATGTTTCTTCTGTATCAATTGATGCAGGATTCAAGACTAGATCTTCGCACCTTCAGAGATCTTCAGAGATCAAGAAACAGGAGTGTGGTACTTCAATAGCTGTGTAAAGGGAGAGGAGCAAGTTATCTGAGCTGTCATCCTTTAGCCTGGTTGGGGTCAGACCCATTATAGTCATCATAGACCCATTCTCAGTCAGCGAGGCACGCGGTGGCAGCAACGGTAAGTCCTGCGATTGGGTGCTAGATTGGGGTGGAAAAGGGGGTTTCCTGTGCCGGGGAACCCAATAAAGAGCCTGGTGGGGCCCTCGCACCAAAGAAAAACCAGCTGCTCTCGCGAGCGAGGCAGGTGGGGCTTGGGCGTTGCTGGGGCAATTGCAGGAGATTTAAAAGGGCCCCTAGGGAGCACGACGTGTCAGAAAGGGCGTGGCGCAGCCGTTTGAGAGGCAGTTCGCGCAGGCAGAGTGAGCAGGCAGCTGGCGAGCTCTCCTTGTGGTCTACACCCTCCTGGAAGAGATTTAGCCATGGTCTCCACTCAGACAAGAGCCATTGCCAGAAGGGATGTGGTGACGCAGACGGAGCTCCCACTAAAACATGCAGCCACCCAGGTCTCTGGCTGCAGGGAGTGTCAGAGCCTTGCTCTGGTGACGGAGGGCTGCTGAGACAACACCTGCGTGAGGTGCGAGCAGGTGGAGGATCTGCTCAGCATGGTGGCAGAGCTGAAAGAAGAAGTAGCAAGACTGAGGAGTATCAGGGAGTGCGAGAAGGAGATAGGCTGGTGGAGCCACTCCCTACCATCCCTGAGACGAGCACGCCAGATGGAAGCATCAAGAGAAGGAGAGGCTCCCCTGCCCTCGTGCCACCAGGCGGAGGGAGGGGACCCAAGAGACGGAGGAGGATGGATGCAGATCCCTGCTCGGCGCAGCAGGCAAATCCTCTCCCGGCCGACCTCGCCCCCCCAGGTGCCCTTACACAATAGGTATGAGGCTCTGGAACTTGAGGGCCAGGAGGATGAAGATATGGACAGTGATCCATCCAAGGGGTTGACTAGGGGGAGCCAGTCAGCCCCACGCATTACAACGGCCACTGGCAAGAAAAAAAGAAGGGTAATTGTCATAGGTGACTCCCTTCTGAGGGGAACAGAGGGCCCGATATGCCGACCGGACCCATCCCATCCCATAGGGAAGTCTGCTGCCTCCCTGGGGCAAGGATAAGAGACATTACCAGGAAGCTCCCTAGCCTGGTAAAATTGTCCGATTATTATCCGCTAGTGGTTGTTCAGGTTGGCAGTGATGAGGTAGCTGATAGAGGCACAAAGATGATCAAAAGGGACTTTAGAGAACTAGGGCAATTACTTGAAGGATCAGGAGCACAGGCAGTGTTTTCCTCCATCCCATCAGTAGCCGGGAGGCATACGGAAAGGAACAGGAAGACCCACCTCATTAACACGTGGCTCAGAGGCTGGTGCCAGCAGTGGAATTTTGGGTTTTTCAATCATGGGGCAGTTTACATGGCACCAGGCCTGCTTGGAGACAGATGGGGTTCACCTGTTGCAAAGGGGGAAAAGGATTATGGCTCAGGAGTTAGCAGGCCTCATTGAGAGAGCTTTAAACTAGATGCAAAGGGGATAAAACCAGGCTTGCTAGGGATGAGCCTAGGGGTGGCATGCCTGTGTGGAAGAAGAGATTAATAGCCCAGCTGAACTGCATTTACACCAATGCACGCAGCATGGGCAATAAGCAGGAGGAGCTGGAAGCCACTGTGCGGCAGGAAAACTATGATGTGGTTGCCATTACGGAAACATGGTGGGATGACTCACATAACTGGAGTGCTGCAATGGATGGCTACAAGCTCTTCAGAAGGGATAGGCAAGGAAGGAGAGGTGGTGGGGTAGCCTTGTACGTTAGAGAGTGTTTTGACTGTCTAGAACTCAACGACGGTAATGATAAGGTTGAGTGCTTATGGGTAAAGATCAGAGGGAAGGCTAACAAGGCAGATATCCTGGTGGGAGTCTGTTATAGACCACCCAACCAGGATGAGGAAACATGAAGTTTTCTACAAGTGGTTGGCTGAAGTCTCACAATCCCTAGCCCTTGTTCTCGTGGGAGACTTCAACTTACCAGATATCTGCTGGAAATACAACACAGCAGAGAGGAAGCAGTCTCGGAGGTTCCTGGAGTGTGTGGGAGATAACTTCCTGACACAGCTGGTAAGCGAGCCAACCAGGGGAGGTGCCCTGCTGGATCTGCTGTTTACAAACAGAGAAGGCCTGGTGGGAGATGTGGTGGTCGGAGGCTGTCTTGGGCTCAGTGACCATGACATGATAGAGTTTTCAATTCTTGGAGAAGTAAGGAAGGGGGTCAGCAAGACCACTACCCTGAACTTCAGAAGGGCAGACTTTGGATTGTTCAGGAGTCTGGTTAACAGAGTCCCTTGGGAGGCAGTCCTGAAGGGCAAAGGAGTCCAGGAAGGCTGGACGTTATTCAAGGAGGAAATCTCAAAGGCGCAGGAGCAGGCCGTCCCCATGTGCCGCAAGTCGAGCAGGCGGGGGAGAAGACCGGCCTGGCTGAACAGAGAGCTTTGGCTAGAACTCAAGAAAAAAAGGAGAGCTTACCACCTTTGGAAGAAGGGGCAGGCGACTCAGGAGGATTACAAGGATGTTGTGAGGATATGCAGGGAGAAGATCAGAAAGGCAAAGGCCCAGCTGGAACTTAAACTGGCCACCGCCGTTAAAGACAACAAAAAATGTTTTTACAAATATATCAGCGACAAAAGGAGGGCCAGGGAGAATCTCCCTTCTTTCTTGGATGCGGAGGAAAACTTTGCCACAAAGGATGAGGAGAAGGCAGAGGTACTTAATGCCTTCTTTGCCTCAGTCTTTAATAGTCACACTGGTCGTCCTGGGGGTTTTCAGGCCCCTGAGCTGGGAGATGGAGATAGGATGCAGAATGAAGCCCCAATAATCAAAGAGGTGGCAGTCACCAACCTGCTCCTTCACCTGGATGCCCACAAGTCTATGGGGCCAGATGGGATCCACCCAAGGATACTGAGGGAGCTGGCAGAGGAGCTTGCCAAGCCACTCTCCATCATTTATCAGCAGTCCTGGTCAACCAGGGAGGTCCCAGATGACTGGAAGTTAGCAAACGTGACGCCTCTCTACAAGAAGGGTCGGAAGGAGGATCTGGGGAACTACAGGCCTGTCAGCCTGACCTCGGTGCCGGGGAAGGTCATGGAGCAGATCATCTTGAGTGCCATTACACAGCACGTTTGGGACAACCAGGGGATCAGGCTCAGCCAGCATGGGTTTATGAAAGGGAGGTCCTGCTTCACTAACCTGGTCTCCTTCTATGACAAGGTGACCCGCTTAGTGGATGAGGGGAAGGCTGTGGATGTTGTCTACTTGGACTTTAGCAAGGCCTTTGACACGGTCTCCCACAGCATTCTCCTGGAGAAGCTGGCTGCACATGGCTTGGATAAGTGCACTCTCCACTGGGTTAAAAACTGGCTGGACGGCCGAGCCCAGAGAGTGGTGGTGAATGGAGTCAAATCCAGTTGGCGGCCAGTCACGAGTGGTGTTCCCCAGGGCTCAGTGTTGGGGCCGGTTCTGTTCAACATCTTCATTGATGATCTGGATGAGGGGATTGAGTTCACCCTCAGTAAGTTTGCAGATGACATCAAGCTGGGTGGAAGTGTTGATCTGCTGGAGGGTAGGAAGGCCCTGCAGGGGGACCTGGACAGGCTGGATCAATGGGCCGGGGCTAACTGCATGAGATTAAACAAGGCTAAGTGCTGGGTCCTGCACTTGGGTCACAACAACCCCATGCAACGCTACAGGCTTGGGGAAGAGTGGCTGGAGAGCTGCCTGGCGGAAAAGGACCTGGGGGTGTTGGTTGACAGCCGCCTGAACATGAGCCAGCAGTGTGCCCAGGTGGCCAAGAGGGCCAATGGCATCCTGGCCTGTATCAGGAATAGTGTGGCCAGCAGGACCAGGGAGGTGACAGTGCCCCTGTACTGGGCACTGGTGAGGCCGCACCTCGAGTACTGTGTTCCGTTTTGGGCCCCTCACTGCAAGAAGGACATGGAGGTGCTGGAGCATGTCCAGAGGAGGGCAACGAAGTTGGTGAAGGGTCTAGAGAACAAGTCTTATGAGGAGTGGCTGAGGGAGCTGGGGTTGTTTAGCCTGGAGAAGAGGAGGCTGAGGGGAGACCTTATCACTCTCTACAACTACCTGAAAGGAGGTTGTAGCGAGGTGGGGGTCAGTCTCTTCTCCCTAGTAAGAAGCAATAGGAAACGGCCTCAAACTGCGCCAGGGGAAATTTAGGTTGGATATTAGGAAAAACTTCTTCACCGAAAGGGTAGTCAGGCATTGGAACAGGCTGCCCAGGGAAGTGGTTGAGTCTCCATCCCTGGAGGTATTTAAAAGGCAGGTAGACGTGGTGCTCGAGGATATGGTTTAGTGGTGGACTTGGCGGTCATAGGTTAACTTGGACTTGGTGACCTTAAGGGTCTTTTCCAACCTTAACGATTCTATGATTCTATAGTAATTCTTGGTCTTTATATAGCACTTTTCACTCTTAGATTGCACAGCACTTTTCAAGAAAGTAGAAGAGTCTTTGACATAACCATATTCCCATCAGGAATGCACAGTTCACTCAGAAATGAAACACTTTATAAAATTGGCTCAGCTTCAATATTGTTCTAAACAAAAATGGAATAAGAACTCTCACAATTCAAAATACTCCATTTTGACATTGTTGAAATAAGCTATTTCTTTCTTTTTGGCTCGCTCTTCTGAAATTACTTTCCATTCCTGTGTTTTAATATTGCATAACATACTATGTAATACCATTCCATAACATGGTACATCGTAATACAAATGATAAAAAGTCAATTGAAATGTTTCAAATGCATCATAATGATCTAAACCAGATTTTTCTCTTGATGAGCAATTAACAATTTCAGTTATCCTTTCAAGCCATATGCAGCTGAAATTGGCAAGTCTGTCATTTTTCATTAAGTTGTAATTACATCTGCTGTATAACCAGAGCAAGTATACTTATTCCTGTTTTACAAATGAGAAATTTGAGTCACGGAGAAGAAAAGAACTGAAGCTCAGAAAACAGATGTCAGCAGAGCTGGATGTAGAAATTCTAGTTCTGAATAGAACTAAACATCTGGGGGTTATCTGTGCAGACAGACTTTTTTCCAAATTTCAAATATTTTTCTTGCAACGCATAGCAATAAAAGCAATATTTATTTATTTATTTATTGCTCAATGCCTTACTAAATGGATCAAATCCAGAACCTCTAGTAGCCCAAAATTTGGAAAATTATCTAATATGTCAAAGAAGAAAAGTCCATAGAAATTCTGTCTGGAACAAAGAAGATTTGCACAAAAGAAAATTTACGAGAACTCCAAGGTTTTCAAGTTAATGTATCAGCATTTTCAAGTGAAAAATAATTTATTCTGAATATTTCCAGCTATATTCCTAAGTCTTTGTTCCCTGCAGGATTTAAAATCACTACTTCTCTACACATTTGTGGAAAGAAATACGATCATTGAGTGAAATATGCGGTAGAAGCTGATTTGAGGGTGGTATAGCAATTTCCAAGAGTAGAATTCTGATCCACGTTGGTCTGATACGATACGTTAATTACATTTGAAGAAAATCCAGAAGACCAAATCAAGAACAATAAAGAGGGGTCATCAGTATTCAACAGGTGTTTCTGAGAAGCCTGCTGGTTAAACCTTGGTGAATTTTTTGAGCTCATACATTAAGAAGAGGATTCAGACTGTCAGCAGTAAATTACATTGCCATCATTTCACTTAAGCTTTCTTGTATTGTTATTTCTTTTTTTGGAGAAAATCAAAACCTTTTTCTTGATTTTTTTATATAAAAGTTTTGGATTTTCCCTTCCAAAAAGCCTATTCAAATAAAAATCATATTTCAAAATTTCTTTATTTCAGATTTTGTTGTTGAAGTGTTAAAAAGGTGGATAAAAAGCAACATTTACTTAAAATTAAAAATATATTTTTAACATTTCAATTTGTCAAAATTTTCAAACAAAAGCTATATCTGGCTCACCAAATATATTTTCTTTTTCACAAGATTTGTGGAAGTATTATCCAAGCAAAAAATAAATCCGTTACTTTCACTCTTTTTTCAATAAGTTCATTCTATCTGTCTATTCTTGCATGTCCTCTAGAATGTCTGAAGAGGAACAAATCTCTCACTTTTTCAGTTTTAAATGATATATAGCCTGTGCTCTTTAAGCATGCATCTGTAATGTGAGTCTATGTTGAATACATGCAGCAAAGTTTATATACATGTTTTACTGAATGTTTCTGACTGTGCGTAGAGTCTAGGTGTAAGGGTGCAGATGTGGATCTCAGGTTGTTTTTTGTCCAACACATATCTAGATGCAGTTCCTAAGGTGGAGGTTGCTATGGGCTTACACAATGTGTGGAGGAAGACCTCTGAGAGGCTAAGGGTAGTGTCTCAGCATGTGTAATTTCTGGTGAATAGGCCTTGTGTTTGTGGAGGCATTTGTGTGTGAGGTGTGAGGGGACAGGTTTCATTTTGAATTCTGTGCATGTGAGTAAAAGATTTTCCAGCAATTATTTTTAATTCATCTACATGTGATGTGTAAAGGCTGTTGGCAGAGTATTGCTTTACACCTACATTTTTAATTGCAGCGCAAAGAAAAAGAAAAAAAAGAAAAAAAAGAGATGTCCTTTAGATGATAATAAACTCCCTGTGTTAGAAAGGAGTGTTAAATTTGTCCATTTTAAAACCTATCCTTAATCGTGATGTGGTATTTACAGACTAAATGGTGACATTTACAGAAGAAAGATGTTTTAGCCACAGATCAAAGCCATATGTTGGAAGATATTCCTCCATTCTGAAGTCACTATGGACCATATCCAGACTGCCTAAATTCAATTTCAGTCCCAGTCCTCTTCTTTTCCCCACAATAGGCATACAACCTTGGAAAAAGATGTAGCCTTCTGAATACTGAAAAGATAGTGGTGCCCACAGGGAAGACTTAATGCACCCTCTGGTTCAGACACTCCCAGGTCTTAAGTATCTTCCTGTGCAGCGTTCAGGAGCCTAGAAGTGTCTGCACTCCTTACACAGTCAATAGAAAGAAGCAAATATCTCAGCCAAGAGTTCTGAATTACTTGTATAATGTCTGCTTTTTAAGGGCTGCAGGGTCTGAATAGGCTGCTAATATTTTTCTTCCTAATCATAACTTATCTTGCAGACTCCCTGACGAAAACAAGATTTTTTTCATGTCAAAATGTCTATACAAAGTAAAACAGTCCCATATACTAAGCCAGTAATTACTTCTAATGCATGGTCTAGGACTACAATTGAAATTTCATTTTTGGCATCTGTCACATTTTTCTCCTTCTTCTGCCCAGCCCCTGGAATCAGATTTGATTCAACACAGATTGATACAGAGGATTAATTTTCAAGATTTCCTGCAATGCCACCCCTACTCTGTTTAGCTTATAAGAGCTGAATAATACGTAAACTTCAGCTGGGTATACACAAAACTGGGAGTTGTTGAGTCCTCTGAAGTCTGAAAATCCACATTGCACCAGGTCTCTGGGGCTGTTTACCACTGGGCATTAATGTGTTTAGGAGAAAACACTTGCTTTACATTTTTACTAAATGACTTCTTTGCATGATTGCATTGCTACTCAGGAGCACAAGGCGCTGCCTATGCAATCTGTCAAAGCAAAGGGCTGAGCTTGGGCGAGAGTTTCCTCTCTGAACACTGTTCTGAGGCAAGAAGGATCTCACCATAGAAAAGCCACTGCTGACAGGGTCCTAAAGTTGTGTATTAAGAGAGGAGAATGGGATCAATGTGTGTCATTCTTTAAAATACTTCTAAAATGGTGTATAGGACAAGATGAAGCTCCATGATCTTTCACTAAGGTAATTCCTTGTTACTTTATCAACTTTTCTTAGCTAGCCATATGGTCTTCTTACAAAAGATTTGTCGTATGAAATTGAAAGTTAGGTGAGTAGGACAAGCCAAGGGTCTTTCAATTGTTGGAGGAGAGAGAGAGTGACATCCAGAAAGTCATTCACCCACTTTAAAATAAATGTCTAAATTAAATCATTTTCTGGAGGCATCCAGTTAGCTCCATTGACCACATGTGGAAATGGTCTTCTATTTGCTAATATTAGACATATAACTTTGATGACTAAATTTAGATGAAATGAAACATGCCTTCAAGAAACTCTGTGATAATTCTGTAAACCATATCCTTTTGTGCTCCCTCTCTCCCCTGCTGTTTCTTTTGTTCACTTGTCACTTAGTTCCATGTCATGTATCTAAACTCAGACGGTAAGCTCTTTGAAGCAGAAACCAGGCCTGAATATTTGTCTCAACACTGAATAACCGGCTTAATCTACTAGTAGGATAGGTGGCTGTAGAGTGCCTAAGACACTCTAAAATTAAGTATGTATGATTAGAGTTTTATTAGAAAATCTGCTCCCCTTTTCCAGTACACCAGAGGAAATTCCACTAAGGCCAGTAGAATGTACTGAGTTTTAGTTTTTAAAACTGAGTACAGTTTTAACTGTTTAGGTTTTTAACCAAGTTTAGTTATAAAACCATAGTTTTATATAGATTATAGTAATAAACAATAAAGGATTCCTGATCCTGACAACTCACCATAACACCCCACTACAACTGAATGAAACCAGTGACCTTGGGATCTTGAGGAACAGTAGAAGGGTCAACATAACACCTCAAAAAGAAGTAAAAACTAAGTGTTTTATAACATTATAACTCTATTGCCACTATTGTTGAAACTTTTTCTGCACAAAAGTATTCTTTTTCTGTAATAATTAGATCTGAACTAATAATTATAAGACTGATAAGATTTCAATTATACTAACAATAAATTCTTGGCTTTATATATAGATAGATACAAAGAAGATACGATCTTTTCAGTGTTCAGATTTTCTTTAGGTTAACTGAAAGCGTTGCTATAAACAAAACTGTGACTCTAACCAACTAATCACTGGAGTATTTACCTGCAAATCCTCAGAACATCCAGCAAGTAACATCCAAAAAACTTGAAACTTGACCTAAATGTAAGGTCTCACAGTGTCTTTAGGGATTTTCCCCCCTCCCCCCCCCCCAGTATTATTTTTACTGTAAGATTTATCAGACACCTGTAAAGACCTGCCCTTGGTTCAGGTAACATCTGAATATGAATGTAAATGTCTTCTTTTTATCTATAAGGTATCTTTATGTCAACATCTTATACCCAGAAAATACCTTCAGGACATACACTTTGTTTAAAGAGCAAATGAAGAAACAACACTACCTTTCTAGAGAAGGTTTTGTCATTTTTCCTCTGAATACAGAACTTTTACATCATCAAGATTGTTGTTTCTCTGATAAACAGTTGTAATATTTTTATTCAAGGGAAGGAAGTTCTACACAATCCTCCAAATCCACCCTCACATGCCATAATCTGGGCCAGGCAATGTATTTTATACCGTGATTAGAAGGGGAGTCTAGAATGATTAGTTCAGCCTTAGTCACCATGTTTTACATGCCTACATTTAGGTGAAAGGAACTCTAACATAAGTTTATGAGGCTTTTTCACCTTGTTCTCTCTGTCTTGGGTTCTCAGTTGGACTAGAGGGGCAAGGAAAGCTACCTCATATATAAACTGGCCCAGATAATGGTAACAGCTCTAGAGATCAGGAAGACTATTTCCACCAGAGCACAGAAACTTTGTGACCTTATGAGAGGTTTAGATTCCAGACATACTTCAGGTAAGTAAACTTGTGCACTTATTGGAAATAGGTACATGTTTCTTCCACCATAAATATGTGTACACTTTCTCTCTCAAAATATCCTCCTGGCATTTCTTGCTGACAGGGACCACAGATAAATGGTTAGACAGATATGGACGGGATGCCATCCAGAGGGACCTGGACAAGCTTGAGAAGTGGGCCTGTGTGAACCTCATGAGGTTCAACAAGGACAAGTGCAAGGTCCTGCACCTGGGTCGGGGCAATCCCTGTTATCAATACAGGCTGGGGGATGAAGGGATTGAGAGCAGCCCTGAGGAGAAGGACTTGGGGGTACAGATAGATGAAAAGCTGGACATGAGCCAGCAATGTGCACTTGCAGCCCAGAAAGCCAACCGTATCCTGGGCTGCATCAAAAGAAGCGTGGCCAGCAGGTCGAGGGAGGGGATTCTGCCCCTCTACTCTGCTCTGGTGAGACCCCACCTGGAGTCCTGCGTCCAGCTCTGGGGTCCTCAGCACAGGAAGGACATGGATCTGTTGGAGCGGGTCCAGAGGAGGGCCACAAAAATGATCAGAGGCCTGGAACACCTCTCCTATGAAGAAAGGCTGAAAGGGCTGGGGTTGTTCAGCCTGGAGAAGAGAAGGCTGAGGGGACACCTTATTGCAGCCTTTCAATACTTAAAGGGGGCTTATAAGAAAGATGGGGACAGACTTTTTAATAGGGCCAATAGCAATAGGACAAGGGGTAATGGTTTTAAACTAAAAGAGGGTAGATTTAGACTAGATATAAGGAAGAAGTTTTTTAAAATGAGGGTGGTGAAGCACTGGAAGGGGTTGCCCAGAGAGGTGGTAGATGCCCCGTCCTTGGAAACATTCAAGGTCAGGTTGGATGGGACTTTGAGCAACCTGATCTAGTTGTAGATGTTCCTGCTCATTTCAGGGGGGGTTTGGACTAGATGACCTTTAAAGGTCCCTTTCCAACCCAAACTATTCTATGATTCTATATTTTGTCAAGGCTCAAAAAACCCATAATAAGCATCTAGTCTGACCTCCTATGTAACAAGCCAAAATATTTTACCAAGTAATTCTTGCATCAGGCCTTATTCTTGGATGTGCTAGAGGCAGTCTTTTAGAAAGATATCCAGGTCACATTGTCACCAGTATTCCCTGAGGCTCATCACATATCTGACTCCCTAGGACATCAGCAGGGGCTTTGGAAAATCATCAGAGTGTCCTTTCAAGCATAGATGCTTGCAGTATGATTACAGCTTCCAAAAACAGTGACGCAGACAGCAAGCAAGGGGAGCGGATCCACCCTTATTTTCTGAATGTCTTGCAACAGAAATATTAAGTCTTACAGAGTCTCATCGTTGAAGAACAAGGGATGTAATTTAGCATGCAGCACTCCCAGGAAGGCAAATGACTGAAAACTAATTGTTTTTCCCATTACAGAGAACATCAGTGATTGTACCAGTGTCAGTCTCTTTCAGAAAACATTCTAAACAAACATTATTTGTTATGTGCAGCAATAATAATAGTAATGATATACATTGCATTTGTACAATGACATCCGTCTTGATGGATACTAAAGTGCTCTAAAATCTTGGTGATCTGTTTCTTTCATATGGCTGACCCAGACCTTGGATATTTGGATAACGAATTGTGATCACAGCTAGCAAAGAACTGAGAAAATCTCCCTAACTTTGCTGACTTGTGTCCAAAAACTTCTTGCCAAGGCTCACTTGTTTGTCGTCTTCTGTCAAGTATTTCCCCTGGTGAACATTAATACTTAACATTTAGCATCTAAATCTTCCAGGATTGGAGAAGAGACAGTTTGTTCAGTATCACCTTGGTTCAGCTCTTAAGTTGTAGCATAGTATGATTATTCTAATTACTACTGTCAGTGGTTATTCACAGCATTGCTACTATGATATACAGTGATCAGTTATTATTTTGACAATGATTATTGCTATTATTCAACTTAGTGTTTTAATTCTTGTTGCTGTAGTGTGAATGTTAAAATTGAAATTATAATAAAACTAACATTAAAGATAATAATAATAATATTCTACAGAGAAGCATACTTCATTAAAGAATCCTAATGCAGTCTCTTATAATAAGGGTTCCTAACAATCCAAGAGGTAAACATACCCTCAACTTACGATAAAGAGATACCCAGATTTGGGCAGGAATATAATAAGTTTTCAAATGCCAGTGAAACTCCCATTAATTTCAACTATGTAACACTATTCTTTAATAATGCCAATCATCAATTACATCTGGAAAAGAAAAGGAATAACAATTGAGTTAATACATAAGGTGGTATGTACCTTCAGTAGGTGAACCAAGGAAGTCAATTAGTGTTTTGTCTCACCTACTTAACTGTGTAAATGCTAGATGTTGAGTCTAAGTTGGTGTCGTGGTTTAACCCCAGCCAGCAACTAAGCACCACACAGCCACTCGCTCACTCCCCCCTGGTGGGATGGGGGAGAGAATCGGAAGAGTAAAAGTGAGAAAACTCATGGGTTGAGATAAAGACAGTTTAATAGGTAAAGCAAAAGCCACACGCACAAGCAAAGCAAAGCAAGGAATTCATTCACTACTTCCCATTAGCAGGCAGGCGTTCAGCCATCCCCAGGAAAGCAGGGCTCCATCACGCGTAATGGTTACTTGGGAAGACAAACGCCATCACTCCGAACGTCCCCCCCTTCCTTCTTCTTCCCCCAGCTTATATACTGAGCATGATGTCATATGGTATGGCATAGCCCTTTGGCCAGTCTGGGTCAGCTGTCCTAGCTATGCTCCCTCCCAGCTTCTTATGCACCTGGCAGAGCAGGGGAAGCTGAAAAGTCCTTGACTAGTGTAAACTCTACTCAGCAAGAACCAAAACATCAGTGTGTTATCAACATTATTCTCATCCTAAATCCAAAACACAGCACTCTACCAGCTACTAAGAAGAAAATTAACTCTATCCCAGCTGAAACCAGGACAGTTGGTCACATAGGCTTTCTCTATTTGCCATGGAGACATCCCCTCCTAAGAAAGCTGCTTAAGATACATGAGCTGAAGCATCTCTGAAGGTTTCTTCCTCTATCAATTTGCTATAGACAGAGCCTAGGTATACACACCTCACTTCTACAGAAGGAAAGTTACAGAAAACAACTTGAAAGTCTTGTCCTGAGTGACTGTGTGCTTTCATGTGGATTTAACAAGTGTCTGTATAATTCTCCTTTTTAACCCATTTTTGGTTTACTACCTAGAGGCAAATTAATATGACAAGGTACATATTCCTTGTGCATCTCAGAGGTCTGAAGTATTTTATGGGATGAGACAATGGAATGAAGGGTTTCCAGCTAAAGTCAATGGAGTCACTAATCAAGGAAGAGGTCTCTAGGGGTGATTGCCATCTGAAGCATCCATCTCCAATACCACCTGGGTCCTTAATTTTTTTCCATTGAAGTACTGCTCCAGCCCACATTTGAGAGTGAAAAGGACCAGAGAATGCAGCAGTGTGACCTCAGTTCAAGAAATGAGAACATTTCAGACTTTTTAACATTTGATCTTAGAGGGTACGATCGAGGCAAGAAGCCCTTTGAAATAAATTTTATGTGTGCACATTGATATATCTGCATCAGACAATGTGAAACAGAACAGAAATTGAGATAAAACCCAGTGGGGCTCTCAGGTGGCTTGACATAGGACAGAATCATACAGTTTCATGTGACTGAGTCCAGATGCAAAGCTGCTGTGTTTATTTGATGCTGCAGTCTTTCTTTTGGACTTAAGATGGTTAATAAAGACCCAATTTTGTTATACCTTCAGTGGACTTTCAGATCCAGGAAGGGCTTTGTTAAGGAATGCCTATACTCGATTTGCATTTTTGAAGTACATAGGAACCTATCCTACCAGGAGCATTAATTAGCATGAACCAGCATCTACCAATCACCCCACCAGCACTCAGTCTCCTGTTTCACTTGTTTCATGTACTTAAATTTAAGGGTTTTCAGGATCACAATAGAAATCAATTGTTCCCAGATAGTTGAGAAGCCTGTAGCTGAAATGAAGGCTGAAATTTGCCCTATATGTCATTCCAGCCACAGCCCTTCTGCCGTGCATTAGAGCAAAATGGGCAAGAAGAAAGATACAAGTTGCAAAATGATCAAAGGAGAAGGAATAATTACTTTTTCAGGTTTAGAAATGACAAAAATATGAAAGACTAAGTGAAGAAATATTGTGGTTTTATACCTATACTAACTGGGTTTTAGAAAGAGTAGAAAACAACCCCCTCCCAAAAAATTATTAAAAAAATAAAATAATTTCATTAGACAATCTTTGCTTTTCTGCTAACATTTCTGGATTCTAAATTTTAGTTAAATGTGTTATTGTTTCAGTTTAAGTCTTGAATGTGAAATATACGATTTAGGTTAGTTAAATGCACTGAAGCCTCCAAAACATCACTGCCAGAGCTTTGAATGGAATTAAAAAGTGCATATACAAATTACATCTTATTATTCAGCAGATGAATTTTTGCAAGGTTGAATTTTCAGTTATCAAGGTGTCCTGGTTTCAGCTGGGATAGAGTTAATTTTCTTCTTAGTAGCTGGTATAGTGCTGTGTTTTGGATTTAGGATGAGAATAATGTTGATAACACACTGATGTTTTGGTTGTTGCTGAGTAGTACTTACACTAGTGAAGGACTTTTCAGCTTCCCATGCTCTGCCAGGTGCACAAGAAGCTGGGAGGGGGCACAGCCAGGACAGCTGACCCAGACTGGCCAAAGGGCTATTCCATACCATATGATGTCATGCTCAGTATATAAACTGGGGGGAATTGGCTGGGGGGCAGTGATTGCTGCTTGGGGACATGCTGGGCATTGGTTGGCTGGTGGTGAGCAATTGTATAGTGTATCACTTGCTTTGTATATTATTATTGTTTTATTATATTATTATTATTACTACTATTACTACTATTCTATTTCATTTTACTTCAATTATTAAACTGTTGTTCTTATCTCAACCCACGAGCTTTCTGATTTTCACCCTTCCAATTCTCTCCCCCATCCCACTGGGGTGGGGGGAGTGAGCGAGCAGCTGTGTGGTGCTTAGTTGCTGGCTGGGGTTAAACCACGTGTTAAGTCCCGGTCTGATTGTCAGGCTCGGGGAAGGTTTGTAATGATCCCAAGGGCGAAATTAAGACACAAACGAGGTCATATGCCGCCAATCAGACGTTTTATTGGGTAAATATAAAAGAGTAAAGCGATAGGAAAGGCAGGAAATATTAGGAGGAAATATAAGCAAGCATCCAGAGAGAGAGAGAAGCAAAGGATAGTCACCACCATGGATCCAGCGGCGTCCCGTTGGTCCTGTCTTCAGTTTTTCGGTGGTGGATGGCCACACTCAGGTTTCGTTGTGCCGTCTTTTATCTGGTGTTGGAGAGGGAGTTTGCCCTCTCGTTTCCATTTGGTAACACATGCACATCTACTGGTGGGGCAAGCGGCCTGACCAGATACCAGTTGGTGTCCTATTCTTGGTGGTGCCCGATAAGCCAAAGAATGGCCTGCTGCTTCAGCAAGTTTGCACAGGCTTCCTTGCAAGATGGTGCTACCTGATAAGCCAAAGAGTGGTCTGCCCTCGGGTCTTGTCAGACAAAAGAGTGGTCTACTGTCCGGTCTTATCAGATAAACACACAAGCAAGCTTTGAGACAATTGTTCTTAACACTTCAGTCTCTTACACCAGGACACAAGGTTATCCATCTTTCTGCCTAGATGATTTGTGAGGGAGATATAGAACCCCTATTCTCCAGGGATTAAAACTTTTCTGATGAAAGGAACATCACCTTTAAGCTCAACTAACATAAGAATGTTGTGGTCTCAGGTTATCTTGATGCACAGATGAGACTGAGATTACAGAACAGAATATGATTAGAAAAACCTCTTTTTCTGGCTGCACACAAGCACAAGGAATAAACCAATGCTCTCTGAAACTCACGACTCCATTTTGCAAGAAAATATGAGTTTAAAAAAAAAGAAGAAAAAGTGTACATGTTGGTTTGAAGGCAAAGAATTTCAGCATTTCCTGCAGAAAGGATTCTTCTACTTTAGCAATTAATACACTGCCCTCCTAAGGTGGATAGCTTAAAACTAGAAGCTTAAAAGTTTTGAGACCTCGGGATTAATTTGGGGCTCCCAGACACATAGTTACCCAATGGGAATCCTTGAAAAACTGAAAAGCTATCCAAAACTGTCAGTGAGAAACAATCACAATACCCTACGCTTAATTTAGTTCCTGTTATGTTTATGTGTTATGAATTCTTAAGGAGAAATTGAATTGAGTGATACTACTGTGATTTTATGTAATTATCTTTGAACTACATAATTGGTACAACAAGATAAGCTTAACTGTTGATTGTCTTAGGATGCACCAGAGAGATGTGAGAAACCAAGCCTTTCAATTAGAGTATAAGAATCAAACAAATAGCCCAAGTTAAGATATTTGCATAGCCACTGAGTTCTGTGAGTAAACAGGTTCCTTGGCTTTCTTTGATGATTAGTTTTAATTAGCTAAGTTTTAAATCCAACTACTGTGAGTTCCACTAAAGTTATGAGTGAAATAGAAAGCAGAGGGGCATTTTTTGGTTACTCAGCCCTGAGAGGAAAGAAAATTGTATGTTAGTAAGTCCTACATAGAGTTCTGATGCATGTAAGTAGGACTCTGAGGGGTGTAGTGACCACAATACAGTTTAGAAAAGCATGCTTCTGACAGAAGTAGCAGTTGTTAGCATTGTCCTCAAATTTAATGGATGAAACACACTTTTAAGCCGCAGGCTCACTTGTCAGCCTCCAAACACAGGTCTGTCCTGTGTGGCGTAGCAAGGGAATTTGCGTAAGCTTTGTGAATGGAGCTTGTGTCCTGTGCTGGGTGACATCCCACTGAATGAGCTGGTCTCTGACAAAAGCATTATGAAGGAGATATTGATTCATTCCTCAGTAAGAGGGGTCTCAAAGAAATTAGTGACAACAGGCCTCACTAATGTGCAATCAGTGTAATTATCACATTTACTTTTGCAACCATTGCACCAAACATTAAAATCTTCCTTTAACATTTACTTCAGACAGAATAAAACTAATTATAGAATCATAGAATATCCTGAGTTGGAAGGGACCCACAAGGATCATCAAGTCCAACTCCTGTCCCTGCATAGGACAACCCCAAAAATCACACCATATGTCTGAGGGCATTGTCCAATTGCTTCTTGAATGTTGTCAGGCTTGGCGCCATGACTACCTCCCGGGGGAGCCTGTTCCAATGCTCCACCACCCTCTGGGTGAAGAATCTTTTCCTAATGTCCAACCTAAAACGTCCCTGGCATATCTTCCTGACATTCCCTCGGGTCCTATCATTGGTCATCAGGGAGAAGAGATCAGTACCTGCCCCTCCTCTTCCCCTTGTGAGGAAGCTGTAGAATGCTATGAGACCTCCCCTCTGTCTCCTCTTCTCCAGGCTGAACAGACCAAGTGACTTCAGCCGCTCCTCGTATGGCTTCCCCTCTAAACCCTTTACCATCTTTATGGCTCTCCTCTGGACACTCTCTAGTAGCTTCATATCTTTTTTGTACTGTGGCGCCCAAAACTGCACACAGTACTCAAGAGGAGGCCGCACCAGTGCAGAGTAGAGCAATTAATCATTTTTTAACCATGTCCCATGATAAGCATGAACTTATACAAAACTGAAACATGAGAAAAATTAGGTAGTAGACAGTCTGACATCCTTTCTGCATGCCTTCCCCACAGCAAAGTTCATTAGGATTGGGCAGACATTTTTGATGTCACTACACTTTTGGGGGACTGGTGACACAGGAATATCTGTACAGACTGGTCTTCATGATTGAATCATCTACCACACCCTTGAGTGGACACCGAGAAGAGTATGAAATGGCCTATAACTTAAAAATTAATTTTTTTTCTCATACCCGTGTTCTTTGCTCCTGGGAATCCTATTTAAGATCATAGCTAACAAAACAGGTCTGCATGTAGTGAAAGTTAGATGAAGAGAGATGTTTCCATGAAAAAACATTCTGGAATGATGTGATTCCAGAAATTGGTGCCCAGCATATTGATAGAGCTAAGAGTAACACTTAGCTTTAAACACTCCCTAGAAGCTGGAGATAATCCAGACCAGTTGTACTCTGAATCGTGTCACATAAACATGTAGTAATATAGACAACTTCAAAAGATAGGACGGTCTTCAACGAAATAGATTTGTTCAGAAAGATTCAGAGCTGCTTATCAATCAGCTAAGTAAAAAGGCAATGCCCTAGCAAATACATTGAATCATAGAATCACAGAATGCTTTGGGATGGAAGGGACCTTTGAAGGTCATCTGGTCCATCCCCCCTGCAATTGGCAGGGACATCTACAACTAATTCAGGTTGCTCAGAGCCCCATCCAGCCTGTCCTTGAATATTTCCAAGGATGGGGCATCTACCACCTCTCTGGGCAACCCGTTCCAGTGTTTCACTACCCTCATTGTGAAAAATTTTTTCCTTGTTTTTAGTCTAAATCCACCCTCCTTTAGTTTAAAACCATTACCCCTTGTCCTGTTGCAGCAGGCCCTGATAAAAAGACTATCGCCATCTTTCTTGTAGGCCCCCTTTAAGTATTGAAAGGCAGCAATAAGGTCTCCCCGCAGCCTTCTCTTCTCAAGGCTGAACAACCCCAGCTCTTTCAGCCTTTCCTCATAGCAGAGGTGTTCCATCCCTCTGATCATTTTTGTGGTCCTCCTCTGGACCCTCTCCAACAGGTCTATGTCCTCCATTGAGGGCCCAGGTCTAAGGAGCTATTGCTTCCCTGGACAGTTTAGGGGAGGGTATTAACAGAGGAAATTGATGTGTTCTTTGTTGAAAGAATCCTGCACATCGGAAGTTAACCTGAAGAAAATAGTCTTAGCTTTTCCTCCAAAAGAGGATTCAAATGCATACCCATTTTGCCCCAGATTAATTTTTAGGCATGTAACTTATATGCTTAGCAAAGTATACAATCATCTGTGTTCCTTTAAAAAGAAGATATTTAAGGGGAAGTTTAGTGTACTGAATCATTTTCTACAGGTCTTTTCCTTTCTGTCTCTGTAGAAAGAGCTTAGATGACTTATTAGATTAGACACCACTAGACAGATCTTGTTCAGACTTGACTAAACAAAAAGTCATCCGTCTACAACATTAAATGCAGATGGAGGCCAGAGTAACAGTGTGTCTCTGTTAAACACTTAAATTCAAACTCTGAACTTTATGTTGATTGAAAAATCAGCTTGGGGACCAAGGTAAAACCAGATATCCCCCTAACTGGCAAAACATGCCCATCAAAAATGCAGTGCAGGTACCAGCATATAGGTCATTCCCGCATATTAATATGCTTATACATATGTAGGTATTTAGATATGAGGGTTATGAGAATGGGATATAATCATACCCAGGTGCACTTATAACACTATTCCTCCTAGTCAGTGACCATACATATTGGTTAGAAACGTGCCTTTTGTTTCTCCACTAAATTGGTAGTTTTATCTGTATTTAGACAAACATAATGACTTTATAGGAGCTATAGTGAGTATAGAAGAGTTAGTGTGTGAAAAGACAAAGCAAGTGTGTTGCATTGTGAGTATGCATGTGTCAATCACATCAATGCTTGTAAAACAGAGAAAGTTTCTGTGTGTCAGTGTAGGAGAGGGATAGGTAGTTCCTATAACTACATATGTGCAAGGAAGTCTGTGATGAGCTAATGCATAAAACCTGAGGGGTAAGTCATTTGTGTATGACAGTTTGCTCATGCATAAAACCCCAGCTTTTTAGGGGGGTTCTTGTTGCAAACAAAAGCAAGAGCATCTGTATTAGTCTGTGAGCACAAGAGAGTGTGATCATACATGTGTACTCTACAGAAGAAGGAAGAAACAGTGCATGTGATGGAAGGAGATTCTGTGTATTTGTGTGTGTGTACGTGCACATCTTTGCCCGAGGCAAGTTCAGTTCTTAGTTGGAATCTTGAGAAATTGACTTTACTGGATTTGAAAGAGATCTCAGGTGAACTAAATTTGTCTGCTTTCTTTTCCCACTAGTGCAGCCAAAATGGATTCTCAGTCTAATAAGGTTTGACAAGACCTGGCACTGGAGGCAGGTGCCAAGGAATCCAACTAGTCGAAAGCATTAGAGACACCATGGGCACCAGAGGATAGAGGTGTTGCCATGGGAACAGAGCAAAAGATGCTCCATGGTGGCTGGTTAGGAGGTTTGTTTAAGAGGGAGCCAAGCAGCTGCAGCCTTGCTATCACCCTATGCTTGAACAATGGTAGGTAAATTCCAGCCTCCTCTCTGCTCCACTAGGAGCTGAGCAATTTAATTCTGCCTCCTTACATGAATAATGCTGAAATCACTGACATGGCTGGCGCCTCCTGAAAGGTATCTGCTGCAAAAGAAGATGGCTGGTTCAGTACTCAAGGCTACAAACGTCTGATCTGCAATGGGCGCTTGAGAGAATGGAAGATATTTTTTTAAAGGATTTGAGAACATCATTTTTAGTTACAAAGCTATCAGCCTCCCTTCCTCTGTCTTCCTCTCCCTCTCTCCCCTTGTCCTGGTTTCAGCTGGGATAGAGTTAATTTTCGTCTTGGTAGCCGGTATGGGGCTGTGTTTTGGGTTTAGGATGAGAACAATGTCGATGATACACTGATGCTTTGGTTCTTGCTAAGTAGTGCTAAGCTGTCTCTAAATAGGTGCTAAGTGGCACTCACACTGGTCAAGGACTTTTCAGCTTCCCCTGCTCTGCCGGGTGCACAAGAAGCTGGGAGGGGGCACAGCCGGGGGGGGTGTGCTGACCCGGACTGGCCAAAGGGCTATTCCATACCATATGACGTCATGCTCAGTATATAAGCTGGGGGAAGAAGAAGGAAGGGGGGACATTGGGTGTGATGGCGTTTGTCTTCCCGAGTAACCGTTACGCGTGATGGAGCCCTGCTTTCCTGGAGATGGCTGAACACCTGCCTGACGATGGGAAGTAGTGAATGAATTCTTTGCTTTGCGTGCACGGTTTTTGCTTTGCCTGTTTAACTGTTCTAATTTATTTTACTTCAATTATTAAGCTGTCTTTATCTCAACCCACGAGTTTTCTCCCTTTTACCCTTCTGATTCTCTCCCCCATCCCACTGGGGGGGAGTGAGCGAGCGGCTGCGTGGTGCTTAGTTGCTGGCTGGGGTTAAACCACGACACCCCTGCAACCTCTCCCCCCACTCCCTGAAACATGTGCGGCCCCTTCCGAGGAGCACTGCCAGAGAAAGAAAAACTTATTATAAAATCAAGTACTGCTTCAAGGGGGATTTATAAAAGTATTGTCCCTTCCTGAAAATAATCACAATGGCTTTTTATTGTTGTTTTCCTCTCCTCTTTACATATGCAAATCTATAAAGATGGAAATAGGGTGTGAGGAAAGGAGAGGGGAACTTTTTGGCTCCAAATTAAAATACCAGCTGAGCAGCTGCAATACTGTAACTATCATAATTTGTGTTTCAGTAATGTCTAGAATCCCCTGACAATGCCACATCTCCACGGTGCTAGGTGCAGTACATAATGTAATAGGAGACAATGAGTAGCCTGCAGTGCTTGAAAGGAAGATTAAAAAGAAAACAGCAACATAAAACTAAATCTGAAAAAATGCATCCTTATACAACCTCAGAAAAGGGAGGGAGAGAGAGAATTAATAGGGAAGGGATTGAAATTATTTATTAAAGAGCACTTTAAGATCATTTAGCAACATTAAGCAAAAACCAAGCTCTGGATACAACCTCTCATCCAGGTTGTCTCTGTCAGCAACTAGAAGTGTCTCAGGTTAATGATCACAATACACATACATATATATCCATACCTTTATCCCTCTGTGAATGTGTGTGTGTTTCTATCTGCCCATTTATTTTCTGATAAATGCTGCCTCAGCACTGACCACTGCCAGAGACAAGATAACTTTTGTCCAAACCGATGCAAATGTTCTTAATTAAATGGTTGTAGCTTCTGTTTATGAAGCCCTACTCAGTACATGAGGTTGCTACCCTCATTTAAACAGATGTTTGTAAGTGGGCATAGGACCTAGAAAGGCATAACTTTAGTAACGAGTCGGCGAGGAGCACAGCGGCGGCAATGGTAAGTTCCGTGGCTGAGCACGTGTTGAGGAGGAAAGGGGGGATCCCGGAGCCAGGGAAACCCGCGGAAGTGTAGAGACCAGCCAGCAGCTCTCGCGAGCGGGGGTGACGCGGCGGAGGCGTTGCCAGGAGCAACCGCGGGAGATTTAAAGGGCCCCTAGGGAGCGCAAGCGACCAGGGTGTGGCACGGCAGTTCGCGCAGGCAGGGCCCTGCCACTTCAAACGGAGGCTGCAACCCACTTATAAGGAGCTGAGAACAGCAGGAGCCATGGTATCTACCCGGCAAAAAGCTGTGCTCTCAGGGTCCCTCACAGCCCCTCCAGCTGCAAGAACTGATGCAGCCACCCAAACAGAGCCTTCAAGGGAACATGCAGCTGTCCAGGTCCCGGGTTGCAGGGAGTGCCTGAGTTTCAGGTCAGTATGTGATGGCAGCAGTGAGCTCACCTGTGGGAGATGTGCCCAAGTAAAGGAGCTGCTCAGCCTGGTGATGGAGGTTTGAGAGGAGGTGTCCAGGCTGAGGAGTATCAGGGAGTCAGAGAAGGAGATTGACTGGTGGAATCATACTCTACCATCCCTGAGACAGATGCACCAGCCAGCTGCAGCACAAGAGGCAAAGGACCCCCTACCCTCTCTCCACCAGGCAGAAGGAGGAGACCCAGGAGATGGGTGAGAATGGAAGCAGGTTACTGCTTGGGGTGGCAGGCAAATCTGCTCTCAGCCTGCCTCACCTTCCCAGGTGCCTGTACACAACAGGTATGAGGCCCTGGAATCGGATGGGCAGACAAGCGATGAAGCAGACACAGGCCCTTCTGGGATAGAGGGGTCATCTAGGCACCCTCCACTCTGCATCACAACCATTCATGTTAAGAAAAAAAGAAGGGTAGTTGTCATAGGTGATTCCCTTCTGAGGGGAACAGAGGGTCCCATATGCCAACCGGACCCAACCCACAGGGAAGTCTGCTGCCTCCTCAGGGCCAGGATAAGAGATGTCACCAGAAAACTCCCCAGTCTGATAAGGTCCTCAGACTACTACCCACTATTAGTTCTTCATGTTGGCAGTAAAGAGGTAACAAAGAGAAGTCCTAAGGCAATCAAAAGGGATTTCAGAGTCTTGGGGCAGTTAGTTGAAGGATCAGGTGTTCAGGTGGTGTTTTCTTTGATCCTTCTGGTAGCAGGGAAGAACAGTGAATGGAACAGGCAGACCCAGATAATCAACACGTGGCTCCGAGACTGGTGTCATTGGCAGAACTTTGGGTTCTTCAATCATGGGATGGTCTATTCATCCCCAGGTCTACTGACATCTGATGGGATGCACCTCTCTCAGAAGGGAAAAAGGGTTTTTGCCCAGGAGCTAGCAGGGCTGATTGATAGAGCTTTAAACTAGATTGGAAGGGGGAAAGGGACAATACCTGGCTAGTCAGCGACGAGCAACGGGATGGCACGCCAAGGTTCAAGGAGCTGTGTGCTAGTGAGATTCCTCAGGCTGCTCCACGAGGCAACAAGCACAATGAACCGCACTTGAAGTGTTTTTTACACAAATGCACGCAGCCTGAGGAACAAGCAAGAGGAGCTAGATGCCTTGGCTCAGTCCCAGAGATACGATGTCATAGGCATAAGCGAAACCTGGTGGGATGAGTCCTGTGACTGGTGTGCCATGATGGATGGTTACAGGCTCTTCAGGAGGGATAGGCAGGGCAGGCGAGGCGGGGGGGTGGCATTGTATGTAGCGGAGGGGCTGGAATGCATGGAGCTAGCAGTTGGCGATGGCACAGTTGAGAGCCTCTGGGTAAGGATTAAGGGACAGACAAATAAAGTGGATGTCGTTGTGGGAGTCTACTATAGGCCACACAGCCAGGATGATGACACGGATGAGTTATTCTTTAAGGAACTAAGGGATGCTTCCAAGTCATCTGCCCTTGTCCTTATGGGGGACTTCAACTTGCCAGATGTCAACTGGGAATACCACACAGCTGGTACAAGCAGGTCCAGAAGATTCTTAAAGCATCTGGATGATACCTTCTTGGTACAGGTACTAAGGGAACCGTCCAGGAAAGGTGCCTTCCTCAATTTGTTGCTTCCTAACAGAGAGGGTCTCGTGGGCGAAGTGGCGATTGGTGGCTGCCTTGGCCACAGTGAACATGAAGCAGTCAAGTTTAAAATCTATGGTAACAGGAGGAAAACTGCCAGCAGGACCTCAACTCTGGATATGAGGAGAGCTGACTTCAGGCTGCTCAGGGAACTACTTAGTAAGGTCCCCTGGGAAAAAGCTTTTGAAGGTGCTGGGGTCCATCAGTGCTGGTCACTTTTTAAGCACTACCTCTGAAGAGCCCAGGAGCAGGCAATTCCAAAATGTCGGAAGTCAAGCAGGCGAGGTAGAAGGCCAGCTTGGCTGAGTAGGGATCTTCTTCTAGAACTAAGGCAAAAAAAGAAAATGTATGAGCAGTGGAAGCAAGGTCAGGCGACATGGGAGGACTACAGAGAGGCTGTTCGCCACTGTAGGGAGGAAATACGCGCGGCCAAAGCTCAACTAGAGCTGAAGCTGGCCAGTACTGTGAAGGACAATAAAAAGGGCTTTTTAAAATATGTAAATAGCAAAAGGCAGGTGAGAAATAACATCATTGGCCCATTACTTGACGAGCATGGTCACCTCACAAACAGGGACATAGACAAAGCGGAGAAGTTTAATGCTTTCTTTGCCTCGGTCTTCAACACCGATGATGGGCTCTGGGACCCCCAGAGCCCTGGGCTGGAGAACCATGACTGCGAGAACGACAAACTCCCAACCAACCCCGAACTTGTGCGGGATTTGCGGCTCCAGCTGAATCCATATGTCAATGGGGCCCGATGGGATTTATCCGAGGGTACTTAAAGAGCTGGCTGATGTCATAGCGAGACCTCTCTCAATGACTTTTCAATGCTCTTGGGAATCTGGGGAGGTCCCAGTTGACTGGAAGCTGGCAAACGTTGTCCCAATCTTCAAGAAGGGCAACAGGGATGACCCCGGTAACTACAGGCCTGTCAGTCTCACCTCTGTGCCCGGCAAAATCATGGAGAAGATTATTCTGGGAGTTATTGAAAAACACCTGAAAGACAACGCAGTCATTGGCCCCAGCCAGCACGGGTTCACGAGGGGAAAGTCCTGCTTGACTAACTTAATTTCCTTCTATGGCAAGGTTACCCACCTAGTTGACCAAGGGAAGCCAGTCGATGGAATCTTTTTGGACTTCAGTAAAGCTTTTGATACTGTCTCTCACAGTATCCTCCTGGACAAAATGTCCAGCTGTCCTGGTTTCAGCTGGGATAGAGTTAATTTTCTTCCTAGTAGCTGGTATAGTGCTGTGTTTTGGATTTAGGATGAGAATAATGTTGATAACACACTGATGTTTTGGTTCTTGCTGGGTAGAGTTTACACTAGTCAAGGACTTTTCAGCTTCCCATGCTCTGCCAGGTGCACAAGAAGCTGGGAGGGGGCACAGCCAGGACAGCTGACCCAGACTGGCCAAAGGGCTATTCCATACCATATGACATCATGCTCAGCATATAAAGCTGGGGGAAGAAGAAGGAAGGGGGAGACGTTCGGCGTGATGGTATTTGTCTTCCCAAGTAACCGTTACGCATGGTGGAGCCCTGCTTTCCTGGGGATGGCTGAACACCTGCCTGCCCATGGGAAGTAGTGAGTGAATTCCTTGCTTTGCTTTGCTTTGCTTGTGCGCGCGGCTTTTGCTTTACCTATTAAACTGTCTTTATCTCAGCCCATGAGTTTTCTCCCTTTTACTCTTCTGATTCTCTCCCCCATCCCACTGGGGGGGAGTGAGCGAGCGGCTGTGTGGTGCTTAGTTGCTGGCTCAGGTTAAACCAAGATACCAGCAAACAGCTGGGTAAACACATAATGCAATGGGTGAGCAATTGGCTGATGGGTCGGGCTCAAAGGGATATAGTAAATGGGGTTACATCAGACTAGCGACCAGTCACTAGCGGGGTTCCGCAGGGATCCATCTTGGGGCCAGTGCTCTTTAATGTCTTCATGAATGACTTGGATGCAGGACTCGAAGGTTTGTTATCAAAGTTTGCCAATGACACAAAATTGGGAGGAGCCGTTGACACTCTTGAGGGCAGAGAGGCCCTGCAGAGAGATCTGGACAAATTAGAGAGCTGGGCAATCACCAACCGTATGAAGTTTAACAAGGGCAAGTGCCGGGTTTTGCACCTGGGACATGGCAACCCTGGATGTACATACAGACTGGGGAATGAGAGGCTGGAGAGCAGCTTCGCGGAGAGGGATCTGGGGGTTCTGGTCGACGGCAAGTTGAACATGAGCCAACCATGTCCTGGGGTGCATCAAGCACTGTATTGCTAGCCGGTTGAGGGAGGTGATTGTCCCACTCCACTCTGCACTGGTGCGGCCTCCTCTTGAGTACTGTGTGCAGTTTTGGGCGCCACAGTACAAAAAAGATAAGAAGCTACTAGAGAGTGTCCAGCGGAGAGCCACGAAGATGGTGAAGGGTTTAGAGGGGAAGCCGTATGAGGAGCAGCTGAAGTCACTTGGTCTGTTCAGCCTGGAGAAGAGGAGACTGAGGGGAGACCTCATCGCGATCTACAGCTTCCTCGCAAAGAGAAGAGGAGGGGCAGGTGCTGATCTCTTCTCCCTGATGACCAATGATAGGACCTGAGGGAATGTCAGGAAGATAAGCCAGGGGAGGTTTAGGTTGGACATTAGGAAAAGGTTCTTCACCCAGAGGGTGGTGGAGCATTGGAACAGGCTCCCCCGGGGAAGTAGTCATGGCGCCAAGCCTGACAACATTCAAGAAGCAATTGGACAACGCCCTCAGACATATGGTGTGATTTTTGGGGTTGTCCTATGCAGGGACAGGAGTTGGACTTGATGATCCTTGTGGGTCCCTTCCAACTCAGGATATTCTATGATTCTATGATTTATGCAGTGCCTTTTCTCTCAGAAGGTCCCAGTGCCTGGGCACCAAAATCACTTCCCTAATCACGGGGATGCAGCCTTGATTTTTATCTGTGACCTGTGATGCTGCACAGCAAAAAGGAGACAAATCCCATGAATACTAAAGCATTTTGTGCAATTCAATTTGCTCTTGTGAGTAAAATCTTCAGTTTCAAGCTTTCGTACAAAGAAGTGGAATAGCACAGTCTAACTTGGAGTACTTCAGAAACTTCATGATAGCAATGGTGTATCTTCCCTTTTAAAAAGTTAAGCTTGTACTTAAATATACATCTACCTGACTTAAGCTTTGCTATCAAGAAATGAGCCATCTAGTTGAATCATTCATCTGTGTCCTCTCCACGTCTTGGAATGAGGGAAGGCTCTCCAGGACATCAGTAGTCTCAGCCTGAGGTCAATACGTAAGAGACGTGGCATGAAGAACCCTCTACAGTCATTCTCCACTGAATGTACAGGACGCCAAGCCAAATTAATTATTCAAACACCCAACTTTTAGAGTGATAAAATTAATTGAACTGGGTCTTACCTTAGTCAACAATATAATGTTCAGAATCCCTGTTTATTGACTGCAGATCATATATAGGATACTTTATATGGGTGTACACACACACACACACATGTGGTGTGTTTATATCTATTTATGCAGAGATTTATAGTGATTATAAATGTATGTGCCTAAGGTATTTAAGAAAGTACTTAAGAAGAGCGCTTCACATAGATGACTAAATTTGGGAAACCTGAAACTTGTCTCAAGTTTCCTATCTATCTGGTGAAAAAATGTATGCAAATCAATGACTAAAGGGGGAAAAAAAAGGAAAAAAAAAGAAAAAAAAACCCGAACAAAACAAACAAAAATCCCCTCAAAACCATAATGTGACAAGAAAAATATATATTTGTAATTATAGATATCCATTTGTTAGCTAGATATAACTGGCTGAAGTATTAAGCATAAACAGCTGAAGTGAATGTGTAACCTTTTCAGAACTTATAGTTTATAATGAAGGCTTTTGCAGAGATTATTGTCTTCATCAGAGCTGTTGCTATCGCTCAATGAAAAGTATGTGCTTTATGAAAGAAAAAATCCAAACACAATAAGGATCTTGAAGCTGAATGTTGTTTCCATTGAACTGTGAACTTGAGGGTGAATCTAAGTTTTACACTGTCTTGACTGTAGTTGTCACATGAACTTCCCATTTTGTAGAAATATTAGAACATGGGGAAAGACACTGATAACATCTCTGTGCTTGAAGGAAGAGGGCAGGCTGCGTATAGTAAGTTTGTTCTCTTTGGAGGAAAAAAACAAAAAGAAAAGAAAGCATAAGCAGAGGTAAAAGTACTTATTTTGTTAAAATAACATGCAACTTGAATACATTTTATTTCAAAAACAGAAAGCTGAATCTTCTGGACTTTTTACTACAAGAAAACACTTCCAATGGAAATTTCCATTTTCCAGATTTATTTTATGTATATAGATACAGATAGACATACAAACACACATCTTTAACAGTCAAGTAGCAAAAAAAGAAGTAACCAACTCAGCTGATGATCATCACTTAATGTTTTCTAAACACTGTATAGGTACTACAAGGGGCCAGTGGAAAATTCCTATATAAGCAGTTATTTAGTGGCTAAGAAAGCCTTTATTTTTTAAAAAAATTCACCCACAGCAAGAGTGGAGGAAGGAATGAAGAATGGTGAGGCTGAAGCCAGGCAGGATGGCAATTATAGGTATATTTATATTATAAAATGGCACAGCACCCTGAGACAGCCTTTCTGAGGCTACCTGGGCTGCCTGAATCTCTACTGTGAGCTCCCAGTAATCCCAGAAGAGTAACAGTTCAAAATATTTTTATAGTATACCTGCACTACTAATGTAAGCATCTTTGTGCTCTTTGGCACTTATATGAACAGGAATGGAGCAATCATCATGTGGAAGGCTTCATAATGCTTCAGAGCAGGGTGTCATGCTGAGATTGCTTACTGAGAGGGAATTCTTTGGAGGAAACCATCCCATAAACGTTAATTAAGTTCAAGTGTTTATGCATCTGGCACTGTTTAATTTACTGTAGTAGACTTAGAATTTAGGGCTGTTCTACTAATGCAGCAGAAATGGGAATCATTAGAGCTCATGGTTAAATCGTGACCTGGACCAAGCCACTCAGGAAAAATTCTTGATGTTAGTTGTCGGTATGAGAAATGGTGATGAGACCTGTTCAGATTGCAGGGGGAGTGATGGAGAGGGAACCACATGTTCCAGACATTCATCCCATTTTGAGCAGACTTCTTGACAGTAAGCTCAGATAAGTGTAATGAGGGCTATGTAGAAGAGGAAGAAAAATGGAAGTTTGGAGCCTTGGAGCTTTTTTGGTGTCCAAAGAAAGCTGAGAGAGAGAAGGGCAAAGCGAGCAGGAAATTCAGAAAGCACAGAGAGCAGGAAACTGATTTGAGGAAGCTGGGTTTTGCCAGAATGGGACATTTCCTGATCAGCTTCATGTCATGATTTGAGGGGTAGAAAGAGCCCCAAAATCACATTGCAGTCTTTTTGAAATGTACTTGCTCTAATCAGAACCAAATTTTATGGTTTGTTGATGAACAATTTACCGGCAGCTGCTTTCCAACCCAGCAACTATTCAGACAAACAAATTGCAATAAACTAGGAGGGGTAAGAAGTAGGAAGAAGAAAGCGCAGTTCACAGGCAGCACTGAGAATAGGATATATTGTTCTGCTGATTGTTCCTTTAAGCATGGATAATCATGTACATTGATGTATTCACTTTAAGAGGATTCTCCATGTGGAAAATGTTCTTGAAAGGTTTAAACACCATGAATGATCCAAAAGTCATCATAGTGTCATGGGAACAGGGGCAACTTCGAAAACAGCTATAAAAAAAGGGAAAGCAAGAGGGAGATAGTAAAGGAGAAGAGAGCTTTGCAATTTGATACAGACATGATTAAGGATATTCTGAGTAGGGCGAAACAGCCTTGACTGATGCAGTGAAGGTTAAGCCATCTTTCGGACAGAGGAAAGCATCTTTCAGGATGTTCTCTTTGAGTGATTAAAAGCCTGGCTAAGATGGGGTGGCTGCAAATGTGAAAAGTGAAAACTCCCAGGAGGAAAACTAGCAAAATAATTTGTGCTATTTAGGACAGGTCCTGAGGAAGAGATGCAAATGATTTCCAATGTGTATAGATCATAAAGCTCCCTGAAAGTGACAAGTACAGTTCAATTAAATACTTTCTCTGTCCCTTTCTCCAACACTCTTCTCCCCTCTCTCTTCCCCCTCCTTTTTTTTTCTTCCCTTTTTTTTTTTTTTTTTTTCCTTTTCTTTCTTTCTCTATCTGAAATCAGCCTGGGCAGAATCAGGCATGACAGCAGCAGTCCTATGCAGAAGCCAGAGACAGTGAGGAGAGGAGCACTATGAAGTGAGTGCATGAACTGCCTAAGCCAAGGATGCTCAACGGGCACTCAGAAGACAGTGCTTTTCATGACCACCTATGCTTGAAGAGGTCATCACTTGTCTCAGGAAGATATATTTCATATTCTTTGCACAGATTGGTTCTCCTCAGCTGGGTTGGGTTGGGAGGAATTTCTTGCATCCTCTCTGAAAGCAAAAATCATCCTGTTATTTTTAAATCAGATCCCTGGCCTAGGAAACTATAGACCAATTGGTCTAGAGTCAATAGTGAGCAAGGTTTTAGACTATACTATGAAAGAAAAAAATATTAAAGATATAGAAAGATAAAATAGATAGGCTTACCAAAGATAAACTGCCAAACTGAACTGATGCCATTCCATGATAAGATAGCTGATTTTCTAGACAAGTGAAATTTAATAAATCTAATCTGCCTGGAGTTCAAGAAAACATTTAATATGGTCCATGCTAGAAATTATTATTGAAGCTAGAGGGGATGGGAATTAGTTGAGGAGTTAGTTAGCTGAGGAGCTATAAATGTGTAAGGAGCTGGCTGGTGGATTATTAGGGAAGAGGAACACTATTCTTGATCAGATAGGCTAGAACCACTGTTCCCTTTTCATTACTTGGAAACAGGAGTACGTTATTTCAGACTGCTGGTGACACAAAGCCAGACACTTTGTCAACACAGAGGGGAATCAGGGTACTGCAGGAAAGGAGCAGACTGAGGAATTAAGTAATAGAACTAGAAAGAAGTATATTAGGAAAAGTACAATTTGTGCTGTATGTTCAAAGTTCTTGAACTGGGAATAACAGAAGAGGGAAGAAACAAGATGATATAAACTGTGCATATTAGCCAATCAGAAGTTCTTGATCACCAATGTGAGGTGTTAATAACAATAACAATAGCAATAATTCTATTCAAAGGAAGCATGACTGTAATTTTACAAGTCAGTTGGTGACTTCAAGCAGTGTCCCCCATTCTGGTTCGAAAAAGGTGTTAGGAAAAATCAGCTTAGATTGGACTAGAACAGTGATTTGGGAGTGAAGAATCCATTCTTTGAGAGAGGAGTAAGACAGCTTGTCTGATTTAACCTGGGAAAATAAGGGTTGAATAAAGGTATAATTTTTCTCTATAAATACATTGAGGTGAGAATATTGGGGCTGTTAAGAAGTTATGCAAGCTAGAGCCAGTGTTGCTGCAAGAAAATGATCATATTAATTTATTCATAAACAGTAAGGCTGAAGATTAGCTTTCCAGAAGGAGAAACAAGATTCTCCAGCATGAATGGCTGCAGAGATTTGGGATTATGAAACTGAAGTTTCCTACCTCAAACATAGGAACAGCCCTGATGATAACTTGTGGTGATAAATGATCTGTCCCTTACCTGTAGCTTACTTTGCTGTTACATTACACCTTCAATGTTTTGTAGCTAGTGGACCCTCACAGGAAAGAAGCTGGACAGTAGCACATTGCCATGTTAGTATACAGTCAGTGTTTCTTCTGGAAGCTGTGTATATGGGCTTACAGATGAAAATTCACCCCAAGACAACTCATTGTAACCACCTGTCTTCACTCTCCTGGCACTGTTACCACACCTCCAGACAGGTTCTGGAAATAAAATTTGTAATTGTTACATACTGCATATAAACAGCTGGAGTCCTTTCCTCTGCTCTACTCTGAAGCAATGAAATCACAGGAAAATTACATTGGATTTGAATCATTGTCACCAGTTAGCAAAAGAAAAATATAAAATGGAGAAGCTGAGACACAAAACTGAAATACACTCAGACGCTGTAGAAGTTGTAGGGGACAGAAAAAAAAAGAAATAAAAATATTTCATATCAAACAGAAAAAAAAAAAGACAAATGAAGGTTTAGTTAATCTTTACTTTAGGGAATAATCTTAATGCTAGTGATTTCAGACTATAAACTTTTTTGGGATAAGAAACTAGTCAAACACACAAGTTCAAATCTCTGTTTCTTTTCAGCCTTCCTGTGTGACTCCAGGCAAGTTGCTGAAGGTAAGGTACAAAGTGAACCCATTGGACCCTCCAGCTTCAGCACTGGACTATCTTTGATAAATCTCATGCCTCTTTCCAGCAAAGTGATTCGTAAGCCAAGTGTCAGGTCTGCAGACTACCAGTGCGGGGACTCTACATGTAGCAACTTACAAAGCCCACATGTTGAGCAGGCAGCAGAGCAGAGCTCGTCAACAGGCAAAACTAACAACAGGAATGTATTTGAACTCTTCTCCCTCTCTAAGGTGAAAAATGTCTGAATTAACACTTCGCATCAGCAATCTGTCCAAGATTGGAAGGCTGGGATATCTCCTGATAGAAGATGGCTGATGGAGAACCTGATGCATTGATACGGCCTGTCTCCTACCACAAGATAAAAGTCCACAGCTAGTCAACACAAAGCACCACACAGACCAATAGAGACCTCTACTAAATCCTTCTCAAAGGGTGTTGATGGTTTAACTTTGTACTCTTAGGCCTTATGCTAGATGAACTGTTGACTACAGTTCTAACTTTAGGCCAGATCTGTGATCTTCTACAGGTGGGATAGAACCAGCCGCAAAATATAAATCTGTCACTTGTCTACTCCAAGTTGAAACAAATGGGTTATGATGTGCCCTCACCTGATCTACATCGAACTTGTACTGCTGCATAAAGAAGGAGGTACAGTCATTAAAGCCTTCGGCTGGGGCTGCACGGCTAGAAGGCGCGTCCCCTGGGTGGTGGATAGGGGATCCCTCTCTGGAGGGTGCACCGGATAAAATTGAAGAAGGTGCCGCGAACCAATGCAGCCTAAGGGAAGGCCACCCTGACAGAAAAACCACTGGCCCTCCAAGTCATGGGGGTTGGGCAGGAGGCCAACTACCTCCTCCCGGAAAAAAAAAAAAAAAAAAAGTTGCAGAAACGACGAGCATCAGAAATGATGGAGAAAATCAGTAACGAAGTGAGGAGGAGGAGATGGAGCTGGATCAGTCGTGTCCTGAGGGGGAAACCGACGGAAGACTGCGCTGTGGCCCTTGACTCCAGAGCACGCAGCCGCGGACCGATCGAAGTGGAAGAACGATGTTCGTGCCTTGTGTGCCTCCTGGCACTGAGAGAATTCAGATTCAGAGACAGTCATTAAAGACAGTGGAAATACCAGCCTGAAAACAGATCATTTTTTGGAGGTGGCAATGACACAACCTTTGCATGCTCACCTTTTGGCTAATGAACACACACAGAGTATGGGATCCTTAGCCAAAAGGAAGACAAATGTACATCATCCACTCTGTGAAGAATTCCTTAAACACCACATTATATAGTCAAGTCAATTATGGGGTAGAGGAATTGGTCCACTCTCACTGCAGTTAAGAAAACAAACATGGAGGCAGCAAAAAGATAATTCAGAGAGAGCGTAACTCTATTTTATGCTACACTGTTTATAAAACCCCCAGATTCTAGAAATAAGCCAATGCTGGAGAATTCTGAATTCTTTTCTTTATCTTGGGGACATAAATCCTTTTCTGACATAAATCCTTTTCTGATCATAAAGATGCTGTGTAGAGAAGTATATAAATTATTGAGATCTGTTCTGATACAGAGAGGTCATATACGTATGTGTGTCTGCATCAGAGGTAGCTAGCTAGAATTGCTACATGAATAAACATTTACAGCTTCAGGCTCTGCAACAGTAATGTCCCCTCTCTCATCTCGTCTCTGAGTTTCTAAACGGTCATGTCCTGCATGACTCTTTGCAGACTGTATATTGGAAAGGGCAAACTCTTGCTATTATTCTGTGCTGTACACTAAGCCCTTTCTGCACTCATTACTGTTTGATCTTTTACAAAGTTATCCTGCTATGAATTATAGGATGTAATTAAGGAAGAAGGTTTTAATCCTTCTCTTTGTAAATGTACCATCTATTTATACAAGAACCAGCTATATGATATTGTGAATTTTGTACTGTATATAGTTGAGGGTGACCAAATCAATTTCTCTGGATAGAATAAATCCTCCTTACCCTCACCCTTCAAACTTCAAACTGAACTTGATCCAAACATCCTTTTCTCCAATTTAGAAAAAGCTTCATTCATTTTAAGTGTTCATTTTCATGTGAAAATGCTGTGAAATAGATTGTTCTCATGGTATTTTCAACCATGACCTGAAGTAGAAAGTACCAGAAATACCGTGAGGAAACTCACTCCTAGACTGATCTCCAGGCAAGCTTGCCTGGAGAAATTAATGAATGAAATCCATGTGAGATTTCTGGGAGAGCTCACAAATGCAAGGGTTCACTTTAAGGGGTAACTACAAAGGCCTAGGCAAGACATAACAATAAGAGGTTACACCAGAAAACATAAATCATTGGCCTTTTAAGCAAAGCATGACTGAGCTAATCTAATTTGAAAGACTTCAGATAGTGGCACTAGTTGTGACTAGATTGCTGAGCAAGGGCATTCTGCTGTGCTCCACACCGTTCTGTCCTGAGTGTGCACACTGAGGGACATATTGCAGAGTTTGTATAGTCAGTCTATTCCTGCCCTGTGCTGGGGTTTTATTCCATGGAAACTAAGGCACTTGGGGGGATGACACATGCCCTAGCCTCATCCTGACAAGTAGTCAGTGTATGGTCAAAGTGTGCACTTCAGCATAGTTGTTCCTTCATCCTCCAGTTTATATAGACATTAGAGTAACACTTTAACATAACTTTTAGCTTCTTGCAGTAACATTGACCTTATTGCTCTCTACAGCTACCTGAAAGGAGGTTGTAGCGAGGTGGGGGTTGGTCTCTTCTCCCAAGTAACAAGCGATAGGACAAGAGGAAACGGCCTCAAGCTGCGCCAGGGGAAGTTTAGGTTGGATATCAGGAAAAACTTCTTCACCGAAAGGGTAGTCAGGCATTGGAACAGGCTGCCCAGGGAAGTGGTTGAGTCTCCATCCCTGGAGGTATTTAAAAGGCAGGTAGACGTGGTGCTCAAGGACATGGTATAGTGGTGGACTTGGCAGTGCTAGGTTAACGGTTGGACTCGATGACCTTAAGGGTCTTTTCCAACCTTAACGATTCTACGATTCTATGATTTAGAAGCATCGTCCCCATGCTAGACATTATAAAACCATGGGAAGAAAGAACTGTGCCCCTAGAACTTCAATTTGACATAAGAAAAGGGTAACGCTAAGATGGAAGCAGAGCAGTGGAAAGTGGTTTTGTATCCTAGCCTTGGCATCTTGCCCAGACCATTCAACAGCTCTATTTGAACCTATTGTCTATGTTATTCTTTGCTATCTGCACTACCATGTAATGATGAGGGCTGGGAGTGCCCAGGCCTTCAGCAGCGTTGCTCTTCAGCCAGGGCTGCAGGGATCCCATCTCTGATATAGACTGGAGTGCAGAGTGATTTGTAAAATACACACACATTACTATGCTACACATTCCCTCAGATCAAAGGAAATTTGTCCAGGGTCTCCAGAACCCTCTGACACCATTGGATGACAGACTGAATCTGAAGGTTTGTGCAGCTACAAACTGTTGTGGTCCTGCTCAAGCCATGATGGAGAACATCTATGGACAGGGACAGGTTGGCTGGGGACTGATATGCTACTGATGAATGCTGAAAATCTGCTGGAGCAGGGAAGGGTGATGTAGTGACCTCTACATACCTAAATCCTATAGAAATTAATTCTGGGATAAGCCCAGAGAGACAGTGTTGATTCTGACAGAATTATTCTCGATGCATAGCCATGTAACTGAAAGCACAAATTGGCCTGACATGTAATCTGCTTTGGGATGAAAGGCACTATTTAAATGGAGGATGCTATTATTATTATTATTATTATTATTATTATTATTATTATTATTATTATTATTTCCCTTCTAGGGCTAGTGAAGCCTGTAGCTTTCATCTTCAAGCAGAAGGGGAGGGTGGAAAGACAGTGATCTTTTTTTTCTTTAATGACAGAAAAAAAAATTAAACAAGATGTAAGGATGCCATTCAAAATAAATGTCAGTGGGAAAGTAAAGAAAAAAAAAAAGAAAAGAAAAAGGAAAGGGAAAAAACAGAAACAAACAAACAAGCAAAACTGAAGTAGATTTGACCTCAAAGGAGCTGAAGTTTACTACTGAAGTTAGGTTTCCCTTGGGGGGTAGGCTGCCATTTAAGCTATTTCTTCTCTTTTACTTGTACAATATAATTCCCCTAATACAGAGCTATAGGTCAAAAAAGAGCTCTACTATAGCCAGGCTCCAATTTCCATTTACTAGCAAGAAAAATCTCCCCTTGTATAAAACAGCTTAGTATTATTTTGTGGAAGAATTGGCTCCTAAATACTACCTTACAGAAGAAGAAGGTAACCTGTATCCTGGTAGTCTGAAGCAAAAGCTACTTCTTCAGTGCACTAGCCCTTGACATATTATTCTCCCGAGTCTGCTACTGATTCACTGTGTGCCTCTTCATCTGCGTTTTGTGCTTAAAAAAGGTGCTCTCAGTGTATCCAGTTAATTTTTAGAAGGTGACTGTTATTTTTCTCTTCACCTTTTCTTGAATTACGTTCTGTCTCTCCTCCTCACCCCTCCCTTCACGCACAGTCATACACAAAAACATTGCTTCCGTTGAGATGAAAACCCACACAGACTGACAACTGATTGGACTGTGCCAGAGGCATAATTAAGCAGCTTTTAGACCTGACACTGATAATGAAAGAAAGGAGCAAACTGACACTAATCAAACAAATAAACAAAAATACGCTGGAAAAGTCCATGTATATGCTTTCTCTCAGCTATGGTACTTGACAGTGCTACTTGTAGCAGCAGGTGATAAGGAAGCTTCAGACAGAAGAGTGATTTTTAAGTTGATGGTGCCCCTTTAAAGACACACAGGGAGACTATATACCCCACTGCTGGCATCAAGCTTCATTTTTCCCTGCCTTCCCTGCTCTGAAAACCAGCTTGCTGCTGCCACAGCATAACCCCTGGCAGAGCCTCTGTTAGTGAAGGGAGCTAACTTCAGACTCTGATGTTGCTTGTTGAGGCTGAGAGAGTGTGATCTGTCAGCAGGGAGAAGAGAGGGTTGAACCAGAGATGAGTTTTGTGCTGTCTGGGGATGCTGGAGGGTTTTTGATATGGAAGCAACAACCCTGAATTACTTGCATCCCAGAAGGAGCTTAAGACTGAATTTAAAAGGTGTGTTTATAATCACCCCTTGCTGTGTTTCAATACTTGTTGGAAAAGGAATGTTTCTGAAATGTCCACACTCTACACATGAAACTATTCTGGACTGTGTCTATCTACCTGAAAGCTTAAGTGCATCTCATTTGTCTTCTTTTGGGTTGACCCTTTTCTTCTTTTGCTAAGATTTCCTTAAAAGGTTGGCATGGGCATGTTAAAACCAAAAGAGTATATTTTTTATTTATTTAACAGCTAAAGAGCCAGGGTTTCTGTTTCTCAGACTCATTTTTTTCACTGCAGCATTTTTTAGTGCTCTGTTATTTCTACTACCTACTCCTTTTTTGGTTAGGCCAACATATTATTCCAACTGGAGGATCAGAAATCCTGCAATTTTGAACAGAGGACTATGAAATCACAGTCTTGTGCTAAAGAGTCAAGAAGGTGAGATGAGGACAAAAAAAGTATTGCTTAGCTTGCTTTCTGCGCCTCTCTGTAAAAATCACATGTTCTCACAGCATTTCAATATAGGCCCTGGGAAATGAGCAGAAATGAACCACTCTCGAGATCCTGGAAACCAACCAGATTTCTATATCCTGACTGTCCTTGCTATCATCTTGTTTGTCTGTGTAATGGGGGCAATATTAACGATGAACTCATGATCATCCCCAGCAGTCAGGATATGATGGGTCCACTAGCTGCCTAGAGCTGGTGGTGCAATAAGCATTCCCCTCCTTCAGCGTAAGATAGGTGGGTCTGACTGCAGCTGGGATGCTCTGATAGATGCCAGCTAATGACAGTCCTGCTTGTGTACATTACCTTCTTCCTTGCAACTTTTCTATTTACCTTGGGAAAAGGGGACATCTGGAAGAAGGCTTAATTTGATGTTCTGTTTACAATTTACAAAGACATCACAGTAGTACCAATGCAACAAGTATGATTTTGCACATCACTGGAGATCAGATTTACAGCTACCAAAGCCACTAGTACTGAGAGGTAAAGCACACGCTAAGCACTGGGTTGTCACCTTCCTGAGACACAGAAAACATTTCTCATCCGTCTGAGGTTTACACTAACTGAAATCACAAATACACTTCTACTTTTGTTATACTATCTTGATTATCACTGAGGACTTGAAACAGGCAAATAGAAAATTCAAGCCTCTCTATCCTGTACTAAAAGACTTCAAGGTGTACTGCCATTAGAAACTTCAAAGTAAAATAAAAGTTAAAAGGCTGCCCATGTTGAGATGATTCAGCAGCATAGCATGTGCATGAGGGCACCATAAGGCATCTGGGTAGAATTCAAGCCTGTGGCCAAGGTTCAGTGTTTAGGTTTGTGCCATATCTGATCATAGAATCATAGAATCATAGCATCAAAGAATCGTTAAGGTTGGAAAAGACCCTTAAGATCATTGAGTCCAACCGTTAACCTATCACTGCCAAGTTCACCACTAAACCATGTCCTCGAGTACCACGTCTACCCGCCTTTTAAATACCTCCAGGGATGGAGACTCAACCACTTCCCTGGGCAGCCTGTTCCAGTGCCTGACTACCCTTTCAGTGAAGTTTTTCCTGATATCCAACCTAAACCTCCCCTGGTGCAGCTTGAGGCCATTTCCTCTCGTCCTATCGCTTGTGGCTAGGGAGAAGAGACCGACCCCCACCTTGCTACAACCTCCTTTCAGGTAGTTGTAGAGAGTGATAAGGTCTCCCCTCAGCCTCCTCTTCTCCAGACTAAACAACCCCAGCTCCCTCAGCCGCTCCTCATAAGACTTGTGCTCTAGACCCTTCACCGACTTCGTTGCCCTTCTTTGGACATGCTCCAGCACCTCAATGTCCTTCTTGCAGTGAGGGGCCCAAAACGGAACACAGTACTCGAGGTGCGGCCTCACCAGTGCCGAGTTCAAGGGGATGATCACTTCCCTAGTTCTGCTGGCCACACTATTCCTGATACAAGCCAGGATGCCATTGGCCCTCATGGCCACCTGGGCACACTGCTGGCTCATGTTCAGGCAGCTGTCAACCAACACCCCCAGGTCCTTTTCTGCCAGGCAGCTCTCCAGCCACTCCTCCCCCAGCCTGTAGCGTTGCATGGGGTTGTTGTGACCCAAGTGCAGGACCTGGCACTTAGCCTTGTTGAATCTCATGCAGTTGGCCCCGGCCCAACGATCCAGCCTGTCCAGGTCCCTCTGCAGGGCCTTTCTACCCTCCAGCAGATCAACACTTCCACCCAACTTGGTGTCATCTGCAAACTTACTGAAGGTGCACTCAATCCCCTCATCCAGATCATTGATCTTACATCTGAAGTGCAGGTAAAAACCAGCCCAAACAGCTGGTGATTCAATATATGCTTGATTTGGGCAGAATCCGAGAACCTTTAAAGTAAGTTTGCTGAGGTGATCACTGAACAATCTACAAATTTTTGCAAGGAATCTTACAATAAGGCCAGCATGTTTTCTGAAATTTCTGATATTTAATTTTCCAATACTGGGTTTTTTAAAATGTTTTTATGTTTTTCAGTATTTGCTGTTTTGATCCAAGCTGGTAGTTAGCAGTCAAAACCCACAAACGGTCATGACATTTTCTGTGAACCTCATCACATTTCTCATTTCGAGACTTAGGGCAAAAGGGCTTTTTGCTTGTTGGTTCTTCTCAAAGCTGACACCAATTGAGAATAATAGCTGGAGCATAGGGATTCAAAACATAGACCAGAGAGCGGTTCCTTCCACAGTGCAGAGTTATACTCTGGGACTCAATACCATAAAGTATTGTGGACATTGAAAGTTTTCATGACTTCAAAAGGCAACAGGGAAAAATACTGGAAGAAAAATCCACTGAAGACTATGAAATATGGAGATTCCATATTTGACTGTACAACTCCCAGAGCTGCAACTTATTAAGGTCTGAGAGAGTATGTGGAAGAAGTATCAGTCACTACCTGACTTGTTATACTCTTTCTTAGGTATCCTTTATTGATCTCTGTCATGGACAGAACTTCAATCTGACCCAGTAAGTCAGTTCTCCTGCACTTGTATCACCAAGTGGAAAAAAAAGAGAGAGACAAAAATTACTCCAATTGTGCTTACAGCCTGGGGTAGAAAATTAACCTTGATTTTTTGAGCTGTAACCATGTTCCAAAGCCAAGGACCACCCCTCGTTGCTCATGATTCATGCTAACACACTGATGGAGTCAATACAGCTGCACTGTTGACCAATTTGTCTTTGTCACACAAGAAAGGGCAACAAGATGTCCTGGTTTCAACTGGGATAGAGTTAATTTTCTTCCTAGTAGCTGGTGTAATGCTGTGTTTTGGATTTAGGATGAGAATAATGTTGAGAACACACTGATGTTTTAGTTGTTGCTAAGTAGTGCTTACACTAGTCAAGGACTTTTCAGCTTCCCATGCTCTGCCAGCTGCACAAGAAGCTGGGAGGGAGCACAGCCAGGACAGCTGACCCAGACTGGCCAAAGGGCTATTCCATACCATATGACATCATGCTCAGTATATAAACTGGGGGAGTTGGCCGGGGGGGAGCGATTGCTGCTTGGGAATGGGCTGGGCATTGGTCGGTGGGTGGTGAGCAATTGTATAGTGTATCACTTGCTTTGTATATTATTATTGTATTATTATAATATTATTATTATCATTATTATTACTACTACTACTATTATTAGTCTTCTATTTTATTTTACTTCAATTATTAAACTGTTCTTATCTCAACCCACGAGTTTTCTCCCTTTTACCGTTACAATTCTCTCCCCCATCCCACCGGGGGGTGGGGGAGTGAGCAAGCGGCTGATTAGCGCTTAGTTGCTGGCTGGGGTTAAACCATGACACAAGATCAGGACCTTCAATGTTTACTAAGGTTCCCAAGCCTTTCAGGTGACCTACTTCCATGTGGTGATTTATGGTTTCCCAATGTAACCATGTGGAATTTTAGGGAGCTGATTAACTTTCCTTTTAGATTTTGGCCTTTCTTTGATCATGAAACTCAGAACAAACCCTGTGAGCAGTGTGAAGGAGAGGGTGAGGGAGAAAGGAAGGGAGTGAGCCCCAGGCAGCACCAAAAAGAGTCAGTCTCATTCCTTTGGTTCCTCCAACCCCAGTCCACCCAGCCTTAACTGTGTAGATTTGTATTTGAAAGGAAAGCAGCAAACAGCTACTTCTTGGCTCCTATTTGCATGAGCACAAAATATTCTATGTTGCTCTTTTAAGAGGACCTTGTTTTACACGGGATTTTAATACAAGCATCCAACAAGGTCAAAAATAGTGACCCTTTGAAATGAAAAGATTAACATTTTTATAGATAGAATAGCAACTTGCAGTGGAGCATGAGAATTCTATCTTGTTTTTTCTTTTTTTTTTTTCTTTACAACAAATAAGGTTTATGAATTGCAAAGAGGAGACTGCCCCATTAAAAAAAAATGTCTTTTACAGTATTTTCCAATTTAAAGCTGCATGCAAGTAGCACTCAGGATCATCCAAGAAAAGTCTGACTCACTAGTTTTTCAATTTAGTTTGTTAATAGCCTGCCTTTCATAAAAGCATCAAGCACAATAACAAAAATACCTAAATCAATAGGATGATGCAGCAATGCCTCACAGAGATGATATTTTTGAAATAAATATATACCATTCAACCTGGCCTGCTTGACACCAAATTTATATACTCAATAAGAAAGCATAATTAATGGTTCCAAACTGTATTTTCTTTCACCTATTTCACATTTCAAGAAGCTGAGGGTTTTGTCAAAAAGAGGGGGGGAGGAAGAATGGAGAAAGTGTTCCATTCATAAATGAAATGAACCCATTAAAAATTACTCTCTCCCCAGCTCCCTACCAATGTTTCCTGGGGAGTGGTATGTATTTTATTAAGAAACAGAAGCGTGGAACGTGCTTACATTTCACAAGATCTGTAGCCAGGTGATTTATCTTCTCTCTTTTCCCCTGCCGACTCCCTGGACATTCACTAATTTTGAGGGAACAAAGGAGATGAACTAGGAGCCCCGATTTCCTATTGATGTCGACACATCTGTACTAGGGTCCACCCTATCTATCTACCCACCCCTCTGTCCACCATGTGGACCTATAATCAAATTTAATTAGCTACTTTGATTTTCAATGTTATCTAAAGACTTCTAAAAAATGAAGCAGGGTGTCCCGTGCGATTTGGAGAAGAAAAAAGTGTTGGGTATGGGACTGCTTTTTGAATCAAAAGCAGTTTGATGCTTAATTGACTTGAAGGGTTTTGCAAGTCTCCCTGTCCAATGGGGAGGAAACTGAAGGGGGAAAGTGTATTGACATTGTATGTCTTCAGGCAGCTCAACTAAGAGCCTCAGTTAGTGTCAAGTCTTCCTTTTTAAACAAAGGAAAGAGATCAGAGTTAAAGTCATTGACTGAATAGCAGAAGGGGTTAAAGTATTACTGCCTCCCAACTCTTTACTTCCTTTCCAACAGATGATTGTCCCTCCTGGAGCAAAGTCAGACAATACAGTCAATTCCTGGCCACACCAAGAGCCACTGAGGGTTTCACAGAAGTTGCTAAGTGCCTGTAGTGTTTCTTTAAGCCAAGCACGGAACTGTGAGTTGGAGGACAGAGCAGCAGGCTCATCCTTCCTTCTCCCTACTCTACTATGGTGGCAGAAGAGTAGGGTTGATTGATAGAGATGGAGGGACAATGATGAGATTCATAAATCATCCCAGTGAGGTTTTCCCTTGCTGTCTGTGACTATTTTTTTGCCTGTGCCTAGCACGATTTCTATTTTTTTTTCTCTTTGCTATACCTGCTTATTAATTCCTACTTTAAATTCATATGAAGCTCTTTTAGGCCATGGGTTGACTCATATCCTGTCCGGGTACAGACAAACATTGTAGTGGAAACTTACCCCCGGGTTAGGAACTGCATAACTAGTGTTCCCAAACAGGTGAAGCAATAGAGGGCTATTTTAGGAATAGTTAGGTTGTTGTGAGGTTATGAGGGATAATTCCACAAGCATCCTTTAAAAATTGCTCCTGGAAGGATCAGAGAAAATGACCATGGGATGTTAAAATACTGATCTAGAACTACCCAAACTGTTTTTTGGCCAGAGCACCAAAACCATCAGTTCTGAGGCCAGTACTAGGAAATAGCCACTAGTGTTCCTGATAGGAAGACAGTAATTTATTATGTTATTTTGCTCTTCCAGTCACAATTATGATTCCTACTTCACTTCTCACTGGGAGCATTTCTGTGAAGTAGATTTGACAAGTTGGCCTTCCTATGTTTAAGACGGGAGCCTAAGATTTTAATGCATATGTTATATACTGTTTTGTGTCTGTCATGGTTTAACTACACAGCCGCTCGCTCACTCCCCCCCGGTGGGATGGGGGAGAGAATCAGAAGAGTAAAAGGGAGAAAACTCATGGGCTGAGATAAAGACAGTTTAATAGGTAAAGCAAAAGCCACGCGCACAAGCAAAGCAAAGCAAGGAATTCATTCACTACTTCCCATCGGCAGGCAGGTGTTCAGCCATCCCCAGGAAAGCAGGGCTCCATCACGCGTAACGGTTACTTGGGAAGACAAACGCCATCACTCTGAATGTCCCCCCCTTCCTTCTTCTTCCCCCAGCTTATATACTGAGCATGATGTCATATGGTATGGAATAGCCCTTTGGCCAGTCTGGGTCAGCTGTCCTGGCTGTGCCCCCTCCCAGCTTCTTGTGCACCTGGCAGAGCATGGGAAGCTGAAAAGTCCTTCACTAGTGTAAATACTACCCAGCAAGAACCAAAACATCAGTGTGTTATCAACATTATTCTCATCCTAAATCCAAAACACAGCACTCTACCAGCTACTAAGAAGAAAATTAACTCTATCCCAGCTGAATCCAGGACAGTGTCCCATATGCTCAGATTTTTGCTGTGTGCTGTCATTCTGTGCTACACATTTGTGACAGGTGGAAATCCAAGACACCCTAAAGGGTACTACACTTATGAAGCATCCAAGATGTGGAACAGATAACAATAGAAAATGGGAAATAAGAGGGACCTGAAGAAGTTAACGTGAAATGTAGCCACTTTTAGAGTAATGCAAAGTAACAGTTTGACAGCTAGAAGCTACCTAGCAGTTAATGATCCTATTTTCATCCAAGTTGCTTATTGCTATTTTCAAATTCCAACTAATCAAACACAATAAATAGTCTTATGTTACATGTACAGTAAGAATCTGCTTTAGTCAAGGAAATCTGAGGCACTGAAACATTCACCAATCCTTTGTGGAGAAAAGGATAAAATCTAAGAGGCTTAAGTCCTAGTCCTTTCCATGAAGCATGGCACTGGTCTGCATTTTGTGGTCAGAAATCATAGCATAATAAGATAAATCTGAGTTCTGATTCACTTTTCATTCATCCTGAAAAACAAACAAACAAGCAAAAAAGCCCAGTATTCCCAGGCTTGTGTCTGAGGAAAAATTAAACAATCAGAAAAAGAAAAGAAAGAAGGTCTTCAGTATTTAGTCCTGTTTTATCACTGATCAGGTGTTGATTTTTATTTTTTTTCTTTTTCTTCTTCCTTTTCTGCAGCATTGTCCCAATATCTGGTTGATACCAAACATAGCAACTCATTCATTATCCTGAATACCTTCTGAGCCAAACTCCACCCATAAATAGGGCTGCACTGACTCATAAATCTCTGTGGCTGGATGCCTGAAAATGCATGTAGAATCCACCACTGGGTTTGGACATAATAAATAATGAAAAATGAGGCTTGGTAGTTGCCATATTTTGTAATGAATTGCAGCTAGGGACAAAAGACAGTGGGAACTATCCTGAAACTTGCAAGATTAGATAGACCTATTTACAAAAGGGCTTATTTATGGTGGAGTGAAATAGTCTTTGTAGAATTTTCCTTGTTACATAATGACTTAAAAACAAACACAGGAACTACCATAAAAAAAAAGAAAAAAAAAAAAAAGGTGATACACCTCTGTGTCTCCTACAGAGGATATAATCAAATTAGTTTCCATAATAGGTTAAACATTTTCCTTTATCAGGAATAAAAATTTCCCATGGAACAATATCAGTTCTGATGAAATTTTGGCTTTGTAAGGGAAATATTTTTATCTCCATAAAAACCAGTTTCAATCCCAGAATGGGAAGTTTAGGTTATATTTTTTCTTCAGATTTTATTTCTCTTACAGCACGTATTAAAAATAGATTATGGACATAGCATCACAAGCAAAATGCAACATCTTGATATCTCAACATAGAGAGCTCAGTTTAACTCAATGTTTTTACTGTTTTTGTCCCAAAAATCATCATCCTGCAGGCCATTTTGAAATCTTATGGGTTGACTTCAGATCCAACACTGAACAATAATTACACAGCTAAATGAATAAGAATAACATAATATCTGTGGAACTGTGACTGCTAGTTTCAGCTAGCTCTACTAGATATTTCCACTGAAGGTTTAAAACCACAATATGAGTCATTAAAATGCCATCAGTTACAGTCACTAAACCATAGTATCTGATGTACTGCTTTATTTTTCTATGCCATATCTTTCATATTGTGCTGTGGCAAGTGTTGACTTCTTAATTGCAGTTGCAGTATGTCATCTAATTGGGCAATATTACAGTAAGGAAGATGCTCTCCCTGAATCCAGCTGGCAGTTAATTTACACCCAACACAAAAACAGATGAAGTCCATGTTCTTTAAAATGTAGAAGGAATGGCAGAAATAGCCTCTTACTACAGGAAATCTTGGATTTTCTATGCTTTTATTTAAAAATTAAGACTCCAACTCCTTCATTTTTAAATAAAGGTTTGGGAGTTTGTTCCTACCTTTAAGAAGAAATAAGATGTTATGTTTCAGAAGTTAGTGTTTGTGTCAAAATATGGAGTTGTACTTCTCATCTTTTATTGTAGATTAGCTATGCTACCTAAAACAGAACATGTTCCAAAAGTCAGTTTAGGTGCTGAAATCTGAGAAGGCACTACAGGGTACTTAATTTCAAGCATACAGAAAATTTCTAGTCACCTAATTCAGAAGACAGATGAATTAAATCCATCTGAATTTTGAAATGCAAAGTTACAATGGTACCTGACAGATGCCTAAACACTTGTGAAAAATCTCCATCCTACAAAAGACGAAGAAGTTTTGAAATCCCAGAGAGGCTGAGTTTGCATGTTCTACATCTGTGTGATTTTAACTTTGGGCATAACAGCCAGAATCATTCACATTCTGGGCCTTGAGCAGCAGAGGCGGCCAATAATTATAGCACTCTCTCAAGAAGCAAAAGTGCAGGATTCAAGTGTGCATCTTTCCTGTCCCACGAGAAGTGCTAATGAGGAAAGGTTTGCGAGTGTTAATAAGAATTGACTGAAACATGAACTTGAAGGGAATGATTTAAATACCTTTGTGAATGTCCTGGCTTATAACTTAGGTGGTCTTCAATCAGCTGTGCTTGCAAAAGAAACCAGGTTAATTCACTTGAGACCACTTAGAGGGATTTTCACCCAGACAGCAATTCATGGGGTTCATATATGTCCTTCTCTAGACAAACCTAACTGTGATTTCACTGGTCACCACACAATTCTGAGCAAGTGATCTTGATAAGTATGTGATCTTAGCTGGTAATGAAGTTCTCTTGCCTGAGAATGATAGACTAGTGTGGAAGGGACCTCCAGAGGTCATCTAGTCCAACCTCCTGTTCAAAGCAGGTCCAACTGGATCAGGTTGCTCAAGGCATATATAGGTAAATACTGAATATCTCGAAGGACTGATACCCCACAGCCACCCTGCTCCAGTGTTTGACCTCTCTCATGGTAACAGCTTCCTTCCTTATATCTAGAGTTTCCTATGTTACAACTTGTGCTTGTTGCCTCTTGTTTTGTGCCTCCGAGGGCAACCATAAGATCTCACTGAGCCTTCTCTTCTACAGGTTGACCAGACCCATGTCATACATGGTGTGCTGCAGTCTCCTGACCATCCTGGAGCTGCTCTGCTGGACTCACTCTACTATGTCAGTGTCTGTCTTGTATGGGGGAGCAGTACTCCAGGAGAGGTCTCTCATGAGCCAAATGGAGGGGAATAATCACCTCCCCAGGACTGCAAGTTTCACTCTTGCTAATGAAATCCAGTATGCAGTCAATTTCATCTGTGCAAGGGCACACTACCAGCTTGTGTTCAACTTTTTGCCCACCAGGAACCCTCAGCTTCTGCAAAGCTGCTTTTTATCTAGTCAGCACCCAACCTGTACTGTTGTGTGGGGTTATTTCATCTCAGATATGATGGCAAGTCAGGCATGGCAGTGGCCTCACCAACAAAGGGCACAGTCCCACAGTACCCAACCAGGGAGAGCAGATAGGGTCCAGGGAGGGTAACCAGGCTGAGGTGACCATCCAGTGGTCACCAAACAGGTTCCTAGTTGTGACACAAATACAAGGGGAATAAGCAATCCAGGGCCAGGATCAGATCTGGAGACAGTGACCCAGGTCAAAACGGTGTCCTGTGATTGCCATGAAAGTCCAGCACAATGAGTCATGTCTGACATCAAGCTGGGAAGTCAAGTTTGTAGGTCAGCATGCAGGCAAGGGCCTGTATTAACGGGGTACACCCAAGCATGGGCATGGCTGCAACACAGTGCAGCATAGCTCAGACCAATGTTGAGAGCCCTGAATTAAAACCAGCTCCCAAGAGCAGGGAGCCCCTGCTGATGCTTCACCCAACTCTTTTTACACAACAGTCTGAACTGAAATTAGGCACCTGAGCCATATCAGAGAGCTGGCCTTAAGCATAGGCAGCCAAACTAAAAGGAGAGGGGAGTGCACTCAGGGCACTGAGACTGGTGAGCATAAAGATCTGTGAGGCAGCATATTTGGTATAAGTGCAAATAATTGCCCAGAGACCTCCTTGAAATTCCCAAGTTTGTGTCCAATGTCTGATTTCCAGAAAACAATTTTGCAACCTCAGAGTTCTTTGGGGGAGTTTATCTGAGAAATACATCTTTTGCAATTTCTTTAATATTTGTTAAATATCTTACCTACTGGCTATGCTTCAGGAGTGTTTTAATTAGCAAGACAGGTTTTTGCTGCGGTTTTTTTTTTGCCTGTGTCTACAGGAATTTTAGCACTAACAAATTACAAGGGAATATCCTGAATTTAGATAAAACCCCCAAATCTGTAGACTTCTCCTTCTCCACTTTACCCTTTAATTCCAAAGTACAGTTTGGGAAGTTGAATTAAAGTTTTTCATCACTTAATTGTCTGTCTGTCTAGTATGTCATGGTGACAAATGCAGAACATCCTGGGAGCCAAGCAATTTGCATGATGCAGTGGGATATGAATGATAAGGGACTGTCTGCAGTAGTGTTCAGTGCAGCTGAAAGTCCAAACATTAGTGGCTAAACAGAATATATAGTCTCAAAGAAGAATTTGTAGCACTGATGGAAATACAGGGTTACAGAATAAACCCAAATTTGAACTAGTTGAAAGGTTCTATTGTTCCTGGTATGATACATAATCCTTTCTAAGATGAAGCTATTTTAATGTGAATCCTTAAGCCCTGCTATAATCACATAACAGGACTAATTCAAAATAACAATCAACCTAATCTGGTGTTTAGTACAATCAACTTAGAGATTAAGGGTCCGATTTATAAATCTCTTGCATATGCCACCTACTTCCAGAATCCTTGTAAATTACATGCATGCTGTTGCCAATTCACAAAGAAGCTCTTTAAACTCATGGGTCTCCAAATCAATGTCTTCCTGTACTATGGGGAAACTTTCAGCTCAGTGCCTCACTCTGTTTATCCAGGCAATTGAGAGAATACACATAAATATCGGAAGCAGAGATGATGAGGAGAGGAAAATATGTGGAAAGTAAGGGAAGCATTTCATTATGATTAGAGAAGCTATACAAATTGATTTTTTTTTTCTTTTTATTCCATTGACAGGACCCCAGAACTGATTGGTGCAATTCCCAGAAGGGAGAAAAATAGGACAATAATATCAATAAATGACTCACAAAAATGGATCTCCCAGCTCCCATGACATCACAAAAATCTTGAGAATTGCTGGAAATCTTTTGTGTAGTGCAACTGTGAAACTCACCAAAAAAAATTCAATAGAAGACATTACCGTTCTGAGCTCTTCCAAGAACTCTAAAACTCTTCTCCACAGCTCTCATAAAACCAGTAGAGATGAGTCACATAAAGTGATCTTAGCAATGTAAAAGTTAGTATAGTAAGTATACCATATCAATGATAGGAAGAACAAAGTTGATTTTGGACATGTGTATTTTTTCTGCACTCACAGTTCTTGTATTTGGTGCAATGGGCATCAGAAAGAAAGTATCAAGAAAGAATAATGAAAAAAGAAGGGATTTATTAATGTCAAAGATTCTTATCCTAGATTCTTTTAACTGTTTTTTCCCCTCTATTTTTTTCTTTTTAATTCTTTTTTCTTTCTTATTCTTTTTTCTTTCCTTTTTTTCTTTTTAAGTCAAATTCAAACTCAAGTTCTGTTCTCAAAAATTCTGGTGAAAAGCTGACTCATAACACAAATTTTGAAGCCATGCCTAATGACCCGTAGCTTCATATGTTCAGGTCCAGGCTTCATCTTAAGCCTCTCATTACCAGCTCCCATTTCTCAGTTCCTGTATTATATCTAAAATCTACATTGCCTGGAACTGGGGGAAGAAGGAGAGAAGCATCTGGGACCTTTGTTTTTGCATTTTTTGTGTATGAGGGAGTTGAGACATACTTTAGCTCTTTAGCAGAGCTGAAAGAGCCAGCAGTCTCTAAGGAACCCTGACGTATTAAAAATATTTCAAAAAGAATACCATTCTAATACAATCTTAGTATGCAATCTGAATGAAGATACAGGACTCTACTGAATCATAGAATCATACAATGATAGAATACCAGGTTGGAAGGGACCTCAAGGATCATCTGGTCCAACCTTTCTTGGAAAAAGCACGGTCTAGACAAGATGGCCCAGTACCCTGTCCAGCCGAATCTTAAAAGTGTCCAATGTTGGGGAATTTACCACTTCCCTGGGGAGATTATTCCGTTGGCTGATTGTTGTCTTTCTTTGTGAAAAAAAGTATTGGTTTAGTCCTGCTCAACTACAGCCCCAAAATGCATTAACTATCACAAAACATCACAACAAAAGAAAGGGAAGATTACTGTAAAATGTCTTTCATCAATGGTCAACTCTCTCTTTTTTTTCTTTTTGTTTTCCCTCCCCCTAGACCTTCAGCAGATGCCCTCCTGCAAGCAGGCATTTCCAACCACAATCCAACCCTTATTCTTTTCAGTGAGATATCGTGTTAATTACAAGCTTCATATGTTGTGTTTTTATCGCTCACTGTTTTGTAAAATGTCTGAATCTTTTCAGGCTCTCCTCCATTCTGCAGACATATGCTTGAGTGCTTTCCACAAGTAAATATTGGTTTAGCCCTAAAAGAAAATGTCCTATCTATATACATTTTGCATAAGTGTATGTTGATAAATAAGCTAGCAAGTGTATGCATTACACATAAGGTATTTTTTAAAGAGGATCTGGATTTTATAGACTGTAAAATATGGATATTGCTCTATTTATCTTACTGTAGCTTCTTGGAAAGGTGACGGTGGGGATTAGAATGCCATCCTTCATATACATGCTGGAGCACACTTTTACCTTCCTTCACACAGAGCAACCCAATAACCCACCTAAAAGAGGGGTAAGAGGGAGGAAAAAGTAAATGTAAAAAATAAGCAAATCATATAGAATTGTGTAAAACAGCTAACAACTGACTAGTAACTTTAAATTCAACTAAATTCAACAGATGTTGTTTCCTCCACCCTGATTAGGCATCATAAGAAACATGAAGTCATACAAGACCTGCCATTTAGTGTGTGTTTCTAGTCTAGTCATACAGATTTCATTTCTAGAGCTTGCAGGAAACTCAAAGTCTTGAATGTATTTCTCTTCACAATATTGCTGTGAAGAAGCACGTGTTCATAGATGGAGATGGTAAGGTATGCAGATATGAAGTGGTTTGTAAAGATCCCACAAGAAATCCAAAGGAGGGGAAGGAATAGGAGCACTTTCTACAGGGCAGAACAGAGGAAAACTTGCAGTATTTTTTTTTTAAGATGTAAGTTTTTTATCTATCCTTTTTAAAAATCGAAGTCTTTAATGTAACCTAGTTATGTTAGCTCAGTGTTGTGCTTGAGTTAGGAAATGCAAATCCTCATCATGGCTGAGCATTCACTGAGATGAAGTCTGGCCAACTTGAAGAGTCAACAGAGCAAACTAAGTCTGTCTGTCTGTACACGTCTAAAGCCTGAAGCCATATCTAATGGAGTAACCCCTGTATCATCATCCCTTTCTGGTTTTAAATCATCCACCACAGCAATATCCTAGCCTAAATCTCTGAAATCGCCATAATTATCAATGATGATTATAACACAAATGGATAGAGATACCTTTTGGGTTTATCATCTGACAACTGTACAACATTTTGGGTGGCTTTCATCTCTAACTTCAGTTATCTTCAGTATAGACCTAGTTGATCCCAGAGATAAAAGATCTTTTTCAGGGATAATTTATTTGACCCATTTTACAGATCTATTCTGAGACAAATGAATTGCACCCTAGCACTATCTAATTCTTCTAGTGACAATCAGTGAAGATGGAGTTTTAATAGGAACTTCTGCAATGTCCACTTTTAGTGAGCTGAATCCCATCCACTGAAACAAGGCATGTAGCCAATTTCATCTTCCTCAACTACATGCTGTCTCAGTGTGAGCACCTGATCATGTTACTAATTCAGCTGTGAGATTTTTCTCTAATTAACAGGCCTCATTCTATCTTGCTGAAAGGGGAATGTGATATTCTCCAGTGGGATCTGTGCTGCTGCACCTCCAAGTGCCAGGCAGATCTCATGCAAGCACATAAGCACATCAACTGGCTTCTTAGTTGCTAGTGAGTGGCATGGGTTTTGTGGACAGAAGAGAACCCCGTACAGTTAAATTACAGAAAGTATGATAGATGTCTTATAAGGCAGGACACTAACAAATTCCTCCTATATGAAGCCAGTCTCTGCTAGAACACCTTTTCTTTTTCTTTTTTTTTTTCTTCTTTTTGTTTTTCTTTTTTTTTTTCCCCCAATGTCTTCTGAGTCACTTTTATGTTCTCTTCTGCTTAAAATATGTGACAGATAGGAAACCTGGGTGACATCAGTTTTGCCGCTGTTCAGAACCACTGCTTGATTTTGAAGGATCTTCATCAAAGGAGTTAGAAATCAGCCCATCCCAGATTTGACCAGACCATGCCTTTATTATTTAAATAAAGTAATTATGATCAATAGCCATGGGCAAGATTCTCATCACCCTGAGGACTGTATATTCACAAAAAAGAAATATGTCTCCCTGTCTCAAAGAGTTTGTAAGATATTACAGACAGCATACAGGCAAGCAAAGTGTAAGAAAATGATGAGAGAATAGCAATTTCCATAATAGGCAATATACTTGCAGCCCTTGGGCAGTGTGACTATTGTCATGCTTACTTATTTATTTATTGGCCTTTAAGCCAAGGAAGAAGAATTAAAGGAGGATTCGAAAGAGGATAAGGAGACAGACTTGTTTAAAAGAAGTCCCCTACAGCAGTGAATGCCATCTGAGGAGGTTGTAATGTCTGAGATGGTGAAAGCTTGCTGAGCCAGTGGGCCCAACTACTACCTAAATTTGGCAAACTGTTTTTTGATGTGGATACTTAGCCAGTACAAATGCCCCAGAACTGAGACCTCTGGCCATAGTCCTTCTCTGAAATATCAGGAGTGGATGCAATGTATCGGTGAAGTGAAAGTATGCATTGGTGAATCAAAACAATGTATTGGTGAAGTGATACATGTATTGGTAAACGTATACATAGTCCAGTTTTCCCATAAACCCAGCCAGACACAGTTGTAGAAGTATATGTATTTTCTATTTGTCAAGGGGCCATCCATATATTCCAGTGGGCTTGCCCATGATCCATACATTTTCTCCTCATCCTAACTCAGCATCCTATCTGATTCAGTCACTTGGCCATAATGGCAGGCATCAATTTCCCTACCTTTCCTGCCCTAACCCTTTCTTAGAAAGTAACACTTTTTCATTTCCTTCCCAAAACTCATGATGCATTTCCTTGAATTGCCAGATCTCATGAAGTTTCACAAACAGATAAGCCATAGACAGACAAGGACTAGAGGTAGGCAGGACATGGCAAAAATGTGTAATGAAAAAGTAATGGAGAAGAGTGGAATGAGAAAGAGATAGCAGGTATGGGAAGGTGATGGTCTTTAAAAGTGCAAAACGCTACTCTTCTGTCCAGACCTGTCCTTGGACACACTGACAGGGATCCCTGACCTGTAAGGATCCAGTCATGCTATTTTCCTCTCTGATTATATATATTATATATTAGAGCTGTAACCCAAGTGATCTGTTTCCGACATATTCTTTGTCTCTAGTGCTTTAAAATCGGTTCAGATTTTGGCCCCATTTCATGTTAGGCCTTCATCAAGTCCAACTGAAGTTAGGATTGCATTACCTAACTTCAGTCATCCACATGTGGGGCATGTTCTCTAAACTAGTCATTTAGTCATCTTCTATAGACACTAGATAAAATGCATGTCCATGGTAGATTAACCACGTTTTATACAGATGTCTAAAACAGATGGGAACCACTCTCTCGAGATGCCATGTGTTTCCAGTGACTAAAGAAGCCCACACAAAGAGTTTAGATTAGATTCCTAACTTTTAAACATCAACAATCTCTTAGCAAGCACCTATAGGTCATTCTTGTACTCTACATACAATGCAGAGACTGGCTGTGATTAAAAAACAATTGCCCAAAACAGTGTAAAAGGTGAATTTTTCCCTCTCTGTTGTGTTTCTTTCTGAGTACCAATCATCCAACCAACCCTGACTCATACAGGTACTGTATCCCCATGCCTCTCCCAACTGCAATATTAACAGCAGCAGATCTCTGAGTGTTGCTTCTGTCTCTTGACACTCATGCCTTGCTGTGCAATGTTGCAAAGGTTTAGCTGCCCCTAAGCACAAGAAAGGAAAATGCAATTGTGCTTGTGTATGTGTGTGTATTACTATTCCTCCAAGGATTGCAATGCTTTAATATTTTTGGATTAACTCATGATCAAACATTGATGAATCATGGTATTTTACTGAAAAGCACAATCCTTAAGTCAACCACCTAATCTAAGAGAAAAAATTAAACTCTAAACCAACATAAACACATTACAAGTCATTAGTGTAATTAAAAAGGATTGTAAAATTAAAACATTTGTGTATTTTAGCTCAAATTCATCTGTGGTCAGAAATTTTAATAAACTGTTCATCAAAGAAATCTCTGGAGTCTGAGGATAAGTTTAGTATAACAAGAAATTGAATGCTTTCTTCTCTTTGGCATAGGAAGCTCTGTTCCCACTGGCTTCGAAAACCAAGCTGTCATTGGCTCAAGCAAACTAAGAATGATTCTAAATGATTATGATTGCTTCAATGTTTTAAACTGATGTTATCTTTTTTATCCCCTAAGAATCATGTTTTTCATAATTACTTCTCTTTTGTCCTTTCCTTAAGACAAATGATTTTCTAATTAGTGATGAAGGAACCAGTGATCACTCCAAGACATCTGTCAAGTTGTCATGAAGTATCTGTCCCTGTAGCTATATTTAAACTTTCTGTTTAATAGGCTCTTGCTTTACTTCACCATTACATCTCTGAGGTATCATAAGCAGGATACCCTAATGATCAAGTTCTTTAAAACACAGAGCAATTAGATTGTAAGACATATTGCTCCCATGAAAGTCCTTCCTTCTCATAACATAGCTCCCTCTCTTCCCTTTCCTTTACCATTCCCTAGCCCCACACATTCACTTGCAGCATTCATTAGCTTTTATTAGACAACTGTGTCAACAGCTAGCCTGATGTTTGGCTGTATTTCTGTCTTTGAAAACTTCTTTCATGCATCTTTTGCATATGCTTGATGGTCTGAAGAACAGCCTCATGAGTAAAATATCATACCTAATCTAATCAATGTGATCGGAGTTTACAAGATATGCACTACCCTCCTAGGTCTACAATTTTTTTTTTTTTTTTTTTTGTAGAGTGACCTTAAACTGCTAGTGATACTCTATTTTCTTTCCCATCCGTTCCCCAGGGCAGAGATTGTCCCATTTTGAGTGTGTCAAGGCCTATAGGAACCCATCCCTGGCAGGATTCTTCAAGGACTACAGAACTATACAGAGAGATTCATAATATTGCTATAATGCACATCAGGGCAAAGCGAGGATATTATTGTGTATTGAAATATTTATTTCACCCTGGGGTATATTTTCAAGTCCTGTATCCCTTAACATAAATCAGCTTGTTTTCCCCATTTTTAGACTCCAGAGTATTACTCTTTGTCTTAAGAATGGTACCTTTCCCAAAATTATTCTCTAATGAGGCAGGAGAAAAATGCCTAAATAAAAGAGAGATTCTGGAACACAGAAATATATTTTAAAATAAAAAAATAATAGTGTGTATACATAGTGACACCAATCAGTGTCACACTAGATAGATAGATAGGTGGATACATAAATCAATTGATCATTCAGGAAAGAAAACATTCTAAGTATATAGGCACTTCTATGCCATGATGATAACAGAGATATGAAATTGTAGGCAGAGAGCTATTTTGCATACTGTTCATCCAAAATGAACTGAACTTTTCAAACCACGTCTTTTATCCTCTCTGTTGCTTTCTGGACCTCTGAATACCAAGCTAGAAAGTATATTATTTTACAGTTCTTTCTTGTATACATTCAGAGTTATGTTTTTTAGTGCCTCTTGGTACTTCATCCATTCAGAATGTGATATTAATGGAAGTAAGGAAAAAGTCTGAATGATTCAACCAACTGATAAGACTACATGGTTCCTTTTACATCTAAATAGCTGATTCAAAGTGAGGTGAGATGAAGAACAGGTATCGAGATATTTTGCTATCAGATATTGTGACCTGGTCAATGAAAGGGACTGCACCTATTAGTGCAAAGACTATTTGGGCTAGGGGGTGGGATGGAGAAGGAAGATACAGTTACCATGCTTGTTTACTAATTAACAAGATTGTGTACAAAATGTGAGCAGCACTCTAGGTTGTCTTGTTCCACCACAATTTGTCTCCTCTATGCAGGCATTATTAGGTGAAATCCTGTTTCATTCAACAGATCAGGCAAGCTGAATGTAATGGCTCCTTCAGGCCTTAAATCCATGGATCGAGTTTCAAAGTCACAAATGGAAATGAGGCACTCGGTTCGCATTGATAGTCAAGGAGAACAGGGCACCTCTCTCCCCTTTCTGTCTTTGAAAATCTCCTGCTATAATCTATGAAGTTTTGTCTATCATGAGCTAAATTTCCATAACCTTCAGCAAAAAAATGCACAGACCCTCTGGATGAATGAACTGTGTAAGCAATTTTTTCAACTTTATTTTCAAGCTCCCATGATGGATCCATTAGTTACTTCCTGATGCTTGGTTTATTTACACAGATCAAACACAGGCTTTATTGCAAAAAGAGAAAGGGGATGGGAGGAGGGAGGGAGAGAATCCAGAGATAATCGAGACAAAAGCATCATGATGAAATAGCCAAGCTCTTTGGAAACAAGCTCTAATTTAGCCTCAGCAAATCCTTTTGTCTTATCTGGGAAGGCATATATACACACACACACGCGCGCGCGCGCGTACACACTAAGACACATATACAAAATGATACTTATTAAAGTGTTTTAAACTACTGATGCAATCAGTCATGCAGCAAAAACTGTCAAAGTCAATATTTTCAAGATTTCTCCAGGGAATTCAGGCTGTGCAAGAGATGTATATTTTTCATTAGGGTTTACACCAGCATTTGGTGTAATTAATCCTAATGTTTCAATCTTCACATAATAGGCTTATTCAGAAGAATAAAGTATTGCAGAGCAATGGAAAGAAAATCCCCAGTAGAAGCCGGTGTTCATTATACATGAAGGAAGGGTATATGATTCTTTTTATGACCATAGGTTTTACTTTCTTTTTCATAGTTTTATTCCCAAAATTTTAATATCTAGGAACGATCCAAAGGAGACAAAGGCATAACTGTGCTAAGACCTGTACAGAAACAAAGTCTGAGACACTCCCCATCCAAGGAAACTGCAGTATACATAGACAAATGGTGCAGTAAGTAACAGAGGTGGTTGGGTTACTAACACTAGGACACCATGGAGGTCCCAGAAAGAGTTAAAAATGGAAACCGGGACATATTCTGTCTTTCTGAAGATGTCTGCACTTTATTCTCCACAGACAGTATATACACAACAGCTTTAAGCATATTTGCTGAGGTGATGTAGTTTTGCAGCTGAGACAGTGAGGAGACCAGTGTGAATCACAAAACCCATCTGGGCTGGAGGGCATATTCTTGAGAGACTAATGTGAGCTGTAGGCTGCTGTGCCTGTGCTTCTATCCATACCTGAGCTAGCTGGATTGAAGATAACCCAGTTACACCTTCTTAGAAATAACTTATCTTCAGACTGAAGGGTTGTTTTAGTCTATCAATCAGCCTTACAGGACATTTCCTCTCCAGCAGCACAAACCTGCTGAAAAGCTAAACTATGCAAAATCCTGAAAGTTTAGAATCTGACATCAAGTTTGTAACTAACTGCTAATACCTCCAAACATTCATAGTGATGGAAAGAAAATATCAGTCACCTGATTAAAATACTGCTATCTGTAAGTGAATGAAGGTATGACTTCAAGGACAGTCACAAAACCTTTTACTTCATTTCTGCAAACATTCCCACTGACTAGAGGCCTCTTGCCTTGGCTTCAGTTTTTCATTCAAAGGAAGAACAGGGAGGTTCCCTGGTTGTCTACATGCCTATTCTAATCTGAATAAGGATGTGTGTGTTTGCTGCTCCTTATATGGGGCAGGGTGTATTTCTAAGTATAGATGTGGAAATGGAAAACAAAATATGGATAAGAAAAAATAAAAAAGACAACATTTTACCTTTTTTTCAAACCTCACTGTTAACAGCAGGATTTATAGAGTTTAACTCAGCATGGATTTGAGCAAAGAAAAGATGAAGGCCTATACCAGAGACTTATTTATTTATTTATTTATTTGAATAACCAACTTCAGCAAGATCCAAAGACATATTTTTTCACAAACTCAACATTTTTAGTGAAAAAAAAATGGAATAAAAAGATAACTAACTTTTTATCTCTTGATGTCTTTTAAGCTAAGAAATGTTTTCTCTGTTGAACTTATCTTTGCTAACTAACAACAAAAAGTAAAACATAAGAATAAAAATATTTTTTTTGTTGGAATTGTGGATCATCTTGTTGAATCACAACCTTTCAGCTTAAAGAAAAAAAGAAAAAAGAAAAAAAAAGAAGAAAGAAACAGAACTTTGTTGGTTTCTTGGCTTTTGTGTTAATTAGGGTCACTTACATAATCTTTACAAGCAGAGTTTTCTTGTTTTGGATTTTTAGGGTTTTGTTTTATTTTTTTCTTTTTCTTTTCTTCCTATTCTCTGATATGAAAGAGATTGTAGTAATGCTTCAACCAATCCCCAAAGGTCTTTACAGATAATTTTCAGTTGCATTACTGATTTATTTTTGCCTTGACCAGATGGCTCCAAGTTCATGTGACTGTAAGGGAGTGCTTTTGATTACCCTATTTATCTCTCCCAGTGCTCAATTTAAGGGTCAAACCTTGTGTAACACATTTGCCAGATAAACTATTCAGTGCTTCTGCCTTTTGGACACCATACTTCTGACATATGCTCTGTGCTTCATTAAACACAAAAGTTATTAGATTTAATAGATTTTTTTACAAACTCTGTTTGTAATAAAAGATCTAAGTTTCAAATTTATTTATTTTATTCATATGTGGCTCGTGGATTGCTTTTACTTTATCACCTGGAAAAATGTGTGAAATTGAAAGGGAACATCCTGAATGTGACAGAGGAAGGGAAAGCAGAGAGACAGAAGCTGGAATGGTTTTTTATTCTTTTTTTTCCCTTGATATAGGTTATAAATGAAAAGATGAGCAGATTTTTTTTTAATGAAACCAATAAAAATGCAAAGGAAGATTTAATGTTTAAAGTAATAATAAATCAAAAGTGACAACTGAAATGCAATATTGCACCATGAGAATGAAGAAATAAATTCATCCATAGGGCAGATGTGCCTGCTGTAAAAAAAAAAAAAAAAAAGAGCGCACAATAGGAAAAAAAAGACAAAAAGAAAAAAAATTTAAAGTTTTCACCATTACTGAACAAAGTAAGTCTCATAAAATCAAAATATAAAAACTATAACTGCAGTACTGCAAGTTGAATAGAAACAGTTCAGACACACCTATATGGAAACACACACAGATGTATATTCACATATAAGTGTACACACACGCATATGGGAATAAAATATCTAAAGGAGCTTAAGATCAAACAATTTAAGAATAAAAAAGCTCATAAACATAGTCATAACTTACTTCTAGCATTTTTATGGATAATAGTATGAATAATTACACAGGACAAATAGTGGCTGTGTCCCACTACCTCAGCTGAAACCTTCAAAATGAGAATTAATTACTTGGAGGAAAGACTGCCTTGTAATAGCATTTGCCTGGGACTAGGACCCCTGTGATCTGAATCCCAGCTCTGTCATAAACATGCTGTGTGACCTTGCAGGATCTGCTCTGGCCTAGACTTTTCCTAGCTAAATTTAGGCAATTAACTGAGGTGCCTAAATTGGGAGCTTGTCGCAGATGGAGTGAGAGTGCACTTGTAAGAGCACTATGTTTATTGATAACAAAGTTTGATAATAAATGCGACAGTGGTTTAATGAGATTCGATGGCAAGATACACTTGATTATTTACTGCATAGAATCATAGAATCAAAGAATCATAGAATTGTTTAGGTTGGAAAAGACCCTTAAGATCATCGAGTCCAACCGTTAACCTATCACTGCCAAGTCCACCACTAAATCATGTCCTCAAGCACCACGTCTACCTGCCTTTTAAATACCTCCAGGGATGGAGACTCAACCACTTCCCTGGGCGGCCTGTTCCAATGCTTGACCACCCTCTCAGTGAAGAAGTTTTTCCTGATATCCAACCTAAACCTCCCCTGGTGTAGCTTGAGGCCGTTTCCTCTAGTCCTGTCCCTTGTTACTAGGGAGAAGAGACCGACCCCAACCTCGCTACAACCTCCTTTCAGGTAGTTGTAGAGAGCAATAAGGTCTCCCCTCAGCCTCCTCTTCTCCAGACTAAACAACCCCAGCTCCCTCAGCCACTCCTCATAAGACTTGTTCTCTAGACCCTTCACCAACTTTGTTGCCCTCCTCTGGACACACTCCAGCACCTCAATGTCCTTCTTGCAGTGAGGGGCCCAAAACGGAACACAGTACTCGAGGTGCAGCCTCACCAGTGCCCAGTACAGGGGCACTATCACCTCCCTGGTCCTGCTGGCCACACTATTCCTGATACAAGCCAGGATGCCATTGGCCCTCGTGGCCACCTGAGCACACTGCTGGCTCATGTTCAGGCGGCTGTCAACCAACACCCCCAGGTCCTTTTCCGCCAGGCAGCTCTCCAGCCACTCTTCCCCAAGCCTGTAGTGTTGCATAGGGTTGTTGTGACCCAATTGCAGGACCCGGCACTTAGCCTTGTTGAACCTCATACAGTTGGCCCTGGCCCAACGATCCAGCCTGTCCAGGTCCCTCTGTAGGGCCTTCCTACCCTCCAGCAGATCAAGACTTCCACCCAACTTGGTGTCATCTGCAAACTTACTGAGGGTGCACTCAATCCCCTCATCCAGATCATCAATGAAGATGTTGAACAGGACCGGCCCCAATACTGAGCCCTGGGGAACACCACTCGTGACCGGCCGCCAACTGGATTTGACTCCATTCACCACCACTCTCTGGGCTCGGCTGTTCAGCCAGTTTTTAACCCAGTGTAGAGTGTACCCATCCAAGCCGTGTGCAGCCAGCTTCTCCAGGAGAATGCTGTGGGACAATAATGAATATATACATGAAATATGAGCAGGAGAAAGCAAGAAAATCCATGAGAGTGAGAAACAGAGAGAGAGAGAGAGAGAGAAAGCTAATATGCCTAAACATTTGATGCAGACTTTCAAGGCCAAAAAGGAATTTAACAGCCTTTCAGAACAGAAACTATGATGAAATTTGATCTTTAACCACACTAAATCTTAAGGGTGCCTTTCTACAATAAGAGCAAGAAAATGCAAATGAATTTAAGTAAGTCAGTCAGATGAAAATCTTTGATTATACAATGTATTAGTCAGATCCACACTTAGATTACAGCGATCAGTTCTGGTCATCACATTATAACATAAAATATTGAAACACTTGACAAGGTAAAGAGACAGGAGATGAGTTTGATCTTAGGCTGTGATTATATTGTATTAATGACTTCCTATCATATTACTGGCTTCTCTATCTTGTTAAAGAAACACCACTTCCTAATTGAGTAAGAAGGCAGCCAAAAGAAGCAGAATTTTATAAATTGTTTTTATTATTGCCTTTTTAGCATTCCTTTTCATAAGCTATATACTCCATCCTTATTTAAAGAAAAGGACATTAAATTAGGCTGTATATTTCAATTGGGATAATGTGATTCACTGATCAGTAAACCTAAACAAGAGCAGACCATTACATATGCAAGACATTCAGTCAAAATATCTCACACTGCATCCCAGGAAGAAGAAGCCATGCATAACAAAAATAGAAGGCAGCCTTTAAAAATGAAGGCAGTGTGCCAAGAATATAATTTCATTCCCTGATAGAGTTATACTGAGTGACTTGGTTACTGAAGTCTAGGTAAGTCACAATGTGGAATATGTAGTGGCTAAACTGTTCTTATCTGTGATCCTGCCACATTGTCATTCCTCTGAAATTCACCTATCAAGAGAAAAGAAATGGATCACAGGGACAGCGTAAGGCATACCCTATGTCAAATGTAGCTGAAAAAATCTTTAGTGCTATAAGGATTTTTTACTGCTGCTAGAATCAGTGTTACCCCATAAGAGAACAAGTAGGCAGCACAGGACAGCCTTGTGTTAGCAGAGGAAGTTACTCAGCCCACCTTTGAGAACCTGCCCTACATTAAAGCTCCACGTGCTGTGGTTCTCCTCATCACGGAAGCTCTGAGTAAGAAAAATCTTCTCAGGACTAAACCAGAAAACTAACATTCAGGGCCTTCAGCTCCGCTGCCCTTTCCGTGGACAATCTCCTGCTCCTTTTTAGCCTTTAAGAAGATCCTTGTAGCACTAATACTCATATGCTCAGATGCAAATATGCTGGTCAGAGAAATAAATAGGAACAAACAGATGAGCTTGCTTATTTATACTCTTCCTGTCATCAGGAAATTGGATTAATATTTTTCTGGGAAGCTAATACTTGAGAAGTTTTAGGAAACTGTGAAATCAAAGCTCTAACTTGGTCAAAGGAGATCTCACCGACATTTCTTTTTTCCAAGAGAAGGGTTAGAAACTGCTATTGTATTTAGACAAAAGTAATCAAGATCTGAAAATTATAGATAATAAACTGGGCATTTTCATCACATATTAACCTCTTCTCATGAATATTTTAGTTCATTTATTTCCCCTTTTTTGAGGAAAAGCAGTTATTTTCCTTTGACATCAATGGGAAATTAGAGTAATATCCTTTAAACAGAAACAAAGATTTTCTTTCACAAGAAAACTTTTATCATTTAACATGTTCCCTCTTAATCTTGAGGTAGTTTATCAAAATAATTTGTAGTACCATTATTTAAATAAGATACAAAGCCTTCATGCTATAAAATACACAAAGGTTAATGTTAGTCTTATTGGGCATTTGTCTTTGTTCACTAGGCAATGGAAAAGCCTATTGAAAGAGATCCTCCAGAGGGTGATTTGGAATGCTGTCTGGACTCTGAATTGTCTTGTTAGAGAGACCTATCTCTCACCATCACTGTAGAAAAAGGCTGGGCATTAACCATATTAGTCTATGTGAATGCCCCATGTTGTCCCCAAAATGGGGAGGGGGGAAGAAGAAAAAGGACAAGCAGGGGGAAAAAATGATAATAAAAAAGCCCAAACAACAACAAAACCCACCACCACAACAGAACACAATCAAATGGATAGACTCACCCTTCTCCCTACTCCTTATGTTCAAAGATACTTAAATTGCAAAGTCACTTAAAGGTTAGGAAATTCCTGACCAGAGATCATCTCTACGTGATTTAGCTAGCTAAAGCTCAGCTTCTTGTAGCAGTGGGGAGATGGATTTTCTAGGACCACCTGATGAAGTAGCGTACATACCAGCTAGAGTAAGTTTTTCATTAGTTCTGAAGGCCATTGCTCAGAGTGCAGTGACACCACAGACAATGGTCAGTGAGACAGTGAACCAGGAATGGAAATCAGTGTTACCTACAAGAGTGATGGATTGATCCCTTATAACCAAAAGATGATCCCAGTGATGGAAATGACAGTGCATAGGCACAGATTTACCAAGAGTGCTGTAGCCTTTTACATGGGAACCCTCCATTTCAAGTGACATGAAAAAGCTCATCCGTGTTGCAGCTCCATCAAACCTTAGTCCACTCAGCATCAATGAAGTCAGTGCATTAGGCCCTTTTCTTATTCTAGCTAAACTTAGTAGATTCCTTTATACTCCTTAACTTATTTTTATTTTTGTTTTTGTACATTATAGTCCTGGCTGTTGTTGTTGTTCGTTTGTTTGTTTCTGTTTCTCCTTCACTCACTGAACCACAATGGAGTTTTGCAATAACAGTTGAAAAAGATTCTGTTTTGGAAATGTCATGTTTCATATATTATTTCTGAGGGTGTTACATTTTGAGATTTCTTTCCTGGGGAAAATCATAATTCATTGTCTTACCAGGGAAAGAGGAAAAAAATTCCCGAAAGGTAGAGAAACAACAGGCAGCAAGCAGTACGGTGGATGTCCAAAATCCTTTTCAAGTGTAATAATTCCTTCAGGTTTAATTTATAGTCACCTCTGTGTTTTGAATTACATAGGACTAGGCTGCAACAGCTGTATTTAAATTTAGAGGAAAGTGTTTAGGGGGAAGAAGGAGTAAACCCTCCCCATTGTCCTACTTAGTGTTGCTGCACTTGTATATTAGATTACAGAAGCTACTCACCCAGTATTACACCCAGTGAGGAGCCTTCTTGGCTCCAGCCTTTTAACTTATTCATCACCCAGAGAAGCTGTCCAAGCACAAAGCAGTAACTACGCTCTATGAGGTAACTTTCTGCCTCAGAGTGGTAGGCAATAGGAAATGATCATGCCCATCCAGCCTTCAATGATTTCTGTAGTTTGTTCCTAGGTAGTGCGGCGGCATGCTGCCCCTCAGAGTAGACTGTTACAGGTCCCTAAAGTTCTGAGCCAGCTCATAGCACATGCGTTCTGTGTCTGTGAGCTGTCTCCTGTTGCTTTCTTTCTGCCAGGAGTCCCATTGCAGGCATTTGACTCGTGCATAGATGCTGCAAGGCACAACCGAATAGAATACAATCCAATAAAACAACAAACCAAACCAAAGAATACGACAGTGGGAGAATAAATATTCCATGGAACTTGCGCCAAGGTTGCATGTTTAACAGTTTTCCACTTTACTGTCAACCATTTGAATCTCTTAGAGTGAGGGCAGACATTTTTATAGCGCTTTCTGTTTAGCATTGGACATTTGAAGTGCAACAGCAGAAAGGAAGGCGAGTTTTTAGCTATAAATTGTGTTTTGCAATGCGAAAGCTGCATAATAATGAATAAGTTTTTTTCGATTTCCATTTTTTTTCTTTACCCAAGAAAGGATCAAATCATTTTGAAAACACATTAGAAGTCAATGACAAAGTAATAGAAAATGCTGATATTTGGAAATACCTTTCTGAGAAAGTTGTCTAAGTGCTAGTTTTCAGAATCTATTCCACCCATGTAGATAAACCTGGAGACAAGGAGCACAGATGATGTCCTTCATACTGACTGAAAAATCAGATCTCGTTAATATGAAAAGAGCAGTGGCTAAATATTTTTTTCATCACCAGAATACTTGTACTTCTTCAGATTGTTATTTAGTATTATTATTATTGGTAATAACCATAAGTGATATCTTCACATTTCCCTTCTGAGGGGAACAGAGGGTCCCATATGCCAACCGGACCCAACCCACAGGGAAGTCTGCTGCCTCCTCAGGGCCAGGATAAGAGATGTCACCAGAAAACTCCCTAGTCTGATAAGGTCCTCAGACTACTACCCACTATTAGTTCTTCATGTTGGCAGTAAAGAGGTAACAAAGAGAAGTCCTAAGGCAATCAAAAGGGATTTCAGAGTCTTGGGGCAGTTAGTTGAAGGATCAGGTGTTCAGGTGGTGTTTTCTTTGATCCTTCTGGTAGCAGGGAAGAACAGTGAATGGAACAGGCAGACCCAGATAATCAACACGTGGCTCCGAGACTGGTGTCATTGGCAGAACTTTGGGTTCTTCAATCATGGGATGGTCTATTCATCCCCAGGTCTACTGACATCTGATGGGATGCACCTCTCTCAGAAGGGAAAAAGGGTTTTTGCCCAGGAGCTAGCAGGGCTGATTGATAGAGCTTTAAACTAGATTGGAAGGGGGAAAGGGACAATACCTGGCTAGTCAGCGACGAGCAACGGGATGGCACGCCAAGGTTCAAGGAGCTGTGTGCTAGTGAGATTCCTCAGGCTGCTCCACGAGGCAACAAGCACAATGAACCGCACTTGAAGTGTTTTTTACACAAATGCACGCAGCCTGAGGAACAAGCAAGAGGAGCTAGATGCCTTGGCTCAGTCCCAGAGATACGATGTCATAGGCATAAGCGAAACCTGGTGGGATGGTTTCAGCTGGTTTCAGCTGGGATAGAGTTAATTTTCTTCTTAGTAGCTGGTAGAGTGCTGTGTTTTGGATTTAGGATGAGAATAATGTTGATAAGACACTGATGTTTTGGTTCTTGCTGAGTAGAGTTTACACTAGTCAAGGACTTTTTAGCTTCTTGTGCTCTGCCAGGTGCATAAGAAGCTGGGAGGGAGCATAGCTAGGACAGCTGACCCAGACTGGCCAAAGGGCTATTCCATACCATATGACATCATGCTCAGTATATAAGCTGGGGGAAGAAGAAGGAAGGGGGGGACATTGGGTGTGATGGCGTTTGTCTTCCCAAGTAACCGTTACGCGTGATGGAGCCCTGCTTTCCTGGAGATGGCTGAACACCTGCCTGCCGATGGGAAGTAGTGAATGAATTCCTTGCTTTGCTTTGCTTGTGCGTGTGGCTTTTGCTTTACCTATTAAACTGTCTTTATCTCAACCCATGAGTTTTCTCACTTTTACTCTTCCGATTCTCTCCCCCATCCCACCGGGGGGGAGTGAGCGAGCGGCTGTGTGGTGCTTAGTTGCTGGCTGGGGTTAAACCACGACAGTCCTTTTTTGGCGCCCAACGTGGGGCTCGAAGGGTTCGAGATAATGACAGATTTAATTGGAATGTGCTAGACTGAATTTATAGCTGTTACTGCTGTTTAGGTATTAATCAGCAGGCTTCTGTACTTGCCATGGGGCTTGCTTGCCTTACTGTATATTAGAGTATAGTGCTCGTTAGTGGCTGCTTTTTGCTTTTGCTACTTGCTGAACTGCTTATCATCTTACTGTGCTGTGCCTGGGAACATTTTGATAACAACAACGGCCATGCCCTGGGCTGGCAGATGGCCAGGGCATTGCTGCTGTTTCTGTGCTGCTGTACTGGACAGGCTGGAACTCCAGTGTGAACTCGAGTCAAAGGGACTGTGACCTGTGGATGAGTCCATGTGGGAGCAGGACACCCCGAAGCGCCTGTGGACGTGGATAAGCCCATACCAGAGCAGGTATGTCTCGAAGAGTCTGTGGCCATGGTTATGTCTGTGCCACAGCAGGTATACTTCTTGAAGGGATTGTGGCCCAAGGATAAGTCCACGCTGGAGAGGGTACACCTCGAAGCATCTGTGGCTGTGGATAAGTCCGTGCTGCAGCAGGTACACCTTGAAGCATCAGTGGCTGTGCATGAGGTCATGCTGGAGCACCTCAAAGCGTGTGGCCATGGGTAAGGCCATGGTGGAGCAAGTTCACTTCTGAAGAGACTGTGGCTGCGGGTAAGGCCATGGTGGAGCAAGTTTACTTCTGAAGAGACTGTGGCTGCGGGCAAGGCCACGCTGGAGCAGGTATATCTCTGAAAGCATTGTGGCCCATGGAGAAGGTCATGTGGGAACAGGTGCACCTCTAAGTGACTGTGGCTGTGGATAAATCCCTGCCACAGCAGGTATACCCCTGGAGAGACTGTGGCTCATAGACAAGGCTCCGCTTGGAGCAGGTAAACCCCTAAGGGACTACAGTCTGTGGATAAGTCCAAGCTGAAGCAGGGGCAAGGGGAGGAGTCCATTGCAGTGTTAAACCCAATGGTCTGGTCCAAAGGGGCCAGGGGTGGAGATTGTAATGGAAATACCTTTAAATTGTTGTAACCCAGGATTTGAGTTGCATGTTATGAGAATTACTATAACAGGAACCCCTTGTTGCTAGCCAGGCTAGGAGCAAGGGGAGGAGTTCATTGCAATGTTAATCCTGGCCCAAAGTGGCCAGGGGTGGAGATTGTAATGGAAATACCTTTAAATTGTTGTAACCCATGATCTGAGTTGCATGTTATAGGAATTACCATAGCAGGAACCACCTGAACAAATGGAGGAGAAGCCTTACAAGAAGCAGTGCAAGTGCAGCAGTAACCCGACCTGAGCTGGCTTTGGTGCCCAATAACTCCACGCAACACACCACCTCTCCTGTCCTGAGTGATCACCATCACCGATGGAGCCCAGTCACGGACTAAATGAACCCAATGGACATTATGTGGACATTTGTGGATGTTTATGGACATTTTACAGACATTTTACAGGAGTGGTCCATAGAATAAGTGGGGTGGTGGTTAATGAGGATGTATTGGATAATGTGGGACCTGAGCATGACGTAAATGGTATGGAATAAGGGGTGGATACTGTCCTGGTTTCAGCTGGGATAGAGTTAATTTTCTTCTTAGTAGCTGGTAGAGTGCTGTGTTTTGGATTTAGGATGAGAATAATGTTGATAAGACACTGATGTTTTGGTTCTTGCTGAGTAGAGTTTACACTAGTCAAGGACTTTTTAGCTTCTTGTGCTCTGCCAGGTGCATAAGAAGCTGGGAGGGAGCATAGCTAGGACAGCTGACCCAGACTGGCCAAAGGGCTATTCCATACCATATGACATCATGCTCAGTATATAAGCTGGGGGAAGAAGAAGGAAGGGGGGGACATTGGGTGTGATGGCGTTTGTCTTCCCAAGTAACCGTTACGCGTGATGGAGCCCTGCTTTCCTGGAGATGGCTGAACACCTGCCTGCCGATGGGAAGTAGTGAATGAATTCCTTGCTTTGCTTTGCTTGTGCGTGTGGCTTTTGCTTTACCTATTAAACTGTCTTTATCTCAACCCATGAGTTTTCTCACTTTTACTCTTCCGATTCTCTCCCCCATCCCACCGGGGGGGAGTGAGCGAGCGGCTGTGTGGTGCTTAGTTGCTGGCTGGGGTTAAACCACGACAGATGAGTCCTGTGACTGGTGTGCCATGATGGATGGTTACAGGCTCTTCAGGAGGGATAGGCAGGGCAGGCGAGGCGGGGGGGTGGCATTGTATGTAGCGGAGGGGCTGGAATGCATGGAGCTAGCAGTTGGCGATGGCACAGTTGAGAGCCTCTGGGTAAGGATTAAGGGACAGACAAATAAAGTGGATGTCGTTGTGGGAGTCTACTATAGGCCACACAGCCAGGATGATGACACGGATGAGTTATTCTTTAAGGAACTAAGGGATGCTTCCAAGTCATCTGCCCTTGTCCTTATGGGGGACTTCAACTTGCCAGATGTCAACTGGGAATACCACACAGCTGGTACAAGCAGGTCCAGAAGATTCTTAAAGCATCTGGATGATACCTTCTTGGTACAGGTACTAAGGGAACCGTCCAGGAAAGGTGCCTTCCTCAATTTGTTGCTTCCTAACAGAGAGGGTCTCGTGGGCGAAGTGGCGATTGGTGGCTGCCTTGGCCACAGTGAACATGAAGCAGTCAAGTTTAAAATCTATGGTAACAGGAGGAAAACTGCCAGCAGGACCTCAACTCTGGATATGAGGAGAGCTGACTTCAGGCTGCTCAGGGAACTACTTAGTAAGGTCCCCTGGGAAAAAGCTTTTGAAGGTGCTGGGGTCCATCAGTGCTGGTCACTTTTTAAGCACTACCTCTGAAGAGCCCAGGAGCAGGCAATTCCAAAATGTCGGAAGTCAAGCAGGCGAGGTAGAAGGCCAGCTTGGCTGAGTAGGGATCTTCTTCTAGAACTAAGGCAAAAAAAGAAAATGTATGAGCAGTGGAAGCAAGGTCAGGCGACATGGGAGGACTACAGAGAGGCTGTTCGCCACTGTAGGGAGGAAATACGCGCGGCCAAAGCTCAACTAGAGCTGAAGCTGGCCAGTACTGTGAAGGACAATAAAAAGGGCTTTTTAAAATATGTAAATAGCAAAAGGCAGGTGAGAAATAACATCATTGGCCCATTACTTGACGAGCATGGTCACCTCACAAACAGGGACATAGACAAAGCGGAGAAGTTTAATGCTTTCTTTGCCTCGGTCTTCAACACCGATGATGGGCTCTGGGACCCCCAGAGCCCTGGGCTGGAGAACCATGACTGCGAGAACGACAAACTCCCAACCAACCCCGAACTTGTGCGGGATTTGCGGCTCCAGCTGAATCCATATAAGTCAATGGGGCCCGATGGGATTTATCCGAGGGTACTTAAAGAGCTGGCTGATGTCATAGCGAGACCTCTCTCAATGACTTTTCAATGCTCTTGGGAATCTGGGGAGGTCCCAGTTGACTGGAAGCTGGCAAACGTTGTCCCAATCTTCAAGAAGGGCAACAGGGATGACCCCGGTAACTACAGGCCTGTCAGTCTCACCTCTGTGCCCGGCAAAATCATGGAGAAGATTATTCTGGGAGTTATTGAAAAACACCTGAAAGACAACGCAGTCATTGGCCCCAGCCAGCACGGGTTCACGAGGGGAAAGTCCTGCTTGACTAACTTAATTTCCTTCTATGGCAAGGTTACCCACCTAGTTGACCAAGGGAAGCCAGTCGATGGAATCTTTTTGGACTTCAGTAAAGCTTTTGATACTGTCTCTCACAGTATCCTCCTGGACAAAATGTCCAGCTGTCCTGGTTTCAGCTGGGATAGAGTTAATTTTCTTCCTAGTAGCTGGTATAGTGCTGTGTTTTGGATTTAGGATGAGAATAATGTTGATAACACACTGATGTTTTGGTTCTTGCTGGGTAGAGTTTACACTAGTCAAGGACTTTTCAGCTTCCCATGCTCTGCCAGGTGCACAAGAAGCTGGGAGGGGGCACAGCCAGGACAGCTGACCCAGACTGGCCAAAGGGCTATTCCATACCATATGACATCATGCTCAGCATATAAAGCTGGGGGAAGAAGAAGGAAGGGGGAGACGTTCGGCGTGATGGTATTTGTCTTCCCAAGTAACCGTTACGCATGGTGGAGCCCTGCTTTCCTGGGGATGGCTGAACACCTGCCTGCCCATGGGAAGTAGTGAGTGAATTCCTTGCTTTGCTTTGCTTTGCTTGTGCGCGCGGCTTTTGCTTTACCTATTAAACTGTCTTTATCTCAGCCCATGAGTTTTCTCCCTTTTACTCTTCTGATTCTCTCCCCCATCCCACTGGGGGGGAGTGAGCGAGCGGCTGTGTGGTGCTTAGTTGCTGGCTCAGGTTAAACCAAGATACCAGCAAACAGCTGGGTAAACACATAATGCAATGGGTGAGCAATTGGCTGATGGGTCGGGCTCAAAGGGATATAGTAAATGGGGTTACATCAGACTAGCGACCAGTCACTAGCGGGGTTCCGCAGGGATCCATCTTGGGGCCAGTGCTCTTTAATGTCTTCATGAATGACTTGGATGCAGGACTCGAAGGTTTGTTATCAAAGTTTGCCAATGACACAAAATTGGGAGGAGCCGTTGACACTCTTGAGGGCAGAGAGGCCCTGCAGAGAGATCTGGACAAATTAGAGAGCTGGGCAATCACCAACCATATGAAGTTTAACAAGGGCAAGTGCCGGGTTTTGCACCTGGGACATGGCAACCCTGGATGTACATACAGACTGGGGAATGAGAGGCTGGAGAGCAGCTTCGCGGAGAGGGATCTGGGGGTTCTGGTCGACGGCAAGTTGAACATGAGCCAACCGTGTCCTGGGGTGCATCAAGCACTGTATTGCTAGCCGGTTGAGGGAGGTGATTGTCCCTCTCCACTCTGCACTGGTGCGGCCTCCTCTTGAGTACTGTGTGCAGTTTTGGGCGCCACAGTACAAAAAAGATAAGAAGCTACTAGAGAGTGTCCAGCGGAGAGCCACGAAGATGGTGAAGGGTTTAGAGGGGAAGCCGTATGAGGAGCAGCTGAAGTCACTTGGTCTGTTCAGCCTGGAGAAGAGGAGACTGAGGGGAGACCTCATCGCGATCTACAGCTTCCTCGCAAAGAGAAGAGGAGGGGCAGGTGCTGATCTCTTCTCCCTGATGACCAATGATAGGACCTGAGGGAATGTCAGGAAGATATGCCAGGGATGTTTTAGGTTGGACATTAGGAAAAGGTTCTTCACCCAGAGGGTGGTGGAGCATTGGAACAGGCTCCCCCGGGGAAGTAGTCATGGCGCCAAGCCTGACAACATTCAAGAAGCAATTGGACAACGCCCTCAGACATATGGTGTGATTTTTGGGGTTGTCCTATGCAGGGACAGGAGTTGGACTTGATGATCCTTGTGGGTCCCTTCCAACTCAGGACATTCTATGTTCTAAGTAAACCATACAATAAAAGCGTGATGCTGTTATCTATACATTTAAACACAGAAATGAAAAGTTGCTCTGAAGAGAAAAGGGTATATGCAGTCATAAACTATCGAGGAGCAAATGCTTTTCATTTATCTGGTTGAGGTGTTTAAGCATGTTTTTGTTTTTTAACCACTTTTAGGTCCTGAAGCCTTATGTGATTTCTGTCTCCTGGTTCTCTTTAGGTCTGCTATTAATGGACTTTACAAACTTAGCTCTCTCATGGGTTTCAATTCTCTAATCATAGGGAGGGCTTTTTGATTAATGTTATCTTTAGGGATGACATTTCCAATGGTGTTTAAGGCAGGTAAGCATCCAGTATCTCTTAAATGTCAAAGAAAATAAATTAATATTTTTTTTTAGCTTGAATGATAAACTGTAAATTAAACTCCATTATTATAGATAATATAATATATAATTATATAATATTATATATAATATGTATTATAATCTGTAAATTAAACTCTATTAATATAGGCAGCCAAGCTTGCATGTGTTGGCCAGATCAAGTAAGTTGTCGCTGTAGTGCCAGTACATACAAGGCAGACTAAACAAAACCATGGGTGACATGGAGAAGGTGAATAGAAACCAATTTCTCATAGTCTTTTCCAACTTATCACACCTTAAATTAAATTCTCAATTATATTTTACATAATACAAAATTGAGAATTTTTCTTCACATGATATGCATGTAAGAAGGACTTAATAAATGTTAAAATTTTACATGGTTTCAAAAGACATTAATGAAAGAATAATATTTTTCAGGGTACTAAATACAAAGATACCACTTCTCCCAAAAATCCTGTAGTCCCTAATTTTTGGAGGCCAGAAGAGTACTGTGGTAAAGTGCCATTCAATGACTGACATCTGAACACAAGGAAAAAATTTTTCACAATGAGGGTGGTGAAACACTGGAATGGGTTGTCCAGAGAGGTGGTAGATGCCCCATCCTTGGAAACATTCAAGGACAGGCTGGATGGGGCTCTGAGCAACCTGATCTAGTTGTAGATGTCCCTGCCAATTGCAGGGGGGATGGACCAGATGACCTTTAAAGGTCCCTTCCATCCCAAAGCATTTTATGATTCTATGACATATTCTTATATTCCTTATCAGCCATCTACTGTTGACTGCTGTTGGAGACAGGATAAATGGATGGTCTGACTTGGTAGAGCTGTCTTTATATTCATTTTGTTTGTATGACCCACTAATATACATCGATTCAGAGCTTAAATACAGTTACTGCAATTATGCATGGCTGCAAGAAAGTAATAGATCTCACTGCAGCCCCATGTTTATGAGCTTGACAGTAGACAGCAATTTCAGAATTTTCTAAAGATTAGTTCTTCCACAGGAAATGCAGACAGATTCAGTCCCTTTTCTTGAAAAGAGTCCAGGTCACTGTTTTTTTCTTGCAGACACCTAAATGCAATCCATTTGCTGACATAGGATAGGGTCACTTGATCCTTGAAGTTCTCTTCATAAATATTAGGAGACATCTCCCTAAAGGGGAAAATGGCTCAGGCTCCTCTCATGTCTCTTAGTGAACTTGTTCAATTAAATTCAAAGTTGGCAAAATAAAGAAAACCTCCCCAGCATCAAAACTTGTAAAATAGTTTTAAAGTAAAAGCAAGCTATTTGCAAGTCATTTCCTATATGTGTTTGGGGAGAAGGCGTGGGAGGAGTGATTCAGAATTAGGTTTATAGTGAACCACTAGTTGCACTTTGGCAGTGGAGTCACTGCTTCATCTCCATCCTAATATGGTGACTCAGTGTCTGGGTTACATTATTTACTGCTAAATAATGAATATGCCTGTATCTGATAACATGAAAAGGGTCTGGTTTCCATTTGTTTATTTTTTTCTGGTTTTGGAAGCCTGATTCATTAAAATTTCATATGCTTTTTATGTAGCCAGTATTCCATAAATAACAGAGAATTCATATCTCTCAAAAAACCAAAGAAAAAAAGCTGATGCACTAAAATAACAATTTAAATTAACTTTCGTTCCAAAACAAATTCCAGCTCATTCATACACCACCCTCACCCTTTTCTCATTATTAGTCTCTAAGGCTCAGTGTAGGATGGTACAGGGCTACATGCAAGCTCTGAACTTCAATGACAGGTGCCTTTTAGTTGCCAGACTGAAGAGACTATGAAAGTGATGTAAGCACATCATTTGCAGGAATAAAACACAGGTAACATTGTCTAGGAGTAGTTCAAACAGCTTGTCAATGGACCCCAACTCTCAGAAAAGAGGTTAAGGGATAAGTCTAGGATTTTTAATGAAGTTCTTGGTCAAAGAGAGGGATAACTGTACAGTTAACATTTATTTGCCCTTTGAAATAAGTGAAATATAACCACTGGCATCAATATCTATTCTATTTATCCATTCTATCCAGTCTATTTGTTTCATAGAAGTAATTAAAGAGTTCATTTAAATTAACCCACCACAAATATTTAGTTAAATATATACTCAAAATCCCTTTTCCAAGTATTTTTTCCTTTTTAAAGGACCTATAATTTCTTATCTGTAAACCAGTATTGATAATATTTCTTTGCACAGCTAGATCTATTTATGAATATGTAAATACAGCCTATTTTCAGGCTGAGTAGGTAGTTATAATAATTGTCACTAGAGATATTCCATACCATATGACGTCATGATCAGCATATAAAGCTGGGGGAAGAAGAAGGAAGTCGGGGACATTCGGAGTGATGGCGTTTGTCTTCCCAAGTAACTGTTATGCGTGATGGAGCCCTGCTTTCCTGGAGATGGCTGAACACCTGCCTGCCAATGGGAAGTAGTGAATGAATTCCTTGCTTTGCTTTGCTTGCGTGTGTGGCTTTTGCTTTACCTATTAAATCATCTTTATCTCAACCCATGAGTTCTCTCACTTCTACTCTTCTGATTCTCTCCCGTGGGGGAGTGAGTGAGGGGCTGTGTGGTGCTTAGTTGCCAGCTGGGGTTAAACCACTACACCAAGGTATGAAAAGATGAAAGATCGTTGCTGCAGAACACACACAGTCCGGGAAGAGCTGGAAATTGAATTCTTATTATCAGTGCTCACCTTTGTGCCTTTATCCCCAAATGGTTCTTCATAGAATCACAGAAGAACATGGCTCAAAGAGATGTCAAGAGGTCAGACAGGCCAACTCTATGGCCCAGGCATGTGCCAAATCTGACACCACCCCTATTGTTTTGAATTAACAGTTGTCTAAACTATTCCGAAAGTCTTTCAAAGTTGGAAACCCCACCATTTCCTTATGAAACTATATTCTGGCCCCTAACTAGCCTCACCATTGGAAAAGTTTCTTAACTCATAGTTGTTATCTCCCTTGCAGCAATTTAAATGAGCAACTTCTTGTCCTGTCTGTCATAACAGGAAGAAGGGATTATTTGCATCTTTTGTAGGATCTGACAGCGCTATTGCACCCCAAAGACATATTTCTAAGCTCTCCAAAAATTTCTTCTTCCAAAATCTCTACAGATGGTGCACATATTTCCTGAATTATGTTACTGAAAATAAGGTGAAAGATTCAGCTAAACTGCGAACTCTGGTCTTACAGAGAGAAAATCATCTACCTATCTAATGTTTCCCTGACACATTTCATTATGAGCAGGTGTGGAAATCATGAGATTCATATATTCTTTTTTTCACAGCATTGGCACAAATATTAATTCTAATACATTTTCTGTTTTTTATAGCGTCATTTTTTATATTTCATAGAATTTCTTGCCAGAGTACTAACTACAAATGGGATGCATTTTCCTACATGAAACTCATCAAGTATTTTGACTTTCTATTAACAAAGAAAAAAAAAAAAAGATTTGAGGCCATCAAATCCCATTGTTAAACTTTTATCAAGGCACAACAATTAGGTAGATGGAAAGGATGGGAACCTCCTTAACATTTTGTTTCATTGTGTTTTTCTTTTTTCTACTAGAAAGAGAGGTTCACTGAAAATATTATTGCAAACTCTTTAAAACTAAGACAGAAAAGATCTACCTCATAACAGACAAAATGCTTAACTAGAGCCTTTATTTCTTTTAATGATTACAATATTTTGCCTTTCCATAAATGTATGCTCCAGGTAAAAGAGTTTATCACTTTCAACAGTATATTTGAAAATGTGATTAAAATATTTTGTAAAAATAGAGATTTCTGAGAACAGAGCTTATAACTGGCTTTGTTTGGCATTCTGCTTCACATTGCTTATTTCTGTTCTTAAAAGAATAACAACAAAAAAATACAAGGTTTCCTGGTGTTCATTTTTATGTGTTTTAAAGAAACCCTGGGAGCCAAGTGGGTATTCAAGGAACTTCTTGTGCAGTAGTTCAGGGTCACAGCAGATAAATTCATTTGAAAGTAAATTCCAGGCATTCATTCACAGCAACACTGTAAAATGTACACAAGATTTCTTAATCTTGCCCATCGGTCACCATTCATTGCAGAGCTGGTCCATCGAATCTATAAAGTCTCTCTGCAGAGGGAGATGCACTCTAGGGACACGTTGCAGAGGTTATTTCTGGAGCTATGCTCTGTGCATTTTCTCCTTGTTTTCAGCATTCTCCACGCAGAACAGCTGGAGTGCTCCAGAGAAAGTGCACACTGAAGGAAGGCTCCCGGTTTACATGGTTATCAGAGGAGGGGAGGAGAGAGGGGAGACTGGGATTTTTTTCTTTCCAGAAGTCTGACATAGATTTTGCTATTGCTATTGATTTTGTCTTGGTTTCATCCTAGCTAGCTGTGGGAAGGAACTTAACTGAGATGCCCAAGTTAGAAGCACAGCCACAGTATGCTCCCTCTATAATCAATAGAAAGAAATAGGTGCCTCTGGAGGGTGGACTGGCTCACCCAGGAACTGAGAAGTATTTATTTCTCTCCAGTGACAGTGGGAAGAACCTAAAGTAACTGCATTCCTAGTTTAAATACCTCAGATATTTTATGTTATGATGTCAGTTGAATCTGGGTCTTTATATACAAGTTGCTCAGACAGCAAAATAAAACAGCAAAAACCAAACAACCTCAATTTTCAATATGAACTTACAGGAATCCAAGTGACCTCCTCAGGTCTTTGCTGGCCAAGCATGTGATGGAATCAGAACCTCCCATTTAATGTTTTACTTTTCTATTTTTATACTCATCATCACACAGTCCCAATCTTCTTCAGGTTTTAGGACATTGCTGGAAAACTATGTCACAAATGACTGAAAAAAATTGTCATAAAATTTTGCTCCAGGATTTCGGGGGGGGAACCAAACAAATAAAAAAAACCCACAGAAAACATATCCTTTATTTGTCCTTCCCAAAACTTTATACTTTTATAAAATTTAGAGAATTTTGTTTCTGTTTGTTTGCTAATTCCCTCCTTTTATTGAAAGGATCAAAAAAATCTCATTGAAAATTATGTTTTAAGAGATTTTTGATTTCTTTATAAAAATCAATAATGAAAAATGTATACTCATATTACAAATCTGACTTTAAATAAAGACAAATCACTGCTGAATTCTGTGTCTTGAAACTTTTTCAAACTTCTCTGGGATCTTTGTGAATCTCTTCTACTGGAAATTCAATAGGATTGTGTCTGCAGGGGTGTATCCCTGACCCTGATGCATTAAGAAGCTGTACATTTACATGCTTAAAATCATAGCCCAAAGTAACTCCCCAGCAGTAAATGCAAGAAATGAGAACCAGAAAGATGAAAAGGTCACTTCTTTTCTCTCAAACACCCTCACAAGAAGCAGAGTATACCAAAGACTTATTTTCTTTGTGGAGAGCCTCATGTCTCAGTGCAAGTCATACTGTACTGGGGCTGCATTCATATATCATAACAATAGGCTTAGTGCAGACTGAACAGACAAAGTGAGGGAGAGAGGAAGGGGAGAGAGAGGATCTCAAGGTGCTTTATCATTTGATAAAAGGGGCCTTTATCATTTGTTTCACATACTCTAGGCTCAATTAACACATCTTGAGGATTATTATTACACTGCCAACAAGAATTAATGCAGAGGTTATGCATTTTACCTTTTATCTCAATTGTATTGCACGAGTCTGGCAAAGTTGAAAAGCTGCTAATTTAGTAGTCAGCAGTGTCAAATAAAATTTCTAAACTGTATGTCTATAAAAGAACATCTTTGCAATAAGGCATAGCAAATATGCTTGCAAAACAGTTCAGTCAGCAAACCTGTTTTAGGTTTTGAAATATTTGGCAATGACATTTATTAGAATGAAACTACAATATATAAGTTATATAAAGAGTTGTCTCTTTATCAATGGCACTTTATTATAGGCACTAATTTTGTGCAAAATTCTTTAGATTCTTTGCAAAACACCTGCTGAACTTAAAGAAATATGGTTACTGCTTGTGCTGAGATAGTTGTAGCTTAATCACATAATACTGAATTTGACTTTTCAATGCCTCACAATAAATGAACTGAACATACCAGTGCAGGAGATTTAAATCTTGTTCCAATTTGAATATTGTGTTTGCTGACTGGAGGGCCTGAGCTACAGCCAGCTTCCCTAGGTCTCTGACACTACATGGAGCAATTTTCTTTAAGCCACTCTATCTTTACTTCAATTAAAAAAAAAAAAAAGAAAATAAAAAGAAATTAGCTCAGACTGAATGTCGAACTTCTCCTTTGCAGATTATTTTTTTTTTCTTCTGTGTTACTTCCTTGCCTGTTTCAATCTAGCCAGGTATTGAGCTTTCCTCTAGGCATATTGTTTCTTTTAGGCACTGTTTGTCAGCATCTTTTTATTTTTCTGGGATTTTTGAAGATTCCATGTTTAAAAGGGATTTTGCTCTGGAGGCAGCCATTATCTTGAGCCAAGAATAGAATAAGACAGGCCATTTTCTTACTCTGTCATCAACTACACATGATTAGTTTTATATGTTGATTTATTTTTGGTGGTAGGATAAGTCAATTTCTATGAATTTCAGTCACCAGGCAGTGCCCAGATTGAGATCCAAACTTGTTTAGTCTTTTCTAATTCTCTGTTGTATTTATGGATGATGGAGATTCTGGGAATATGTGCACACATGCTTTTGAGTGCGATAGTTTCATATGTTGTGACTCTGTATATGCTTGTAAAAGAGTGTCTAATAATCCAACTATACAATGTCTGTACATAATATAGAGAAGTACATAATACAGCATACAGCACACACATTTAAATGCACAAATACCCATAAACATATTTACAGAATGTGTTACATTTTACTGTGCATATATTTTTGTCTCTCTCCATTGAGTCTTATTTACACTATAATGTTAAATAACAGTAATTTTACTTCTGCAGATAAGCTGTGTGCATCATAAAAAAAACATAAAACAATGAAACCTCATTAATATTTATATCAGTGGCTACATAGCATTGTAGTCATAATCTCTGGCACTGGTTCTTACCGGTTCAGAATTAATTATCAAGTCCAGTTTTAATTGCATTCTTCTAAATTACAACCAAAAAAAAAGGAAAAACCACCCATAATGAATTAGCTCACAAGTACTCTGCTGGGCCTGGTGCGTCCAAGACTGCTTTCTGCAATCCCATTCTTAAAGTGTAATGATGAGCCAAAGACACGTGATTCAGAGGCTCCTCTTGAAACCAACTTACTTAAATGTTAATGCTTCTCTCACTTTAAAGATAAAATAAAAATCCTATTTCTAGTTGATGCAGCAGACATGTTGAACTGACTATTCCTTTAGATAGCCTCTTTTTTTTCTCTTTAGCTAGTTTCGATGTATGATTGCATGCTACCTTGTTGTGGTCTAACCCTAGCCGGCAACTAAGCACCACATAGCCGCTCACTCCCCCTCCCCCTCCCGGTGGGATGGGGGAGAGAATCGGAAGGGTAAAAGTGAGAAAACTCGCAGGTTGAGATAAATACAGTTTAATAATTTAAATAAAATAATAATAACAGTGAAAAGGAAAACAACAAAAAAAAGAACAAAACCCCAGGAAAAACAAATGATGCAACCGCTCACCACTCGCTGACCAACGCCCAGCCAGTCCCCGAGCAGCGATTGCTGCCCCCCGGCCAACTCCCACCAGTTTATACACTGAGCATGACGTCATATGGTATGGAATAGCCCTTTGGCCAGTCTGGGTCAGCTGTCCTGGCTGTGCCCCCTCCCAGCTTCTTGTGCACCTGGCAGAGCACGGGAAGCTGAAAAAGTCCTTGACTGGTGTAAGCACTACTTAGCAAGAACCAAAACATCAGTGTGTTATCAACATTGTTCTCATACTAAATCCAAAACACAGCACTATACTAGCTAGGAAGAAAATTAACTCTATCTCAGCCAAAACCAGGACACACAAAATATATTTCAGTAGTGTTGGCTGAAAAAAACTGGGGGAAAAACATCTTTCCAGAGACAATCAGTTTGAGCTCTGTGCGTCAGTTGTCTTCTGCATTAAACTCCACAGGATCTCTTCACTCAAATATCTGAGATGTTTGATTTTCTTTACGGTTAATCCATAACGAAACAGTGAGCAAAAATCTCTGTCAAATCCTTTGGTACGAAAGACAAAATATACTGACTTCCCAAGATTTTGGGGGGCTTCCCAGACAGAGGAGGAATCTGTAAACATGCATCCCCTGCAACTTCTGGTCACCCCTCCAAGACATATTCTCTCTGATAAACCTGGATTCCTCACCACTTCTTTTTCTTTCTCTCTCCCCATCCACCCACAACCACAGCCAAGGTCACTGATTACCCCATCCTCAAAGACGACTACTAAGCAGCCTATAGCAATGTCACACCCTGAATTAACCGAATTTCAGCCCTGTACTTTATCTTCTCATCTCCCTCCTGTCCAGAGAAGGAATACAGAGTCCTTCTTCCCTTAACTTATCAGCTCCAGTGTGCACACATGTAAGCATCAGTAAAAATCAAATGCTTTTTTAGTTCTCCCTGGTTCAGTCATCCAAAGATCCTGTGGCCTGTTCCCCAGCTGTGTAATCACAGAAAGTTTGCTCCTCTCATCATTTCTTGCAGATGAAGGTCCTGACAGCACCTCAAGCTATTACCCTGTTCAGGCAGAGTGTGAAATGGAAGATTCAAGATTCATACTCTCTGTGTATAGTTGCTGATCTGTATCCAAAAGTCTTGCAAATGATCTGAGCTCAAGTCCATCATTTAAAGAAAAGAAAGGGGGGGGGGGGAGGGGGGGAGAGAAATAATAATAATAAAAAAAAAGAGTATAAAATAAAAGCAGGAAGCATTCTGGATCTTTCCTCTTAGGTGTCTATTTACTTTCTAAAGTCAAATCCTGCCCAAGAGGAGTCACGCTCCCTCCTGACTGAATACAGGGAAATTATATTTTTAAAGCATTAGCAACTATTTTTTGAGATAAATCTGGAGATTTGTTCTCAGGATGTTCACAAGCCATTTCACTTGCTCAGCTGCTCACTAGGCAAATAGTGTAACCAGGTGCCTAATTCTAAGCATATGAGTAACATGCTGATTTGATCAGGGCTGCTCTGGCACCCAGGATACCTGTTCAATCCCTGCATGGAAAAAGGATGTAAATTACAAACAGTGGAGAAAACACTAGTCAGTTTTTAGTTTTAAGAAAATTTAAAGGAAGCTGAACATGAGTTTATATATTAAAATTCAGATACATATAGGGATACCCAAAATAGTACTAATGCTGAAAGCAGTATCACTACTGAATTTGTTAGAGATAAGGAAGGACAAAAGCAAATCAGAGAAATAACTGAGTAGTTGTTGACAGATTCTGCTGATGAGAAAAAGAAAAGCTCCAAATCATTGGTCTAAATGTCTCAATTAAGTACCATAAGAGATAGCCAAAAGACCCCTTATCCTGGAATTAGTATGGCAAAAGACAGGTAGAAACAGCATCAATGTCTAGTTTCTACTGCAATCTAATGATCCGATACAAAAAGGGCTATGAGTCTTACTTATCCCCACCAAAAGCACAGCAATACTTGTTTCAAATTAGCCTTTAATAAATTCACTTTTCCTCACTAGAATAATTTCTTTTTTTCCCCTAATGTTAGATTACTCAGGCTGCTTATTTTTTTTTCAGATTTACTGGCTGTTATTACAATGTAAGGTACTCTTCAGAGCAAGACAGAGGTATTCTTTACATTCTTAGAGAAACACTTGTTGAAATTCCCAGGTACTACCACAGTAAAAAGAATAATCATAAAAATGGAAGGACAGAAAAAGAAAGCGTTAGAGAAGGAGTAGAAGGAAAGTCCACAATAAAACTATATATAAAGATGGATACAGGCAAGTTGTATCCCAGGAAGAATCAATAAAGGCAATCATGTACAATCAACACTTATGTGGATTTAAGTCACATGACTCTCAAGCTTAAAATAGAGATGAATTACAGCAGATGGCAGCTTGTAGAGGAAAAGCATAGGTGCAAGAAGTGCTCTTCTTTGAGGAGATTTCATAGAGGTGTTATTGGCAGGGAGAAGATTTTTTTTTTTCTCTTTCTTCCAGAAGTGAGAGAGGCAGGTTTCTAAGAAAATCATAGTCCAAGACAGAAGTTGTAGGGGGTTGTATGAGCAAGGCATTTCAGAGATGTTTAAGTGTATTTATATGCAGTATGGCTGAAGGAGGAGAAAAGAAAGGGGTTTGAAGGCCTTCTGTCAAGCAGTTCTTCCTTTCTTTCTTTCTTTCTCTTCTTTTTTTCTGCCTTCCTTTCACAGTCAATTTGCTGCAAGTTAGATCTTGAAAAGGATGTGCTGATATCTAACAGTGTGGCTAACCTGTTAGGGAGATTTTCAATATTTATATACTGTAACCCCTGATAAGACTGCCGCCTTCTGAATAAAAAGTCCTGCATCTCTCCTTGGGGATCTTTTAGAATGTTTTTATAACTTAAATATGCATTTATTTCTACATTTTTGTTTCTATTCAGTAGTCACTTTCTCATTTTTTTTAATGCTTAATATTTCATCCCCTCTATGGAGTTTCATTTGCCAAAATAGATTTAGTCTGCTGTTCTCTTGCATTTTAAATTTGAAGAAAATAACAAAATAGCTTCATTATGGTGGGGGAAACCTCAGGGAATTGGATATGCCTAGCAGCCACCTCCTCTTGGAGCTAAATGAGGGAACAATTAAATGGCACTTTGTTTAGAAGCAGCGGAAACAATGGGAGCAGCTGCCCCAAATACAGGTCACACAAAATAAATTAGGGATCTGGACTATGTGGGTGGAAAAATTAACAGTGGTCTGAATCAGAATATAGCAGTGGTGGGGAAGGAGGAAGAGTGGATTTGTTTGCAGCTGTGCAGAGAAGGAGCAGGAAGAAAAGGGTGAAGGGGCAGAAGTAGAAGTAATAGAAAAGGGCCAGACAACCAGAAAAGGCCTGAAAATATGGCTAAGAAAAAAGAGGAAACAAAGGCAGAAGAGAGGGAGGAAGAATACGACCATGCCCTGGCGAAAGAGAGGAACTATCAAAGTTTTTTCTGTGACTCAAAGTCTTCCTGTGTCCAGAAGTGAAGCATGTGCATGTGTTCAAGTCAATAAACAGGAAAAAAAATTAACATCTTATTCCTTTTCCTCTCTAGAGTTAAGCAAGATCCAGACCCGCTCTGTTCCTTTCCATGCATATCCTTGTGAATTGCTTGGGTGAGAGTAATTATCTTTTTGATGTCTTTGCAGAGGATGGATATGTGGGTTTCTGTCTATAGTGTAGTTCAGTAACCTGCAGAGACTTAGTATAGGTGGAGAGGTTGGTCTCTTTCCATCCCTGAGATGGCTGTGAAGGAAAACCAGGTGTCAGCATTTACATGGTAAAATTCTCATCCCGGGTAGGTCTGTCTGAGTTTGCCTGTTAACAATGGGCATTGAAAGATTTACCCCAAATTACTTTAACAAAAGCAGCTTTTTATTAATTAAATACATAAAATTGGAGAGGACCTTCTTGGCCACTAAGGTCAATTCCTTACTTTCCTTTGTTGTTTTCTTAATTAAATTGTTAAAAATCCTCATGACCTGTTAAACATGGTTGTCTGTGCTTGTTTGCTGCGCTCATCTGATTGTGACACAATTTCCCTACTTTGATGGTTTGATACTGTTCATTTTTGAACCTTGCTAATTTTTCAAGCTTTATCAGTAAAACAAATGGAAGAGTTACCTATTTACTTCTCCCAATGAGTTTTCCAGAGATGAACAGAAACAGAATCTTTTCATTTGGAGTCCAAATGTAATTTTGCCATTTTATGTATATCACTTTTCATTCTTCCGCCCTTAGATCCGATAGTTCCTTTTTCCCTCTTTTTTATGTTAAGTGAGAAATTGCTCACTTTTTTCACTGGGAAAGTAACTGTCTCTGTGTTAGTTTCTGACAACCAGCTGGTATTTAGTTTTGGCTGATATGTACTGTATTCCTTTTGCTATACTGAAATTTAAATTGCATTAGAAACAAAGAAAAAAAAAGCAAAAAAAAAAAGCAAAAAAATCCCGAAAAACTTTCCAGCAAATTATAAATGAGAGTTCCAATATTGCATGGTATAATTGACAATATCTGAGAGTTACTCATAGTCTTCTTTTAAGCCATCAGCATTTGCTCTCGAAAAGCAAATGTCAACCTAGAACATCGAGAACTGAGCAAAACTTCCTATTCATCCTACCTTCAACTTGAGTTGCTTAGTTTTTCTGTGATATTTTCAATTGAGATTTTTACTCCTCGAATGGAAAAAAAAAACCTCTGTGCTTTCTTTCAGTCTGCTTTCTTTCAGTCTTTTTTCTTCCTGTTTCCCACTTTCCTCTTAACTGTATTGCTATGGGGGATGGAAAGTGAGGAAGAGTAAATATTAGGAAAGCACCAGTGGAAAGAAATAAAGGAAAGTGGTTCATAACCTTGTTTATTCGTCTTTCAGCAATAACTCAGAGATGTCACACTCTTCACATCACATAGCTCAAAACCACAAGCAAACCCCAAACCATTTTTTAAACACTAAAGAGACACCAAAGGTGAAGAAACAGATGCAGTATTTCATTTAATCATCACAGAATGCTCAAATACTGGAGAGCTGTAGGTTAATAACAGTATGGCTGGTAGAGGAGATATACCACACACTGAGCACCAGCTCAGGACACTCTCTGGCTGGGGTTTTCAGGGCAAAGAGTGGATATGCGTGAGGAAGAGCCCTTACAGGAGGGTTGCTTGTTTTACATTTAAACAGCTACTTCTTAATAGCCCCCTCTGCATAATGTGAAATCAATGCCTCAATCTCCTTTGAACCTTCAGGCAAGCACTCCTGGTGCTACATTGGCCATCATCTCCCTCACAGGAGCAGGAGCGAAGGACACAGGGAGTCCCCAGGGATATGCTTCTCTCCAAAGGAAGCATTTTCCACAGCTAGCCCTCTGCAACAAGCAGGAGCTGTGTTTCTATTTCACTGCCTACTTGACCAGACACTAATTCATAGTACATTCCCCCTCCCCACTCACCCCTTTATCCAGAGCATGATAGATTTATTGGGCCAGGTCTTCATCTGGTGTAAATTGGCATTGCTGCATTGATTCCTGTGGACCTGTATTAATTTATGCCAGCTGAGGATTTGGTCCATTTTCATGATATTTGAACATCAATCCTTGCATCCCCTTTTCCCATCTTTAGGCTTTTTCTGTCGTGCCTCTGAGAAGAAGACAGAAATGAGTTAAGGGGCTGTCACCAGCCCAGGGAAGAATTTGCTTTTCTTTCTTTGTGACTAGGGTCTCTCCTGTTAATTTCCATGGCAGGTCCCTCACAAGTTTCTCCAAAACTTGTTACCATGTCTTCCTGAGGGTGTCAGCTCCTGTTGCAGACTGAAACATTAATGGAAGTTATTAGCTATTCTCTTTACATGCTGTCTTTCTTTATATCTGAATTATTAGAAGGATGAATGCTGGTCATCAAAAGAAATAATGAGTTTTAGAAAGTGAAAATGAAACTGGCAAAAACAAAAGAAATCTGATCTTGGCAGAGGGGTCCACAAAGAAGAGGAACAAAGAGGTAGAAGATAAAAAAGAAAAATTGAGAACCTAAAAGGAAAAGAAAAGAAAGAAAGGGGGGAAAAAAGAAGAAAAGAGAAGAAAAGGGAGGTTTGGACTGAGAAAGAGCAAACTAGTTCCTCAGCAGAATTGAAAGCAATCGTGGTGCAGGCAGAAGTAAAAGAACTTATCGCCAGATCTTGAAAGACTTTTTTTTTTCCTCCCCTTTGACTGAATAATATTAATATCTGTCATTAAATCTCAATACTGGATGATCTCTTTGCACATGTGACTTTGATGGTTCCAGGCTGGACATAGGACTATGCACTCAGAGGCAAAAGGCCACAGAAGCTCAGTGTCCTATACCCACACAAAGCCTAGACAGCCCCCTTCCCTTCTTCCTGCCCCCCCCCAAAAAAACCCATGCAGAGAGTAGCTGTCAAAATTGTCATGAACCACTGCTGTACATCAGCTGTGCATTCGCTGTGGCAGAACTACTTCCGGGTGAGGAAGGAGCACAAGAGCAAAGAGAACAAAGGAAGAACGAAGGAAGGGGAAAAAAAAACCAACAAAAACCAACCTGCCAATTGTTCTTCTTGCCGCTGTCCTTCTTGGTTTATAATTGCTGAAGCCTTGTTACAGCTTTTCTTGGAAAAAATATAATTTTGATCACTCCTAATACAGAGACATCTTTTTTTTTTTTTTTCCCTTTTTCTCCATTCTGCTGATTGATAAAATAAAAAGCTGAAAGGAATTAATAATTAACGTGAAGATTTTACCTATACTTATGCATCTGCTTTCAACAGTTTAAGTAATTGATTTCCTCAGCTTGAACCCATGCAGACTTCTCTTAATACATTATTCAACAAGACTAAGTGCCGAGTCCTGCACTTGGGTCACAGCAACCCCATGCAACGCTACAGGCTTGGAGAATAGTGGCTGGAGAGCTGCCTGGCAGAAAAGGACCTGGGGGTGTTGGTTGACAGCCGCCTGAACATGAGCCAGCAGTGTGCCCAGGTGGCCAAGAGGGCCAATGGCATCCTGGCTTGCATCAGGAATAGTGTGGCCAGCAGGACCAGGGAGGTGATAGTGCCCCTGTACTGGGCACTGGTGAGGCCGCACCTCGAGTACTGTGTTCCGTTTTGGGCCCCTCACTACAAGAAGGACATGGAGATGCTGGAGTGTGTCCAGAGGAGGGCAACAAAGTTGGTGAAGGGTCTGGAGCACAAGTCTTATGAGGAGCGGCTGAGGGAGCTGGGGTTGTTTAGCCTGGAGAAGAGGAGGCTGAGGGGAGACCTTATCACTCTCTACAACTACCTGAAAGGAGGCTGTAGCGAGGTGGGGGTCAGTCTCTTCTCCCTAGTAACAAGCGACAGGACAAGAGGAAATGGCCTCAAGCTGCACCAGGGGAAGTTTAGGTTGGATATTAGGAAAAACTTCTTCACCGAAAGGGTAGTCGGGCATTGGAACAGGCTGCCCAGGGAAGTGGTTGAGTCTCCATCCCTGGAGGTATTTAAAAGACGGGTAGACATGGTGCTTGAGGACATGGTTTAGTGGTGGACTTGGCAGTGCTAGGTTAACGGTTGGACTCGATGATCTTAAGGGTCTTTTCCAACCTTAACGATTCTATGATTCTATGATTCTATGATTCTATGATTGTGTCTCTAGTTTGTTTGGTTGATACCTGTCTGTCTGCTGTTTTAGGAAGTAGAGGTAGTTATATTAGCAATGCTGTAATGGTGAGATCTTCATTCAAGTTCCTGCTTTGCCACATATCTTCTGTATGGTCAGGACTATGCCACTTACTCTCTCTGTTTTGAGTTTCTGCTTATCAAAAATGTCATGGTACTTTTCTACCTTCCAGGGACCATATGAAAATGGTCTAGGAGAGTACATGTACCCTCTTTAGAGGGTAAGACTGCTTTATAGAACCAACAATGACCATTGCACTTCTGAACAATAGGTGTAATTTGATATTTCTCTGGCAGACTTTTTCTTTCTCCTCCTTTTCTGCAGTATTCAGAGAGGACATCTCTAACCCATATCATAGTATATGACTAATAACATTTGAATGGTTAATGTGGAGACCAAATATGATAATGGAAGACAGTGAAAATAGCAATGCAAAACTAAAAAGTATATTATTTTTTCATGAACTTGGGGTGTTACACTCCCTGTCTTAAACTTTTACACCCTTACCCACTTTAGATTGGCACTAGGGACATTTCAAGCAGTGGAGCATGAAATTTCTTGTTCTTCCCTGCTTTGGGATGACAGAAATTCCTCCTGAAGGCCTCTCCATGTCTGGCTATCTGTGTCTCTGTCTATGCAACCTTTGACTGCCTCTACCCAGTCTTCAGCTTAAAATGTGTCATGCTATTAAACTGTAAAACAGAGACTATACATTTTTAAATCTTGGGAGGGTTGTTTGCCTTGGAGAGATAGGAATACACTGCACTTTGTCTAAATATATGAACCTTGAACCAAGCTTATGGAAATATGCCTGAGTGGCATCAGAGACACTCAGAGGCAGCAGTACTGTTTCTTCCATGGTCATGGTTCTCCATTACAGCTTCATAGTCCTGCAGGGTAATTCAAAGAGGACATTAATGAATCTCGAGGAGGGGTTATTTTGCTTTTTTTTTTACTCCCCTTCACAAGCTACCAGATATTTCTGGTGTCTGAACATACTAACTGATGTAAATTTGTGTGACATCCTCCTGGGAGTCACTTACCTTGTATCACAGATGGTCTCCTGGGAGATGTGGTTCTCAGCTGCAGTCCTGTGAAGAAATGCTAAGTGATCCTCTACCTTAGATGAACTGTGATCAAGACACTCTACAAAACAAAGAGAAAGAATCTCAGGACACCTGATACAAGCTGCACAGAATAATGAAATATGGAATTGCAAAGTAACTAATGTAAATGATAAAAAATACACTCTTAAGACTGTTTGATATCTCCCTTTGAAGGTTTCAAATGAATAGAGATAAAAACTTGTTGGGAAAGTCTGCATTTCACTATGACTGATTTTGAAAAAATAGATATTTTATTATACTTTTCATCAAAAATCTTCTTCAGAATTGTTGTCTGCAGTATGTTATGGAAAAAAATCCATAAACCTGAAGTCTTTTTGAATGATCAGGAACTGAATAGGTAAAAATAGCTGGGTTTTTGGCAACCAAAAATCATTATTTTGATAAAAAAAGAACTGGTATTCTTTTTATCAGTATTGAACTTGTAAGTAGCATTTTCAGAATTTTAATATTTTAAAAAAAATATTTTTGACAGAAAGGGATTTTTCTTCATTAAATACATCTTAATAACCCTAAACAATATTGTGAATAAAGGAAAAGAAAAAAAGATTCTATCTATCTCTTGTTGGATCTATTTCAAATCATAGCAAATGTATTTGCATAATCATTGATCAGTTTGGCAACCTCCTTCCCATGATAAAGCAATGACCATCAGCCAATGGGAATTCAGACCTTTTGACTCTATGTTACCCTCTTCCATCCCCAAGTTAAATGACCTGTATGCAAAACCTATCATTGCATTTCAGAGCAATGTGTACTGCATAAACAAGAATTATGTTGATGGCTACATAGTTCTTCCTTGCCTTTGATAGGGCTATTTCCATTTCGTTTTAATTATTAGTGGAGAAGCCTTTCACTGGATGTCTTAGTGAGATGTTGGCTCTTAGCTTGCAAACAATGTATAATTTTTTTCACATTTGGTAGGAGCTGAGATCATCAAATGAAGCCAGCACTGACTTCTGACTTACTGCAAGATATATGATAAGTTATTATGATGTGTCACTTACTTAATCATACTCAAGGGTGTTAATATTTTGTGACATGCCATGAATGATAAGGTGCTGTAACTCAGAAGTTACCTTCTGTCACAACTGTCAAGCAGGACATGAAATCTGGTCCCACCGGTAAAATGTACTTATCTACCTACCTAATTTAGGACCAAGACTTCAGTATGCCGTTGCTGTACTATCCTGGGGAAGTATCATGTTAATGGAGCAGAAGTTAAGGAAATCTTGTTCAATTTCTTTACACATCACTTGTGAGTTTAGCCACTGAATTTGAGTGTGCTGTTCTATGCACCAAATTCTTTTCCTTCACCATTCAGAGGAAATATCCATTTATCAGAGCAAGAAAGGTCTGCTCCCATATACTCCTTGAAATCAATGAGTTACAGATTTCACTGACATCAACAATATCAATGTGGCAGAGAAGTACAGCCAAGTGCAATAATATTAGATCTCCATAGATAAGGGAGAAGAAGCAGAGGTCTTTAAAATAAAACTGCTACAGAGGGGTATAAAGAAAATTTTTGTTCTTTTTATTCACCTCAATACAAGAACCATGGAGCAAACAATGAAATTATTAGACACTGGGATAAATATATATTTTTTTTCCATGAGTAATATACCAATTTTGTGTAACTCTTTGCCACAGAGTGTAATAGAAACCAAAAGTATACATTAGCTACAAAATAATTTTATTCATTTATAAAAAATATATTTGTTGATAATGTTAAATTGTTGATGAATATTGTTATAAGCAAGTCCTATTAACAAGACCTAATTTCTACAGCATTTCAAGGCAACTTCAGACAATGCCAATGGCTGATCTAACCATTGGGTGCTAATCTAATAAGAAGAAGACAGAAGCTCCTTTTCCTCTAAAATCATCATATTTACTGAATGGGAGTACTGAGGGTACATGACATACTAATGCTCCGCATTAAGAGATTACTAAAGTTTCTGTGATCTCAGAGTCATGAGTATCTTTTGGATATAAGTTCCTCAGTTCAGCTCATGGCATTGGAAAATAGCATTAAGTACATGCCAGTCTGTATTGAACAGGAATTATAAACTCTGTGGGAAAGAAATGGACTCTTCTGACCATCCTTCCAAGATCTACCCTAGTAAGGGAACATATATAGTAAAAGTGTAAAATTATTTCATGAAAAATGACTCTTTTAAATAGTCAGTTGTCACTACCCAGATCAATAACTGCCATAGAAAAGACAATTTTTTTGAATCTGAACAAACCTTAATCTCAGAAATTAAGGGGTCCAATAAAACAACCTACACCTGTGACTGTGGAAAAGATCCTGACTCCTAAACTCAACAGATAAGTTTCAGAAGGAGGGGAAGAGTGTGATTAACATAAAAATTTGTATCTTAGAGTGTCATGGATTCAGTTTCTCTACCAAAACCAGTAAGAATATCTCCTCAAATATCTTTGAGCATCTAACCTGATCTTCTCTGTTCTTCCTCCATAAAGCAGGGATGGTGACAAATCCCAGCCTTCTTGGATGGATCTGTTAAGATTTGGCAGTGTTCAGGTACTATAGCAGTGAATTCCAGGCAAGTTCCTCTGATGGAAATCTCTGTACTGCTCTGAGCTACTAATGTCTCACTATTACATTTGTGGCTAAGGGGAGACCTGACTTGAGTAACCAAGTAGTTGTGGCCAGGTAAGTTCAGTTCAGCAAACCCTTTTTGGCTTGCTAATATGGACAATTTGATCAACCTACATAACAGCTCTAGTACAAGGGAGCGTCTTTAAAGATGGAATGCTGTTCTAACTTTTACACGTGGCTTTTAATCTTACTGTAGGTCAAACAGAAGTCCCAAGGCTGTACATTTTCCTGAGGCTGTCAGGACATTAGGATATGGTTCCACATTTTCTTGTCTACACCCATCTCTCTTCCAAATACATAAAGAATAATAGAAGGAGGTCAGGGGCCAGTTATTCTAATTAGTCACCAAGGTCAGAACAAGAAGTAATGGGATGAAGCTGCAACAAAGGGGAAATTTAAGTTAATGATTAAGACAAACTTTATAACTATTAGGATAGCTAGAGCCATGGAACAAACTGCCAAGGGAGGTCACAGATCCACTTTCACTTAGAAGCTTTCAAGGGCAGACTTATAATCAGTCTAACAGTAATGGTTTAAGGAAAATGAATTCAGTCTTGCTGTGAAGCACAAGCACAAGATATGCCACCCACTAGGGTCCCTATCCCAGCCATAATGATTCAGTGCTGAATCTATGGAAAAAAAAATTAATTCTCTGTTCTTATAGAAAAGAAAGTTGAGGAGAGGAAGGTGCTGATGTATATCTTGACTAGTACTCTGCTAATGTTCTCAGCATGTCTAACTGGGTGCCACTATACCTGAGAGGTTTTAAAGAATATTAACAGTGATTTCACCCAATACTTATTACTTTTATCCAAGCATCTCAAACCCTGTTGCAAGCTTTGTGAAGCTCAATTAACCTATCAAGCTTCACAACAGGAATGTGTTGTGCTCAGGTGATTATTGTGATAAAAGCAGCTGTGTCATGAGACTTGAGGATTTATTTCTAAATCATAATAAATAGCTTGAAGCAGTGCCAAATTCAGGTTTGAGTTGAAAAGATTGAGTATATCAGGGTAAATAGGTGCTACCTTAAAGGCAGATAGACAATTAATAGTGGTCCTCTGAGCCATGTCCACAGAGCTAGCTGAATTGGGCTTGGTGTAAAATACATATGGGTGGATGCCTCACAGTCACTTTTCTAGTTGGTTAAATCTTGGGCCAAACAAGGCATTGCTGACAGTGTAATTTCTTTAGCTCTCTGGATAAAGGAAAACCTCTTTCCACAAAGCAAGCCCTGGGAGTTCCTTATATTAATTCCTACATTGCGTCCAAAATCTATGTTTGAAGTAAGAAAAGAATAGCAAACCCATTTTAAGAACACCCAGAGATGGAAAATCTATCATCATCTTTGGTAAATAGTTCCTGTGGTTAATCATCTTACTGTTTAAATCTATGCTTTATTTTCAGTATGAATTTCTGTAGCTTTAACAACCAGCCTTTGAACATTGCTACAACTTTGTCCACAATGTTCTTTATGCAGATACTTAGACTAATCAAATTTCCACATGTGTTTTACCTCTGCCAAGTCAAATCAAATGAAATACTGAATTCATATGGGGACACGTAAGAAAAAAATTATGTCTGAACCCTGATGTGAAAAAGATTTTACAAAGGGAATCTGGAAGAGAAGCAGTTATAGCCATGTTTAAAAATTGGGTCACTACCTCCTTGCATTATCCTTCTGTTTGTATAGTCAGCTTTAATTTTTTTTCTTCCCTGGTTTTGTAATGGCACACTTGGACCCAATTGTTTGCTTATACCCAGCTTACCAAGCAATCTAGAGAGCTCCAAGTAAGTTGTCTATTTTGCTCATTATTTACTGCTATACCCAAATTTATGTAATCTGAAAATACTCTCAGTAATGATTTTCTGGGTTTTTTTGGTTTTTGTTTCCCCCAGGTCTTGTTAAAACTATTTACTAATGATTGGTGTGAACCATGACCTCTCTGGAATTCCACTGAAAGGAGTTTTTGAGGGCTGATTGCTCATTTTATGTGATATTTTGGGATCCAATACTCGATATTTTTTTCATCTGTGCAAAGTAAGCTATATTAATTATTAAAACCAGCACTACGAACTCCCTCTTCCCCTTCTTCTTAGAGAACTGTTCTAACTTCTTGTTGCAAGAATGTTCTTATAATCAGTCAACCCTTGGCCAGGACTTTGAAGTTTTCATTTGCGTACCATAACACCAGTCTTTCCAAGCTATAATGACTGATGCATTAAAAATGAATTTAGTATACTTCACAATGTCTGATCATAAAAAATCAGTTATTAGTTTCTTTTATATGGAGGAAAAAAAAAAAGCTATGTGGCAACTATTTTATACACTTTTTCAGCTTGTTTCAAATGCCTTTAGTTTTCCAGAACAAGTCAAGTGCAGATGAGAATTATGAAAAGTGTTAAAGGGCACTTTTATCCCGGCTATTTCATAGCAGCAAAAAACAGGGAGGGAGTATCCAGAAACAACAGTTCTGGTAAGCATCGAGGGTAGCCCATACAAAGACAAGGTCTGGAAAATCTGGCTATCCTTAGACCAGAAGAGGCAGAAGTTACTTCCTTCCCTGTCACTATAAGAGTTCTTATCTTCTTACGGTCAGTTCAATTACATCAAAAACATGCTGCAGCTCCAGGTCAGGGAAAAAAAAAAAAAGAAATCACATTAAAAAGATAGGTACAGCAACCCTTTGAACAGAAAAATTATGTCAAACTTGAGAGACTGGACACCAATCAGCAATGTGACAATTGAATCCATTGCTGCAGACAAAATGCTGTAGTAAACGTTCAAGAGAGGGAAGGGAGAGGGGAGGAGGAAAAGAAAGAGGGAGATATTATATTTGGTCACATTAGAATTGATTTAAAGATTGTTTGGGAGCTACTTTCATTTTTATTTTAATATTATTAGGAGATAGCAGCATGTAACAGGCTTTGACATTGAATGCTATGCTTTGCATCGGTTACAGAAGTTGCCTGGGGAAGCAGGGGGGGAGCGGGCAGGAATTGATCAGATTCTTTCTATTTTCATATGGGAGGGAAAAAGTTGTGTGACATTTACAAAGTCATCTGTCACCTGAACAATGGGCTGGAAGACAAGTTCCCACATTTCATGCTTTATATCTTTTTTTAACCCATACACATCCATTTTTGTTGGCCTGAAGTTAAAGGAAACACTCTATTTACTTCCAGTGATGAAAATCTGTTCCTTCTACTTATCCATCCACTGTTTGTCTCTCTCACCATTCATTCATTCATTCCTCTAGTGTATTGTTCTCTCTCCAGCTCAAACCTATTGTCTGTAGGTTTTCAGATGAAAACATGGAGTTCATACCTGGACTGTTACTAACCTACCAGCCTCTAATAAAACATTGTCAATAGATGTTAAAGCATTTTACAAATAAATCCAATAATGGGATTTGAGATTTATGACCTGTCTTGTTTTGGGGTTTTGATTTTCCTTTTGATGAGGAATCTGGCAGGGAGAGACATGGAGTGTATTGACTGGTGTTAAATGGTGAAATAACAGTCAAACAGGAACTTCTGTATCCCAATTCTGTGCTCTGCATCAGAGATTATGAACATACCTGTAAAAGATATCTAACAGTACTATGGTTTGTCTGTATGCTTTTAAGGGGGATTCCTTTAAATTAATTTTTTTTTCCAGTTGCTGATCTTTTTTCATTTATTTCATCCCAAATCCCAGGACAGACTGTCCAGTGATTCAGCATTAAAGGCTGATCAGGGTTACACTGCTGGAGGAGGAAAGGAGGTGACTAAGGATGTTGGTGGATATCTGAGATGGGTCTATCAGAGCAGAGTATTACAGGAGAGCCTAAAACATTGGGGGACCAGCCCAGGTGTGAGGCATGTGTCATTATGCAATACTTCAGGTTCTCCAGTATGTTTTAATTTGCTGTTCTTCATATCTTCTTAATGCATAGGGTTGTGAAACTGTCCCTGATGATTCACCTGGACATCAGCTTAGGCTTTACTGTTTGGATTGAGGAGTGAAAATTTCACTTCTTACTCCATTTGAAGGCTACAGAGAGTAGAGAGGGGATGGAGGAGAGGATCTGGGATGGAACAGCCCTTTCTCTGACTTCTCTTCATAGCCGATGAATAGCTGGGAGAGTACATAGGACTGATGGACCCCACAGAAATGTTGAATGAGTACAGCATAAGCAGCTGGAAGTTTCTGAAAGGCATTAACCTTCTCTCCTTTCCTCAAATATGGCATCTAGGATATCAGATACACTCATGACTCCCCCCCCACCAGAGCTGGTCTCAGTGGCTTCTTGCTCTAAATGCGGAACAGCTTCTTTGGTGATAACACTGTGCATGGCAAGCAGGATAAGAAATCAGTTGGTTTACGGATCGATGGTACATTGCCAGTCGCATCCCAGCCTGGGGGAACATGCATGTTTCTGTTAAAGTCAAACACCTTTCCAGAGGGAGCCTACATGTCTCATTTTCTCGTGGAAATCATAGGTCTCATCAGTGCAGCAATTCAGTATGTCTCAAATATTTCAGATTAGACAGGACAGCTATAATCTTTTTCTTTTTCTTCTTTCCCAGAGGAGAGAAATTGCTTGATTTGCTGAGCTGTGTCTGTGTCTGTTTCTCTATAGGTACTTATGTGAAGAAATTATTGAAGTAGAGTTGAGTTTTGCACTTGGCTTTGAATGTGGTGTGTCTGAAAGTGTTGGCCAGCCTAGAAAAACAGCATAATTTGAAGGAACTCACTGATCAGACAAGATATGAATAGAGGGACCTTTCACATTATTATTGCAATGGCTGGTGGATAGAAGGCTAACTTCTTATCTTAGTTATTTCTGCATAACCCAGATGCCTGGGGATCATGGAGAACAGAACTCAAGACCCAATCTATTGCTTTCAGTTGCTGACAAGATATATTTTTCCTGGGCGGATGACATTGTTACCAGGTTGAATATTCATGTTTAGTTTTGATCTTTCTCCCACTTACCTTGGCTTAACTAAGAATAGTCAAGTATTTATCAATCTGGTAAATATTGTCAAGCCTGGTATAGCCAATCAACTGATAGTGTGGACTTCTTCATATAGATAGGATTTGCTTTGAAAGTATCATCTGAAGAGGACAGTATGGTTGGAGCCATGGAGGTCTAACCACTGCAATAGAAGGGAGCACAGCCTACTCTGGTTGCCTTCTGAATAAATAGGTTTTCCCCATTCTGACTTTGAAACAAAAGTGTTGGTGCCTTACCTGCCTGCCTATAGCAAAGACTAAGGCATTTAAATCCTGGTTGAGTGGACCCCTGTCCTTAGTATTTTTTCAGGTACTTAATGCATTTTATTATTCTGGGTGCTGGAGGTACTTAGTTTTCTTTGTCAGATGTAATACCTGGGTTCATAGCTCTGGGCTGTGCTTCCACTGCAAAGGGCAGGCACCTAATCCTAATCCCACTGGATCAGTCAGAATAAACCGTGTTGCCCCGCTAGCTACTGCAGTACTGCACTAGTTTGAAATCTCTGACCTAGGTACCTTGAGTAATTTGATTTTAATTATAGTATCTTTAGAGCAGCTCTGTGATCAGTATTAAATTGAGCAAGTGGTAAGAATCATGGCCTGGGTGTCCTGGTTTCAGCTGGGATAGAGTTAATTTTCGTCTTGGTAGCCGGTATGAGGCTGTGTTTTGGGTTTAGGATGAGAACAATGTCGATGATACACTGATGCTTTGGTTCTTGCTAAGTAGTGCTAAGCTGTCTCTAAATAGGTGCTAAGTGGCGCTCACACTGGTCAAGGACTTTTCAGCTTCCCCTGCTCTGCCGGGGGCACAAGAAGCTGGGAGGGGGCACAGCCGGGGGGGGTGGGGGTGGGGGGGTGTGTGCTGACCCAGACTGGCCCAAGGGTTATTCCATACCATATGACGTCATGCTCAGTATATAAACTGGGGGAAGAAGAAGGAAGGGAGGGACGTTTGGTGTGATGGCGTTTGTCTTCCCAAGTAACTGTTACGCGTGATGGAGCCCTGCTTTCCTGGGGATGGCTGAACACCTGCCTGCCGCTGGTAAGTAGTGAATGAATTCCTTGTTTTGCTTTGTTTGCGTGCACGGTTTTTGCTTTGCCTGTTTAACTGTTCTAATTTATTTTACTTCAATTATTAAACTGTTCTTATCTCAACCCACGAGTTTTCTCCCTTTTACCCTTCTGATTCTCTCCCCCATCCCACTGGGGGGGAGTGAGCGAGCGGCTGCATAGTGCTTAGTTGCTGGCTGGGGTTAAACCACGACACTGGGCTTGAATGAGATCTAGCATCTGGCTGAGCCACAACGAGCTCTGATTCAAGCTTCACCAATGCAGAAATAGTTACATCAAGCTTATGGTCTTGTAACCCAAACTGCAGTCTATCCATCTGACTTTATTCTTACAAGAGTCAATCCTCTTTACGTTTACAGTTCAGATGACATCTTTCCCATCCAGTGCCTTTGTTTCTGTGCTGAATTATTGCCTTTCAACAGAGCAGAATTAGCTAAGACTCTCTGTCAAATCTTATTATAATTGTGTTACAAACCTGATCTGCAGATACATCCAAGCAAATGTAATTTATGTTTCTAACACTCTGAATTTAAAACCACTATAAATAATTATTATTGTGCTAAATAACTAGAGCAAAGGCTGTTCAAGCTAAGTTTTTACAACAGATTTGACCTAGAGCTGTAGGTGTAAATTGAGGAATAGATTAAGAATTACATTGGGTAAATAGTGGAGCCAACCTCGCCAGTGAGCCTGGTTTCTAAGAGCAGCCACAAAAGCTTCAAGCCAGCTGTTCTGTCTGGTTTATCATGAGGGGCTGAGATGTGCTGAGGTTTATTAACTACAGGTGTAACATCTAAGTGTGCTTTCCCCAGAGGAACTTCAGAGTCTGTAGTGACACCAGTGGGATTACAGCAGCAATACATGTGGCCCACCACCTTTCGAAGCCATCATGTAAATACCAAATTCCATTTCCAGTAATGACACTGCAGATAGATTGTTAAAATGGGTTACCCACATGGGAGGACCAGGAGATGTTTATAACTTTGCATCTCTGTTTCTTGCCCGTGTTTTTTATGCTCTTATCATAGCTACACACTTTCCATTTGCTGCTTCTCCCTGTAGTACAAATCTCTTCCCTCAATTTACTCTCCTGAACCTCATTTTCTGCTATTTTAACTTCTACTCTTAGCACTATCTATGCTTCATCAATAAATCTCTCCTCCTCATTTATCTCCCTGAGAATCTCAGTTCCTATTTCTATCACTTTTGCTCTCTACCAAGAAGTCCTTTTCTAGATTGACATCTCAGCACACTTAATCACAACGTGGAACAGGGAGATGCCTTCCTTCAGTGTGGTTGGCACAGCACAGAGAAAAATTTGTTGCTAACAATGGCAATGAATAAACCTTTCCAATGATCATTATGATGAAGTGATATATTTAACACATCCCAGAGGCTTTAACCCACTTCAGAACATTATTAAGGAATTGGTGAAATTGGAGGTGGCACTTGGGTTGTCAGACTCAGGTTCTCTCTGCTGTGGAGGGAATTTTTTTAGAAAAGTAAACAGCTAAACCTGCAGTTTTCTACAAAGTGCCAATCCTGTCTCCTTTTTCCAGATATCGCTTCCTGTTTGGACCCATAGGGGACACAAAAAGACAGCTACAGATTGAATAGCTCCTGAAGTAAACATGCTATTATATTCAGTACATTGTTTAGCTTTCCCTCTTGTTTTAAATTATACAACTGTATCTAGCTCAGGTCCAGAGTAATTCCATTTTATACAAAGTTTGAAACTCACTATACATGATTTTGCAAGAAAAAGGCAGCAAAGAGTTCGCCCTTATATTTACACACTTACACAAAAAATAAAAACTTATAGATCTGCATGCATGTGTGTATAAGTGTATTTTCCTTATCATCAGCACTCTGGGCTGGAAAGGCTTGGCCTATAACATCGTGTATTCGATTTAGGAAAAATATGTTGTATATCGTCTTTTCAATCAAAAGCTCCAGGAGATTTTAGATGGGTGATACACACTATGCCCTCAACTGAATTTGGCCACTACGTCATTCTCAACTGTTTGTTGCACATGCATGAAAAGTACTTAGGCTTTTTCAGTGAACACAATTAGTATTTATTAAAGACATTTCATTCATTAGCTGGCACATTTGTAAATAAATGGTGTGGTTTGGGGACAACACAGTGCTGTTTGTTAAACTGATACAATAGCTACCATGTGGAGTCTTAGACTTGTTTTCATTTACTGTAAAAAATAAAAAAATTACTTATTTACACAATCTGGAAGTCACAAGAAGGAGGAGAAACACACCTGGATCTTTTGTGATAGAAGTTTGTATATATGAAAACTCGATATTGCTGTAACATGCAGGATCATGGACGTTTTAAAAGGAGGATATTTATCTAACACAGCAAATATAAGTCGAGATCTACAAAAGCCTTCCACACCTCTTTAGATCAGCTTTTGTTTCCTTTGTTTGCCAGAGACTGAATTGGCCTGAAACTGTGTGCAATAATCAGAGACATCTAGTGGCTGACTGATAAAATCCAAATAAACATATTGCATGCAGTTCTTTCATAAGCGCTCAAGACACATAAACAGCTTCAGCTGTCTTGACGTTTTAAGGATCCCTATCTCCCAGTCCTTTCAAGTCCTTTCAACCTTTTCCCACTCACCGAACTACAGGTGATGCTTCAGAGCTCCCTTCCTATAATTCTCTCCTGTGAGAAAGTTTAGGGCTCCTCTTTTTCGTCTCTTTGGTCTATGCTTTGCTTACTTTATTCCTGTCTAATCACTCACAATGCATTTCAGCAAACAAACAATTAAAAATAAAAAGGCTACATTGAAGCAATTGATGCTTATTTTCTCTGACCTTGAAAAAACAGTGGAAGTTTCTCACTGAGGAGAAGTCATAGGGCTAAGGTTACTCCCATAACAATAAAAATATCTTTGGTTTCCTATTCTGTTTTACTTTGATTTCTATTACTTTGAAACTTCCCTGGCATTTTACTGCTGATGAGAAGAGCAAATAGAAACAGTGAGATTTTTTTTCTTCTTCTTTTTCTTCCTCCTCCTCGTACCTCCCCCCCCCCCCCCCCCCCCCCCCCGAAAATTGTCCAGGTTTTGTTGGGTTCTGAGTTTTTGTTTGTTGTGCTGTTGTTTGGTTTTTTCTTTATAAGAAAATTTGCTTGTTAAAAACTAGGGTCTTGTCTGCCCCTGGCAGGCTAGTGGCTGATAGAAACCTTTAGACTATCTATAATTAACCCTAAATATTCTGTTTGTCAGTTCTAATTTGCACATTCCTCCCAGGAAATGAATTTGTGGCTGTTCGTTCAGTTTTAGAGGTACTGTGCTTATGTCTAAAAATAACAAATTAATGTATCCAGTTTGCTGTTTTGGAAAAAACATCAAGGGGTTGTTTAGAAATGATCTTAAAGGGAATTTTCTCCTTCCTTCCTAAAGAATTCCTTTTGCAATGGACCTGAAATGGGGAAAAAAAGTGGTGACCCCTTTCTGCATGAGATACCCCTGCTTGCATAGAGGAAAATTAAGGACAAAGCTCCAGAGAAAGTGGTGCCCCGAGGGAAGAGAAACTCCTTGTGTGAAGCAGCTGGCACAGGCACACAGCAAGTTTCAGTCTAGATAAATCCCCACTTTCCCTTAAAGCAAACAAACTCCAAAATCACTCAGAACAAACACACTCCAGTCCAAACCAAGTCAAGACAGCAAGCAAATACACTCCAGAAAACACCAGTCAATTAGACTCCTAAAGTCAGTTTAAACACAGGCACAGCAGATCAGCAAACACTCCCTTCCCCTTATGGAAAACAAACACAGGATGTAGCCACACCACTCTTGCTGGCAGTCCTGGCCCCCGATTCCCAGGAGGAAGGAGGGCCATGTCTCTCCCCTGCTGTATTGCTCTCGGTGCGTCTGGCTTCCTGACTGGGAAAGGAAATATTGATATAACTTTGCTAATTAGACTTGTCTGTATGCTTTTCCTATTATTATAATTGCTATTTTATTTGAGTGGGGGGTAGGAAGCAGCTTTGCAAAAAAAGGACCTGGGGTGGTCCTGATTGACTGGTTGACCATGAGACAACAATGTGCCCTTGCAGGCAAAGGCAGCCAACAGCCTCCTGGGCTGCATTAGGCAGAGCATTGCCAGCAGGTTGAGGGAGGTGATCCTTCCCCTCTGCTCAGCACTGGTGAGACAAATCTGGAGTACTCTGCTCCACAGGACATGAGAGACATGGATACATTGGAGAGAGTCTAGTAAAAGACCATCAAGATGGTGAAGGATCTGGAGAACAAGATGAACACAGAGAGGCTGATGGAGATGAGTCTGTTCACCCTGGAGAGAAGATGACTGAGGGGATATTTTTTTGTATGTCTTTGACTACCTCATAGGTACTTAAAAAATATGGAGTCAGATTATTCTTGGAGGTGTCCAATGAAAGAATGAGAGATAACAGACAGAAGTTAAACATCGCGCTCTCAATTTCTTCATCAGGGTAAAGTAAAGTATTCATCTTTACTTTCAGACTCTTTCCTTTCTCCATGCTGAATAACTGCTGAGCTAAATAGACGGGGAAGGCAATGGCCAGGAGCAAAAGAGGGGCCCCAAACTAGGAAATGCAAAGTTAGCAATTTGGGGTTCCTCAGTCTGTCTAGTGCTTTGTCTGTTACAATTCTTTATTTGTGTTCCAGATTAAACTTTCTGAAGAAAAATGTGTTGTGTGAAGACACCACTAGCAACAGGAGAGCTTCTGTACTGGATGTAAAGGCTTCACTTTCTAATAGCATGTCATGCACAACAGTACTACTTATTTACAATGGAAGCTTCAAAAAACCTTGCATGAGCTAACTGAAATATTCCTGCTGTCCTATAAGAAGTAAAAGTGTCTCTCATAAGCAGGCAGGACAGGGCTCCATTTTACTTAACACATTACAGTCCCAATCTTCTTCTGAAGTTGCTAAAACCCCTTTTTCCAGAATGAGCACTGTAGGGTCATCCATTAAGGCTGAGGAAGAAACCTTGTGTCTTTATTTTCCAAGTTCCTTTTCTCTGACCTTTTTACAGGCTTCTAAAAATCTGTGCTGTGACAGAACTCAGTTAAGTGAACATTCACAGAGCTTTTATACTAGGTTTAGACCATACTTACCTCATCTAAGGCTATTTGTAGGAATAATGTTGCTGATGTGAGTAAACATATAATAGGTGTTTGCATTTGCAGGACTACTTCTAGAGATATTTCTTCATTATACTTTGGAAATCATACTTGAGCCAGAGGGCACAGGCCATCTCTAAACTAGGAGAAAAGAAACCATCTATCTTAGCTATTACGCTCCTATAAAGACCTTATAAACTTGAACTCAAAAGTGTGCATGCTTGTACAGCTTCCTGCTGTCTCACCTTACTTGTCTGTAACTTCCAGAAGACAATCGTGTGGATAAACCTATGATGCATTTACGTCCCAATCCAACTGGACAAGGTGCTTCACTATATTCAGCATTAAGCATGGAAGAAGACTTTGCATGTATGTTTTTTCCTTCAGCATTGTAAAATCCTGTTTTCAGCAGAAGAAAATTCACATGCTAAATTTTACGCATGAGCCAAAATATCTGTCTGAATGAGATCTTCCTTTACGTGTCCTGGATGGTGTGGTGGTTCTGATGGTCACAGACAGCAAATACAGAGGCTCATGTTGTAATGAAAATAGCCTGGTTTCCTAAGAGTGCAAACCGATATCCACAATGAATTTACTGGTTCCTTCTTGTCCTTTTTTTTTTTAACAGATAAATTAACTTCTCCAACAAAAAAAACCCAAAGAAACCTTTTGAAAGAGGTATTCTGGTGTGGTTTATGCAAGAGTAAGCCTTTCACATTTGCCAGCTACATAGGGAAAAACAGTAGAAAGTGTGAGTTGCAGTTATGATGCATGTTATTTCCTTAAATTCAGATTACTTGTGTGTACTAATTACTCTTAGGTACTAGCCTGATAACAGTGTCCTTTTACCTGCCATTTAAATCACTTAATGCAGAAGGTGCTGGAAAAAAAGAGGTAGTAATTTAACAGTCCTTGCCTCAAAGAATAGACTATCGGACCTCTAGGGCACCTCAGCTGTTCTGTATGATGAAATAAAAGTATAAGGCACCTCAAAGAGTGTTTTCACAAAGAAAAGTCAAGGGATGAGAAAGGAGAAAAAAAAACCCACACTGAATACTGGGGTTTGTCAGAAAATCTTGGCCATATGTTGAGCTCAGACTCCTGATCAAGACTGCAGGTAGCCGCCTTCAATCATCTGGTATCTGGTAGCCAGGACCCCTCATCAGGGGCAGTCTCATATATGAGATACCTGTCCAACCCTTTGACCCCAGACTGCTGCAAAACCTCTGCTGTTCCTCTCCGAGACATCCAGAAGCAGCCGTCAAACTGAGGGAGCAGAGAGAAATGGGAGTATTCATCTGCACTGCCAGTTTGGGGCTGAACTAGATGGGTAGTGAGCTTCACTTTTCCAGATAGGAAGTTTCTCCTCTTCCATTTGCTCCTCCACTTGGCAGATCAAGCAAGAAGCATTGGAGAGACAGCGCTTCAGGGAAATGTCTCTGAGGGTTGGTGCCTCCTGGGTCAGGAAAGCTTGTGCACATAGCATTTTCCAGGGCAGTGCCCTGAGGTGTTACCTAGTCAGCAGTCAAATCCCCTCCCTCGTAGTTCTCTAAGACTGCAATCTGCTCCCTAACCTATTATTTGGGAGATCTGGAGGCTCTCATTAAGGAAAAAGGGGATAATGAGGATAAACGAATAAAGCCAAAGGCACATCATCAAAGAGCAAAATAAAGAGTAGTATTTATGAAAGATACAGTGACCTCAGAAGTGACCATCTCTATTTATCTTTGTTTTAAACCAGCATTGGGTACCTTCAGTATGTCACAGAGCACTAAGGGCAATTGAGTCCTTTCCCACTTCACCACCCTGTTGCACATCCTGCTCTCTCTGTCCTTTGTGCATATCAACTAGCTCCTCTGTTCAGTTTTCTTATACATCACATCCCTGTGTGACGCTGCACACAGAACTAATAGCAGCAGTGCACTAAGCCAAACATATCTTATCAAGTGAGTGCCATTACAATGTAAAGATTGATTTGCTGGCAGAGATCTTACATATAAGCAGATATAGAAGCAACAGCCAGGGTTAACAAGTTTCCATGTGAAGAATTTATTAAGAGCACAATAACAAAAGGACAATCCTGTTGTTGCCTTTTAGATCCCAGCTAATGCAGATTTGGGTTGGCCTCAAAACTTCCTGGGATGAGACAAGGAGCGGGTGATATTTATACAGGCATTCCCCTCAGTCCCTGCACCTCTTCCAGGCAAGTGCTTCCAGCAGGTAGCTGTCTCTTTGGATATTAACGTTCACATACCCTCATTTTTGTTGTCAGCTGGGGCCTCTAGCAACCCGCCTCTGGTGATAACCTTGTCGGTTCTCCATGGATAATCTGGGAGGGTCATTTTTTTAATAAGAGCTACAGTGACATCCCCCAACTTTGTGGGAAATGCTGCTGGTAACGCACAAGTGGCATCTACTTCTTCACTGCCAAATATGTCTGGCACCAGCAGCAGAATCTTGAGCTTTGAAGAAACACCACCTTCTAAATAAGACATTGAATAATTACTTGTGTTAGCAACAGGTTTTCTGGCTCTGCCAAAAGTAGAATGGAGTTAGGTGCTTGACGAGCCTCTTGTAATTCCATCTGGATGCAAAGCTGACTTGAGATCTTTGCCACATATTCCATATGTGGAATGGCAGCATGGAGGCTGCCTTTGTTTCTCCCTTTCCAGAAGCAAATGGAAGTTCACATGAGTATTTGACTGAGTTTGCATCAGGTGTTGTGTAATAAGCTTATATTGGATATTGACTGTACATTTGCAGGGAGATGGATTGGATTGACATGACAGATCATTTGCAGCCTTAATATCTATGATTCTAGAAGACCCCTTATGGTTAAGTGGAAGCTGAATTGACTCAACACTGGGACAACCCAAAAATATATCATTTTTTTATTATTATTTTTTGGAAAGAAAAAAATAGGATCTTGAATTATTATTTTTTTCTTTTTCTTTTTGAAAAAGGCACATGACCTTTGAATTCCACAGGGCCCCATAGCCTTGGAAACATTTCCAAATGGATATATTCAGTTTTAAACCAAACCACAAAATAAAAATGTTGATTGATATTGTCAGAAATGTTACTTCTTAGGAAAGTACAGGATTAATAAACTTTTCTGTTTGGCTCCTTTCAGATAGGAAGCCTTCATATTAATGCCAATGTGGTAAAGAAAGCATTTATGTGACACTGATCTTGATGCTGTAAAAAGGGGTAGGAGTAAAGCATTGTAACGTAAGACTTGAACTGGAGAAACAGGCACATTTTGCTATTGGTGGCCAAAAGAAAAATGACATTTTCTTAATGTAAAATCAGGATGTTAATTTTCTTGTCATGGCTATACTAATTTCTTTGGGAATTCTGTACTTATTAGATAGAAATCTCTCCCATAACTTTCATCTGTCTGCAATTCTCTTCATCTGTCTCTGCACAAACATGCTACATAGCCATGCCCTGGGCTCTGTGGGTCAATATTTGTCATGGTCCATCTTAGAGCAGGCTTCAAATCAGAGCCGGGTTAAACAGCATTATTCACTGTGGTCCAATTCTGCAAAATACTCAAGACAGAGTAAACATCCTTCCCTATTCAACAAAGTGTTTAAACTTGGCTTACAATTTTATAGGTTCTCAAGACTCTTGAAGCTAAAGACACCCCAGCATTTTTTTGAGCATAAGCGTAAGCTTAGGTACTTCATTGAAAAGGCAGTGCAGAAGAATTGCCATCACAGTGTAAGGCTTTGTGGAAACATTAAACATATTACTTTTTGCGAACAAACTGTAGGTCAGTCACGGGGATTAAAGGCTATTTCAGAGATCATTATTTTTCTCCGTATTTATTTATTTTTGTCATTTTTCTGAAAGCTCAAACTAACTAGAGATCATTTAGTCTTCCAGGCCTGGGGGGAAATATTCATAGGACATCCCTTTCAAAATATTAAGAGCAAAATTGCATGAAACCATTTTAATGCAATGGAAAAATAATAATTTTTGAGAGGAAGTAATGTTGAATGTTGAAAATTATAACAATGTTCATTATTCTGTTGGGTTTCAGAATGAGTAGCCCCTTCGCACATATTTGCCATTAAGAACGATATAACCATGTTGTTTGTTCTTTAATTAGTTTTCTAAACACATAACAAACTAAACTAAATTAATCAAAATGATCTTTAAATTCCCAGAATTACAGCCTATTTAAATGGCCGTAATAAGGTAATAATAACCCAAGCTAATAGTAGTTTTACTTCCTATACTCTATGACTCGCCATGTGATATGTGACATCATTACTAATTTCAGTGTGATTACAAATTATTCTCATAGTTCAGGTTTAATACAGTACTGATGTTGTTATTAATATAGATTTGTCAGTAAAGATACAAAGAAAAGCCAGTCCCACTTAATGTCAGTTGACAAAGTCAAAACAACTAAAATAAAAAAAAACCAAGGAAGGATTTGCTATTACTGCATTTCTAGAATGAAAACAATTATTTACTGCTCCTGCTAAGCACTTGTGGTTGATGTTACACAATCAACCATTTTGCTGGTGTGAATCCAGTAAAATTTAGCGTATTTCTCTAGATTTATATCATGTACTCAAGAGCTGAATTTGATGCAGAGGTGTCTGAGATTATATGGTTACTTATTCTACTAATTATCTGGAAAACCATAGCAGTTCTGCATACTTTGTGTTTGTTCTGGGCTTGCCTGGCCCTTGGTCTAACTAGTTTTGTTACGTGCTATATCTACAGCACGCACATCTCTGAGCTGAAATACAGCAGGCACCATAATCTCTGGAAAATGATGTTTTCGGTTGCTAGATCTCAGCTGAGCACTGTAGCTGGATGTAAAAGCTCTTTTCTCCTGTCCTATTCTAATTTGTAGACAAACAAGTTAATGCAAAGCACAGATGGTTTGAGATAACCTGCTTGATTTTGCTCTGCATCAGAAGATAAACAAACACACATCCACTTACCAGTGCAGAAAAATTAGTCATTGCACTGATTGTCAGCTCTTACTTCCCCAAATTTCTGCCTATTCCATCGACATTTAATTGATTAGAGAGCAAAAGCTTCTCTGGAAGAACTGAGTTTCCTGCAATTTCCTTATCCCTGAAGTATCCCAGGGGCAATAACAAACATTGCCTAAGCAAGGGTGAGGAGCTTTAATTATCCTCCAAAGTCAAGTCTAGTACAACTAACACTGTAAACATCCCTTACTTTACTAAAAGCATTATAGTCAGGTGTGTAAAGGCTCAAACATGTGAACAAGGAGGAGTAACGAATGATCCTGTGTCAGCTCATCTGGGACAACTCACGTGTATTTAGCCTGTAGAAAACATGAGGTAATATGCACTAAGCTTTTCAAAGAAAGAAAATTTACTCTATTTACATTATATTCATCCTGGACTAAGAGTGTCTACATGGATTTGTTATCACAGTTTAGCTCACATTTTAACTAATTACATAAATAAATAATTTGTGCACCTGGCACACAAGGCCAGATGTTGTTCATATGCATAATAAAGAAAGAATCCTGTCTTGCCTGCAGAACTTGCTGTTTAAGCAAACACGGCAAAGAGTAGGTGTTATTTCCTATTTTGCAACAGGGGGAACAGAGATGCCATATGATTGGGAAGCTGACTTGTCCTAAGTAACACAACTAATCTGTGGGAAGATGCAGGACTGAACTCAGATATCAAATGAGCTAGCTGTAAAATCATCTTTCTGATCAATAGGTAGCTTTTCCCACCAGAGTAACTGCCTGTAATATTTTTCTCACACATATATCCCTGAGCCCATAGAAAGATTTCACTCCTGATGCCTCACAACAGTCCTCTCTGAGATAGATACATCATTCAAACTCAATTTAGGGATATAGCATTCAATGGGGTTTATGGACCCTCTCTTGCAAATTGTGGGACTTGTGTCAAAGGGGAAGGAAGCTCATTGCTAGCAGTGATCACAGCACAGCCCTCCTTACAGGTGTGCTCAGCACCTGCTAGGAAAGTGCTTTAGGGATAACACTCTGAAGTGGCTCTACTCACATTCAGGCTTCTGCTTACACAGAATTCAGAAGAATTCAAGGAAAATGTCACAAAGGGATCTTGTTTTTATTGTACATATTAAAAATACCACCTTAAATATCCCCTGCAAGGATCACCAGCAAAGCCTTTTCAAGTGCAGAGAATCCAAGAAACTTGATTTATAGCCTTCTGTGCTCACTACTGTACAAGATCTCCAGTTTATAAAACAACCAGTGCATCAATGTGATTTTTATTTACACTCGTGTAGATCACTAAATAAGCAGAAAAGGCATGGGAGTTATGAGGAATGCCCAGTAGTCAATCGTGTGTCATCTGACCCAGAAATTTTACTTAAGGCTGTTTGAATCTTCACCTTGTTTTGAAAAAATAAAATAAATAAATAAATAGAAACTTCCAGCAGTGTTTAAGATCAATACCAGGTGATCAGGCCCAGTCAGAATGGGTTTACGAAAGGCAGGTCCTGCTTGACTAACCTGATCTCCTATGACAAGGTGACCCACTTAGTGGATGAGGAAAAGGCTGTGAATGTTGTTTACCTAGACTTTAGTAAAGCCTTTGACACCATTTCCCACAGCATTCTCCTAGAGAAACTGGCTGCTCGTGGCTTGGACGGGCATACTGTTTGCTGGGTAAAAAACTGGCTGGATGGCCGAGCCCAAAGAGTTGTGGTAAATGGAGTCAAATCCAGTTGGCGGCCAGTCACGAGTGGTGTTCCCCAGGGCTCAGTGTTGGGGCCAGATCTGTTTCATATCTTTATCAATGATCTGGATGAGGGGATTGAGTGCACCCTCAGTAAGTTTGCAGATGACACCAAGGTGGGTGGAAGTGTCGATCTGCTGGAGGGTAGGAAGGCCCTACAGAGGGACCTGGATAGGCTGGATCAATAGGCCAAGGCCAACTGTATGAGATTCAACAAGGCTAAGTGCCAGGTCCTGCACTTGGGTCACAACAACCCCATGCAACGCTACAGGCTTGGGGAAGAGTGGCTGGAGAGCTGCCTGGCAGAAAAGGACCTGGGGGTGTTGGTTGACAGCTGCCTGAACATGAGCCAGCAGTGTGCTCAGGTGGCCATGAGGGCCAACGGCATCCTGGCTTGTATCAGGAATAGTGTGGTCAGCAGGGCCAGGGAGGTGATAGTGCCCCTGTACTGGGCACTGGTGAGGCCGCACCTCGAGTACTGTGTTCCGTTTTGGGCCCCTCACTACATGAAGGACACTGAGGTGCTGGAGTCTGTCCAGAGGAGGGCAACGAAGTTGGTGAAGGGTCTGGAGCACAAGTCTTATGAGGAGTGGCTGAGGGAGCTGGGGTTGTTTAGCCTGGAGAAGAGGAGGCTGAGGGGAGACCTTATTGCTCTCTACAACTACCTGAAAGGAGGTTGTAGTGAGGTGGGGGTCGGTCTCTTCTCCCAGGTAGCAAGCAACAGGACTAGAGGAAACGTCCTCAGGTTGCACCAGGGGAGGTTTAAGTTGGATATTAGGAAAAACTTCTTCACCGAAAGGGTAGTCGGGCATTGGAACAGGCTGCCCAGGGAAGTGGTTGAGTCTCCATCCCTGGAGGTATTTAAAAGAAGGGTAGACGTGGCACTTAGGGACATGGTTTAGTGGTGGACTTGGCAGTGATAGGTTAATGGTTGGTCTTGATGATCTTAAGGGTCTTTTCCAACCTTAACGATTCCATGATTCCATGATTCTATGTCTGGGGATACCATGCCATTTAGCTTTGAACTTAAGGGAAATTCTTTGAAATGATGTTGGGCATGCACTGGATTTAAAAGAAATAATGAGAAATATTGAAATACATTTATTTTTCTCCTCCTCCCACCCCAATGCCACTCTTTATCCCACAGATGACAAGTTCCTAATAAAGATGCACACGCATACAATACAGGCCAAACTGTATGTGATCTTAAACTTAACACTCCTTCAAAGACTGCAAATAAAAATACATTCAGATTCCGTATACAAATATCCCATAGGCAAAGTCATGAACATTGCTGCCACCCTATTCAAAGAGCACTGTAACAATTCTTTAGAAGGGGTGTTTTTCCAGAGGGGTGGTTTTTTTTCTTCCTTCACTGAATGTCTGTTTGCATATAGGAAGCTGTGCTGATGAATTTTATCCAGTAGAATAAAGAAAAGGAGAAAGGAATTAAATGGAGGGAGACAACATGGCCTAGTGAATAAAGCAACAGACTTGAGGGGGTCAGGAGACCTAGATACTATTCCCAGCTCCTCCCTGCAGTGTGACTTTAGGCAAGTCTCTGAGCAAGGTTTCCCTCCCCACTCTGTTGTCTATTTATATTGTAGACTCTTCAGAGTAAGTACCATGCCTTGTTGCATGTTTACACAGCTCCAAGTGCAAAGGGTCTCTGTTCTCTGTTGGAACATGCTACAAATAATAATTGAAACAAACCTCCAAGATCCACATGTCAGAGATAATGTTAATCTACCTTTCTGCAGCCAGTGTGGCTGCAGATGGTTCTAGGTTATATGCAGTATCTAGATCATAGAAATAAACAAAACTATCCCCTGGCAACGCAGGATTTAAGTGGCATCAGCAATTCCAGTGTAATGCAGCGCTGCAAAAACCTGGGTCCTGGATAAAATATCACTATAGGCTTTAATAAGAGTACAAGCACATAGGCTTTTATCTAGAGGTAAAATACATATGAGTTCCAAGAAAAAAAATTAAATGGAGCAGCCTGGTGTTCAAAAAGCACAGTATGCCTGAAAGACAGGAATGGAATTTTTCTTGGGAAAGGAGTTGGAGGGAAGGAGGGGACCAAGGTCCCTTCTGTTAACACCTCCCTATGTACTGTGCATGCTTTTGCCTCAGATAATGCAGTGGTAGCTGTGTTCACCCTAGTACTTCATCCTTCCCTAAAGGAAATGACTATATCCAGAGAGTGTGAAATTGTGTATTTTGTCCTTACAGAAAAGGATGAAAATAAAAGAAGGAAGCCTGGAAAGACAGAGCTATCTACATAACGCTAACATCCAGCACTACAAGGACAGGAGGTTAGACTCTTCTGGCACGGCACTTTTGTGGGACTTTTCCTACATAGGACACAGTTGTGGATGTTCTCCACTGAACTCTCAGAGAAGTACAGGGCTTGAACTTCACGCTGCAGCACAGATAGAAAGTTAAGTAATCCTGAAATACTGTCTTAAGGGTTTTTCTTTAATGCAGTCACTTCTGACATCTACCTGTGTAAACATTTCAAGTTTTAATTTAAAGATTAAGACTACATTGTAATTTAAGCACAGATCTGAGCTTATTCTTAATTCAGAGCTCAGTCACCATTGACATAGTAATTTTTCTCACCTCAGTGAGAGTGGGGCACCTCAGTATAAGTTTTGGAACTTGAGTGGAACAAATCCTAGATTATCTCAAACCCTAAAATCAGACCCATGCGTGCACCATGAACTCAGATCAGAGTAGGCATGCACGGAGCCCGATATATGACAGCTTAGCCCTACATCAAGTATTGCCATCTTTGCTCTTCCTAGGAGCAATGTGGATTTATCAAGCTCAGGCTGAAGATTGGTGACAGTCAGCATGTGTCAGAAAACAGAAGGGTCTTGAGACTCGATATATATAACTCAATGCTAATGCTGTAAGTAGATGTAGCCCAATGGACTCAGGTACTTATAGTACTTTACAATAGCATTGAGCTTAGCCCTGGCTAATCATCAAACACTGACTCCCTTCCCAGATGGATTTTGCAGCCCTTGCTGCAACTGATGAACATCTGTGGTGGGTGGACCATGGCCAGCAACTAAGCACCCACCCAGATTCTCACTCACTCCTGTCCCCAGCAGGATGGGGGAGAAAATAGGAGTATCAAAAGCAAGAAAACTCATGGTTCAAGAGAAGGAAAGAGGGGAAAACCCAAGTGATACAAAGGCAATTGCCACCTCCCACAATCAGACTGATACCCTGCCAGTCGCCAAGCAACGGCTAACTTGGAAGACAACACACACACACACACTCCAGTTTTTATTGCTGAGCATGACGTTATATGGTATGGAATATCCCTTTGGTTAGTTTGGGTCAGCTGTCCCAGCTGTGTCCCTCCCAACTTCTTGCTCACCCCCAGCCTACTCACTGCAAAGGGGCAGAGTGAGAAACAGAGAAAACCTTGACACAGCAAACACTGTTCAGTAACAGCTAAAACATTGGTATGTTACCAACACTGTTTTAGTCACAAATCCAAAACACAGTGCTATACAGGCTGGTGTGAAGAAAGTTATTTCCATCCCAGCCAGATCCAGTACAACAGCTGAAGCTAAATTTCAGTTTGATATATTTGCCCTCATCACCCATTCAAATACCTTGTGTTTGAGAGAGGGTCAAATACAATCATCTTGTGCCTAACTCACAGTGAGTCTATTATAATTGTTGAATTTCTTTGAGATGCCTTTAACACAAGTGTAATTCAGGAAAATACGTAAAAGAGTGACTTTCAATCTAGGATCTAAGAATGGATTTCAGAGGAGTCAACAAAGTCTGAGGAAAATAAACTTGCATAAACTATACAAAAATCTACCCATGCATCAAAAAACTTTTGGGAGTCTGAAAATGGGGAGTGGGGAGGGGGAGGAAAACTGACTTTAGGAATATTTCAGGATCATGCTGACAATGAAAACTATTTTGAATTGGGATAAGACTTTCAGTTTAATGTCAGAAAGAAAACAATCAAGGACATCAACAATGCAGATACACAAAAAGTTCTTCCATTCCCAGTGAAGTATCTTGTCAGCTTCATTTAAAAATATTTCTTTCCATCCTTTGAGATATATATTTGTCTTTGCAATTTTTTTAATTTACTTGTTTAAAAGTTTTCTGCCTTCAATAGCAGCTGGAATCCCAAAATGAAATTAAAACCATGTAGGTGCCAATATATATTCAATAGATATGAGACTAAATTAAACTAATTAACATTTTATTAATATTCTGCTGTTTGTTCCCGCAGAGTTAAAACCGTACTCAAGATCTTATTATATGAAGATATACTCTGCACCATCTGGTAGCCAAACATTTCTGATTATAAGTAAGTCATTTTTTGTTAATTATTTATTTGGGAGTTTTTGTTTATTATACAAAAATCTGGAAAGGGAGAAGAAATAGGAAAATGTGCTAGGTTTTATATTACATCTTTCATAAACAAAAATATTTTTTGCAGAAAAATCTGGTTGAGAAAGGAGAGGACCCTGAATATTCATTTGAATTAGAAAGCAATTTCTGAAGTGATTCTTGTTTGCAGCCCTTTTGGCTTCACTTTGTGTGAACATACAAGCACTTAGTCTTAGCAGACAAGACGCTCAGAAGTAGTAAAAGTTTAGCTGTAATTTTAAACTCTAAAAAGGAAGGAAATTATATGTTCATTATAGAGAGAACACAAGAGGACAGAGACGCTTTATGAAAAAAAAAGGAAGAAGAGAAATCCCTTCGATAACGATAGTGAAGTTCTGGGACTATTAGTGAAGGAAAGCTGTCGGCTCTTCATCACTGGAAGTCTTCAAGAAATTATTAACATCTATCAGGAATGATGTGGATAGAATTGATCTTTTCTTGAGGAAGTAGACTTGATTCCTTGAGGATGGACTACTTGGTTTCTGAACATATCTTCCAGCTGTGTTTTCTGCATTAGAGATTACTCTCTGTACATTATTGATAACTGGTATAATTTTTAAGTTTAGCCTTCAAGCAAAATCCTTAACACTGCGAGACATAAAAAATCATGAGATTTGGCTAGTGATTGGTTTCAAAAGAAATTAGAAAGTAACTATCAATCAAATAAATAAAGACCAAAGTTCCTTGGGTTCATTTAAAGCCCTGAATTATTTGCTTTGTCTGGTATCCTATATTCCCATCAACTTCAAAAATATCCATACTAGAGGAATAGAACAGACTAAAATGTCCAAGAAGCCTTAATAAATTGGACAGTTATTTATCATTGGACTTTAAAGCAAAGGGAATATCCGTTTCTGAGCATTTGACAAAACCTAGATCAACCATAACCATCCAGGTATGGATGCTTTTGTTCTAGAGCCTTTGGATCTAGGTAAATCCCCAACTGACTGCAAAGGGGCCAACATGTTACAGGTTTAAAAAATTGCCTAGTCATTGAAGCCAAGTCATTGAAGACACTTTTGAAGGAAAAGCACAAGTTACAATGATAAAAAAAGGATAAAAGAGGACCTTTGTAGACAGAGACAGAAAGCTTAGCAGGAGTGCTGTAAGAGTGATAAAGTTTGAAAGATAATATTCCTCTTAGTGAGTAGGAATGGCCAGCAAATACAGAGAAGTAAAATTTGTTTAACAAAGGTTTCTGTTCACTACTTGGTAAAACAGACTGTCAGAAGTAACCCATGCTATCACTGACAATCCTCAACCACATAGACAGAGGAAGAGAGTATCTGCTAAGTTTCTCCCAGTCCCTCATCAGGGTGGAGTTCTTCCCCTAGGCTGTTCTTCTGGGCTTGTTCCATCTCAGTTTTGAGCTCCCTAGATGAGGGGGATTTCATAGTATTGTTTGTCCAACTATTTTTAATCCTAATGGAAATTACCCTTCTTACTCCAAATGAAAGGATTTTCTTCCACTTATTTCTCACCTTGCTCATAGTTATGAATACAGGTGGCTTCTTTTGCTTCAGTGGGGGTAGCATACAAAAAGTGCCTTATGGACTGAACAGTGTACTGTACTCTAGATGTACATACATCTGATCCTGATGTATGACTAAGGTTCCCAAGCAATATTGAAACATAATGCTAATTAGCATTAATAAAACATTCATAAAAATAAAAGTGAACAGTTTAGACATTAATTAAGTTTTCCCACTGTTTTGATTACATGGGATATCATAGAAAACAAGATACCATGATTAGTAAAAAAAGTAAAGAGAAAGAAGTCTGCTTCATTTTAGGTTTTTTCCATTTGATCTGGCTTGTTAATGGGCTTTGGGGAAAAGCTGTACTTTGGATGAGGGACACAAAGAATCTCACATCACTTTACTAGGCCCACCGGCTTCAACAGTCTTGTAACAATCAAAGAAGCCATTCATGGCAGCCATTAAAATCACCCTGTTATAAGCCTTTACATGGTTTATAATGTAAGTACGCTATTGTAGTCATGCAGCACAATCTTCTATAGAACATAGAATCAGCTCATGAAGCTTTGAGTTAATTCTTCATGGAATTAGAATGGATATTAAGCAAAGAAGAAGGAGAAGGAGAAAGAGGAGGAAGAGGGGGAGGAAAGAAAAAGAAGGAAACAATATATTTTCAAATTGCCAGCATTACAGAGTTTACCACTGCCACTATAATTTTATTTTTAATATTTTTTGGTTTTTTCTTTAAATTTGTTACTGTTCAAGTGGTAGCCACTGGATATTGTCAGTCCTGTGTTTGTTAAATGGAAGCATCATCTATTTCCATTTTTCCTGTGAACACTTAGAGACTCAGTTTTATTCTTCTTCCTAGTATTGTCTAAAATTGTTTATTATTTCCTATGGAGTTTGACAATAAATAAAAATTGTGGTGGGGACTGGAATAAAAATGGGGCTGCAAACATAGAGCAGTTTAGGAGCAATATGGATTGGTAATGTGAGGATTGGGAAACTTGGCAGAGAGAAATATCTGCTCTCCCCAGAGAGGTGAAAAGGGGAATGGCTGATATGTACATTTTCCCTGGGAAGAAGTAAAGGACAAGGGAGGAAAGCAGGAATGAGGGACCAGAGATTTGAAGCCATCTGAGTGGCAGGCAAAGAGCATCCCTGCTTGAGGGGGAAAATAGAAGAAAATGAGATGTGAGAGTGGAGAATAAGGGACACACAGAGACCCTGATGCAAGGGAGTAAGAAAAGAGTTCCATGTACTAAAAGAGAAAGAGGAGCTGGTGCAGTGCAATGGACTAAGCCAACAGGAGACACGCCAGATGCAATGCTGGCTCCAATGGCAGAAATATCCCAGTGGGCAAAAGTGAGTTGTATGAACCATGAAAAGAAAAAAATCCTAAACAAAGGAAAATCTGTGGAAATGCTCATTGGTTTGCACCATCACATGTTCCAAAAGTTTTTTAGAGCAGTCTGACAACCCAGCTAACCCATTTCAATGGGGGTGGGGTGTGTGTGCGCGCGCGCGCGCGCATGTGTGTGTGTAAAATAAGGTGCTAGCTCTTCATTACAGGAGTGCTAGTTTTCATAGCAAAATGTACTAAGCACAGAACTGCGGACAGCCAGTATTACAGATCTCCCCCAAACAGCTTGGGATATCCACCAGCCTAGAAGCTTTTTTAGATAACATTTCCATCTATTTCCTCCCACATTTTTTCAAATTCTGAACTAGATCTACCAGTCCAGCCAATATCACAGGGAGGTATTATTTAGGATTTAGGAGTATTATTCTTCTCCCACAGACTGCAGGGCTGGTTCTGCTTCATCTCTACAGAGCTAAGAAACTAATTTGCATGATATTGAAAAAGAAATCTTTTCTGATGGCTTTTCCCTTGAATACTTTATGTGTAGAGCTGTGTTCATTCCCTTCATGGGGGTGATTATTCGGGAAATCTGAGTGACTAACTGTGCCTAAGTATTTACATTTCAATATTTTATTAAATGATCATTTAGTATTATCCACTCAGCACAACAGGAGCCAACTATGAGACTCCCTTAAGACTAGGAAAGGCAAATCCACAGAAGGCTGAATTTCTTTCTTTAGGACAAAGTCTAACCATTAAAGTGCATAACCAGACATGGGCCAGTTATGTTACACCAACCTTGGAGTAAAAACAAAGCTAACCTTCCTGCTTCAGCACAGCTGAAGGATAATGCTGCTGGCTTTTGGGTCTGGCACAATTTTGAGCAATGCTGCTGCTAACCCAGAGAAAGGAGAAATAGCAGATAGGAATTTGGAACCATTTTTGTTTCACCATATTAATTTTTTGTTGACCTGTTAACATTGTGAGCAGCTCACTGCATTGCTGGTGTATTTTGGTGTGATCGTGGTTACAGACAGTCAAGAGGGACTATGTGTCTCAGTTTTTCAAACACTCTATGAGGCCAAACACATTTCCATTGCCTGCCTTCAGACATCTAATAGTTCAGCTCATGGATTTCCTTATATTTGAGGTATGTACAATGCCAAATATACTATGGGGCTAGCCTTTGGCTGCAATATGTATTTTAGAATCCCTAATACTCATTTTTCCTAATCTCATCCTGATCAACAGGAAGAACTGTGCCTGTCCTTAACAGAGCTGGACTGGTTTGGTGAGTTATTTTATGCTTTCAAAGAGCTGTGTGCATAGTGGATGTCATTACCAAGACTATATGCTTGATCATACAAAATAGGAAATAGTGACGAGAGCTAGACTGAAAACCTAGCCCTATTACTTCAAAGGAAAGAAGAAGAAAAGAAAAATAGTTACCTTCAGAGCAGCTTTTGTACCTGCACACACTAAGGTTAATCAAATCTTATGCTTCAGAGTATATGGTTGTGTGTCTGGAAGTACTTCCTCTTATTTGCCATTCTACTCTTAGCTGCAGAAAGAACAGAGTTCATGTTGGTTCTAGGATATTTTTATTTTTTCCATTATTCACTTGCAACAGAAGCTTCAAAAACTAGTTGTAGTACTGAGAAGTGCTCTATGCAGAACAGCTCTATTTCGACAGAGAGATTGGGAAGCCTGCAAGTTTTGATATGTATTAGAAAATAAAATTATTTTCTCCTTATTACTGTGAAGTGCCTGCCTTCTTATGAAGCTTTATAACTGAAAATTAATTATTCTTCTATGAACCCCTGAGGTAGAGAAGTTGTCTCCCTCCTTCAACCTATGGAATGTGAATATTAAGGTATCTTTGCATTGTGATTAACTCATGGAGAAACTAAACTGAGGCAAGTGTTGTGTGTTTTGGTTTGGTTTGGTTTTTAACCGTCATAGTTAAGTAAGAACAGCCAGAAGGAAGTCTGGGTTCTCAGGACTCCCAATCCTGGTCCTTCTTCCCTCCCTCCTTCCCTCTCTCTCTTGTTTCCATGTGAGACGCTCTTCTTTCTGTTAATCTTCAAAGTCCTGTGTTAATCTGCCTATTCCTCTTGGCATTCATTTATTTTCTTTTTAGTTATTTTGACTTGCAGATTCTGAGAGGCACTAACTCTGTCCATTCAGTATAGCTCTATCAGTCAACTTCATTAGTGTTCTGGCAATTTGCTCTTGGTGAAGACTTGGCCATGAGGCCTGTAAGGCATTTATAATTTCATGAAAAGTTTAATGTACAGGTAATTTGCAATGTAATAGGGATATAAGCACCTGTGTGCATGCCTGGCCTTACCGACTGTCACAGGGGTGAAGCATGTACCAAGCTGCCCATCATGTCAAACAACATATCATTCAGCACCATCGGCGAGGCACAACCTGTTGAGAGCACTTCTTCACTCTCCTTCTCATGTTGTCACCTGGGTCCGGTCTATTTCAGGTGATTCCGGTTTTGAAGAATTTTGGAAAGTGGATTTTTCACTAAAAAATAATATCGAACAGGAGACTGGGTTGTAACACAACCTTAAAAATAAAATGAGCAAAACTCTAACCTTAAATTGAGGGTATGGGGAAAGTGAGGTTTATGTGTCAGAGAGAATATTAGGCTGTGTGTATTTTGTAGCTGTAGATATCAAGCAATCTTGAACTGTACCATGGGCTAATTGTTCTGCCCTGATAGTCTTGGGAAGGGAAATGTATTCTGGCTTTCTGAAGACCACTGTGGGAAACAGAGGGAGAAGCTTTAGGCAAGATATTGTTTTCCTCACTCAGATAAACTTCCTTATTAAGCATCTTGAAGAAAGCAAGTTTTAGGTAATGCCTGACCCTTGTCATTTGTTTCCTATCTGCTTAATAAGAAACAGCAATCAAATGTCACTTTGCAAAGGCCAAATCCTACTGAATTTACAGGGAATTTTGGCAAAGGATTGCTGGATTTGTACTCTAAACTACTCACCTGAAAGTATCTAAAAGACCTGTAGCCTGAAGTTACTTGGCATAAAAATTACACAGGTCTGGTACCTGCTGGATGTGTTGCCATCATACACAAAAAAAATAACATTCATTAGCTGTATATTTCTTGATGAAGTACCTAGCCAAAAAAAACCAAACCAAAACAAAAAACCAATCCTGAAATTGTGAAGAAAAGTAGTCAATGAAAAGTAACTACTCAGACTGCAATACATCTGATCTTCTTGGGCTGACCTTACTGCTTTGATAAAAAATATATATGGATCATAGGGCTCTCTCTGGTCATAGATTGTCATGATTTTATAGGTTTACTCTTATACCTTGTGGAAGAGAAAGCAACTATTTCATCTAACTTGTACAAAGCAGCACAGAGAACCTTTTTAGTTCATTTTCCTTAGTAAAAATGTCAATCGTAATTCTCTCCATTATGAACTATAGGTTTATTTGGAATAAAGAATTGTCCTTAATTAATTTACATTTCCAGGTTTTAATATGCTTATATTTTTATTGCAGTGAAGAGAGCAGCAGTTCACTCTCAACTTATGTATCTGCTTGCAACACTTTCTCAGCTACCAGAAAGAAGATGAAATTTGGTGGAGCATAGGCATTTATTTTATGTTACACTGGATTTTCAGAATAGCTTTTTGTATTTATTTATAATGTTTATCAGCACTCTAATGCTAATTTAATGGCTTTGAAAAAATGTGTCATCAGGCTTGTAATGAATGATACATTGGAATATAGGGAATTGATAATATTTTGCCATTTCAATATGGTCTGAAATTCTAGTTTAGATCTACATTTAGGAATTATTTATATCCTCTTATGTCATATCAATTTAAATAATATTCCACTTATTGAGGCATAAAGAATAATGTTAATATTAAAATTTCTACTTAAAATTTGCTAATTGCACATGAAGGGGTTATACCTGCTGCATTCAGGGTTTTTTAAACTTAATTTTATTGTATTAGAAAATCTATGAAGTTAAATCTGCAGAAATTATTGCTTTTAAATGTTGTATAATAAGAATCTTGCTGCTGTTATGAGCACTAAAAAAATGTGCCTTCATCTCAAATAAGCTTGTTAAAGCTACAGTTCTGGAACTGCCAGGATTTAATACTAAATTTGGGCCCGATCCAGCTTAGCTTTACTCATGTGAGCAGCTCCATCTCCTCTGAAGAAATCTGTGCCTGAGCAGGGGTTACTGCAGATATCTCTGCACAGTTATTGATCTGGGGAAAGGCTGGAAATGGGGAAGAGAAAGGGGTGAATGTACAATCTCCACCCGTTTAGGCATTGGCCCCCAAAAGTATTATGTCTCCGAGATGCCCATTTAGAGGTGATCTTGGTCAGGGATGGAATAACAAACTGAAGTCTTTGCCAAGGTATTGAAGGAGGCTGAAGGCATATTTTGTCCCCTCTCCACACACCTGGATCAAGCAGACAATATCGCAGGCTTGCAAGAGGGGCGAGGACTTGGCAGCTCCACAGAGGCGAGAGGAGACTCCTCTGCCCTCTGGCCACTCTCACCTCCTGCTCTGTGCTGCTAAGAGCCAAACTCGGGAAAGCACATTGTCAATAATGGTTTGCTTGATTCCCTTAGGGGAAGTCACCAGAAGCAGTTTGCTCCCCTGAGAAAGAAAAATATTAAAGCAAATATAAGCCTATTGACTACTGAAGTCGTGTGGAAAACATTCATTGACTTCAACCTCAGCAGGAAATGGCCCAATATTATAGAATCATAGAATCATAGAATGTCCTGAGTTGGAAGGGACCCACAAGGATCATCGAGTCCAATTACTGTAAAACTTATGGACTTAAGTGAGTGATACTTTGCTGCTTGTAATGCCAAACAACAAATCAAATTATCTTGCTTCGTGCTCTAACTACAGATACTGAGCCTGATTCTCTTCCCACTTTCATATAGTGACATAAATCTGGAGAAAAGCTCTTGATGACAGCAGGATTACATCATCAGAAAACTGATGAGAGAGTAGAATCAGTCCCATTTTTTTGTGACTAATATTTGAAAAATACAGAAGCTGAAGTATTTCAGATTCACAGTGAACAGGTCCACCTTCTGCCAATGAGTGCTTTTAATTTTTAGCCCTAGATGAATCGGAACAAGTTTAATACTTCATTTCAGATAAGCATCAAAAAGTTAGGATTCTTATCCTAATTTGAAGCTCCTGAGTTTGAGCCATTTGGCTGGGAATCAATCTACCACATTAGATCAGTTTTGTGTCCTAATTGGTGCCATGAAAAGAAACAATAATCAATTAAGTTGTCAATTAACAAACAAGTCCTCAGTTTCCAGAGAGGTTTTCTTAAAACATGAAGTGGGAACTTTTATATAATTTCCAAACAATATGTACATTTTTGTGTATACATGTGTATGTGCATGCACACACACACATATAATTTAAGGTTCTCCTTAATGTTATTGCAATTATTTCCCTCCAATCTTCAGTACTCCATTGGAAGGAACACTACTGAGCTCCAACAATGACACTGATAGCTGAGAGGCATTTGTTTCGCACTGGTTAATTAAGCATGTGAAGGCCACATAAAGGATTGGTTCTGTCAGCACACACTCACCATCAACAGCCTATCCCTTGCAGGGTTAAGAAGAAGACGTTAAACAATCACCTGTCCCAAACACCAAATGACAGTTTCAAGGTAGTAAATGAAGCCTGAGTTTATTGAGGGATAAACTTCAATTTTAGCTTTGCAACCAAAGGAAGAAAACAGTTGCAGAAAATCACCTTCTAAAAGCTTGGAGAGGTCTAAACAGAATTTTGCATTGTCCCTTTTTATGTGTTTGCCAGAGATGCTCCTTGGGAGAAATTTTCATTTCGATGAATGTTCAGGCTATGCCAATCTTCAGCTCACAGCTGACACCCCTTGCAAGCCCTGCCTGCCCTCCTCTAGGGATGATTTACCCCTCCAGTACAAATTACACATGCACACTAGATGGGGTGAATTGAGTGCTCTAACTAGAAACAGAGGGAGGATGATCTTGTGTTTAATGCGAAGATCAGGGACTCAAGAGACTTTCATTCTATTCCTGGCTCTGCCCCAGACCTTGTATAACTTTGGGTGACTTGTTTAATTGTTCTGCCTTGGTTCTTCTCATCTATAAAATGGGAATCGTAATATTGTACTATGTTGTTAGGGTGTTACAAAACTAAATGACTGCTTGTAAGATGTACTGCAATCTATAGCTGAAAGAGAATGCAGACAGGCCATTTGTTACTGCTAATAATCATTTGAGGCAGGAACTTTAACTTTATGTTTTCTAAAATATATATATATACACACAGGCTTATGAGTTTATTTTTAGGGGTGCTTTGGGGTAATTTCTCTCTAAGAATCTGAAAATAACACAGAAAGTAAAGCTGTGAGAATATCTATGTGTATAAGTGCATGGGTGTGCATATAAATATACACAAAGAAATACTAATGGATTAACTTTAAAAATGTAGGTGGGGTAGTAAGGAGGGGAGAATTGCTTTGTGCTACTCAAAGTTATTTTTCTCTTCAAACATCATTACCAAAAAAAACAACAAAACAAGGAAGAAAAGACTTTATCTTTTGGAATATTTTGTTTTTGATTGATTGTCGTGGTTTAACCCCAGCCAGCAACTAAGCACCACACAGCCGCTCGCTCACTCCCCCCACACCAGTGGGATAGGGGAGAGAATTGGAAGGCTGAAAGTCAGAAAACTCATGAGTTGAGATAAGAACAGTTTAATAATTGAAGTAAAATGAAATAGAATAGTAGTAGTAGTAGTAGTAATAATAATAATAATAATAATAATAATAATAATATACAAAGCAAATGATACACTATACAACTGCTCACCACCTGCTGACTAATGCCCAGCACGTCCCCAAGCAGCCATCGCTGCCCCCCTGGGCCAACTCCCCCCAGTTTATATACTGAGCATGATGTCATACAGTATGGAATATCCCTTTGGCCAGTCTGGGTCAGCTGTCCTGGCTGTGCCCCCTCCCAGCTTCTTGTACACCGGGCTGAGCATGGGAAGCTGAAAAGTCCTTGACTAGTGTAAACTCTACTCAGCAAGAACCAAAACATCAGTGTGTTATCAACATTATTCTCATCCTAAATCCAAAACACAGCCCTATACCAGCTACTAGAAAGAAAAATCAACGCTATCCCAGCTGAAACCAGGACAATATCCACCCCTTATTCCATACCATATACATCATGCCCAGGTCTTACACTTTCCAATACATTCCAATTAATCACCACCACTTTTCCAGTCTTTTGAGATAGGTATAGATATACACACACACATAGATATAATTTCCTTAGTCTATAGGCTATCCCTCTAAAACATTCATTGAGTTCATTTAGTTCATGACTTTGGGCTTCATCTGTCATAACAGTCTTTCAGGGCAGGAGAGATGGTGTGTGGTGTTGGATTGTTGCCCGCTGAAGTCAGTTTTGGTTCCATCACCTCTGCACTTTGCTTGGTTTCCTCAAAGTTCATTCTTCATTAATTTGGGTGATTCTGACTGTATACTGTTGATATGGCACATAGTGATCATTGAAGTGATGACATCCAGTATTATATAGCAATTAACATCATACAACTCAGTTCATTGGCTATTTTCACCCAAAATCAAATCCCCTTGAGGTACACATCGAACTTCCCCATCCTCCCACATCACCCACCAAGTGCAACCAGGTCCTTGAGCAAAAGCAATCCCACGAATGGGTTTACCTCTGCTTGAGGCAGGAGTAACCCAGACTGTCTTCCCTGTCATATTTTTTAGGTGCACTACAGGGACTTTATCCCCCTCTACAGTACGTAAAAGTCTTGATTGGGCAGGGCCAGCTCGACTGGCAGATCCCCTAGTGTTGACTAACCAGGTGGCTTTTGCTAAATGTGTATCCCAATGTTTGAATGTCCCACCACCCATGGCTCTCAGTGTAGTCTTTAACAGTCCATTGTATCGTTCGATTTTCCCAGAGGCTGGTGCATGATAGGGGATGTGATATACCCACTCAATGCCATGCTCTTTGGCCCAGGTGTCTATGAGGTTGTTTTGGAAATGAGTCCCGTTGTCTGACTCAATTCTTTCTGGGGTGCCATGTCGCCATAGGACTTGCTTTTCAAGGCCCAGGATAGTGTTCTGGGTGGTGGCATGGGGCACGGGATATATTTCCAGCCATCCGGTGGTTGCTTCCACCATTGTAAGCACATGGCGCTTGCCTTGGCGGGTTTGTGGGAGTGTGATATAATCAATCTGCCAGGCCTCCCCATATTGATATTTCAGCCATCGTCCTCCATACCAGAGAGGCTTGAACCGCTTGGCTTGCTTGATTGCAGCGCATGTTTCGCATTCATGGATAACCTGTGCAATAGTGTCCATGGTCAAGTCCACCCCTCGATCACGAGCCCATCTATATGTTGCATCTCTTCCTTGGTGGCCTGAGGCGTCATGAGCCCACCAGGCTAGGAATAATTCACCCTTATGTTGCCAGTCCAGGTCCACCTGAGCCACTTCAGTCTTAGCAGCCTGATCCACCTGCTGATTGTTTTGATGTTCTTCAGTGGCCCGACTCTTGGGTACGTGAGCATCTACGTGACATACTTTTACAGCCAGGTTCTCTATCCGGGCAGCAATATCTTGCCACAATGCAGCAGCCCAGATGGGTTTACCTCTGCGCTGCCAGTTGCTCTGCTTCCATTGCTGCAACCACCCCCACAGGGCATTTGCCACCATCCATGAATCAGTACAGAGATAGAGCATTGGCCACTTTTCTCATTCAGCAATATCTAAAGCCAGCTGGATGGCTTTCACCTCTGCAAACTGACTCGATTCACCTTCTCCTTCAGCAGTTTCTGCCACTTGTCATACAGGACTCCACACAGCAGCTTTCCACCTCTGATGCTTCCCCACAAGACGACAGGACCCATCAGTGAACAGGGCATATTGCTTCTCATTTTCTGGTAGTTTATTATACAGTGGGGCCTCTTCAGCACGCGTCACCTCCTCCTCCGGCGATATTCCGAAATCTTTGCCTTCTGGCCAGTCCACGATCACTTCCAAGATTCCTGGGCAACTGGGGTTTCCTATTCGAGCCCATTGTGTGATGAGTGCAACCCACTTACTCCACGTAGCATCAGTTGCATGATGTGTACAGGGGACCCTCCCTTTGAACATCCAGCCCAGCACTGGCAGTCGGGGTGCCAGGAGGAGCTGTGCTTCAGTAACAACCACTTCTGAAGCAGCTCGAACCCCTTCATATGCTGCCAATATCTCTTTTTCAGTTGGAGTATAGCGGGCCTCAGATCCTCTGTATCCCCGACTCCAGAACCCCAGGGGTCGACCTCGAGTCTCCCCTGGTGCTTTCTGCCAGAGGCTCCAGGTAGGGCTATTCTCCCTGGCTGCAGTGTAGAGAATATTTTTTACATCTTGTCCTGCCTGGACTGGCCCAAGGGTAACTGCATGAACTATCTCCTGCTTAATTTGTTCAAAGGCTTGTCGTTGCTCAGGGCCCCATTTGAAATCGTTCTTCTTCCTGGTCACCTGATAGAGAGGGCATACGATCAGACTGTAATTTGGAATATGCCTTCTCCAAAAACCCACAACGCCCAAGAAAGCTTGTGCTTCCCTTTTGCTGGTTGGTGGGGACATGGCTGTTATTTTGTTGATTACATCCATTGGGATCTGACGACGCCCATCTTGCCATGTTATTCCTAAAAACTGGATCTCCTGTGCAGGTCCCTTGACCTTACTTTGTTTTATGGCAAAGCTGGCCTCCAGAAGGATTTGGACTATTTTCTTCCCTTTCTCAAAAACTTCTGCTGCTGTGTTGCCCCACACAATGATGTCATCAATGTATTGCAGGTGTTCCAGAGCCCCACCCTGTTCCGATGTAGTCTGGATCAGTCCATGGCAAATGGTGGGGCTGTGTTTCCACCCCTGGGGCAGTCGATTCCAGGTGTACTGGACTCCCCTTCAAGTGAAAGCAAACTGTGGCCTGCACTCTGCTGCCAAAGGGATTGAGAAAAACGCATTAGCGATGTCAATGGTGGCATACCACTTGGCTGCCTTTGACTCCAATTCATATTGAAGTTCTAACATGTCCGGCACGGCAGCGCTCATTGGTGGCGTGACTTCGTTCAGGCCCCGATAGTCTACTGTTAGTCTCCACTCTCCATTAGACTTTCGCACTGGCCATATGGGACTGTTAAAAGGTGAGCGAGTCTTGCTGATCACTCCTTCTCTCTCGCTCTCCAGTCGACGAATCACCTTATGGATGGGAATCAGGGCGTCTCTGTTGGTGCGATATTGCCGCCGGTGCACTGTTGTGGTAGCAATTGGTACCTGTTGTTCTTTGACCCTCAGCAACCCCACAATAGAAGGGTCCTCCGAAAGACCGGGCAGGGTAGACAGCTGTTTAATTTCCTCTGTCTCCAAGGCAGCTATGCCAAAAGCCCACCGGTACCCTTTTGGGTCCTTGAAATACCCTCTCCTGAGGTAGTCTATGCCAAGGATGCATGGAGCCTCTGGGCCAGTCACAATGGGGTGCTTCTGCCACTCATTCCTGGTTAGGCTCACTTCGGCCTCCAGTACAGTCAGCTCTTGGGATCCCCCTGTCACTCCAGAAATACAGATGGGTTCTGCCCCTTCATAGCTTGATGGCATGAGGGTACACTGTGCACCGGTGTCTACTAAAGCCTTATACTCCTGTGGGGCTGATGTGCCAGGCCATCGAATCCACACAGTCCAGTAAACCCGGTTGTCCCTTTCCTCCACCTGGCTGGAGGCAGGGCCCCTCTAGTCCTGGTCATAGCATTCGTTACTCACTTCTTGTAAATGCAAATTAAAAATCCCTTTATTAAGATTGGAAGCAAAATCAGCCCTTCTGCTCTGTCTGGGGAACTGCTCGCTGGAAACTGGAGCAGCAATTTTCCTGGGAGAACCCCCTTTTGTAGTTGTTTTTCCTTGCAACTCACGTACCCGTGCCTCTAGGGTCAAGGTAGATTTTCCATCCCACTTCCTCATGTCCTCTCCGTGGTCACAGAGATAAAACCACAGGGTGGCCTGTGGTGTGTATCCACTATATCTTCTCTCTTGAGCAGAGGGATGCTTGCTCCTAATGGCTGAGATACTGGCCCATACAGGTGAGGAGTAGGATATATCCTCTTTGAGTTGCTGGATGTTCTGGGACAGTTTCTCCACAGCTGAGACACAGGCCTGTAGGGAGGAAGAGAGTCTTTCCTCATATTGTCGGAGTTGGATAGCTATTTCATCCACCGTTGGTCCCTCTTCATCTTTCCAGGTCATTACTGCCAATGAATTTGCATGCGATGATGGTGCGCTCCGTACAAACTTCCGCCACATGGGTCGTGTGCACTGGACTTCATCTGGATCTTTGGGTAACTGCTCGTCGTCCAGGTCATTATAAATCACCTCCAGCACAGCTAATTCCCTCAGGTACTGGATGCCTCTCTCCATGGTGGTCCACTTGCCTGGCTGACATATATAACATCTTCCTTGAAGGGATACCTTTCCTTCACACCTGACAGGAGTCGCCTCCAGAGGCTGAGGGCTTTTGCCCCTTTTCCAATTGCTTTGTCAATGCCCCCTTCCCTAGAAAGGGATCCCAGCTGCTTGGCTTCCCTACCCTCTAATTCCAGGCTACTGGCCCCATTATCCCAGCATTGGAGCAGCCAGGTGACAATGTGCTCGCCTGGACGATGATTGAAATCTTTTCACATATCTCGCAGCTCGCTCACGGATAGGGATCGGGAGGTTACCATCTCATTTGTGGGTTCTGCCTCTTCCTCCTCCTGTTCTCATAATGGCTCTGGCTCATCATCAGCCCTTACTAAACGAGCTGATTTTCTTGTGTATTTTTTCTTCTGTATAGGGACGACTGATACTGGCACGGGTTGGTTCTCTGGATCTGCCGCAGTGCCTGTTGTGAGGGCTGGCGCAGCCACAGTGCCTGTGGCAGGGGCTGGTGCAGCCACGGGGGCTGGCGCAGGGGCTGGCACAGCCGCGGGGGCTGGTGCGGGGGCTGGCGCAGGGGCTGGCACAGCTGCAGCATCTGTCATTTTGTCGTCAGATCCAGAGACCTTCTCTTCCCCTTGCGGGTTCTGAATAGCGTTGAATAGGGCTCGGTAGGCATGGGCCAGGCCCCAGCACGTTGCAGTGACTTGTGTCTCTCTGGAGTTGCCAGGGTGGCAACATACTTTTTCCAAATACTTTACTAGTTTTTCAGGATTCTGCACTTGTTCAGGGGTGAAGTTCCAAAACATTGGAGGTGCCCACCATCCTAGGCATTTGCCCATGCTCTCCCACACACCCTGCCCCTCATAACTATCCAGCCTTGGAGCAGATCTCTGGATGGTATTCTGAAACTGCTTATTAACCTCAGACAAAACTGAAACAATAGTCCCAAGAACTACCAATAGATATATCTTAACTACCCAAGGATATTCAAGATACTGAAAAGTTATTGTAATGAAGGAGGAAACATCATAGAAGAAAACAACAAAGGTGCCATTCTGTATTATTTCCTCCATAAAAACCCTTTCAGAGGAAGAGGTATAATTGCTAATTGTCTCCATGAGGTGGTACCCAAAGTACAGTAACGGCTTCACTGCAGAACCCAAATACCAGATAGCGCTCAAGGTCAGTGTTTTAATAACAAATCTCCCAGGCAAAACCTCACTGATCACTGCAGAGCACAGCAAACTGCAAAACCCAACACCAATCTTTAACACATACTGCAAAAACAAGAGCACGGTGCAGATCAGGTAGACTAATACTGAGAACAGATGAATCAGTATTATGACCGGCAACTGTTAACAGATACAAATTCCTTAATACACTCTGGTTAATCTGTTATTATCTCAAACCCTTCGAGCCCCACGTTGGGCGCCAAAAAGGACTGTCGTGGTTTAACCCCAGCCAGCAACTAAGCACCACACAGCCGCTCGCTCACTCCCCCCACCCCAGTGGGGTGGGGGAGAGAATTGGAAGGGTGAAAGGGAGAAAACTCGTGGGTTGAGATAAGAACAGTTTAATAATTGAAGTAAAATGAAATAGAATAGTAGTAATAGTAATAGTAATAGTAATAGTAATAGTAATAGTAATAGTAATAATAATATAATATACAAAGCAAGCGATACACTATACAATTGCTCACCACCCACCGACCAATGCCCAGCATGTCCCCAAGCAGCGATCGCTGCCCCCCTGGCCAACTCCCCCCAGTTTATATACTGAACATGACATCATATGGTATGGAATAGCCCTTTGGCCAGTCTGGGTCAGCTGTCCTGGCTGTGCCCCCTCCCAGCTTCTTGTACACCGGGCTGAGCATGGGAAGCTGAAAAGTCCTTGACTGGTGTAAGCACTACTTAGCAACAACTAAAACATCAGTGTGTTATCAACATTATTCTCATCCTAAATCCAAAACACAGCCCTATACCAGCTACTAGAAAGAAAAATCAACGCTATCCCAGCTGAAACCAGGACAGTGATGGTAGTATGCTTTTTGCCTTTTGAAATCTATATTATGTGTAGTTTAATTCCAGAAAGAAATATCCTACTGATCAAGTAAGGATATTACACACACACACGCAGGCACACACACCCTTTTTAAGAGAATGTCTCAGCGAAGTATTTGACTGTTTCAGCATATTTATGTCACATTTTGTTTCTAGACAGACCCATCGACCAAATTTTTTACTAGCTTTATTCCCTCCCCTGTTCCCAGACTACTGCTTCTGTTGTTGATTAGAGAATTTAAACCCTAAAAATATCTCTCTGCCCTAATGGAAGGAAACGAGCAGATTTACTAAATTATAATGATTGTATTCTGGTATCGATGAATGACAGCTCTCTAAACATCTCTCTGGATTACAGTGCCACTTTACCATTTTATAGGATCCTTGCATCAGAGGATCTCAAAATATTTTCTGGAAAGTAATTAATTAATTAACCCTAACTATCCTGTCTTGTCTCTGATGGAGTCAAAGGAAAATTTTTTTCACTGATTTCAATGACAGCTGGAGGTTGGGCTGTATGATTAGCACTCTTGTAATTTGTCCACTGCCAACTCTCCCCAGAACAAAGAAGCGACACAGCGCTCTCTTTCATAGACTCCACTAACAGCCTTATCCAGGTAACTTTCTGCATACTGATCTGCTCCTGAATTCAGTAAGACACCTCTGAGGGAGGCTTAGCAGGATCTGTCCCTGCATAATCAAATGCCCTATCTGATTTACTCTTGTTGGTAAAGTTTAGATTATCAAATATTTTGATACAAATTCTTGCCTGGATTGAGAAGTGATTTATTTTAATGGAACAGTATCAAGGCCCCCTTTTGTTTCTCCCCCTGTACACCTAGGAAAGAAAGGACATCCTTTTTCTCCCTCAGTGAGCCTGCAAATCACTATTCCCCCTGGAGTCTGAATATCTATTCAAAAAAAGTAGCTAACTAACTCAGAATCTGTTCTCATCTTCTCGTTCCTATAATTAAAGTTTTAAATCCTCAGCTGTAGAGGTCAAATAGCACATGTAGAATATTTGCACTCCAACTTACTGGCTGTCAGCACAGGGCCAAATCCTTAAATTTTTACGCAGTCAATGGAGTTGACAGAATTTTTTCCCAGAGTTAGGGACAGATTCAGCCTATTCCCATTTTGCAGATCAGTAAACTAAGGCACAGAATGATTAGGTACCTACCCGTGGCATAAGAATGAACTGTTTAGACAGGCCCTTTGAAACATTTGGGTGTCAAATTTGGGGTTTCAAATATTAAAACCACCATCATTGTTACCAAACTGATGTGTGCAAAGGTAAAATAATTCACTTTGTGTCAGCAAAAAACTGTGACTGAAGAGACCTGGGTTTACTTTGTCGTTTCTGCCAAAGATTTTTGATCCTGATGAACTCAGTTACTTGTCTGGTGCTTTAGACTCCCAATATGCAGCAGGATAAAAAATGGATCTCCATAACTATTTGCTGAAGACAGGCTCTTTAAGAAAAAATGAACTTGCCATGAAGAATGCCATTTATATGCATGTGCACATATGTATATACATATATATTTGTATGGCCTCAGAGAGAACTGGAATATATGCAAATTTACATGCTTGAGTTAGTTCAGCAAATTGTGCCCCACTCATGCCTGCCCAGGTATGCAGCCTGCAGATTATGAGTCTGCCATGTGACTGGGAGATGGCAGGGTTTTGTGTGTAAAACTGCTCCTATGCCCACCCATCAACTATAGTGTTGAGTCAGTCAGTCTTTTGCATACTCTGCCTGTCATCTCTGTAGACCATAAAATGTGAAAAAGTTTTTTATTCTGTATATTTACAGCACAATGAGAGACAGAGAACATTGGGAGCTATTGCATATTGTAAACTGAAGACAAAAGAGTAGACTGAAATAGAGTTAAGTTTGAACCTGGGTATCAGTATAACAGGATATGTCACAGTTTGGTCATTGTTACTCCTAAAACTTCCCTTTTAAACCTAGAAGTTAAAAACTGGAGAATCATAAATAAACCAGATTAAAACTTTTAGGTTAAAGCCCCCACACCACCTCAACTCTCATCTCTACAGACAGTGAGCACAACATATTTAATTATCGTCGACACATATTAACTTGCTACTAAATGAAACTGACTCTGAAGTGTTATGTTAGATGATTTATTTTGTTTTCTTTTTCCCATGGTCTACACAGAGTTTTCATGTCTACGTAAACTAACTCTTCTAAAAACTGACTTTCTACTTGCAGAGCCTTGTGTTGAACCAGATGTTGTACCTGTTGCACTATTATCATTAATGTTGCACCTACTGAGCATAATCTGCTAGTTGATGTTGAACCTCACATAATAAATGTTTCTTCTGCTGCTTCTCTCTCTCTCAACTAGGGATATGTTTTCTGGGCTAACAGCCTCTCCCTGAATATTTGCTGGGAACACCGGTCCAAATTCATTCCACTTGTCTTCATTTGACTGAGGAAGAGACGAAGACAGGCAGCCTTGCAGGTGCTGAAGATTTTAAGTGGCCATCATTGTCTTATTATGATTATGCTTGTAATGAAGCTCTCCTGTGAGGAGATATATAACCTTGTATGTGATGAAGACAGGTGATTGCAGCAAGAGACAAAAAATAAACAATATGCCATCACCTCAGCTGAGTAGCATGGGAGTAATTTAACTTTACTCACATGAGAATGTGGACTAATGCATTTTGGGGTTTAGTTTCTTTTGCACTTCATTTTGTCCGTCCATATCATTATTAACAAATACTGATGTGCTTGATCAGCATAAGACAATCATTATTTAGAAAAATTCTCAAAACAAAAAAAAAGGTGGAAAAAAAAGAGAGGGTTTCTTTGCTAGTTTAGGTATGGATGAAATCAGAAATACAGTTTCTGCAGACTTCTGAGGAACAAGAACAGGCTTCAACAATTGTTCTACCTTTCGTATTGCAGTTTATTTGAGTGCAAAAATGCAGGCAGGATTGTAGAGACAATCTACAAAAAAACCAGCCCAGGATTATACTAAGTCTTACTATTAAAAAAAAAAGAAAAAAAGACAAATAATCCCCCCCACTGCCACCACCTTATTGGGAATCAGAACACAAATCTCTGAAGAATAAAAGCTTTTCAGTTCACTGTTAAGTAAAATATGCAATGCTGAAATTCATTATACACATCTTTTTTCAGCCAAGTGATAACACTTGTGTTATACAAACAAGTGAATTTGTAAGGAGGAGGTTTCAGTCAATACAATCAATATCCATAAGTAAAATTTACTTTAGCCATATATTTTATTTGGAATTCATATGGAATAATTTATTTATTTTCACACAGATGCACAACAGACATCATAAATAGGACAATCCTGTCACTTTTCTGCTTTGTAGAGCCCCTGGAAAGGAAAGGAAATTTTGACTCATCGCACACCAAAAAAAGCACATCAGGTCATTTTCCATTTCTTTCTCCTTCAGAGCTCAGATGCCGGCACTACTTACAAATGGCCAAAATAAATTTCAAGTTTCCCCATAAACAGAAGTCTCAGTTTCTACTACCTGCTTGAGTTCATTGATTAAGCTGTTTTATAAGATAATAAAATAAAATTAAAAAACCCCACAAATAGAAAACGTCACTTGCCCTAAGGCATTCCAGTGCTTCGCTCTTCCGCAAAAGTCCATAAATCATAACTAGAGGTGCATAAAAAGTGCTGGGCTCAGGCTACACTAGGATAAGCAAAGTCTGGCTGGGGTGAGAGGAGGAGGGTGTATGTGGTTCCATCCAAGACAGATCTGCATTGCATTAGGCAGATGCAGGAGCACCTTTCAGACCATGAGATACACTAACTGGACCATAACTTAGGTATCATAACTCCCATTGCACCTGCATTCAAGTCTGAGCTGCGAGAAAATGTATCTCTGTTCCTCCTGTGGAAAGTAATAGTAGAAACCCGGATTACATCACCAGAGCAGGCAGCCTATCTATCCTTTGACTCTCTGGTGGGTCCAACATCTGGCACGTGAATACAACCCATTGAGGGCAGACAAGTTATATTCATAAGCCTTTTGGGAAAGTGCTTGCACCTGTAGTGACAGCTGAATTGGATGAAAAGAGCGAAATTCCCTCATCAGTTATGTCAAGAGCAAGAAGAGATCTCCACTGAGACAGACTGGATGAACAGCGGCAGTGTCTAAACCATGATCCACCCAACCATCCTGCTCAAGGCTGTGTACCGGTAGGTATCTCAGGATGGATGCTAAGACTCAGGATCTCAGCTAAGGCTGCTGGCAACATTTTGGGTTAAATTTCCCTTATTATAGTCACAATATAATCAATGTCTAAGATTGCCTGATTTCTCATGAAAATCACTTTTTTCTTCTTTTTCTTTTTTTAAAAATATCATTATTTTTACACTTTGGTCTTTAAATAGCATATAATGTCCCACAAATATGAATATATGGCAAATACCACACTGACCTTCAAATGTGACAGAAGATTGGCTTAAAACTCAAAAAAGAAATACATACCTACTTCTCTGAAGTATCAAAGCTCACATGGACAAACTACAAAAAAGAACATACAGCTAAGATTAACCCCATTTATAGGTAGAGAGTAGATCAGAACCTCTTCTCAAAAATAATTTCCCAACTTATCACCAAAAAACACTCAGATATTGAATTTAAACATTTTAACATAGAAGAGTCTGCTTATATTAAGTTTTAATTAAAAAAATTATGTACCTATATGTAGTATATCTATATTAGATTTAACTTTCATATACACAGTAGAATTAAAAATAAAAAGTAAATAGTTTTTTTATCTGGGCAAAACACATTGGGTCTTATATATATATTTTTTTTTAGATAAAAAATGTATTCTTACAATAATATATCTATTTAACCACTTTGTAATAGTTAAAACTGAAGTAAAATTAATAAAGTCTTTTCTCTTTCATCCCACCAAGAATTGTAGGATCTCACAAGTGTTTACAGCAGGAGAATGCTTCCTACCCAATGCTAGAACTGCAGTACAGAGAAATCTGGCAACTTTTCCAAGGTCATTCATGAAATGCAAACACTTTGTTTTCCCATTATCTATTATGACTTTTGAATTGCTGTGAAAGCACAAAGAAGGAGATAGCCCAAGACAAATGATTTTTCTTATTTGCAAAAGGTGTGTGCATATGTTTGTACTTTTATTATCACATAAACCAGTGTAATCAATAAGCTTAAGTATGTAGTACAGCCTGAGACTTCTGCTTACTGAAAACTTTGCTATTCTATATTTTATCATCATAACCAATGGCCTGAAATCAGAATAGCACAGCACTAATATTCTGCCTTTGTATTAGTTAAACTCTTCTACTGCATTAAGTATATTGTAATATTTGGCTAAAAAGGAATGCTGGGGGTGGGGATGTGAGAAAAGGAAAAGGAAGAGGTTTTTTCCTGTTTTTTAACCTCCTTGGCAAGGTTTACACTGGTACCATGCTTTACATTTTTAACATTATTACACTTCCAAATGACATGAGGACCACTAAGTATTTCTGATCAAATCTTGTTCTCTGATGCTGCTCCTTTTGTATTTGCATAGAAACCTTGCCTTGATGGATACATTTGCTATTCTCAGGGTGTAAACACAGTCAAGTCCCTGCAGCTCATCAGATAACCGAGCATCAGCTGAGATTCAGTTGTGTTCGATGTGCACATTATGAGTCTGTAACAAATGAGTCATAATGAAAGTTATCTTAAAACCCTTTCATTATCTCACCTTTGCTAAGGACTTACATAAGCAGAGATAGAATGTGTGTTAACTTGTTAAACTTTGGTAACTTGATTATTGGTCTGAGCCTACAAACGTATCCATCCCTCTCATATACACCATGCTTGCAGGAAAAACTGCTTCAAGTATGGAAAAGCATAGAAATAATTGACCGATATAGGCTTACAATGTCTCTATACATGAGATTTTACTCAGGTCGTAAGCAGGTTGTGGACTTACCCTGTCTGAAATAGAGATTGACTGTAGTGGTGCAGGTCTAAACAAGGAGCAAGTCTCAATGCTGTTGTATTTCTTCCACTGCTCTAGGAAGCTGCCTGAAAGGCTGATAAGCCTCTTAGATATCCAAATCTAAAAAAATAGGGAGTCCAAGCAGAGGTAAAGACATATTTTTAAAAGTAATTTTGGCAATTAAAGAAGTTAAGGTTATACAGCAATGTGATAGATAAGTTGTCCAAGTCCCTTTTGAAATTAGCATTTGAACTCCTATATTTTCAGATACTTCTTTACATGTGACTTTATTACAGGAGTTTTGCAGACTTGAAAGGGGTGTAAGCTGCAGTGTTTCTGTTAATATGATTTAGTGGCAGTCTAAATATTGACTGACCACACTGGTTCATCATCTCCCCAAATTCCAATCATGGTGTTTTGGGATCTTCAGAAATTTCCCCTGCTTTGAGGAGCCATGCCAGGGCCCCTAGAATAATGATGACCCAGAACAAACAGCAGTTTTTGACTGGACATGGGAAATCACATGGCTGTTAATATCAGTCTGCAAATACACACATAGACCTCCTCTTTTTAAGAGACTGACACACAGAAGACGACTTGATCCTTTCATTCAAGCACCTTTCCCTGTAATTCAGAAGACTGCAGTATTGGTGGCAAAACATCACAAGGAAAGGCAGGGGGAGCGTTTTGTCTCTGGAATCTTAGTGGGTGATTCTGCAACATGGAGGGAAGGAAGAAAGAGGATGTGCCAAGCATAAGAAAAGAAAAACAAACTAACCAAACAAACAAATCCTCTTTAGGCAAGACAGGAAGGAAAGAGGAGGCAAAGAGGTTTTGAGGAGACTGAGAAAAAAGGGAGGAAAGCTTCACACCAACTTCTGGGACCAGAATTTCTAGCAGTATGCCTCAGCTGATATGCAAGATCTCTGTCTCCCTGTTGACTTTAAAAGGAGCTGAAAGGGCCTAATTCAGACTTAGACATTTAACTTATAGCTGCCTAAGTTCAGGCAGATATCTTATGGACAGAGATAGCTTACTACTATTTTACTGACAGAGATGCCCTTTTTGTGAAGCAGTAAAAAAAAAATGTTCTTCACGTTTGAAGGCTCATTATTCCCTATTGCTGCTGGGACATTCATGTGTGCATCAGAACAACATTCAAATATCTGTGTCTAGAAAGGACTAAATTTTAAGCATGGGCCATTAAAGTTCATGGACTGGCATGGAAGCCTTGTCCACTTCATTCTACCCAGCCACATCCTTTCTGTCTTCTGTCAGAATTTTGTCTGATGACTTTCAACTCCCAAGTAAGTTTGACTTCATGTACACTTATGAATAAAATACTGGGCCAATATTATCTGCTTAGCATAGTTGACATAATTGGAGCTATGTTGATTTACACCAGAAACTGGGCCATTAAATCTGTGAGAAATGTTAGGGAGGCAAAGGAATGATAAAATAGTCAAAAGAAGTTATCTGACTTTTAAAAGTGAAAGGTATCTCTCTATTATTAATCTTTTAAAGTTATTAAATTAAAATTGATATTTCATGTAGAAAGATCTTAAGTCAAAAAGATGCATGTTTGCCTTTCCTTTAACTCTGCACCAACATTTCATAAGAGAAACAACCTTGCTTTATTTTATGGCATTTGTTCTTCTTGAGTTCTATATGTTACCCAGCAATATTCAGTGAGGAGGAAAGATATTGCAGACCTGGTGTGTCAATTTTTTTTTCTTTAGTTAGCTACCTTCACCTTTTCAACAAATTAGTGCCTTGGAATTTAACCTTCATCTCTAATCCATCTGAGGCTTCTTCTCATAACTCACTTCTGGAGGAACATTAGTGGATGCGAGTTTTCTCCCAGGGAGGGATATGCCATTCTTCTATTTTAAATCAAAAATTGTTTTTGCAAATTAGCCAAAGGAGACTGGCTTTAAGTGTCCTGCAAAAATCCTTCAGTACACTCTCTGGATTTTTTTCTCTGCTTGCTTTAAAGTAGGTAAGGTAGAAGTGGACTTAAAGGGAAAGGAAATAGCAAAAGGAACAGAATACATGTGTTTCAGACCTTTCACTAGCAACAGAGGTGGACAACTGACATAGTCCACTCTTCGCTGAAATAATTATTTTGACCTTACAATAAAGTGAGCTGGATATAGATAGGAGCAAAATGAATTGACCAATCCAATATCCAGAATGGTCCAACTAACTTTTGGCAATAACGAGCAGTTACTCTACTACACATGGAAATATATATTGTCATCTTTCTATCAATCAGACCCAATTGAACTGAAAGTTGTAATTTCTGGTTGTATATCCAGATTAAGCATATACAGACTGAGTTTATGGCCTGTTTTCAAAGTCTCAAACTTCTTCCTGAAAAAAAAAAAATAGTCTAACTATGTGTAGGGAAAAAAAAGAGTTACAGACAGGACTGACTTGCCCACAATTAGAAGAGCAGAGTGTGACAGACCAGGATGTGAACACCATGCTTGGAACATTTTCAAGTCCTTGTCAAGTCACCATTGCTAAACCATCATTGCCAAGTAAGGATATCTTTCATTGCTATCACCAAGAAAGTGCATCAGGTATAAGTCACTTTTAGAAGAGCTGGAGAAGCTACAAAAATGGGAGATGAGGATGGTAGGATGCCTGGTAGGACTTTTCAGATGAGGAGACATGAAACCATGTGCGAATCTTCAGGCTAAAGAGTGGACATATGGAAGGGCATATGTTTGTTCTTTACCATTCATGTGTAATCATGAATGGTAAAGAAACTGAAATCAGGAAGATCATTCCCCACATGAAAAATAATAAAGGGCACCAAGCAAAATAACCAGGCATCACAAACAACTTTCTCATACAAGATATTTTATTGTGAAACTCATTGTGAGAATGTCATGGTACATCCAAAATTGTAAATTATAAATCAGAAGTAGATTGGACAAGCTTATGGATGCTAGGTCACATCATTGACTATGGTCTCATGCAACCTGAGGTTCATGAGGGCTCTACATATTGATAGTGGGAAACTACAAGAGCATATCAAAAGGCATATCAGTCTGTATGTCTTTGCTTCTTGTATTCGTGCCTTAAGCATCTTATTTCTGGAGGGAAAGTTGAGCCAATTGTTTGGAAGTGGCACACACAGTACAGCTGATACTACCTTTTTCTCTACGTGCACTATTAATTAAATAGAGGACTTTAGTCTGAAAGACAATCAGATAAGTCCACAGGCTGATCAATATGACACTTCAAGCCAAGCCAAAAATATCTGAAAGAAAATATAATACAGATAAAAAATAAAAACAGTATGATAAAAAGTCACAACTACCAGGAGATATATGGAAATGGAGTGAAACAAATTGCATGAAATTTCTTGATTGTTTAGTCCTCTTGGTTACAATTTAGGGAATGTCCACTATATGCTATTGTGCATAAATTATTTCTTCCATTTCTACATAAAAATAAGAACTTTGTTACTTTTAGTAACTATATCGCACACACAACAGAAAAAAATCTCCCTCTTTTTTTCTATTTAAATACCATCCTGAATGTGAAATGAAGGCCTTTACTTGAAATTAGGTGAATGTACCTCTTGAGGCTGAAGGCTGGCTTCTTAACTTTGACAACATCCAAACTCTTATGCTGATGTTTTACAATGGAAATAAATCTTACTCAACTGCCTATTTGCATAAGTAAGTGGAAAATCTGTTTTTTTTTATCTGAAGTTACTGACTGGACTTTCAATTTTGATGGGATATATTCTTTCATACTGTCTCATCTATTCTACAGTGAAAGTTAATATAGATATATAGGCTGATGGATAGGCTGATGACTAGATGAATATTTTAGATAGATGAATTAAAGTACTGAAAGATAGTTACTGTAGATAATTTTTTTAAATTTGTTTTAATTCTTTCTCTTTTCTACCCTCCATCAAATATTTTAGTGATGATGAGAAGTGGAGTTCTAAATTTTAGGAGTGGAAATATATGAGACTAATACAGAAGAGGAGAGGGCCAACTCATTAATTATACTGCAGAACTCTACAAAATATTATAATTGGAAAGGAAGGGCTAAGCACAGTCCCAAGTGAAAGGTCCTGGATTTGATTAAATGTTTAACAAAAAAACTTCATGAGAAACTGCTGGCAGAGAAATGAGTTGTTGTTTTGCCTTCTGACTTTCAGCTGGTAGTGGCCAACTCTGTGAAAAGTGCTTTTCTAAGAACAGCATTAGTTATCAAAATCCTGATTATCACAATGTCCTAAAAGAAAACTGAATCAGCTCTTCATAGGGAATAAACATGAAGTGTGATAGTGGTGTTAAAGGTAAAAAGAATATTTGCCTGTAGGGGATACGAAACAGAGAAATCCAGGTAAGGAAATGCAATGGAAAACCATGTGTAGAAGATAAGATAACTTATTTTCTTATCACTTTCACGGGAGAAACATAATCAGGGACTTTCTTCCACACTGAAAATTTGTCAGTCTTTATTCCCATTAAATAACTCTCAGTTTTGAATGAAGATATGATCTGGATCATAATATGAAGTAGGTTCATTTTCTCCAGAAACTGAGACTAGAGAAATTCTTTATTTTATCTATCACAGTTACACCTTACACTATTTGAAATCCCAGTATTCCTTTCTGTTTCTAACTCACAAGAAATGAAACTTGTTCTTTCTGACCCCTGTTAATTATAAAGGATCTCCTCAAGACCAGATCTGGTCTCTGCAGTACGCCATGCTTCATGGTGCTCCAAAACTTGATCAGCAGCTGTCATAGCCCCATGCAAAATGGAATACAGTCATTTCTATTTTAAAATGTATGCATATATAAATTATAGTGGAAAGCTCAAATATGTTTAGATGTAACTTCTAAACACTATTCAGTTGTAACTTCTAAAAGTTTTTATAACAAGCAAGGGTAGACTTCACCTACGGTTTATTTCTGGTGACTTGGAGCTAGCCGTCCTTCAGTTTCAAATGTCCCTCACCCCTTTTATTTTGTCTTCCTCCTAATAGGTATCTAACAAATTGAGGAAGGAAGGAAAGAGAGAGAGGGGAGAAAATCAGATTTCATTTCTCTAACCAACACTCTTCCACTTCGCACAAACTGCTGGTGGCCATGGTATGCAGTCTTGTAGCAGCTCTAATGAACAGTAGGTTAATGTTCACAATTCTGCTCATTTATTGTGTATTGTCATTTATCCTTTGTCTAATAATAGTAAAAATAAAAGGATGCTTAGCATGATGACTGTGGGGAAAAAAAGAGAGAAAATAGGAAGGTAATTAATTTCAAGAGGTTAAATCTGTTCTTATTTCTCTTTGCCTGGGTAAATTTTTCACTTCCAACTTTGCACTGTGCTTCTGGTTAAGTAGAAACTTGATCAGGGAAAAAAAAAAGAAAATAAATTAATCATTAAAAAGTATATATAGGTAGCCTGAGAATATAGGCTTATGTTTCAGCTGGCTCAATTTATAGTTGGTGGGAGTATACATGCATTTAGTTCTCACTTTCTCCAGTTCCAAGGTATGAATAAAGATAAGTAGTAAATTTCTAATATGCTGTAATAAACCGTGTTTGAGTGTGTATCCATATCGTACCTAGATTCGAGGCCAGGCGTTGGTATTAGATTACTCAAGTGGTCAGATGCTCAAAAGAGAACACAGAGATACAAGATGTTCTACAAAACCCAGAGACTCTTCAGCATATTTCTGAGTGTCTTGTCTATGAATCAGCTCTTTACAAACATATATTAATTCAAAGCGCACTTGCAATATTATTTTTTCTCCACTCACAGTAGAAAACATACAGGAATGAGCAGAATCAGACAGACATACAGTTTGTTCAGCTGAAAAATAAAACCATAGTTCTTAGCTCTAACACAATAGGACAAAAACAGAAGAAAAGTGAAAAGTGGCACAGATGTTAGATTGAAGGGCTGATTATTAAAGACTTTTGTCTTTCATTCAGTTACATATTTTAGGGCCTTAGGAAAGCCAGTTTATTTTTCCCTAATTCATCGGTCCCCAAACTATAGTCCACAATCTTTGATGGCCCAGGAGCTATGGTCAGGAATCTCTGGTCACTACACAGCACAAGAGTGTCCTTAAGAGCATTCTAAATTGAATGCTCACTTGAATGAAGATAAGCATCCATGCTGATGTATAATAAAAGTTACAAACAGTATCCAAAGTCCTTGGTAACCTATGTTGGAGGTATACAGCGAAGGCACTAATGTCCTGCTACTTCAAGGAGGAATTGAAAATGTAAGTGTATATTTCTGTTTTTGCATTCCAGGACAGATTACTCAAGTGCCTCATGCAGTTCTGGTTACTGGATTCAACCCTGATCAAGTCCTATTTCTATTAAAGAATGTTATATCTTTCCTCTTTGGAAGGAAACTTGGGTGACAACGTAAGAAAAAAATTGCAGCAGTTCCTCTGGCCAGGAGCTTTCACAGACCATGACTTAAGTTCACCCCACGGGAAGAACCTGTCTCAAAGACAGACAAAGCCAATAGTATTACATTATGTTGACCTAATTTTCAGAGAAACTTAGCTTTCATATACATCGCCCAAAACAGGGTAAGATGTTGGTACATTTCATCTTTATAATATAATTAAAGATGCATGCAGGGCACAAAACTCCAAATCCTTCCCTTACCACTACATTCTTTTAAGAGTCATTCAAAACCATCCCTGAAGTATATGTTCGTATGGTGGTTTTGTTCTGTGCAAACATATTGTACAGCAATTTTATTTCATTATCGCACTACAACATGTACTGACTGTAAAGTCACAGATGCTTGTCTAATCATATCAAAATTTTTTTACTGTTCAGACTATGAGTACTTTGCTAGCTTCTTAAATTTCTTCCCACTATCTAAGCCTCCTTTTTTATATAAACTCTACCATTTTATTTTATATCACATAAATCTTTCTCTAATTTGATGTCATTCATTTTTAATTTTTTTTTCCATTTAACTATTGTGGCTAATTATACAGCATATCCAAATCTGCATGAACTTTGCAGGCTGCTGCTTGCCTCTCCAGTTCTTTAATTTTCTATTATCAGGCAAATTACCCTAGTGTGAATTAGTCCCTTCCCCCCCTGCCTTGGCCTCATATGCAGATTACAATCAGCCAAGGTCCATCCACTGGGTCATTCTATAAATTCTTTCTCAAAAGACATTTCTTTATGCTTGATGGCTTTCCATTTAACTCTTCCTTCAATGTCCACTGTGCCCCATGCTACATAAATCATTAAGAACAGTCCAACTTCTTGGAATAGCTATCATGCAAGTCTCTACATATTCTGCAGCTTTAGAGTTACTCAGCAGTCTAAACTGGGGAGACTGGATCTGCTCAGTACAATTTCAATATTGCCATGCATCTGAATCACTCAGCATCTGAATATGTTCTTCTATCTTTATAGTTCTATATATTTATATAGGGAGAGATAGATTTGTTTGGTGGAGTGCAAATTTGTTGATCCACAAGACAACAGGAAAGCACTTTATCTTTTGGAGAAGTGATTCAGCCTCTCTATAAACTCAGGCAAATATTACCACGAGTTATAACTATTTTACATTTCTAAGATTTTTGTAGAAAAAAAATCTTGACAATTCTGCAGTATTAGTATGCCTCAAAAGCCATATGATCTCTCTCCTACACTCTCCCTCTGTTATTACCACTTGGATCATAACTTTGAGTTCTTAAAAGAAATACATAGCAGGAAAGAAGCAACAGCACCATGAACAATTTGAGCACTACATAAAGCTTTCCATAAGGTCTCTTCCTTTCACTGTTACTGAGGTTTGCTGTTTATGTCTGGTGGACTTAATTGTTTATAATCAAGGGTTCTTGGTGGAGATCCAGCAAAGGGCAAAGCACATCCTAACAGCTATTCCACTCACTGTTCAGACTGCATTGGCTTTGACAGTAGATTTAAGTCAAAGTAGGTATGTTGTCTTACCTGCTCTTGGAAAGCTGTGTGTGCATGCATGCTGAGTTTCTGGTCGCCCTGTTACAACTGATAGAAACAATGTCCGATTCTTTGACAGATGCACCTATCCAGCAGCAACAGGACTGAGACCTGCAATTAAAACTTGATAAAAAAGCTGAATACTCATTTTCCTCATTCCAGTGAAGGAAATTCTCAAATAAACAAATCGTAGCTTCTGCATCAATGCAAGGATCTATTATCCTTGAAGGCACACCAGTGGCCTCCAGCCAATAAATTTTGGACCCACTCAGAGCTCAAATTACTGTAAATGATAGGAAAAAAAATATATCATGCTGGCATTTTACAGCTAATTCTGGGCTTGGCTACATAAAGTTTACAAAGGTTGAAATAAACCCAGTGTACAAAGTTAAAATAAGTCATGCAGTGGTTCATTTTTCTTTCAGCTCAATATATATTATTGTCAAGGAAGCCAAATGCGTTTTGATGTGCACGTTATACAAAGCCCTACAGGATATAACTGCATCACACTGAGAAAAATGAGAAGCATGTTATTCCCCCCATAAAGTCCTCACTGAAAGAAAATTGTCCAAAGTGCATATAATCAATGTGAAGGCATAGTTTACATTGGCTGTTAAACATGTCAAGCTCTATTAAAACTAATGCTTGTTTCCCAAAGTTAATGGAAAGAGCAACTCACAATGCCATTATTGAAAGAAGGAAAAAAAATAAAATAAACAAAGGAAAACATGTATTTAGGCAGGCTCTTTCCAGATCCATCTTGTCTCAGGGTAGCATCATACTTGTGGGACACTGTGGGCAGTGCTCTCCAGCATGAAGGAATGTAATGGAGGTGCTTTGCCAAGCTGGGTTTTGTTCTAGCAGTGTGCCTGCTTAGTTAAACTTTGCTGTGTTTCAGTTTTGTCATCGCTGAAAGCAAGACAAATCTTGTTTGCTGCTGAGCTCATCACTCGAGACTCCTTTGTATTCAATGGAGGGAAACAGGCACTCCTGGGAGGTGATTTGCTAACTTTGCATTAGGTGTCTGAAATTGCTTGAATGAGTTATGCCATAAAAATGCTATTTATTTCCACTACTGTCTTTGGATATGAGCTGTGATGTCCATGAACAGGCTGGTGCCTGTGTTATGCTCTTTGAGTGTAGCATCTACACTGGGCTAAAATAGTTTGAAGAGGCATCACTGGGCCAAATCTCCATCTGGAGCAAGCTGGATTGTTCACAAACTTCAGTGAATGCCACTGCTTTTTAGCAGAGGAGAATCTGTCACATTTTTCTCAAAGTCACTGGCTTTACTTCTCCATTTCTCTTATTTTAACAGTAGAGATGGTTTGAAATGTAAAGATACTGTTGGGCCTATGTTTGTTTAAAGAGCACTCCAAACTGTTTTCAAATGATTTTGAGAGTTGCTAGTTTATGGCTGGAATATGAACTCCTTGTTTCTGCCCTCGGTGTAACACACAAGTGTATGTCTTCCTCTTTGCTAGAGCTGTGGAAGTTTGGCTTCTCAGATCTGCAATCAGATATTGGAAAGTCTTAACCTGTAGCTCTACTTTTTAACATTTGAGTTTCTTGCTCTTCCAGGTTTGCCTATTTCATTCTCTATGGCACTGACAATGATGCTGACCACCTTAGCAGCACAAAAGCACATTATTCTTTGCCACAGCTGTTTTGAATGCTAAATGCCAACAAGGTACACATTTTCAAGGGAGACTGGGAAAGTTCCTGGCAGAGAAATCCTTCTCAGACCACTGAATACTGAGACACTGCCCCAGTTCAGGAATCTCTTGAGCCCCAAGTGGTAAGGAGCTCAGAAAGGACTTTACTTTCACTTTCCTTTACTTCATCTACTTGTCCTGATCTTTTACCCTCCATGAGACATTTCCTTTACACCTCTGTCAGAGACAGGAAACTGAGCTGGGCAGACCTCTATTCTGATTTATTTTAGCTACCCTGATGTTCATAAGTATTCAGGTCACAGGTTGTGTTTGTGTGTAATCACTGACAAACATGACTATTGTCTCTGCAGCCTGGAGAGAACATCTCCAGACTTTTTGAGCTACTTTGTCTTTTTAAAAAGGTTATAATTCTGGGAACACACAGAGTATCCATGTCTACCTGCATTTTGACACTGCAGAAATATTAAACAAATAATTTGGTTGCTAGTACAAGAGTCATCTGTATGCTATCAACTTCAAATCTTAATCAGAAGATTAAACTTAGCTATTCTGATGTAAAATTGGTGTAATTCCATTTCACCAGTTTCTCCTCTCAATTACACTGGTTCAAAGCTGGTGAGTTGGATTATTTTATCACCGCAGTTTTATACTACAGAATTAAACTAACTGTGAAAAAATACAGACAGTATCTCAGTTAATACTCAGTCAGGAAGAATGGATTTTTGATTAACTTTAAAGCAGTATTTCTGCATGGTAAAAATATGTTCAAGGGTGGTTACACGCATAGGGATTCACATAGACAGAATAGAGGAAAGGAAAGAAAGAAGGAAAAATTCAGATTCAGGGGTTATTGCCAATTACAGGTATTTGATGGAAAAATAATACCTGAACACTGCTTTAAGATGGCATTTTCACTATCAGTATCACTAGTGGATCTTCAAGGCCACTGGATTAAGGGGTCTAAATTTGCTTTTGTACACAATCTGGAGAGCAAAATGATCCTCTCTGACACTGAGGGTTCAAGAGTCAGAACTCTGGATGACATGAGTCCATGAAGATCCACTGAAATCAAAGAGGCTTCTCTGGCTACCTCTGAGTAAGATTTCTTTCAGCAGTGTTAAAAATTGGATGAACCTAGATGTTGATTTTAAATAGCAAAATGCAAATAAATCTATGGGAAAATATTTCACCAGAGTGGTATGGAATTGGACTTATGAAGGGGATTTTAGTGTGTTCAGAGTACCAGGAAACTAGAATTACTGGACCCTCAGGGGTCCATTCAATGTCATGTTTCTGCAGAAATGAAACATAAGAATGTATGTAATGCAATTCATGCAAAGTACCTATCCATATTTCTATGACTATCCCCTTTTCTTTCTGGAAAAAACATCAAATCAATAGCAGTGTTTCAGCAACAAAACAGGCTGTATGTGTATATGAGCAATACAAAGGAAGATTTATCCCAGATTCTTTCTCCCATCGTCACTTCCTTGTCTTTGATTCCCCCCAACCCCAGAACCTTATTTCAGTTTCCATAAAGCCCAACTTCTCCTGATTTCCATCTCCCTGCCTCGCTTTTGCTGACGTTATTTTGAAACTTATTTACAAGGTCCTCTATACAGCTTTTTTTTTTTTTATAAAGCAGAAATTATATATTTTTTACTATAGTACTTTTGCTGAGAAACATTAAGTATTTTCTTACTAACTCAAAGCAGTTTTCTGAAGTGAAAATAATACCTTGGCACCAGAAATCATAGGACTAAAGTTCATTGTGGAACATGCCAAAGTATTCAGACTGTTCCAACACCTGTTATTGGGAAAGAGACCCTTCATTGGACATATAAAAGAAGACAATATCCTGGTACCTTTACCCACATTGTCTCATTTTCTCCTGTCATTATGTTCATTCAGATATGGATCTGCCTTTGCAAGATTTTTGGAATAGCTTCTATCAAGCGGAAGTGCAACAAATAATACTTTTTTTTAATCAGGTTTTCCAAATGCCTCATTTTTTTATGGGGGTTTGACTCAATACATACCATCTTAAGTTTGCTTTTTATTTGCTCTAGTCTTTCTGTATCTTTGCACTGATGAGGGAGGGAAGTTGTGGTGTGCATACCATGTAATACAGTTAGTGGTAAATTACAGAATAGTAGACTTCACTTGTATGTAACAGGAATGAGGTCATTGTGGTGACTTGACTGCTTCCCAGTGTTTGTTTGCTTGCTTTTTTCTGCCTCCTGAAATACTCCAGGGGACTTGTCTTTCACTACCACTGGATAATGGCCAATTCTGGAGAAATAAACCCCAGATGGGGAGATGTTCCATATTGATTCTACTGGAACTGAGACCTAAATCAGATTCTTGCATATAGTTGCTATGAAATGCTGCAAATATTCCCTGTTTTAGCTACATTTCAGTGATAAGTGAGTAATAGTAAATTACTTCACCAAACCTGAATCTGAACTATCCATAACTCTCCTTGTAATTCACAGAGAAAATAAGGAATATTTACTTTGAGATTATCTAGACCTATATAATTTGCCTATTATTGGATGACACTTATGCACATGATAACTGAGGCAAATGTACTTTGTAAGAACTAATTTTCATTTTGTCCAGAATCCTCCATCCAACACAATCCATAAACAGATTACTAGGATCTTCACTATGGTGCACTTGACCCTATGGACTTCTCTATGATAAGCTATGCAAGTAAGCATGATAATTCCTTTCAATATTTCTCTGGCCTCCAAACACTTTAAGCTCAGGGAGTTCCTGAGCAAGAAGTGCTTTTCAGGTACTTAGTAACCGTCTTCTTTTTTCTTTTTTTCTTTTTTCTTTTTTCTTCTTCTTTCTTCTTTCTTCTTTCTTCTTTCTAATCTTTTATCTTTTTAAATTTTTTCTTTTTTCTTTTTTATTTCTCTTGTCTCTTTTTAATTTTTTTCTTTTTTTATTTTTTTCTGTAAACCTGTCCATTCTTCTCCATGAACTCACATCAGCTTTTATCATCCAAAAAGGACAGAAATGTATTGCAGATCAAATGATGTGTCCTTTAACTTTGACACTGAAACCATCATCTAAAGCCCCAATTCTTTGCCTCAGTGGCATGAATTACAACTGCTCTGGTTTGGTTAGAGGATATTTCAGACCAAATGCAATGCACCTACCCAGATGCATCTCACCACCCACACTAGATGAAGTCCTCTAATGCCTCTTTGTCTCTAATGTCCCTAATTCTTAGACGTATGAAAGGAGATTATACAATGTGCCAATAGTTCATTTTAGCAAGAAAGCACCTATTATCTAATGCTTTTACAGTAATTTTGGATAGTGTCATTCCACCAAACCCAGTATGGTTATCTCATTTTATACTTGCTGAGGGTTCACCTGTATTCTAATCAGGAGATATAGTTAAATCTGCTCACCCATATCCATGCTGGTGTCTCAGGACCCAGGAGGTGAAAATCTACCTGGGTCCTCAACAGTGTGAAGCAAACAGAGAGTGTTTTATTACCTAGTGTCCTTTACACCAGTGATTAAACACTACAAAACAAACCTTCAAAGGTAATTAAGAGCATTAGTCTGATCATAGAAACTCATTCTGGTGTCTATATTCACTAGGAAGCATCTAGTAGCCAAGACTACGTTGGTGGTAAATGGATGCAGGGACATATTCAGCCCACTTAAAGCATCTATATCTAAAATTTTAGGTTGTCTGACTTTCTCACCTTGAGTAGAGGTTGCTTTTATGAACCACAGTCAGTGAACTGAATTTAGCTTCAGGTTCTGTTGACTCAATGTGAACTAGGTACCAAAATAATTTTTGAAAAAATGGATATACATAGTAAATGGGCCATATCTTTAATTATAATTTTTTCCCAAACCAAAGGAAATATTGCTTTTACAAACAAAATTGAAGTCAAGGTGATCTCACTGCAAAATTACTTGTGCTACTCTGAGATGCATTGATCCATGTGTGATCGCTGTGATTAGACTCCATACAGCTATACAAATTTGTAAAATTCAAAATGGGAACAGCCTTTGAAGAAAGATATTTTTTAAAGTTTGTAAACAAACATCCCCATGAATTGAAAACAAATAAGTAAGTAAAAGTTACATGTGATGTTATGATTTTCATCTTGTTTGAGCCTATTATTGAAACCTCACTGCTTCTTCTTTCTGGTATCCCATTAAAATCTTTCAAGCCCAGTTCACATTTCTGTTGTCCACAATCAATTCTCTGTCTCCCAGTGATCTTGCTTTAATATTTGCATGCAGCTGTTGTTCAGTCTTCATTTTATTAAGCTGATACATATTGACTTGTTATCACAGAGACAATAGCAATAAGACCTTATGCAAACAGAGTTCTTGGACCTTTCATGATAGCATCTATTAGCAAAAATGAAAGTTTTAGTCTTAAAGTAGGAAGGGATTTTTTTCTCTCTGGTACTGTAACATCTCTAATTTGTCCTTGTGGCTACTTCATTTCTTCTAAGGAAATCTGAAAAAAAACCTTTCAGTGTGGTGGTTTTTTATTTATAAATGCAAATAATTAGATTCTATATTATTTCCTTTGTTCTGCTTTGCCTTGCCCTCTTGACCTTGATTGCTGTGGCACAGGCTGCAGGAGCAAGGCCCTGGCTTCCATTTGTCTGGAACTATTCTTGACTTTGAACAGTATGGTTTTAAAATAGGAAGAAATTATGGTCAGTTTGAGGCAGTAGAAGTCTTGCGCAAGACATGGGTCCACCCGAGATATATCAACATTTTGGAAAATCAGCTTCAGCAATCTTCCCCCCTCCCATCCCTAGTTGTCTTGAAGGGTGCATTTAAATTTTCATACTGTCCTAAAATAACTTCTGCTATGTCTGCCAAATTTACTTCCTTCCATACACAGACACATAGACACAAACATATCACTTTTTTTTGTGCTCAGAGAAAACAAACCAATATAATCTGTAATAGAACTGCTAATGAGCTGATGTTATATACCAACCTATTCAAAAGTCTGTTCTCTTTCTGTTTTGCATTTGGTGGGGTTGTAATTTTAATTTTCAAATGCAGTCTCATTTTTTCTCCTTAGTCTTCAGCTTTCCCATACCACTGTATGCAGTCCACGCATCCACATATGCACACAAATCACAGTGCCCTGACTGGAAAGAATCATTTATGCTTCAGTGCTCTGTCTTGAGTTGCTTCCATTTGATGTCACCTGGTGTATGTTTATTTTTCGGGGGACAGAGACTATAATGTCTTCTAGAAGCCTAGAGATGGCATGGGGGCATGAAAAAACAAGAGATTTGCTGAGATAGATGTTGTAAGGATATGTTATGTGGAGGAAGACAATGTGAAGGGGACAGGTGAAATAATAACTCCTCTATTGCACTTTGTGTATATATGTTTTTATAAAACATTCAGTATAAAGGTGATTGACACCAGTGAACTATGTCATAGTCTGGACAGTGAACTCATCATAGTAGTTATTGGTTTAATAATTCTTAGTTAAATATCCAAAAGGTATCATCTACTGATAGATTTGAATTAAGTCCACATTCCTACTATTTGCTCCATTTGGTAATGATGTCTTAAGAACATATAAACAAGTTACAAAGAATTATAGGGTATGTTAGGATCATAGCAATCAAATATTTAATATTTAATAAGGCACATTGAATCAGTTCATCTGTTCCAATGGCAATCTCATCCATTTTTTTGAATGATTATTCACTGCACTTGCTTTCCTATTGCTTTTCCTAATCTAGTTTTAAATGTCTAAACAATGAAACATCTGCTGAAGAATATCCCAACATTCCCTGGGAGAATCATACAAGCCAACCAAATATTTCCACAGTATACATTTCAGTTGATCATTTGCTCTATGTAATGCTCTGTCTTCCATCATGACTACACTCCTTTATCTACCTTAATCTTTTTTACTTTTTTGGCATTGCCTTTATTTGGCCAAAAACTTTGTTCTTCAGTAGTATGGGTAAGCATTTTCTGTAAAGGTTTCCTTCTGGTTTTGGATTGGAGTAAAACATTTAGAATTTTCTATGATTTCTAATGCTTATAGTTCTTAAAAAAATCATTTACTCTAAACAAAACTTTATTAGAAAGACTTTGGAAACCTTCCTCACCCTCATAGACACACAGACTGGTTTTCCATTCTTTAATAAAACAGCAAACAAAGTGAATTCTCCCTGAGATGGGATTTGTTTGTGAGCATTTTGCAATAACTCTAATTATAGATGTGCTTTCATGAGAGCTACACACAAATGAGGGATCATTTCAGTGCATTACAACCAAAGTCAACGACTGATGTCAGAATTCAGGAATCTGGTAGAAAGCAGCACATAACTGCAAAAGGACTTACATTTAAGTAACGGATTCAGCTTTAAGTAATAGGTTCTCTTCTATAGGGTACCAAAAGGTAGCTATGATGCAGAGGGCATGAATATAATCTGTTTGTGTGTGTGTGTATGTATATCACTTTCTTAAATTGTTCTGGATAGGTGATTAAGAGATAGGACTATAATCTCAATCTCATGCAAACCTATGGATGAAATAATTTTAACTGTAATGCAGAACCTAGAAGCTGAGAAGGTCAAACTAGGAGGGGAAAAAACAGGTGAGTGATGGTGGTGAAATAATCAATTTTCAGTGAAGCATATGGAAAATGAAACAAAATGGCCTGACTAAATCTATCAAAAAGATAAATATTGAGTGCTTGGCAGTCAATCTATAGTAACTTCAGTAAGTCCTTATGGAAAAGACTTGGTTTTTGAAGGAGACGGATGGAGATGAAAAGAAAGTCCATCTCATGATAATGACCTTAATGGTTAAATATTCTCTTAGCTGACAAGCTTTCTGCTTTAATTCTTTCCTCAAAGAGTGAAGACAGTCTGTATACAGCAGTCCCCTCAACAGCAATGACTCTCACGTGAAGATACTTCAAAATGTGGGACTGACTTAGGAGATTTACCAACACTATAGTTTAGTCAGGGAACCACAGCTTCATTTCTACCCTAAAACACAGGGTGCAGCATCAAACACCTTGGTTCATAAGCAGGCCATTTGTTTCCAGTTAGTGGACAGTAAGGATGGGTAGAGTTCAGAAACTGAAGGTCATAGGCAGGGTCAGTACATTAAGTGCTGATTTACTGAAGGACCACTTGATCCTGGGAAAGGTCTTAGAACAATAGGAATGAGTAAACATCTTTCCAGCTAACCAAGGGATAAAACAGAGAAGAGAATTCTCCTTGTGCAGAACATGGGTAAGGGTCTGTTTTTATTGCCTTTCCTGTTCTTATATTATTTTAGCAGAAATGCATGTTCTTATCAGGGAAGTGTTGCTCCTGCATACACTCGTTCCATCATATCCCAAGTGAGATTTAATTTACCTTGGTATATGGGGTGGGATTCATCTCACAGACTGAAAACCTAAATGTAGATATTTAGATATAAAGGTCTACCTCTGAACTAGGTTTCTAAACTCCTGTTACAGTCAAAAGAAATCAGAGATTTAATTGAGCTCTTTAAAAGAGGTGTCTAATGCCATTCAATATGCTCTAGATAATTGCTTCTGGCTTCCAAATTCCAGTCCAGAGGGTTATAGGCATTGTATAGTCCTGCCAGACCCATGTGAATGTTTCATACTCTCTCATCATCTCAAATGACAGTAGATGTTTCATTTTAGACAGCTGAATCAAACTGCTAGTTTACAAACATAATAAAGCCTACAGAGCTATTCAGCTTATGAAATTTAGATATGTGTTTTAGGACTAAATATGTAGCTTTCTGGACTACCTGTATTTAGATCAACATCTGTTGACTACTATGGAAACTTAAATGTGTACTTTCTATATGGACAGCTTAACACCAATGTCTTCATCATTTCTGTGGCCCTTTGCTGGACTTGATCCAGTATGCCCATATCTCTCTTGTACTGCAGAGCCCAGAAACAGACACAGTATTTCAGATGTCTCACCAGTGCTGAGTAGAGGGGAAGGATCACCTCCCTCAACCTGCTGGCAATGTTCTTCCTAATACAGCCCAAGATGTTGTTGGCCTTCTTTGCTGTAAGGGCACATTACTGGCTCATATTCAAATTCTTGTCCACCAAGACCCCATGGTTCTTCTCTGCCAGAGCTGCTTTCCAGCCAATTGGTCCCCAGCACATATTAGTACCTGGGGTTATTTTTCCCCAAGTGCAAGACTTTACATTTACCTTTGTTGAACTACTCATGCTGTCTCATGATGCCTTCTTCATATTCTGGAAATATTTATTTGTCTGGACTTCAAGGTGACCATCTTCCTAACTTGAATACCTTTGTGAACAGCCTACAGTTCATCAGGCTCATTTGAAGGATCAGAGTTCTCTCACTACATGTGCTCAGAAATGTACCAGTCTGACAGGCTCTTTACCTTTTTCCTACTTCATAGAAGGAATATCCCTTCCATAAGCCCTTTGAAGAGTTTGATGTGTTAAAAGTACTCTTGTAGAGTCTATTGAATGCTAAAAGAATCAAATCTCTCAAAGCATTCAATTATGGTTAGAGAATGCCAGTTTTATAGCAGCATAATGACCCAGAGGAATCACTCAATAAAGTGATAAAATTTCTTCTTCACCTAGAAGCTCCCTCTTTCCAGGAAAGTGCTCCAGATGCTCTCAGTTCAGGGGTCTGCATTCAACAGGGTGTCCTGATGGGGAAAAGCTGCGTGATGTGGCACCAATTTACAGAGGTTTTCATCCTTTATAAGCTCTAGCCTGTTCATTCTCTGCCTTGGGAATTATTGAATAATGATGTATGCATTTCCTGTGTTCTGAACTGTGCATGTGCTCATCAATTATCTTCTTATGACAATCCACAGATGTAGCAGGTAACCTGTTAAAGCCTTTTCTCCCTTTTTTTCCCCTCATTCATTGTCGCCGCCTTCTGCTGCCTCTGCACATGCTTATCTCCTTCTCCTTGTCTCCTCTCAAGGCATTAGAGCCAAGAAAGACTCAGATTTATAACAACCATGTGATACCTACTCTACCACCATGTCAATTTAATTTGAATCAGTTTGACAACCCTGATACTAATGCAGGATTGGAGACCACAATGATAGTACAACATCCGTCTCCTGTTAAGCTTCCTGCACCTGCTATTGCTTCTCTCTGCAATTGCCCTAGATCAAGAGACCGATTATAAATGCATTAAGTTTTGCTGACAACACAAAGCTGAGGAGTCACAAGAACTCAGGCTTAAGAGGCAAGGAAAATTCAACAAGATTTGCTGGGCTCTGAGCTGTTATGCAGCAAATGAAATTCAGTATTGACAAACACACATTAATGTAATTGGCCAAGAGAAGTGTGGGACTAAAAGAGAAAAACTGCTGACTAGGAAAAAGAACGGTTTTAAAGGGATGCTAATATAACGTTCATCTCAAGAGCCCGCACCAAAATTGCTGTGCAAGTGCAGAGAAAGTCTTTGAATGTGGAATAGCTCTTCACCTGCCTGAGAGTTCTACATATTCCCCATTTCTGAAGTATTTCACAGCATTTCAGTAGGTGAAGGTGTTGCCTAAACAGGCTGAGGCTACATCACCCAAATCTTATAAAAACTCACAGAATGTTTGCAACAAGTAACTTTGGTCATTTGCAACCTAAGCACCAATGCTTTCTGTGGGATTTATGCTTATCAAATCAACATCCATAATGGTAATGAATTATTAGATACTCTGTCAAGCAGCAAAAATGCTCAATATTTTTCTCTTTTTGGGAGAGTAATCCCCATACCCTTGACTGTGCTATTACCTGAATGGGTTGTGTGTGTCCCTTTGAGCTGGGTTATTTGAGGACTAGCTTATCACAAATAAGTAATGATGTGATTCATCTCCCCTAACTTCAGTTGTCTAAAATTTAGAGGCCTAAGTCTGATCTCATTACCTAAGACTTCCTTCATGAGAGTCCAGAATAGAAAGAAACAGACATTTCCAGAGATTGATTCATATTAATCTAGCTTTGATATATATCTTAAAGTGAGCCAGTCACTCCTAGAAGCATTTATTGATCAGTTCATCTATGTTCAGACAAATGAGTCCCACCTAGTAGTCCAAACTGTTCCATCAGAAACATAGCTTTTAAATTATTGCTTTTTACATCCCTTCTCTTTCTTCTTTCCCAACCTTCATTCACAGCAAATTGCCATTTTTCTTCTAACATGTATGTGTCAGGTGAATTTCAGTGCCATGAATCCCTTGGATTGAAAACATGAAGCCATGCATATCACCTAAAATTTAAGAAAAAGGACTTCATTTCAACTGTGGGCTGCAGTTCATAAGGATCAATGATTCTCACTCTCTTTTTGGACTGGCTCACTTTTCTTGCCACTTTGAAAACTTCAAATTTTTGACAGTACTTTGCTATAGTATCACAAGCCCTGTCTTGTAGCTGTTTTTCATTTCTTTTCTAGTCCAGTGCTCTCTGCATAAATCTTCTGCATGCTGCATGGGTGTGTTGAGTTCACTCTATGTTTTGCTAAGGGCTTGTTTGTTTACTGAAATATTTCATACTTGCTTGCAGTGATGGTCATGCTCTCCTTTACATGTGTGTTTGCAGCATTGGTCCTGAGGTTCGCATGTTATTTCATTTCCCTCAGAGTCCTTGAACCAGGGCATGAATATGAAATGAAAAAGATTATTATTTTAGCCTGAGTGCAGCACAGGGATATGAGGAAATGTTGAAAAGTACAAAATAAGCTGTGATCCTACAGGCTATGAATGAAATTTCTCCAAGCAGGGAAGGTTTTTGTTCTTTAAAATCAAATCTCAGTGACTGAATTTGGGCTATGCAAGCCAACTCCTGTTACTTAATCATGGTCGCATGCTCAGAGTGTAGCTTTGCTTTTATGCTTTCTTGGTACTCAGGCTCACCCTCTAGACCATACTCATCAGTTATTCACACTGACGATGACTTGATTCACAACTAGAATGAGCTAGGAGGTCAGCGAGGTAGGAAAATTGAAGCACAAGAATCAACCCAGATGCTGAGTATCTGGATACAAACTCTTCCCCCTGTTGGAAGTACGGACATGACTGATGAGAGTTGAGTTAGTTTACAGATCAAGCTCAAGCCTAGGACCAGCATTACGGTAGGGTAAGCATAATGGAACCTGGTGCATCTCTCCACTAACATTTACATTATGGCCTTGATCCTTTTGCACTTCAGACATTTTCTACAAAGCGTGGACAAAGCCCCATGATATGAATGACAGGAGGGCTTGAAATGGCCTAGCAATTCTTCCATAATATGAATAAAGGAGCACATAAGGATGATATTAATAAAGGGAAAGTAGAGAAAAGTTTTCTCCCTCTCCTCACTGTTCAAAATTGCTCCATAACGGTAATACTTGTTTCAGACCTCGATGTTTTGTAAGGCCATGTTTAAGGGTGTACAAAATAAGCTTCTGCTTACTTCAGGGAAAAGTTAAAGGTGAAAAAAAAAATAATTTTAATAATCATGAAACATTCATTGTTCACTAATGGTCATTTTTTACTAAAAACGCTAGCAACTTATCAAGGCTGCAGATGATTGTCATTTTTTTGGCATTTTAGATGGGAATGATGAAGTTAACAAGGGAGGTGACAAAATATACTTCTATGTGCCTCTAGCAATTAGACTCAAGACTGATGGGTTAGTATAATTCCATGGTAAATTCTTATATCTTAATCTTTTTGAGGACTCCAATCCTAACTCTGGTAGGTTCTGTTAAGCCTGTCATGATAGATTGGGAGAATAACTGAAATGCAAGCATAAAATTGAGTATTACAAGGATTCTGCATGCTTGCACGGTATCTTCTGTTTGATATTCTCAAATACTTTTACAAAAATAAACCCCAAAATCTCCACTCACTCCTAATCCGTTAAGCAGTGCTTTTGCTCCACTTACTAATTTGATCCGTTTTGGTTTCAGAATAAACAGTAACAGCACGGGCAAGAGTTTAGGACAGGAAGGGCACTCCTCAGAAGATGTTAGCAAGCTGTGAAAATCAACTTTTTGGCCTAGAGTAAGAGTTTACTTTTCTAATTCTCATTTTATATCATGGAGGGAGGTGAAGCAGCATTTCCCCCAGAACAGAAGAAGATAATTTATCAGCTGGATTCCTACCAACTCTTCAAACAGCCTATTGTTACCTTTGGTTACTAAACCTTTTGACTGTTAGTTAATTTCAGCAGTGGGGAGGCTATTAGCTGACCGGCTAGATTTCCTGCCCAGCATCTGCTAACCAATGACCTGTGATCTGGGCAATAAAACTGAAATTACATCTGGACAATAAATATATTTTCACTCCTAACACAATCCTGCCTCGATTTCTTGATTTTTTAAAGGTATGCCAGAAGACATTTTTCTGTGTCCTAATGAAATAACCTGACCTTCGCCTTTATCCATCCATGAAACATCTTTTTACATAGGCAATTGACACCAGGGATTTGTGGTGGTCTTGGGGATAGAAAGGAGGGAGATGGGAAGAAATAAATAGCACCAGCAACACAATGTGCAAGTCAAAAGAATAAAAATTATAATTTCAATCTTGTTATCAAATGGAAAAGAAAACTTAGCTTTGGAAACAGCATTTGTTTATCAACAACCATCTTAATGATTATGCCCTGAATGTGCATTTGTGTATAAAAAAGTGGGTGTAACTTGGTCATCAGAAGGGACTCAAACCATCTGTTCAATACTGAAAGAATAGTCCTTTAGCACTAGAACTAGAAATTATTCCAGTAAACTGCAAGAAACTCATAAACTGTGATATCTCTTCTAGCAATGCTGATGGCTATCAGGAAGGAGAATAGGGGGTGAGATGCAGCTACTTCCTAGGTCTGGTGCAGGAGCATTCTTGTAGGAAGAACGCTTCAAGTGGTTGCACAGATGGTTTAGGTTTTAAGATGCAAATGCTTATTCAGCAGTCTGACATGTTCATAGATCTGTAGTGAGAGCTCAAAAATTTAAAGAAATCTAGAGAAGTGTAGTGATCCAAATACTTTTGAAATCCAGTGTGATTTTGCAGCCCATTTTCTTTAAACCTCTTCCCACATGCTTAATTACTATAAAATGTGCCCACAATTAACTCTAAGTACTCAAAACTGAGTACATTTTTTGGTACTGTCTGGATGACCAAAACATTTCAAGGAAGCTTTTTATATATATTTTTTTTAGGAAATTATTTTTTTCAAATAATTTCTCTACGTAACTCTACTGTTGCTGCTGTGCTTGATTTTATTATATTTTTATGAGTTATCATCTTCCTCATCACAAATACTCCTCTGAATGACTGAAAGCAAATTGTATGTAGATTTCAAAAATTAGTAATAAACCAGCTCAATTTCTTAGAAAACAGAAGGGATTTTTTTTCAACAGAAAATTATTTTTAAGTGAAAAAGCTTGGTTCAATTATAATTCTTAAAATAATACTTTTTTTGGCAAAAGTTACACCCTCAAACAAACAACAAAAACATCCAAACCAGAAAGACCTAAAGGAGAAACAATGTAGACTGAACTGAAATAGAAAGACTTTCTTTCTCTTTTTGCTTTGTAAGAAAAATGAGATATGCACACAAAAGATATTTAGGCTAATTTATTATTATCCCTAAAATAAATATTCAGTTCTTCCTGCAATTATTTGGCCATTTTTTTCCTATCTCTTAATTTTGTATGGTTAATTTGTATTACTAGTTCAAAACCAAAACACAAAACTTGAGTTTTGAGACAGCTAAGAAGCCTACATTAAAAAGAAAAAACAAAAAGCCTTAAAATTTCAAGGACCTCATGTGACTGGGTCTTGACTCTGGTTTTATGAACATTTGAGATTTTCAAACTACACCTTTGCTTAAGAAAATACAAGATAAAAGCTGTTCTTGAATGTTATAATGTATTTGCTCATCCATCTGAGGTAAACCAAACTCTTCTAAGACTCGTTCACAAAGCAAATACCACAGAGGAATTGAGCAGCTCAAGACTTCAGATCAGGGCCCTCCAAAATAATCATAGAATCATAGAATCATAGAATTGTTAAGGTTGGAAAAGACCCTTAAGATTATCGAGTCCAACCGTTAACCTATCACTGCCAAGTTCACCACTAAACCATGTCCTCGAGCACCACATCTATCCATTCTTTAAATACCTCTAGGGATGGAGACTCAACCACTTCCCTGGGTAGCCTGTTCCAATGCTTGACCACCCTCTCAGTGAAGAAGTTTTTCCTGATATCCAACCTAAACTTCCCCTGGCGCAGCTTGAGGCCGTTTCCTCTCATCCTATCATTCGTTACTAGGGAGAAGAGACCGACCCCCACCTCGCTACATCCTCCTTTCAGGTAGTTGTAGAGAGTGATAAGGTCTCCCCTCAGCCTCCTCTTCTCCAGGCTAAACAACCCCAGCTCCTTCAGCCACTCCTCATAAGACTTGTGCTCCAGACCCTTCACCAACTTTGTTGCCCTCCTCTGGACACACTCCAGCACCTCAATGTCCTTCTTGCAGTGAGGGGCCCAAAACGGAACACAGTACTCGAGGTGCGGCCTCACCAGTGCCCAGTACAGGGGCACTGTCACCTCCCTGGTCCTGCTGGCCACACTATTCCTGATACAGGCCAGGATGCCATTGGCCCTCTTGGCCACCTGGGCACACTGCTGGCTCATGTTCAGGCAGCTGTCAACCAACACCCCCAGGTCCTTTTCCGCCAGGCAGCTCTCCAGCCACTCCTCCCCCAGCCTGTAGCGTTGCATGGGGTTGTTGTGACCCAAGTGCAGGACTTGGAAATTAGCCTTGTTGAACCTCATACAGTTGGCCCCGGCCCAACGATCCAGCCTGTCCAGGTCCCTCTGCAGGGCCTTTCTACCCTCCAGCAGATCAACACTTCCACCCAACTTGGTGTCATCTGCAAACTTACTGAGGGTGCACTCAATCCCCTCATCCAGATCATCAATGAAGATGTTGAAGAGGACCAGCCCCAACACTGAGCCCTGGGGAACACCACTTGTGACTGGCTGCCAACTGGATTTGACTCCATTCACCACCACTCTCTGGGCTCAGCCGTCCAGCCAGTTTTTAACCCAGCGGAGAGTGCACTTATCCAAGCCGTGAGCAGCCAGCTTCTCCAGGAGAATGCTGTGGGAGACCATGTCAAAGGCCTTACTAAAGTCCAGGTGGACAACATCCACAGCCTTCCCCTCATCCACTAAGCAGGTCACCTTGTCATAGAAGGAGACCAGGTTAGTGAAGCAGGACCTCCCTTTCATAAACCCATGCTGGCTGGGCCGGATCCCTCGGTTGTCCCACACTTGCTGCATAATGGCACTCAAGATGGTCTGCTCCATGACCTTCCCTGGCACCGAGGTCAGGCTGACAGGCCTGTAGTTCCCCGGATCCTCCTTCCGACCCTTCTTGTAGAGGGGCGTCACGTTTGCTAGCTTCCAGTCAGCTGGGACCTCCCTGGTTGACCAGGACTGCTGATGAATGACGGAGAGTGGCTTGGCAAGCTCCTCTGCCAGCTCCCTCAGTATCCTTGGGTGGATCCCATCTGGCCCCAAAGACTTGTGAGCATCCAGGTGGAGGAGCAGGTCAGTGACTGCCACCTCTTCGACAACTGGGACTTCACTATGCATCCTATCTCCATCTCCCAGCTCAGGGGCCTGAAAACCCCCAGGATGACCAGTCTGACTATTAAAGACTGAGGCAAAGAAGGCATTAAGTACCTCTGCCTTCTCCTCATCCTTTGTGGCGATGTTTCCCTCCACATCCAATAAAGGATGGAGATTCTCCCTGGCCCTCCTTTTGTCGCTGATATATTTGTAAAAACATTTTTTGTTGTCTTTAACGGCAGTGCCCAGTTCCAGCTGCGCCTTCGTCTTTCTGATCTTCTCACTGCATATCCTCATAACATCCTTGTAATCCTCCTGAGTCGCCTGCCCCTTCTTCCAAAGGTGGTAGGCTCTCCTTTTTTTCCGGAGTTCTAGCCAAAGCTCCCTGTTCAGCCAGGCCGGTCTTCTCCCCCGCCTGCTTGACTTGCGGCACATGGGGACGGCCTGCTCCTGCGCCTTTGAGACTTCTTTCTTGAATAACATCAAGCCTTCCTGGACTCCTTTGCCCTTCAGGACTGCCTCCCAAGGGACTCTCTCAACCAGGCCTCTAAACAATCCAAAGTCTGCCTTTCTAAAGTTCAGGGTAGCGGTCTTGCTGACCCCCTTCCTTACTTCTCCTAGAATTGAAAACTATCATGTCATGGTTGCTGAGCCCAAGACAGCCTCCGACCACAACATCGCCCACCAGGCCCTCTCTGTTCGTAAACAGCAGGTCCAGCGGGGCGCCTCCCCTGGTTGGCTCACCTACCAGCTGTGTCAGGAAGTTATCATCTCCCACACACTCCAGGAACTTCCGAGACTGCTTCCTCTCTGCTGTGTTGTATTTCCAGCAGATATCTGGTAAGTTGAAGTCTCCCACGAGAACAAAGGCTAGGGATTGTGAGACTTCAGCCAACCACTTGTAGAAAACTTCATCTGTTTCTTCATCCTGGTTGGGTGGTCTATAACAGACTCCCACCAGGATATCTGCCTTGTTAGCCTTCCCTCTGATCTTTACCCATAAGCACTCAACCTTATCATTACTGTCGTTAAGCTCCAGACAGTCAAAACACTCCCTAACATACAGGGCTACCCCACCGCCTCTCCTTCCTTGCCTATCCCTTCTAAAGAGCTTGTAGCCATCCATTGCAGCACTCCAGTTATGTGAGTCATCCCACCGCATTTCCGTGATGGCGACCACATCATAGTTTTCCTGCCGCACAGTGGCTTCCGGCTCCTCCTGCTTATTGCCCATGCTGCGTGCATTGGTGTAAATGCACTTCGGTTGGGCTATAGATCTCTTCTCCAACACAGGCATGCCACCCCTAGGCTCATCCCTAGCAAGCCTGGTTTTATCCCCTTTGCATCTAGTTTAAAGCTCTCTCAACTAGGCCAGCTAACTCCTGGGCCAGGATCCTTTTCCCCCTTTGCAACAGGTGAACCCCATCTGTCTCCAGCAGGCCTGGTGCCATGTAAACTGCCCCATGGTCGAAAAACCCAAAATTCTGCCGCTGGCACCAGCCTCTGAGCCACATGTTAATGAGGTGGGTCTTCCTGTTCCTTTCCGTATGCCTCCCAGCTACTGACGGGATGGAGGAAAACACCACCTGCGCTCCTGATCCTTCAAGCAATCGCCCCAGTTCTCTAAAGTCCCTTTTGATTGTCTTGATACCACTATCAGCTACCTCATCACTGCCGACTTGAACAAGCACTAGTGGATAATAATCGGAAGCTTTCACCATCCTAGGGAGCTTCCTGGTAACGTTTCTTATCCTTGCCCCAGGGAGGCAGCAGACTTCCCTATGGGATGGGTCCGGTCGGCATATCAGGCCCTCTGTTCCCCTCAGAAGGGAGTCACCTACGACAATTATCCTTCTTTTTTTCTTGCCGATGGCTGTTGTAATGCGCGGGGCTGACTGCTTCCCTCATAAGTCATAAGTATGACTTTAAAAAAAGAAAAAAGAAAAGTGATTGCAGGTTGCCATGCTACATTTAATAATCAGTGCTTAAAACTCTGCAGTCTGGTTCTTCTTGTCTAATCTGTTTGTCAAAGTTCTCCTGGCATTTAGAGAGCACAGATGGAGATAGCCTTTAGTCTAATGAGTTTGTGGTTAAACTTAGAGGTAATGATGTATTTTCTTTTCATTATAGGAAGTAAGATTGGATTAAAATACTATAACTACAATATTGACAGCCACAGGCACTGTAGTCCAAAGTTTTCATAAACCTTCACTCTTAAGATTTTAAGGAGCTGGGGAAAAAAACAACAACAAACCAAAACAAAACAAACCAAGAAAAAAACAAAGAAAGAAAAGAGAAAAAAAAAGATTTTACAATGCTTTCTCTATGCACTTTATGATTCAGATATGCCAGTACTGTGGTTTAAAATCAAGAACTCACTTATAAGTAGCAGGCTCTGAAGAGGAATAAGCCTTCACTGAGTTTTGACATTTCAGAGAAATGCATGAGACCTTGCTATATAGTTCTTTGTTGGTGGTAGGTGCGTAGCTATACATCTTCTACTGAGACCTTCTTGTGGTATGTTTAAACTGTGATTATTCAGCTGGTTTCATTAGAGTTGACTCCTGTGTGTGACAGCAGGATGAAGCTGTAACCTAAATTCAGCCCATGTAACTTTAAGTATTTAAAGACATCATCTAAAGTAAAAGCCCAGTCAACTGAAACTCCTTCAATCCATGCTGGAGGAAGGTTGGGAGCTCAACCAGTTCAGACAACCTAAGATCTTTGTGATGCAGCAAGAGTGCAGATTTGTCTCTTTATAAAGAGAGTCAAGATTACTGGCACTTTTGATTAAACTGTTTCAGGTAGGCAGATGGATGCCTCAAGTTAGGGGACATGATTTTGGGCCCCAGTATAAAACAAAACAAAACAAAACAACAAAAAAACCAAAGCAAGCCTCCAAAACTAGGAGTTGGATTTTATCTATTTTATCTATTTGGATTTTTATCTATCTTCTATCAGAAATAGTGTGGCCAGCAGGACTAGGGAAGTGATTGTCCCCTTGTACTCGGCGCTGTGAGGCTGCACCTCAAATACTGTGTTCAGTTTTGGGCCCCTCACTACAAGAAGGACATTGAGGTGCTGGAGCATAGCCAAAGACGGGCAACGAAGCTGGTGAAGGTTCTGGAGCACAAGTCTTATGAGGAGCGGCTGAGGGAGCTGGGGTTGTTTAGCCTGGAGAAGAGGAGGCTGAGGGGAGACCTTATCACTCTACAACTACCTGAAAGGAGGTTGTAGTGAGGTGGGGGTCGGTCTCTTCTCCCTAGTAACAAGCGATAGGACGAGAAGAAACGGCCTCAAGTTGCGCCAGGAAAGGTTTAGATTGGATATTAGGAAAAATTTCTTCACTGAAAGGGTAGTCGGGCATTGGAACAGGCTGCCCAGGGAAGTGGTTGAGTCTTCATCCCTGGAGGTATTTAAAAGACGGGTAGATGTAGCGCTTAGGGACATGGTTTAGTAGTGGACTTGGCAGTGCTAGTTTAATGGTTGGACATGATCTTAAAGGTCTTTTCCAACCTAAACGATTCTATGATTCTATTTTATTTCCCACTGAGAACTTTTCCCCTCCCCATTCTTTCTCTGGTTCGTACTTTGCAGACTTTCCCCTAAGTTCAAGGTTGATGATGTGATTGTGACTGAAGGAAATGCAGTATCTCCTTAGAGGCTTTTTTTTAACACACCACATTACATTTCTTGCTTGTCATTACATCCTGCCAGATTTTTGGCACCATATTTTTGTTTTGCTTCAAATTTACTAGTATGCATTATTCATTGGAAAAAAAGAAAGGAAAAAAAGAAAAAGAGAGGAAAAAAAAGAAAGGGAAGAATAATTTGCATTTCCTGATTGGAAGCCAGGGATTATTCATCATTGCCCTGTACATCTCTTATAAAGATGATGAATGAATGTACCCTAAAACAAAACAGTGTGTTTTTCTAAAAGTTTTGCAGAGCTGCATTTCCATTGTAATTATTTTAATTTTTTTAATCAAGTACTGTTAAACCACCATCAAAACGAAAGCTGAATTCTGAACTGCTTAAAGGAGGTGGGAGAAAGTAATGGACTATTCAGTGGGTTTTTCCTTCCTGTTTTAGTATTACAGAAAATAAATAAATTTAGCTTCTATCTTTAAAATGAAAAAAAACAAAAACAAAAAAACAAAAACAAACACACAAAACCAAAAAAACCCCAAACCCAACACAGATAAACCAAAACAAACCAAAGACAAGAACAATAACAACAAAAAAGCTTATTCAAGGAAATAAAAGGCTTTGCTGATGAAGAGTTATGATAAAATTGCTTACTCTGGGACAAGTGGATGACTGCAGTGGATAGAAACTTGCTACACAGATTTCCCTCACAAAGGACTTAATGATCACTTATACTCCTCAGAAAAGAAATGAGGAAGAGATTGGTCTTTTCATCATTTTTTTGCTGCCTTGATTTACTGAGCCTGGTCAAGGTTTAAACAAGACACTTGGCCTCCAGCACAGGCAGGAACCCACAATGCTGCTGTTCCCAGCCATTCCCTCTCCTCAGCTGTGCCTCTCCTGCCATGCCGTATAGCTGATTTTTGCTTTAAGCTAAACAGGAAACTATCCCATATGAGATGTGATCTTTCAGTGAAGTAAATCCCCTTTGTGGTGTTGAAATTGTAATAAGGAGACAGTTGGACCAAGTGAGACCCTGGGGACAAAAAAAATGATTTTTTTTGTGTGTAAATGTTTTGAAGAAACGTGGTTGGTTTATTTTTAAAAAATATTTTAAAATTTTATTTATAAAAAAAATGTGTTTCCCATATAAAATTTAATGTTCCCTAAATGTTCTCATTTTCAGCAAACCACAACTAAAGGGATCAAAGAAACTAATCAAAACAGGGCCACTGAAATTTCTTCAGTTTATATTTTCTGGAAGTTCTCTCTCTTGTCTGTCTTTGCATTCCCTTTTTTTTCAAATTTTCCCTTTTCTTCCCTTCCTTTTTCTGTAACATTTCTTTTAAAAAAAGGGGAAAGTAAAGGAGAATATCAAGTTTTTCAATGTCTTAGTAATTGATTTTTTTTTCAAAAATTAAAAATATTTTAATTATAAACACCAAGATCCAGAATTTTCATTAATATTATTTATTGGTCAGGACAGAGCCTGAATTACTTCTCAGATCATGATGGCAAACTCCTGTCATTTATTTTTCTTACCATGATACAGCAATTACATCCTTGAAAGGAAGAATTGCTGAGAACTTTCAGTGTCATTGACAGAATTTTGCTGTTTTCATTGTTTTGCAAAGAGTAAAAAAGGGACTCAAAGACTGGGTTCCCAGCACCCAGAGGGAAATATCTCAATTGCTATAAATGGTTCCCTGGAGAAGCTCAGCTCAGTGCTCTCACAAAGCAGGACATTTACAGACTATTATTTCCATTAAACACCAAAGTAACTGCCTGTAAACTTGTTCAGTTATTTGTTTTTACTGGCCCGTAAAAGCATAAAATATAAATATATAAATAAATATTTATAATGCATGGATAACAGTGCTAACACATGCCATAAGCCATGCCAGGAAAAAGGAAATAAATCAAGCTTTGTGGCTGAGAGATGTCCCTTGGCTTGATTTGTAATAAACCACTTATCGTCATGCAGCTTATTACTATATATTATTTTGTATTACAGTTTTACTCAGCCCTTTTCATTGTGCTAGACACTCTTCAAGGGACAATCACAATCTTTAAGGACTAGATTCATGCCATCCTAATTTAGGCACTTAACTGAAGCATCTAAATTAGGCTTTCTCTGTGGTCATTGCAAGTCATTTAAAAAAGCCAAAGGCAACTATGCTCCGAGACCTCAGCCAAATTTGAACCTCAGTCAAATCTGGAGTTAGTCTTACTGTTTAGACGGACAAGATGGTGAAAGTAAGGCAAACACAGACTTGGTCAGCATGAAAGTAAGACAGGAACCATTCTCTTGTCATGATAACGCCAGAATTAATCCCATCTTCAATTATTCAGAAATCCAACTAGTTTGGATAGATCATATAGACTAGAAGACCAATGCAAACAGTTGTGTTTCTCAAGATTGGTATGAGCTTATTCTCATATCTTGTGTGTGACAACTAGACTACATGTTGCCATGACCAAAGTAACTTTAACAAAATGAACCTTTTCTAAGTATACAAATGGAATTTTCTAATTATAACCCCTTATTTGAATCTATCTGGACCCTCCTGAAGGAAAGACTTCTAGATTGCTTGAATCTTTCATTTCTCCAGCAACTCATTTTAAGATTTTTTCCTCTTTTGTAGACTCTCCTTCAAAAGTGAAGTCTTCTGCATAAGAAATTGCAGTCACAATCCTGCTAAGGAAATACCTAGCCAAGAGAAACCCAGAATAACATCCCATGCTGCTTTTAAAGGGGTAACAGGCTGGGCTGCAATAAGCAGGGAATGTCAGCTCAAGAAATGTGATATTGAGCTTGCCATTTTGAGAGGACTGTCTCTGGAGAACACCTAAGGGCGCTCTGTGGACTAACATTTGCAAAGCCATGGTTCAGAAGAATGCTCCAAGGAAAGCAATTACTAAACCATTGAGCTCTGATGCCAACTCATTGTGTGATCTCCAGTAACTCCTCCTCCACTGCTGGGTTTATTTCATGTCTTCCCTCTTCTCTTCCTAATTCCCTAGGCTCAGTTTGCAGAATACAGCTTCTCTCACATCTGTAGTCAAGGAGTGGGCAAGGCATTAGAAGGCATTTATTCTTCCTCTCAGCCTTTCAGCCAGGAAAACCGGAGTCCAGCCCAGGATTGTGATCAGTATAGCTGACACTCACTGCAATTTAGCCTTTGTATGCAGTAATGTTTGCAAGAGGTGGATACACTGTTTTCCTGCAGGGGCGTTTGCAATGATTCATTCCTTCATATGTGTGGCATGTTAGGTAATATAGCCTGAGTACTTTTATTATTACTTCCATGGGAAAACATCAACTGATTTATCTGATTAAATTTTGAGGTGGCAGCCATAAATAAACAAAATAATAAAGTCTCATTCATTTGGACACTTGTTTCTTGTGTTAATTTTAAAGCATTTCTTGACATTGTGTAATGTCATTGCAAGTAACACATGCAAGCTTTGAAATGGGTTTTTTTTTTTTTTTGCTACTGCTTAGTTCAGAATAATTTACTTTGTCCCATAGCTAGCAAATTTCTTCCAGTATTATTCCACACAACTTGCAGAGGTCTCTAAGCATCACCTGTGGTCATTAGGTCATTTCTTCCAGAGCTTTTCTGGTAGCTATGCAAACTGATAATTGCTACTAAATAGATGCACTGCAGTGCTGGGCTGTCATTTGTTTGTACTTCCCTTCAGCTAATAGCCTTGTGGTCCTCTCTCAGGCTCTGTCTACATGCCGGTATGCTGCAATGATAAATAACATTATCAACCTATATGTATGCATAAAACATTAGATAGATTGTATGTTTTCTGTACTGCTCAACTTTCATGAACTGCATTTCAAGTTACTCTGATCAGGTGCCTTAGCTCTGACACCATAGGTTTGGAGTGGGTAGAGGAGTACCATGAACAGAAGTAACTCAGCAAAAACAAATATATATATATTGTCTCTTGTTTTAACACATTATAAACTGAACAGTTATTTCAATTAATATCTTAGCAGTTAGAAAACTGAATTAAAAACTTGTCTTTAAAAACCTGTGTATTTTGACCAGTTTAAAATGTAAAATGTTTTTTTTTTCCTCCTCATTTTATTAAACAGGTATAGTCAGAGCATTTAAGTTTATTAATGGAAGAGCTTAATTTTAAATCTTTTTAACTTCTATAAACATATACACATTTTAAAGGATTGAAGAGTTTGGTTTGGTTTTGTTTTTCAAAATGCATAAATTATTTAGGAGCCTAAATTTAATTTTCAGTGGTAGCCTAGTAATCAGAAGTCTAAATCCCTTGTATTTCAATTAAAATGAGACTTTTAAGCATGTAAGACACAAATTAAAACTAAATTGGCCCATAAAGCCTTTAAGTACTTGACTTCTTAAACATATAACTTCTTTGCACCTAAAATGTGTTTGTTTTATCTCAGGCCGAGTGCATGTATGTATTTGTGTGTGTGTATATATATGTAAGAGGGTGTGTGCATGTATAAATTTATTATAGGTAAAAATATTTTTCATTTATTTGTTTTTGAGAGAAACAAAATGTTAAGTTATGCTTTAGCTTTACAAAAGGTGGAAAATGTAATATAGAAAAAATGTCCAATTTATTTCTGTCCAGTTGCAACTCAAATTAATTCCTCTCATGAACAATGCAAAAATCATTCAAAATGTAATGATTCAGGATCAGGCCCTTATTTCTTCCCAGAATGCTGCTACTGATGCTAATGAAATAAAAGGAAAAGAAATAATAAAATTAAATAAAATAGGTGACAAGTCTTTAGATGAAATAACTGCCAAACAAGCAGAATAATTTATGTTAGAGGGGTGGGAGGTCATCTGGCCCAACCCTTCACTCACGGCAGGACCTTAACATAATATGAGTTCAATATAACATGAGGTCAGTAACATAATTTTCTATGAATTCCTTTTGAAAAATAAATTAGATGGGTCTAGGAAAGAGATCTGGACAGAGCAAGTCTTGCATTTGCAACCGCAGATAGCTAAACTTAGTCCTAAACTGACAGAATATACATTAAAAAATTAACCAAAAATCTTATTTGTACAGCTTTCTACCTTAAACAAATCATTAGATCAAAAACTTATAGTCAATTCCCATGACAAAAATATTGTTAAGAGCTAATTAAAGTGGAGAACAGACACACAATTCCTTATTTAAAATTTCAACACCAACCCCAGCAATATCTTCCTTGGGTATGAATTGAAAAGGCTTTGTTCATTACAAATTCATTAAGGCACTCTCATTCAGCTACTCATTCGTTGGAAATATATTCCCTGCCCCTCATGCAGTAAAGGAATTAAACCTTCTTACATTTTTACAACTCTGGAAGTATTTTGTGGGGAATCTGAGCCCTTCTCCTCTAATCAAAGGATTTTTTTTCAGTTTTTGTTTCCCTGAAACCAGGAAAATTGTGTAGCTCATGTTGAATTTGGAATTCATTCAAATACCACCTTATTCCCCTCTGTAGCCTCCTTGCTAATCAAAAATACTATATGACTCCTTTTCAACTGAAGAATCCATCAGATTATATATATATTCAAGCCTAAATGAATGAAAAGAGACTTACGCCTCATATTAGTATATTAGGTAAATAGGAACAAATATTTTTTAGCTTCGTTGTTTTCCTTCTCTTCCTCTCTTTTACTGTCAAAGTTCCAGTAGAGTATGAATGCAGAATATCAGCCCATCTTCTAATATATGCAGCATAATCTTCTTAAAATGAGTTTTCACTTCAAGGAACAGAAGGGCTTAGAGATGAGCAGCATGGCTTTTTTGTATTTGGCATCTCATTAGACTTAGTACCATTTTTTTCTTCAAACAATTGAATATCATTAATGAAGGAAAATTGTCCCAATATATTAATAGTTTTTTGTTTTGTTTAATTTTCTTTTGGGGGGCATGGGGAAGGAAGTGAGAGGCAGAGTAAGGCTTTTTGTTCATTCATGGGGAAGGGGAAGATGCTTTTATATTTCACATTCCTTCCTCCCAGCATAATGTTTCCCCATTACTGGGCATCCCATGCCAAATAATTCTATTTAAACATTAACAAATGGACATTTCCATTAATTCAGGGTGTGGAAATAGGGAAATAAAAATATTTTGCAGTAATTTATTTTTTTAAGGGAAATGGCCTGAAATGCACAGACATAAGAAGAACTGAGAAAATCCTCAGTATGTTTGAGTATAGATTTAATTCATCATGCTTCTTGGCCAAATTCAAACACAGCATCAGTTTAAAATCCAACATCTTCCCTTGGGAAACCTCAGCTGAGTTCTTTACTAATTGAAGCCAATGAAGCTGGACCAGCAGACAATTTGCCCAAATATCTATTTGCATGGATAGTTTGTACTACATTAGTGCCTAGTGAAAATTCAGTGATTTAACATGTTTCTTACATGTTTAATTATTTCTTTTAAATAGGTTGGTTGGAGAAGGTAGGAAGTGTACTCATATCCAGCATGATATTGTTTGATTGCAACCACTATAAATGTAAGGAGTTGATACTGGTGGAGCAATAATTAATTCTTTTGTCCTATCCAATGTACAGTATCATAATCCATATCATGAGTTCTCCAAGCCATTGTCCATCAATTAACTTGTGTCATACTTAAAAGAGAGAGGAGGAATAAGGAAAGAGGAGAATGCTTAGGAAAAAGCTAATTCTCAAATCCAAGGCTGTAACTTTGGGTTACAAACTATCACTATAAGAACAGCCACACAGGTTGTCTCATTTTCTGTTGTGTCTCTGATAAAGATGGCATTAAGACACAACGCTGAAAGACTTTAGCACCAACATCTTTTAAAAATAAGATGTCGCTGGAAAGAATGGGAGCACTGGCACACTTGTAGAGATCAGCACAGAAAGATCTCCTTAGCAACAGAGATTTAGCTGGTGGAACACACTGGTTTTGTGCTTAATCCCTTCAACCCAATGCATAGCCTTCCTGTACTTTGGAGATCTGCAAGCTGTGTGAGACCTACTGCCATAAACCACCATCAGATGCTAGGTTATGCCAGGTTCCAGTTCAGTTTGGCTTGATTCAAATGGGCAGCTAGCCAAAAATGGCTTCAGCTTCATTTCAGAGCCTGAACTGCTGTACTCACTGGTCTTGGCACACACTTTAGTCAGCTAGCACATGCTCAGATGGTAATAGAAACCATCTCTGAACTAACCAGTTTCTGTTAGTTGTTTTTTCCCCAGCCACAACCACCTGTATTCATCCTTCCAAAATGTAGACATCTAACAAGTTTGCTAAGCTAAAACCCATTTATCTAGGCAGCTTCCTAGAGAACATCACCTCCAGGGAATAATTCTTTAGTCTTAGTTTTGATTCACCATTGAAAGATGTGTAAATTCCCCAGTGATTATAAACATGACATACTTCTTTTATAGGGGTGAGATTCAATTTACAGCTTAAAACAAATTAAGACACTGCATAAGTGCCTACATGTGAGCTAGAGTTTTCAGCAGAGCTCTAAATAGTACATTCACTGGAGCTTGCTTCAGATTTTAAAACACAGGGCATAGAAACAACCATGATGCCATAAGGCACCCTTATCTGGTCTCCAACTAATGGTCTGGAAAGCCAAGGGTATCCCACAGTCCTACATCATATCTACCAGTCCCATGTGGATAGCTCTGATGATACCCTAACACATCTCAAATGCTACTGGATACACGTGTAGTTAAACGGAATTGATGCTTGTATTGACTAGACCTTCCAGAAATTGTAACAAAAGCTTAAACACCTACCTTCCATGTAGACAACTGAGCTTGAATGCCTTAGTCTGGAAACCCAATCTCACTCTGAAGAACAACTGGGTTTTCTTCCCAATAGAAGATAAATCTTTTTTGAGAAAAAAAAAATAAATTAATTTTTCCCTCCAATTCTTGCACTATTTACTAGGCCAGGTCAACAATGCAGAAGTTTCTTGTTTCTTCATCTCATGTGCTAAATAAAGACCATCAGAAACAAACTGCAGTGCTGCAGTCAGAGATTATTGTATCTGATTTAATTCAGTCTTCTGTGAGAGCCCACTTCCATCACGTGCCATTCAGTGGGGCACGCCCCATTATATGTTGCATGGGGCAGAAAGTGAGAGCTCAACTTCTCCTTCACTGGGGAGTGTCAGAAGGCTGCAGAGGTTGATTTCTGCAGTATATGGTAAAGAAGACAATGTTTAAAAATATCCCTCTGTCTCCAAGAATTCTCTGCATGCAGCAGAAAGGAGGAAATTACACTCAGGAGCTGACAGCTGGATTGCAGTAAAAACTCCAGTAATGATGCCCTATCCATGGAGGCTTTAACAGCCTTTGCCATAACTGAATGTTCTGACCTTCTCAAGCCCCATTCTATAAAATAAATAAAACCCAAAATAAATAAATAATCCTCCCATTTTGACTTTAAGAACATACTGAAAATTATATCGGTTAAAATAAAGGCATCATTTAAAGAATATAGTAATTGGAGAATGTTTCTCTCTTGCCTGTCAAAATAAGCTGCATGAAAATAAGAGATGGAAAAGAACAAAAGAAGCAAAACAAAATGACAATATGAAACTCTCTCTTTTTACTTAATTTTTTCCCCTTTGGTGAAATTCTAGAGAAAAGAAAGAGAAATGACTATTTGTATGTGATTAATTTAGAGAGCTCTTAATAAAAATTAGTGTTTAGCAGGTTTCATACTAGGCTACAAGAGTAGCAAATTACGTGGAGGCAGAAGGAGGACTAGAAGGAGCAACAAAGAGTGAGGTGATACAAAAATTCACGGATGCTTCTCCTCACGGTCCGAATCTCCCCAAGGGAGAAACGGAGTATTCAGAGAGTCCCTGAAATGAAACTCAATAGCAACAAAGTTACTATTAAGCAGGTATTCTTTATTGCAGCGCTGGGCAGCACTGGGGATTCTCCACCATAAGTGCTCCAACGAGTTGATGAATTTTAGAAAATATATACTATACAATCATACATATTCATAGGATTTCCGGGAATTAGTTTACATAAACATGAGATTTCCTGGAACTTATTAGCATATGTAAATATCCAATTTGCATGCGCAGTCATTTCTCGTAGTGGTCTTTGGGGGTCTTCAGATGAAGGCTCGTAGTCTTCTACACTGTGCTTGCTGATTGACCCTTGCTTCTGCGCAAACTCAGTCCTAGGATCACGTAGACGTTGTCCTTCAAGACTATTGTTGCCATTCTTCTGTTTCTTCCTGTCTTCATGGTTCTGTGCATCTGTTCTCCCAAGGCCGAGTTGTCTGTAACAACATTATCCCGGAGCCCCCCTTATCTTATAACTATTCTTCTAGCTACTCTCTAAATCACATCAAACTGTAAGGCATTCACAACACCCTTAAATCACACCAGGGTGTCTTCTGAGCTAATTAAGTGACTAAGGTATTTACAACATCTTTCTTGCTCTTGTGGTTTTTAACCCTTTCAGAGGAGCATGGTGATTTGTGTATGTAGCTTGTATAAAATCTTCCTGGACTTATTTCAGTAGTTGCTTTATACAGTAAAGAAACACAGCTTGAAAATACTGGCCTGGAATAACAACAACAACAACAAAAAGATGCATACATCTGGAAGACAAGACTAAAGTAAGATCAGAGTATCTTTTTTTGCAAGAAATACCACCATTTTCACATATTTCTACTTGTTCCAGATTAGAAAAAAAAAAAGATGTTTTACTTGAAACATTTTTCCTGCAATTATTTTCAAAAATATTTAGTCTCCAGCCAAACTGAATGCTCTGTTTTGATTAAGGCAAACTGGTTCCTTTTGTGTTTAACTTTTCTCTTTCAATGAATAACACAAAAAACTCTTAAGAAACCACCAAACCTTTAATGTTGTATTTTGGGTTTATTGAAACACTTCGGCATCACATCTTCTGTATGTTTTGATATCAATAGAAATTTTGTGCGAGAAAAATGCCCAGTATTCATTTTTAATGTATATGTGCATAGATATAAAATCATTCTCTTTTTAATGAAAGACAAAATCCAACCTATGTTGAAATCAGTGGAGATCTACCACTGCTTTTAATGATATCAAGTTACTCCAGGCTAGAGCCATTCTATCTGTTAATAGACTTACCTGTAGTGAGCCTGTTGCACCTTAGTCTCTAGATGTCACATGAAGTTTTAGAGGCCAGGAATAGCATTTTATTCTAGCAAATGAGATCTTCTAGAGAGTTTAATTACCATCCAGTGATGCATTTGTTGAACAGGTAGTCTAGAAGAACTGTCTCGTAACATAGGCACTGCAGTTATGTATGTAAAAAGGTTTGGTGAAGCAAATGAAGGTCTCTATGATGGGTTTAGGGGGTCAAGTCAGTTTATTCCTGCATTACCCAGGGTCCTCATCCTGTGTATATGTCAGCTTGGTCTCAGGCTGGGATCTGCAGAGAATTAGCTTCACTTGAGTGCTAAACCTGCTCATAGGACTAGCAAAGGTGAGTGGCAGAGTCAACAACATGTGCTCAACGTTACCTGCCCCACCTGTCCTGGGAAATCAGCCACTCTCTCTGTAGTTTAAAAACAAAGAAAATGTTAATAATGTCTCATTTCTTAATTTATCCTTAAGTACTGAGCTGTGGTCTTGGGCCTGAAGACTCTACTGAGGAAAGTAAACCTCCAAGGTGGTTCCAAATATCTATGCAGCTGTGAGAATATCAGTTCACTTTTTGTACATTTTTCATTGGTCTTAATTTTTCCTATTTTTTTTTCCCCCTATGCAGACCATAAAGTTTTCAGGATGAGTACTGTATTTTTATGCGTCTTTCTAGACTATGTAACATAATGGAGCCTCTGGGGCTTACAGTAGAATGAACAATAATTGCTTTAATTCATTGTGCAAATAGAAAAGAGCTTCTCAAAATGGCTGTCAGAATAGGATGAAGTCTATTATGCATATTTATTTCTGATAAGATTTGTAAATATTTTAATAGGCTTGGGTTTTATCTAGGCAACATTTAGTTATCAATTGCTATAGGTCATGTGCAAAATATTGTCTACAATATGTGCGTAGGGCAGTATTAGGCCCTCTTACAAAGAATATAAGCAAAGCAGTTGGAAAAAAGGATAAAGAGGAGTAAGGGTTATTTTGGTTTTATTTTTCTGTACTATATAATATATATTTTCTCCAGTTATATAGTTTGCAGATAGGACTGTGACCTAAAGTTAATCCTATTTTAGAGACACTGCTATTGGAAGATGACCAAATTGGTTTGGCTAATAACAAAAATAATTCCTACTGCCTCTGCTCAGACAAGGATGTTTAATAACATTGGTTTTCTTTTTGATTTGCTATTTTCAAAGTGTGTTTATTTTGTTGGGGAACTCTTACATGAAACTGCTCTTAAAAAAAGTTAATTACAAATTGGAAAATAACAATGAAACCTTATGTTTAAAGAAAAAAAAAAGTAACAAAAATATATTTTCTAAAAAACCCAGTCCAAACTCTAACGTGAATTGGAGGGGATTTTAAAAAATACCAATTGTAATGTCATTCAGACTTCAATAGGTACATAAATAATATTAATACTAAAATTTAGAGCCTCTTTGCTTCTAATTCAATCCTAACTATTTACTTTTTCTGGTTTATAAGTTATGCAAATAATTCACTTCATTATAATAATTTTACTTAGTTTAAAATTTACTTATTTTACAAAGAATTTAAAGGATTTTTTCACAATGTCTTAAGATCATGTAGGCATCTAAGAGCCACTTCATCATGATGTGTACACCATGTGTATAAACCTGTCCAATTTATTCTGTTTTCATCAAAGGGAAATTAAAGATTACTTTAGGAAGTGATGTAGTTATATTAAGGTGTTTTTTGAACATTCCAAATTTCTCTTCAGAATTTTATAGCAATTTTATTTATTTAATTTTAAGAATAAATTGTATTAGTTAAAATAGCATTTATGTGTGTTTGAAAATTCTATTACAACTATTTTTGATAAATACACCAGATTGGAATGATAAAAAACTAAGTTTCAGAAAGAAATGGATACAGAAGGGTGAAGTAGCTTTATTTTTTTTCAATTAAAAAAAATGTTTTGACAGGTTAAAATGAAACATTGAATCAAAATGTTGATTTGAAATGAAATGTTTCATTTTGAAAAGTTGATGTGAAGCATAATTTTAGTATCAAATTGGCATCATAAATTGAAATGCCACTCAAATTCTACTTTAATTCAAATGCCAATTCAAAAGGAAAGGGTTAGGTCTGAACTGAGATTTTTAAAAGAAATATTTTATTCTGTTCCAAACTATTGCTTTCCGAAATCAGAAAGATCATCAAAATGGACAGTCCCTACATACAAGTTTGAATATAATGAAAACTCATTTTTCAAAGGACAAACATACAAGCAAACAAACATTTTTCATCAGAACATTTTATCTCTAGCCTGATTCCTTACATATCCATCTTGGATGTGTCTGAACTAGGCTCTCTGGAGCAGAGATACATTTTTACCAGAGTTCATATGATAATAACACTCCAGAGAGCTCTGTTTCATAAACAGCTGCCTCGTTAAGGAGATTGTTCTTAGAATGTCGCAAACAGGCTCAGACACCATAATATCAGGAAAAAAAAAAAAGGAAAAGAAAGAAAAAAAAAAATGTACAATAAGCAATTAAAGAAAAATGCTAAAAATTGTTCAGGTGTTGAAAAAAAAGGACTATTGTAATAAAAATTTGCAAGTATACAAAAGAAGAATTATTAGACTGGTCTTAAGTGACTATAAAGCACTCATACAGAGGAAGGAATATTTGGGCTGCATTTCAGTTATCATTATTTAGGTAGAATAGTTTGGGAAATTCCAGAAACATCATTGCCTGTTAAACATTTAATTAAACAAAAATTTGGATGGCATTTGTAAACAGACTCTTCCTATTTTGATGAGCATGTATCAAGAAGGAAAAAGAAATAATGGTAGACTAGATTATATTTGGGAGCTACTGTGTGCTGCTATTGTAGAACAAGTGAAAACACTCTACACCTTTGAACGTGTAAGAGCTGTTTCCTGTGGAAATGCTCACGGTCAGCCATACTGCTACTTTTTTTAAAGAAGTTACACATATCATCAGAAATATTTGTACTTTCCTAAATATCTCTCTGATTTAATATCATTCTAAATTCCAGAGCTATTGTGAATGAAGATTAAAAAATAAAATACCAGCCCTCTCTGCCATAACATTACAGATATAGATAGTATTTAGTCAATCTTTTCTTTCTCTAAGTGCTATGATGGTATGATAATTAGGAAATCTAGTATAATGAAGAGGAAAATGTGATCAGTAAAGGCTGGTATATCTGTCTATAGCACGGCCATTTTTCTAATGTGCAGTGCTCTGTTTATATATTATCCAATTATGTCTAAGATTATTAGGCACAAATAAAGAGAGTATCTATCTCTTTGCCAAAGAGGAACATACTTTCAGAGAGTTCTCTCTTCACATCAACTTAAATCTGTGCTGCTTTCAAATAAAATTACGGGGAGAAATGCAGGGGAAATGACTTGCCCATCACTAGCTCTGTTACAAAATGAGTCAGGTATGTGGTGGTGGAGATAAACGCCTAAATGGAGGTATAAGGCAGACAACCTCTTTTACTGATAGCTGAGCAGTTAATGACTATAATAAGTACATTTTCCCAGGCACCCAATAAATCAGTGTTAGAAGTAAAAGAAGATTCCTTGATCTTTAGGGATCCACCTGGAAATCAATACCGAACTTGTAGCTTTTAAATTTATTTTTAAAGCTGTTTTCCCTTTTTCCTAGGGCCATTTCTGGACATGATTACAAGTGTGTAAATCAAGAATTTGTTTCTTTTTTTTGTCCACTTTCTTCTTTGCTTTTGTTTTTGTTTTAATTGGAAGATAAGGATTTCCTCTCCAAGCATGTCTACATTGTATTCTAATAGGGCAACTCACCCATGCAGATATAGATGAGATAGATAGGTTTAAACTACATAATTCAGACAGTAATGATAGTACAGTCACAAAGCCATGGAGATGCTTGGCCTAAACACATTTATCTTCACTTGAGTTCCTGGCTGCATTTTTGCAGTCTGCACTGAAACCTTGGCTCCTATGGGTTACTTTTTCAAAAAGTAATTAATTGAGAAGTACTCTGACTATGTCTATGCAATCTTCCACTGCAGTTTACCTGGGCTGTTGTTGAAGATGAGCGTTTTCAGTGCACTGAATTTGGCCTCTATTTATTTGCAAGAACCCTCTATTCTCAAATGTGAGAGGAGTAGAGAAGAAATACCACACCATGAAAGAGAGGAATCCATTAATCACCCTGTACTGATAGTTACCAAAAAGAAAATGCATCTAAGGCAGTCTTTTATATGTATTGGAAAGAAAGAATGAGCGCAAGAGAGGCAAAGAGAGAAATAGAACAACTTAGAGTGTTAGTAAAAAGAGACACAAGCAACTTTTAAAATATTATTGGAGAGATGCTACTTTTAAAAAATACTAAAATATTAAAATTGATTGAGGTTGTGAAACAAGTGTATTACTTAGTCCTCTGTGCATTAAAATTAATTTTTCATCTTCTTATCTAAGCACAGTTTCCCTATTGGCTTTTGCTGAGCATTCTTAATATTTTATATGCTTAAGGGAAAAAAACTGCACTTGGACATCTCAACATTCCTGAGAATGTTTAACTTTTTTTTTTTTCCTCTCCTGTGCAAAGGATTTTCAAATCATGCATGAACAAGGGGAAAGAGAAAAAAATAAGCATACTTTTGCTGCACCATTCTGGGCTTTATTTCCCATATGATTGTGTATGCAAGTGCTAAGAGGTCTATTCTTCTCTACATTATTATTTTTCTCTTCTTTGTTTTCCACTATCATCTCACTCATGTGGCTTGTATCATGCAGTAGCCCCAGCAATGTTGAGAACATCAATAATTTGATTGTAACTGAACAATAATAAACGATGAAGCAACTTCATCTGAGCTGGAAGATCTGGCCTTAACCTCTCTCTATTTACAGCTCTGGAAGGCTTGTATTCAGCAGAATTTAAATCAGCAGAGACATGCCAGTCCTCATGTACTGTAGCGCTGACATAAACATAGCAAAACTGCTGCTATTAGGAGATAAGTTTTTATTTTGTTCCCCCACAAACAAAAGGTTTTAGTATATCATCACTGGTGCTAAAAGCAGCATAGGCAAATGGCCCTGGATAAGGCAAACAAGTGCTTAAATCACTGCAGCTTGGTCTCTGCCAGGAAATTAAATATGTAAAACCTTCAATATTATGGTCCTTATATTCACATGCTGAGGCTGTATCATTTGATACAGCAGGGTTTTATGCCCTGTGGGCCACTCTAGGCATTGCAGTTCTTCCAATGAAGCTATAATTTTGTACCTTTCAGCATAAAGTTATATGCAGATCTGTGTATTCTCCTGAAATTGTACCAGTCCCAGTGCCTTGATCCTTGCCTTTGGACTGACATGGGTGAATCCTCACGTGGATACAGATAACTAGATATGGACTCAGAGACATATGTGCATACTCCTTCTTGCAAGCGTTAAGAGGTCTTGGCTTGGCTGTCACAGCATTGCTGAAGAAAAATTTTGAAATAATATTGTCTGCTCCCTTCCCAGGGAAATAAAAAAAAAACAAAGAGGAAAAACTGAAGATTCACCTCGCCCATTGGTTCTTTCATCGGCAGTAATTCCCCCTTGTAAGCATTCAGTATTGTGTGTGAAACCTAGAGTGGCTGGGAGCTGTGGCAGGGTGAACTGAGGTTAGGAGAGTTAACTTAATTTTAATAAACCAAAGTTTATATGAATAAAGGCTTGGATTCTTCTCACCTGATTTTAGAGTGCAGAACTGAGTCTTTTAGGTAGGAAAATGGACATCCTAAGCTCCCTCTGTAACTGATGGAGAGAGATGGACATCTCCATATCTTTGGAGCCATAAGCCACTGCTTAAGGGGAGGTGAATACAGCTTGGCTATCCAGTGTGTCTCCTCCTTTGTTCTCTAATTATTCCACAAAACTTGCATGTGTCCCCTTGTCCTACTTGCTTCCTTGCCCTCTTCTCCCTGCATCAAAATGTAACTGTGCGCCAGACTGTTGCAGGAACTGACATACAGATGAGTCCTTGACCATTTTGTCATTTTTTTCTCCTTGGCCAACAGTCAACAGTGTAGATCTTTTCCTATGGGGGTTTCAGTTCACCTGGAGTAATGGGTGTCAGTAGATAGATAGAGTAATTTATACGACAGTTAGTTACAGGACCGCAGGATTTCTTGGAGGGATGGGGACTCCTCTGATTCATTTTTAAATATGCCCAGAAGATGCCTGGACACATTTTATTGCCAGTATTGACTGTTCAAACTTAGATTGCTCGCATACCTTTCTTTATCTGGCAGCAGACAAAGTTGAGATCTTGCTAAAAAAGGACACCATACTATATTCAACCCATGCTTAAGATTGAATGCTACCTGAATTTGCTTTTGAAAACCGCAGCTGATATATAGAAAAGGGCTATCATCGCAACTCAGGGAAAAGCTGTGCGTATCTTGTGAAATCTACTGAAATACTGTAAAATCTATTGAAATCATATTGCACATGAGATCTCTAAATCTACCCTCACAAGCTCAAACAACTCACAAAAATTAAACAAATCTACATTTTTAGCCTAACCGGTAACAGATTCCTACTGTTCTACATGGCCTATGCACATATGAAGAGGAGGAATGGTTTCATTCTGCTCCTAAAATGTGTCTCTGAGACTGTGGCTCAAGTGCAGTACTTCTGTACAGCTAGAATCTTTTGATTTATCCAGCTAAGTTACCAAGCTAGATTCCTTATGATCCCTTTATAACAAATTAAAAAATGTCAATTTAGAGAGACCAGAGATCCAGAAAGGATCTAGATTAAAGTCTGGCTGTAAACTGGTCTCCAAACAAATGTGCCTCTCACAGAATAGACTAGGGAGATTAGCCTCATTTATGGATAAAGGATAAAAACTCAAGGCTGGTGAAAAATACAGGTTTTCCTTCCTTATTCTAGTACTCTGAGCTCTGTGAATTCAATAGTCTGCCTCACTCCAGCTTCTGTTTATATTTTGTCTTCCTTTTCTTTCAGTGGCTTTTAAGTTACACATTTTGACTCACTTCTCTTTTTAAGAGCTGTTTCTGACAGCATCTATATTCTTTGGGTATCCTCAATCTCTCGTTGTTCCTCTGGAGGAGCAAATAAATGGATGGCACAGAGTAACCCCATTTTTCCCTTTCCTCTGTTTTACATCTGTCCCATACAAAGTTAGATCACTATCCTAATGCTGAAAAGATTGCTGGATCCCCTAGTACTGAAAGGGACTGTAGAATGTATAAGTTATTAAGATTGTCTCCATTTGATCCCAAATAAATACTGAAATTACAGCATGAAATATAGAAGGGATAGAAGCCACAGTGAGCACATCACCCAAAACAAACTGATACCAGCCACATGCCTCCAACTGTGGATACTTGATGGGTAAAGTCATTTTTCCTCAGAGTCTTCCTGGGCTACATTGATTGTATCACTTTCAATATCTCTTCTTTGGTTACAGGCGACTCAAGAGATTTCTCTCTCTGAGTTGCCTAGCTTTGTCAATTCCAATTTATCTAGATAATCTTTTACCTTTTTCCTCAACAATAAAGGTTTGTGATCGATAGTAAGCCTCATAAAAGCCCTAGAAGGTATTGCTAGCCCTTCTTTCTTGCGTTACGAATTCCCCCCTTGGGTCTACAGAGGAGTGCTATCAAACAGCTGGACCGGTTGGCAGGTACCATCTATACCCACCATTTACTTGGAATTCTCATTTCCCTCCTAGCAATGGCTTTGTTTAATGTAGGTTTCCTTTTTTGTTTCTTCCCCGCCTCATCCTCTTTATGTATTTGGGAAAATTAAAAGGTCTCTCTCAGTGTCTGGGGAACAGGCCAGTGGCATTTTAACCCTTGGAGAATACCTTTATTTTTTATTCCCACAGAAATTCATATATGAACCCTGCCTGCTGTACCCATTTGGTTTCAGAAACTGCTTTCTTTTTGTTCCTTTTACACTGAAATACTCAAAACACCTATGGAGAATCAACAGATAAATTATCCCCTTGTCTGAGTTTGGAATTGCTATGGCTAGCAAATTTTTTCATTAGCCACATTTATGTTCAATGGTCCCCAGTGCATTCAGTCATTCAAAAAATTCCAATTTTGGATCAGTTGTAATAAGAATAAGCCAGGAAAATCAAAAAGATGAACTCCCTGTGGTATACACTAGCTTTCATGCATGCAAATTCAACTGAGCAGCTCAAACACTGCTCTGCAAAATTTGGTGCTCCAGAAGATATATGCAGGTTAAATGAAGTTTACACTTCTTAAATGTATGATCTTTGGTTGTTATTTTGGCATTAGTGAATGGTTTACTTTAGAAGACAATACCAGCATGCCAGAAAATCCCCTTTCTAAATTGTGGCCTGAGACAGAGCTAAAAATCTAAGTTAGGAGTAGAGCCAAAAAAACATTTTGGACTGGTTTTCCCCTGGCAGAAAAAAAAATAAATGAAGTTCTTTCAGATTAAGATGTCATAAAACTACTAAGATTTGACCAAAATTTTGTTAATTTAACTTCTCAAAAGTGAACTAAATCAAAAAAGAATAAGAAGTTTCTTTTGAAATGAAGGGAAACGAAACAAGTGTTACCCCCTTTGTCTTTAGCCAGAAAAAAAAACCAAACCACGGAATTTCTACTTCACACCTACTTCCTATGCACATGCACATTATGGTCCCACTCCTGTCCTCATTTTATATAAGGCAAACATTTAAGGCAACAAAATTTGTTGTGTTTTATTATTATTTCAGAGATATAATTGTGAGGCTAGGGGAGCAGTGGGAAAGAGAAGGGGCCACCACTCACTGTGGTTTGGAGATCCAGTTGCTGGATTTCCTTTGGGAGATGTATAGTACTCAACCACGTATGAAGCAGCAAAGGAAATGCTAGTGAGAGGGAGCTGCTGTCCAGCACTGGTTGTTAGATTATTTAGTCTTCACATATTTAAAATGGAAAGTGTAAACCATTTTCTTTCTGCCAGCCTTAACCACTGATCAATACCAACATCTTATAAACAATGCAGTCGTCGAAGAAATGCAATCTTCCTTCTCCCAGAGCAGTTAGATCTTAGGAAGAAAAAAGAGTGAAGGTATGTGTGCGTCCATGAGCGTGTGTAAGACAGAGAGAGAGAGACATTCATTGTGTTCCACTCATCCAAGGATTCAGGTTACATTAATTTTCCACCATAAAACTGGGGCTAATAAGCCTGTTTTTGTTCTTTCTCCAGTCATTGGCAATCAGTGCAATAAGCTGAGGTCTTCTCCCACCACTCTTCCTGTGACTGATGAGTCTGATCCTGTAAGATGCTGGCTCCTCTCCAGTCAGAAATTACGGTCTCCAGCGAAGTTATTAGCATCTGGCATGCTCAACTCTTATTTACCAGCTTCTGCTTTATTACCATCTCCGGGAATGGAGCTTAGGAAGTGGCAAGTGCTGACACCTTCATCAGCAAGACATAGCCTAAAAACCATCAGTGACAACATACATGTGCACATAGAATCATAGAATCATCTAGGCCAGAAGACCTTCAAGTTGTTCAACTGTTAACCTAGCACTGCCAAGTCCACTACTAAACCATGTCCTCAAGCACCACATCTACCCGCCTTTTAAATACCTCCAGGGATGGGGACTCAACCACTTCCCTGGGCAGCCTGTTCCAATGCCTGACTACCCTTTCAGTGAAGAAATTTTTCCTAATATCCAACATAAACCTCCCCTGGCGCAGCTTGAGCCCATTTCCTCTCGTCCTATCACTTGTTACTAGGGAGAACAGACCAACACCCACCTCGCTACAACCTCCTTTCAGGTAGTTGTAGAGAGCAATAAGGTCTCCCCTCAGCCTCTTCTTCTCCAGGCTAAACAACCCCAGTTCCCTCAGCTGCTCCTCATAAGACTTGTTCTCTAGACCCTTCACCAGCTTCATTGCCCTTCTTTGGACACTCTCCAGCACCTCAATGTCCTTCTTGTAGTGAGGGGCCCAAAACTGAACACAGTACTCGAGGTACGGCCTCACCAGTGCTGAGTACAAGGGGATGATCACTTCCCTAGTCCTGCTGGCCCCACTATTCCTGATACAATGTACATGTGTTTGTCATGATTTCCAAATATGTTTTCATTCCATGCAAACTAAGACGTTTTGAATTTGTTCTTTGATGAAAAATATTTGGAAAAGGAGATAGACAAGGTTTCTGTGTAAGAAGGAATGCCCAGTAAGTTCAGCCCCTGAGTTGCTTAGGCTAGCTCTGTATTAATAAATGCCACAAAGTGTGAGTACTGCCTCCCCCGCCAGGCTGAAGGCAGTAGCTTAAAGGAAAGGAATGATTGGAGGCATGTCCGCACTCAGGGTGGCAGGCGAACCCCTTCCTTGACCAGCTTGCCTTCCCAGGTGCCTCTGTACAACAGGTACGAGGCTCTGGATGTGGAAAGCCAGTCCATGGATGATGTGGATGAGAGTCCATCTGCACCAGAGGTGTCACCAAGGTCAGAAAGGCCTACCCCCTGTATCACGACCACCTCCACGAGGAAGGAAAGAAGGGTTATAGTTGTAGGTGACTCCTTTCTGAAAGGGGACAGAGGGTCCAGTATGCCGGGCAAACCCTCCTCAAAGGGAAGTCTGCTGCCTCCCTGGGGCCCGAGTTAAGGACATCACCAGGAAACTTCCCAACCTGGTAAGGCCCTCCAACTACTACCCGTTATTGATCTTCCATGTAGGTGGAGAGGAAGCTGCAACCCATAGTCCAAGAGCTATCAAAAGAGACTTCAGGGCCTTGGGACGGTTGGTGAGGGAATCGGGAGCACAGGTTATTTTTTCCTCCCTCCTTCCAGTTGCGGGCAGGAACATTGAAAGGAACAGGCGGATCCAGTCCATTAATACATGGCTCCGTGGCTGGTGTCAACGTCACAATTTTGGGTTGTTCAACAATGGGATGGCCTACACGGCACCAGGCTTGCTGGCATCCAACGGGATTCACCTTTCTCAAAGGGGGAAGAGGGTCTTTGCTCAGGAGCTTGCGGGGCTCATTGACAGGGCTTTAAACTAGATTTGAAGGGGGAGGGGGTCGATACCAGGTTTGCCTGTGACAAGGGGTGGGATGGCACGCCGTGGTTAGAGGGACAGGGTACTAGCGGGGGATGGGATGCTAGCAGGGGCCCTCAGCCTGTTGATCTGAGGCATGCTGGAGACACTGCAGCACAGTCGAAGTCTTACAGGGATGAGCGGGGGGCTCTTGAGGTAATAGGAGCCAACAGGGAAATATCAGAGAAATTCCTCAAGGGAACCAAGGGGTGTTCCTCCAAGAAGGTGACATGGACGACAGCCCAGCTGAAGTGCCTCTATACAAATGCACGCAGCGTGGGCAACAAACAGGAGGAGCTGGAAGCTACCGTGCTGCTAGAAAGCTACCACCTAGTTGCCATCACTGAAACTTGGTGGGACGAATCCCATGACTGGAATTCAGCTATTGAAGGCTACAGGCTGTTCAGAAGGGACAGGCGAGGTAGGAGGGGTGGAGGCGTTGCCCTCTATGTCAAGAAATGGATAGAATGTGAAGAAGTGTCCCTGAAGAATAGCCATGAGCAGGTTGACAGTTTATGGGTAAGAATTAGAGACCGAGGCAATAAAGGGAACTTTGTGGTTGGGGTCTACTACAGGCCGCCTGATCAAGGGGAGCCTATTGAAGAAGCTTTTTTTCTCCAACTACAGGAAGCTTTGCGCTCACAGGCTCTTGTCCTGCTGGGGGATTTCAAACACCCTGACATCTGCTGGGAAAGTAACACGGCAGGCAGTAGGCAATCTAGGAGACTCCTGGAGTGCATGGAGGACAACTTCCTAAGCCAGGCAATAGATAGCCCTACCAGAGGGGACGCAGTTCTGGACCTGGTGGTCACCAATGCAAGTGAGCTAATTGGAGACATCAAGGTTGGGGGCAGCCTCAGCTGCAGTGATCATGCACTGGTAGAGTTCACAGTCCGGAGAGGTAAGGGTCAGGTGAAGAGTATAGACAGGACCCTGAATTTTAGGAAAGCAAACTTCCAGCTCTTCAAGGAGTTAATCAACAGGACCCCCTGGGAAATGGCCCTCAGGGACAAGGGAGCAGAACAGAGCTGGCAGGTCTTCAAGGATGCTTTCCATAGGGCACAAGAGCTCTCGGTCCCCAGGTGCAAGAAATCAGGCAAGGAAGGGAAGAGGCTGGCATGGCTGAGCCATGACCTGTGGGTCAAACTAAAGGGCAAGAAGAGATTGCACAGGCAGTGGAAGAAGGGACTGGTATCTTGGGAAGAGTACAGGGACACTGCCTGTTTGTGTAAGGGTGGGATCAGGAAGGCCAAGGCTCGGCTGGAGCTGGACCTGGCGAGGGATGCAAAGAATAATAAGAAGGGCTTCTTCAGGTACATTAACCAGAAAAGGAAGGTTAAGGAAAACATACTCCCTCTGATGAGCAAAACTGTCAAGCTGATAACAACAGACGAGGAGAAGGCTGAGGTACTCAACAACTTCTTTGCCTCAGTCTTCACTGGCAACCTCTCTCCTCACACCTCCTGAGTCAATGGGCCATTTGATGGGGATCAGGGGGGCAGAGGTCCTCCCACTGTAAGAGAAGATCAGATTTGTGACCACTTGAGGAACCTGAACGTACATAAGTCTATGGGTCCCGATGAGATGCATCCCAGAGTCTTGAGGGAATTGGCTGATGTAGGTGCTAAGTCACTCTCCATGATATTTGAAAAGTCATGGCAGTCAGGTGAAGTCCCTGGGGACTGGAAAAAGGGAAACATTGCACCCATTTTTAAAAAGGGTAGAAAGGAGGACCCTGGGAAATATTGATCTGTCAGCTTCACCTCTGTGCCTGGGAAGATCATGGAACAGATCCTCCTAGAAGCTATGCTAAGGCACATGGAGGACAGGGAGGTGATTCGAAACAGCCAGCATGGCTTCACCAAGGGCAAGTCCTGCCTGACCAACCTAGTGGCCTTCTATGATGGAGTGACTACATCAGTGGACGAGGGAAGAGCTACGGATGTCATCTATCTGCACTTCTGTAAGGCCTTTGACACAATCCCCCACAATATCCTTCTCTCTAAATTGGAAGAATATGGATTTGATGGGCGGACTGTTCAGTGGATAAGGAATTGGCTGGATGGTCACATCCAGAGGGTAGCGGTCAATGGCTCAATGTCCAGATGGAGATCAGTGACGAGTGGTGTCCCTCAGGGGTCCGTTCTGGGGCCAGTGCTGTTCAATATCTTCATCAATGACATAGCGGCATCGAGTGCACCCTCAGCAAGTTTGCAGATGACACCAAGCTGAGTGGTGCAGTTGATAGGCCTGAGGGAAGGGATGCCATCCAGAGGGACCTAGACAGGCTGGAGAGGTGGGCCTGTGTGAACCTCATGAGGTTCAACAAGGACAAGTGCAAGGTCCTGCACTTGGGTCAGGGCAATCCCTGGTATCAATACAGGCTGGGGGATGAAGGGATTGAGAGCAGCCCTGCTGAGAAGGACTTGGGGGTACTGACAGATGAAAAGCTGGATGTGAGCCGACAACGTGCTCTTGCAGCCCAGAAGGCCAACCACATCCTGGGCTGCATCAAAAGAAACGTGGCCAGCATGCTGAGAGAGGTGATTCTGCCCCTCTGCTCTGGTGAGACCCCACCTGGAGTCCTGCGTCCAGCTCTGGGGTCCTCAGCACAGGAAGGACATGGGCCTGTTGGAGCAGGTCCAGAGGAGGGCCACAAAAATGATCAGAGGGATGGAACAGCTCTGCTATGAGGAAAGGCTGAAAGGGCTGGGGTTGTTCAGCCTGGAGAAGAGAAGGCTGTGGGGAGACCTTATTGCAGCCTTTCAGTACTTAAAGGGGGCTTATAAGAAAGATGGGGACAGACTTTTTAGCAGGGCCAATAGCGATAGGACACGGGTGTTAAGTCCCGGTCTGATTGTCAGGCTCGGGGAAGGTTTGTAATGATCCCAAGAGCGAAATTAAGACACAAACGAGGTCACATGCCGCCAATCAGACGTTTTATTGGGTAAATATAAAAGAGCGATAGGAAAGGCAGGAAATATTGGGAGGAAATTAAGCAAGCATTCAGAGAGATAAGCAAAGGATAGTCACTACCATGGATCCAGTGGCGTCCTGTTCGTCCTCAGTCTTCAGTTTTTTGGTGGTGGATGGCCACACTCAGGTTTCGTTGTGCCGTCTTTTATCTGGTGTTGGAGAGGGAGTTTGCCCTCTCGTTTCGGTTTGGTTACCCAGGGCAACATCACGTACCCAACACATGCACATCTAATATATTGCTGGTGGGGCAAGCGGCCTGACCCGGATACCAGTTGGTGTCCTATTCTTGGTGGTGCCTGATAAGCCAAAGAATGGCCTGCTGCTTTAGCAAGTTTGCACAAGTTTCCTTGCAAGCTAGTGGTACTTGATAAGCCAAAGAGTGGTCTGCCCTCGGGTCTTATCAGGCAAAAGAGTGGTCTGCTGTCCGGTCTTATCAGATAAACACACACAAGCAAGCTTTGAGACAATTGTTCTTAACACTTCAGTCTCTTACAAAGGGGTAATGGTTTTAAGCTAAAAGAGGGTAGATTCAGACTCGATATAAGGAAGACATTGTTTACAATGAGGGTGGTGAAACACTGGAAGGGGTTGCCCAGAGAGGTGGTAGATGCCCCATCCTTGGAAACATTCAAGGACAGGCTGGATGAGGCTCTGAGCAACCTGATCTAGTTGTAGATGTCCCTGCCAATTGCAGGGGGGATGGACTAGATGACCTTTAAAGGTCCCTTCCATCCCAAAGCATTCTATGATTCTATGATTGCCCATTCAGGTCAGCTGTCAGCATTCTCCCTGGTACTCAGCCCATGAAACCCAGCGCTCTTCCAAACAGTGCTCAGGAGCATGTCAGGGAGACCATGACAGTAACCAGTACTAATAGCCTGGATGAAACTTAGAAGCCCGAACCTCTGTTTTGCATGTAGCTCTTCATCATATGGATATCTTGGAGCTTCATTTTTCTCAATGTCTTTTCCTGACTCTAGAGCTGACAAACTGTTTTAGCCAAAGTTCCCAAGTGACTTCAGTGAGTATTCCCAGCAGTTTGCAACTAAAGCTACCAATTTCAGTCTTGAGCTAGGTGTGGCAAACAAGACTACCTAAGGCCATGAGACTCAAACCAGAAAAGACAGCTATTGGTGTTTTAGGATCCCAGCAAAAGCTAAAGACTACTGCATACCTAAGTTTCACCTGGGAGATAGCTCTTGGTGTTAGTATGTGTCCTGGTTTCAGCTGGGATAGAGTTAATTTTCTTCTTGGTAGCCGGTATGGGGCTGTGTTTTGGGTTTAGGATGAGAACAATGTCGATGATACACTGATGCTTTGGTTCTTGCTAAGTAGTGCTAAGCTGTTGCTAAATAGGTGCTAAGTGGCGCTCACACTGGTCAAGGACTTTTCAGCTTCCCCTGCTCTGCCGGGTGCACAAGAAGCTGGGAGGGGGCACAGCCGGGGGGGGTGGGGGGGGTGGGTGTGCTTGCATATTGCTCTGTTGGAACTAGTTGTCTAACATGATATAGGTGCCCAAGTGCCTTTATGAGTCAGGGTCTCAGCTGAGTACTGAAGTACTCGTGCTACAGAGCAAAGAGTACTGAGTTCTGCTGCAGCTGTTTGCATGGATTTCTATGGCAATCCCAAATTTGTAACACCATTTCTAAAATTTAAGGACTGCATCTGGAAAAGCATGCTCAAGGAACTTATCTAGGACATCATCCTCTTAAAAGTTAACTTTACTGTGTCCAATTAATGAAATACTGAACAGCAGGTATATTATTTTTAAAAGGGATATAAAACAATGGCAAAGCACTGCCTGATTATATTACAGTATCTATCTTCTCATGTATAAGCAAAAACTAGCACTGAAGTATACCTAATTATCATATTTACAGTGGTACAGGTAGTAAAACAGTTACGTTTTGCATTGCTCAGGATGTTCAGGGCTGAAATAGATTACCTATTACTAATCTCCCACATAGTTTATTATTCGCTATTTACATATTCAGCTTCATATTTCTAAATTAAGGTAAGTGGAAAAAGCTTATAAAATATTCAGGGCTCTCTTATCTTTCCTCCTCCCTCTTATTAGAAACTGTGCATGAATTTGCATGGAACAAACTGAGCCCATAAATCATAGCAGAAACTGCAAGAACGCTCTTTGTAAGTTATAATTTAAGGTTAACTGTAGCACATTTTGCTTACTGTATTATTAATGACTTTAGTGCACCTGGGGAGCACGGTGACCAGGACGGGCAAACAGGGCATAGCGCGTCAGAAAGGATGTGGCGCGGCAGTTTGCGTGGCAGTTGGTGCAGGCAGAGCAAGCAGGCAGCTGGTGAGCTCTCCTTGTGGTCTACGCCCTCCCGGAAGAGACTTAGCCATGGTCTCTACTCGGACAAGAGCCATCGCCAGAAGGGATGTGATGATGCAGACAGAACTCCCACTAAAACATGCAGCCACCCAGGTCTCTGGCTGCAGGGAGTGCCAGAGCCTTGCTCTGGTGACGGAGGGCTGCCGAGACAACACCTGCGTGAGGTGCGAGCAGGTGGAGGATCTGCTCAGCATGGTGGCAGAGCTGAAAGAAGAAGTAGCAAGACTGAGGAGTATCAGGGAGTGCGAGAGGGAGATGATAGGCTGGTGGAGCCACTCCCTACCATCCCTGAGACGAGCACGCCAGATGGAAGCATCAAGAGAAGGAGAGGCTCCCCTGCCCTCGTGCCGCCAGGCGGAGGGAGGGGACCCGAGAGACGGAGGAGGATGGATGCAGATCCCTGCTCGGCGCAGCAGGCAAATCCTCTCCCAGCCTTCCTCGCCCCCCCAGGTGCCCTTACACAATAGGTATGAGGCTCTGGAACTTGAGGGCCAGGAGGATGAAGATATGGACAGTGATCCATCCAAGGGGTTGACTAGGGGGAACCAGTCAGCCCCACGCATTACAACAGCCACTGGCAAGAAAAAAAGAAGGGTAATTGTCATAGGTGACTCCCTTCTGAGGGGAACAGAGGGCCCGATGTGCCAAACAGACCAATCCCATCCCATCCCATAGGGAAGTCTGCTGCCTCCCTGGGGCAAGGATAAGAGACATTACTAGGAAGCTCCCCAGGCTGGTGAAAGCTTCCGATTATTATCCACTAGTGGTTGTTCAGGTTGGCAGTGATGAGGTAGCTGATAGAGGCACAAAGATGATCAAAAGGGACTTTAGAGAACTGGGGCGATTATTTGAAGGATCGGGAGCGCAGGTGGTGTTTTCCTCCATCCCTTCAGCAGCAGGGAGGCATACGGAAAGGAACAGGAAGACCCACCTCATTAACACGTGGCTCAGAGGCTGGTGCCAGCAGTGGAATTTTGGGTTTTTCAATCATGGGGCAGTTTACATGGCACCAGGCCTGCTGGAGACAGATGGGGTTCACCTGTCGCAAAGGGGGAAAAGGATCCTGGCCCAGGAGTTAGCTGGCCTAGTTGAGAGAGCTTTAAACTAGATGCAAAGGGGATAACACCAGGCTTGCTAGGGATGAGCCTAGGGGTGGCATGCCTGTGTTGGAGAAGAGATCTATAGCCCAACCGAAGTGCATTTACACCAATGCACGCAGCATGGGCAATAAGCAGGAGGAGCCGGAAGCCACTGTGCGGCAGGAAAACTATGATGTGGTCGCCATCAAGGAAATGCGGTGGGATGACTCACATAACTGGAGTGCTGCAATGGATGGCTACAATCTCTTTAGAAGGCACAGGCAAGGAAGGAGAGGCGGTGGGGTAGCCTTGTACATTAGAGAGTGTTTTGACTGTCTAGAACTCAATGACGGTAATGATAAGGTTGAGTGCTTATGGGTAAAGATCAGAGGGAAGGCTAACAAGGCAGATATCCTGGTGGGAGTCTGTTATAGACCACCCAACCAGGATGAGGAAACAGATGAAGTTTTCTACAAGTGGTTGGCTGAAGTCTCACAATCCCTAGCCTTTGTTCTCGTGGGAGACTTCAACTTACCAGATATCTGCTGGAAATACAACACAGCAGAGAGGAAGCAGTCTCGGAGGTTCCTGGAGTGTGTGGAAGATAACTTCCTGACGCAGCTGGTAAGCGAGCCAACCAGGGGAGGTGCCCCGCTGGACCTGCTGTTTACGAACAGAGAAGGCCTGGTGGGAGATGTGGTGGTCGGAGGCTGTCTTGGGCATAGCGATCATTAAATGATAGAGTTTTCGATTCTTGGAGAAGTAAGGAAGGGGGTCAGCAAAACCGCTACCCTGAACTTTAGAAAGGCAGACTTTGGCCTGTTTAGAGGCCTGGTTGAGAGAGTCCCTGGTTAAGGCAGTCCTGAAGGGCAAAGGAATCCAGGAAGGCTTGATGTTATTCAAGAAAGAAGTCTCAAAGGCGCAGGAGCAGGCTGTCCCCATGTGCCAAAAGATGAGCAGGTGGGGGAGAAGACCGGCCTGGCTGAACAGGGAGCTTTGGCTGGAACTCAAGAAAAAAAGGAGAGCTTACCACCTTTGGAAGAAGGGGCAGGCGACTCAGGAAGACTACAAGGATATTGTTAGGTTATGCAGGGTGAAAATTAGAAAGGCAAAGGCCCAGCTGAAACTTAATCTGGCCACTGCAGTTAAGGAAAACAAAAAATGTTTTTACAAATATATCAGCAACAAAAGGAGGGCAAAGGAGAATCCCCATCCTTTATTGGATGTGGAGGGAAACATCGCCACAAAGGATGAGGAGAAGGCTGAGGTACTTAATGCCTTCTTTGCCTCAGTCTTTAATAGTCACGCTGGTCGTCCTGGGGGTTTTCAGGCCCCTGAGCTGGGAGATGGAGATAGGATGCATAGTGAAGTCCCAGTTGTCGAAGAGGTGGCAGTCACTGACCTGCTCCTCCACCTGGATGCTCACAAGTCTTTGGGGCCAGATGGGATCCACCCAAGGATACTGAGGGAGCTGGCAGAGGAGCTTGCCAAGCCACTCTCCGTCATTCATCAGCAGTCCTGGTCAACCAGGGAGGTCCCAGCTGACTGGAAGCTAGCAAACATGACTCCCCTCTACAAGAAGGGTCGGAAGGAGGATCCGGGGAAATACAGGCCTGTCAGCCTGACCTCGGTGCCGGGAAAGGTCATGGAGCAGATCATCTTGAGTGCCATTATGCAGCAAGTGTGGGACAACCGAGGGATCCGGCCCAGCCAGCATGGGTTTATGAAAGGGAGGTCCTGCTTCACTAACCTGGTCTCCTTCTGTGACAAGGTGACCCGCTTAGTGGATGAGGCGAAGGCTGTGGATGTTGTCCACCTGGACTTTAGTAAGGCCTTTGACATGGTCTCCCACAGCATTCTCCTGGAGAAGCTGGCTGCTCACGGCTTGGATGGGTGCACTCTCCGCTGGGTTAAAAACTGGCTGGACGGCTGAGCCCAGAGAGTGGTGGTGAATGGAGTCAAATCCAGTTGGCGGCCAGTCACGAGTGGTGTTCCCCAGGGCGCGGTGTTGGGGCCGGTCCTCTTCAACATCTTCATTGATGATCTGGATGAGGGGATTGAGTGCACCCTCAGTAAGTTTGCAGATGACACCAAGTTGGGTGGAAGTGTCGATCTGCTGGAGGGTAGAAAGGCCCTGCAGAGGGACCTGGACAGGCTGGATCATTGGGCCGGGGCCAACTGTATAAGATTCAACAAGGCTAAGTGCCGGGTCCTGCACTTGGGTCACAACAACCCTATGCAACACTACAGGCTGGGGGAGGAGTGGCTGGAGAGCTGCCTGGCGGAAAAGGACCTGGGGGTGTTGGTTGACAGCCGCCTGAACATGAGCCAGCAGTGTGCTCAGGTGGCCAAGAGGGCCAATGGCATCCTGGCTTGTATCAGGAATAGTGTGGCCAGCAGGACCAGGGAGGTGATAGTGCCCCTGTACTGGGCACTGGTGAGGCCGTACCTCGAGTACTGTGTTCCGTTTTGGGCCCCTCACTACAAGAAGGATATCGAGGTGCTGGAGTGTGTCCAGAGGAGGGCAACAAAGTTGGTGAAGGGTCTAGAGCACAAGTCTTATGAGGAGCGGCTGAGGGAGCTGGGGTTGTTTAGCCTGGAGAAGAGGAGGCTGAGGGGAGACCTTATCACTCTCTACAACTACCTGAAAGGAGGTTGTAGCAAGGTGGGGGTCGGTCTCTTCTCCCTAGTAACGAGTGATAGGATGAGAGGAAACGGCCTCAAGCTGCGCCAGGGGAAGTTTAGGTTAGACATTAGGAAAAACTTCTTCACTGAGAGGGTGGTCAAGCATTGGAACAGGCTGCCCAGGGAAGTGGTTGAGTCTCCATCCCTGGAGGTATTTAAAAGGCAGGTAGACGTGGTGCTCGAGGACATGGTTTAGTGGTGGACTTGGCAGTGATAGGTTAACGGTTGGACTCAATGATCTTAAGGGTCTTTTCCAACCTTAATGTTTCTATGATTCTGTAACATGGCTATAGTGAATTACTATCCTTGTGTGACTCTAATGCTGCTATACATTTCCAGACAGTCAATGTTAAAGGGAATCCAAATTTGCTGGGCACCAAGACTCCCATGGGAGGCTGTGATTCCTTCCCAGCCTGCTACAGCCAGACTGCTGTGGTCCCTAGACCCTCAGTTCAGCCAGAAGCAAGGCTGAGCGCGCATGTGATCAAACATGAAGTAATCAACACAAAGACAAGAACAGCACCCTTACAGGCACCACATATACACAAACAGCACTCACACAAACATGAATAATACAAATGGCTTGATCCTGTTTGTGCTTGATGACTAATGAGGCTCAGTGTTTGTTCTCAGATTGCACTCATGCCCACTCAAACACAAAGAGATCTCTGCCATTGCTGTGGGAGAGACCTGTGTTGCCTCCAGTAGCTGGCTCTCAGACCCCTGGTTTCTCTGGTAGCTGGTTCCCAGAACTCTTACTATTCTAGCTGCTCCACTGTGAGGTTCATTATCCTCACACACACAGAGAGAACAGTGAGCACTCTCACTGGGGAAAACAGGTAAGAGTTGGGTAAGAAGATATTAAGAAGATGACCAGACTGGTTATCAGGCAGAGGGACTGGCTAGGCAAGAGCACACTGATCTGCCCCTTCTTTACACATCATCTTTTATGCTCTGTCTTCATTTTCCATGTTTTCTCCCTGATCCACCTTGCTCATTCCCTTTGCCTGCCTGTTGCCCGTTCTCTAAACATCCCACAGTAAATTTTGCACAAGACCACAAGCCTTTTCATATATCCCACAATAAATTTGCTCTTTCCCCTGAAACTCATGATAATCTTTTTTCCCTCTTCTTATCAGTTGGTGCTGGTTCTGGCTGAACTTCCTCAAGGCTTCAAGCAATCCCTTCAACAGTCCATCAATCAACCAGTGACCCGAGAGCTGTGGTTGTTGGTAGTGGCTCCTTTAACTCCTGTTTGTTAGGATTTGTGTATCTGGGTGTTTAATGCGATACTTCTGTTTCTCATCCTAATCTTCTATGCTGAACAGGCATTAACCAGATATTCTCAGAAATCACATTTACATTTCATATATCCTCATCCTATGTTCTGTTCTATCTGTAAGGGAAATCACTGGTACCTAGGCAATAATTAGTTCACTCCAGTATTCACTACTATCCTACCATTAAATGTCATGCTGAAATCCCGGAGCTGCTAGGTTCAACACTTCTTATGCTTGAACATTATTAATAACTTTCTGACATTCGGAAGACTTGGACCACCAACTGCACATACATCTAAGTTTGAAGCCTAGGTAACAGCATGATTTTCCTTTCTGGATATTGTAGAATCATGTTAAAGGAATTCTGTAACATTAATTTGGTAGTTTAGTACATCATCATAGGTTCTTCTTCTTGGCTTTCATTAGCTGGTTACTTTGCTTACAACTGATGATTCTAAAGATCTTGGATTTGACTTCCAGTGAGTCAAAGGAGTAGTTTCTAATGTCTAGATCCAAGTCCTAGCACATGGTCTTCCAGGATCCACAATGGAATAGCAGGCTACCAGGTAGACTAAAAGAAAAAATCCAATGAACACAAAGAGTTTACTATGTATAATCATGTTATTCTTATTTAGCACTAACTTTCAGATAATAAGATCTTTGCCTTAGCACACTTCATCTCACATTTTGGGTTTTTTTTGTTGTTTTTTTTTTATTATTATTTACTATGCCTTCCTAAGTAAACCATTCACAGTGACTTAATATTTCAGTCATGAGAATAGTCTAGGCAGGTTTTTAGCAATGCAAGAATTAGTCCTTGATACTGTCCAGAACAACAGCTTCCTGACATCAATCAAAATACTGTTTTCTCCTTTGAATTTTATAGGAACTATCCAGTTCGTTTGATAAACCTGAAGGAAAAGGGTATATGCCATTTTCCCTTTGGAGATACTTTCATTATCAAATAGATATTAACACTTTATGTCCTTGAACACAAATGTTTTGCTTGCCAATTTTACTTTAAGTATAATAACAGAAGATTATCTTCTTTAGAAAATACATACTCTAATAATGATTTATTTGATATTTATTGTACTACAATTTTTTTAAAAATCCTTTTTTTTCTATAGAGTAGATATCCAGAAACAGTCCTCAAAAAAAAAAAAAAAGTGTTTAAACTTTCTTCCCTTCATTTCATTCTCCTTTTCATTTTTTTATAAGGAACAGTTAGGATTCAGATGAAATTTCTTGGTTAAGTACATTTTTGAGAATAAATGTTTCAAATGTCCCATTTTGATGTTGCCAAACTGAAAAATTCTTTGTTCCAGATAAGAAATTGCTTTTATTCAAAAATTAAGTGAAGTATTACAGAAAAGAACTGAAGGTCAAGACAAAACATTAATGGTTAAATAGTTTGGTAGACACAAGACCTTTTTGTCTGCATATTTTAAATTAGGAAAAGAGCTCTCAAAATGCTGACTTCTTAGTATTACGCAGGACAGGAAATGTTTCGGTATTTTTCATTTTTTATAAAACACAAAAAATGTTGATCATGTCTTGTTTATCTAGACTAATCTTTCCTTCTAAAAATCTGTTTGTATATTTTGATTGTTTTAGTTTCTCAGTGGTTTTAATCATATATTCCTGCAATTTTTCTAGATCTTTCTCATGTAAGAAAAGCACAGAGTAACCTATCCAAGTCAGGTGTCTTCAAAATTCTTATTCCTTTATAGTGAATGTAGGATTTTAGGTCATACACTGTAGTCTCAAGAAAATAAATAAATAACTGAAAGCTTTCATCAATTACATAGAAAAAAAAAATATAACCTCCCACTAAAACAAAAATCATCACTGACCTGCAGACAAGTTATTTAATATTTGTCACATAAAAAACAGACATCAAAGAATCAATTACACTGCAAGTAGATTGGAAATTGTAATGTCTTCAATGTCTGCGTTCCAGAGAAAAAAATGGTCTTGTGAATAAGATGTGTCCTTCATACTACACAAATAGAGTTGCAAGACCTTTTTTTTTTTTTTTAGTGCCTTTTTTTTCAGAAGAGAGATTTATTTTACAGACGTGTGCTTGGGTTACTTAATAAGACACCATATTTTTATATGGATTTTTTTGACAGCAAAAGGGTTATGAAAGGGGATATTCAATAGCATTCTGATGGTAAATCATCATTGCTCTTGTAAGGTGACACATTGTTTTACTTGTTCCTGATTAGCCCTTGTTGTATCTCACATTAATGGTAACCTCTTCTGCAATCACAGCTCTGTAGAGTCAAGCCAGGTAAAGAAAGAATCTTTCATATTACTAATTAGAATGGGGTAGCTTTTAAAATATTCCAGCTCTAATATATAGACAATCACTGGTGCATTTTGAACTGTACATTAAACCCAGAATGTGGTAGGTTCTTTACATGCAGATACTGGTCTTTGAGGTAGAATTTGAACAAAATTAGCATAAAATGAGAACAAGGCAAACTGCATTCTTTCATGCAAAGTGTTACCCATTACTAAAGAGTAAAGTGAGAAAGGATTACATTTATAATGTAATGTGTGCATAAGAGTAATGTTGATTTATGTGAAATAAAACCACAGAAAATGGTAGAAATTTGGTTTCCAACCCTATTTATTAAATTGCTCCATAAACTGAATGCTCCTGCACCTGTGGAAAGACAACAAGATTATTACAGAACCAAATGCATTGCCAAAGCTTTCTTAGTACTGTGAAGAATGAATGACTTCTTTCTTTTTTCCCCTTTCCTGCCCTTAGAAAAATGCCCACCTTGGACAAAACTTTTCAATATTTTAATTAGCAATCCAAAAGTGATACCTTATTGGATTTTTCTATGATCTTGCTGTTCTTTCAAATAAAAATAATTGTGGAAGATATTTTTTTTAATGAAAAATGTTGATAAGATAATAACAAAAAATTGTTTCTAATGTACAAATAATATTTTGAAGCAGGTCTATTCAGAACTTCTTCACTTTATCTTCCTCACTATAGTCACTCTAATTGTGTAATAATGATGCATGACAATATAAGCACAAATCATACAGTGAATAATAAAATGCTATATTATAGAATAGTTTAGCTGAAGGCTTACAGTCTGGGGAGGAAGAAAGAGATGTATTTTCTTTTCTTACTTTAATAAAGTGTTCAAAGATTGATGTTCTGGGCTCAGATCTAGATAGATGGACATGTAGAGTGAACTGGCAGAGCTTCAGCAGTCCAAAAAGGCCACATTGTTTTATTCTTGCATTAATAATTAAAAGGTACAAGTGGACCTGAGAGTTAATAAGCTGTGGAAACTTTGGAACTAGGCATTACTAAACAGATTGGTTAATATAAGAAATATTTCAACCTTTCCTCCAGCACTGAATGTAACTTGCAATCAGTCTTTTGATTCTGAGGTGTCTCCCCACTATTCTCATGAATATGGGCCTCTGAATGTTTTAGTATATCAGGAAAAAGCAATACTGAAATAAGGGAACAAAGTCAGTTGTCATGAGTCTTACCAAAAAGAATGGCAAATTACCAGTCACACTTTGGTCGTCTTTTCTCAAGTGAATTTACTGTGGCCCATTACATGACGGTCGTACCAACTAAATTACAGTAGCTCTCCATTAAATAACAAAGATATGATTGGTAGTGTACTTTACATTCTCAAGGCAATTTTCTAACCCCTTGTCATGGTTTAACCCCAGCCAGCAACTAAGCACCACACAGCTGCTCGCTCACTCCCCCCCAATGGGATGGGGGAGAGAATCAGAAGAGTAAAAGTGAGAAAACTCATGGGTTGAGATAAAGACAGTTTAATAGGCAAAGCAAAAGCTGCACACACAAGCAAAGCAAAGCAAGGAATTCATTCACTACTTCCCATGGGCAGGCAGGTGTGCAGCCATCCCCTGGAAAGCAGGGCTCCACCATGCGTAACGGTTATTTGGGAAGACAAACACCATCACTCCCAATGTCCCCCCCTTCCTTCTTCTTCCCCCAGCTTATATACTGAGCATGATGTCATGTGTTATGGAATAGCCCTTTGGCCAGTCTGGGTCAGCTGTCCTGGCTGTGCTCCCTCCCAGCTTCTTATGCACCTGGCAGAGCTCGGAAAGCTGAAAAGTCCTTGACTAGTGTAAACTCTACTCAGCAAGAACCAAAACATCAGTGTCTTATCAACATTATTCTCATCCTAAATCCAAAACACAGCACTCTACCAGCTACTAAGAAGAAAACTAACTCTATCCCAGCTGAAACCAGGACAGTATCCACCCCTTATGCCATACCATTTATGTCATGCTCAGGTCCCACATTATCCAATACATCCTCATTAACCACCACCCCACTTATTCTATGGACCATGTCTGTGAAATGTCTGTGAAATGTCTGTAAAATGTCCATAAACATCCATAAATGTCCACAAAATGTCCACTGAGTTCATTTAGTCCATGACTTTGGGCTCCATCTGTGATGGTGGTCGCTCAGGACAGGAGAGGTGGTGTGTTGCATGGAGTTATTGGGCACCAAAGCCAGCTCAGGTCGGGTCACTGCTGCACTTGCACTGCTTCTTGTAAGGCTTCTCCTCCATTTGTTCAGGTGGTTCCTGCTATGGTAATTCCTATAACATGCAACTCAGATCATGGGTTACAACAATTTAAAGGTATTTCCATTACAATCTCCACCCCTGGCCCCTTTGGGCCAGGATTAACATTGCAATGAACTCCTCCCCTTGCTCCTAGCCTGGCTAGCAACAAGGGGTTCCTGCTATAGTAATTCCCATGACATGCAACTCAAATCCCAGGTTACAACAATTTAAAGGTATTTCCATTACAATCTCCACCCCTGGCCCCTTTGGACCAGACCATTGGGTTTAACACTGCAATGAACTCCTCCCCTTGCCCCTGCTCCAGCTTGGACTTATCCACAGACTGCAGCCACTGATGCTTCAAGGTGTACCTGCTGCAGCATGGACTTATCCACAGCCACAGATGCTTTGAGGTGTACCTTCTCCAGCGTGGATTTATCCTTGGGCCACAATCCCTTCAAGAGGTATACCTGCTGCGGCACAGACATAACCATGGCCACAGACGCTTCGAGACATACCTGCTCTGGTATGGGCTTATCCACGTCCACAGACGCTTCAGGGTGTCCTGCTCCCGCATGGACTCATCCACAAGTCACAGTCCCTTCGACTTGAGTTCACACTGGAGCTCCAGCCTGTCCAGTACAGCGGTACAGAAACAGCAGCGATGCCCTGGCCATCTGCCAGCCCAGGCACATGGCCATTGCTGTTATCAAAATGTTCCCAGGCACAGCACAGTAAGATGATAAGCAGTACAGCAAGCAGCAAAAGCAAAAAGCAGCCACTAACGAGCACTAGACTCTAATACACAGTAAGGCAAGCAAGTGCTATGGCAAGCACAGAAGCCTGCCGATTAATAGCTAAACAGCAATAACAGCTATAAATTCGATCTAGCACATTCCAGTTAAATCTGTTGTTATCTCGAACCCTTCGAGCCCCACGTTGGGTGCCAAAAAGGACTGTCGTGGTTTAACCCCAGCCAGCAACTAAGCTCCACGCAGCCGCTCGCTCGCTCACTCCCCCCTTGGTGGGATGGGGGAGAGAATCGGAAAAGTAAAAGTGAGAAAACTCGTGGGTTGAGATAAAGACAGTTTAATAGGTAAACTGCACCCGGCAGAGCATGGGAAGCTGAAAAGTCCTTGACTAGCGTAAGCACTACTCAGCAACTACTTAGCAACAGCTTAGCACTACTTAGCACTACTTTTAGCACTACTTAGCAAGAACCAAAACATCAGTGTGTTATCAACATTGTTCTCATCCTAAACCCAAAACACAGCACTATACCAGCTACTAAGAAGAAAATTAACTCTATCCCAGTTGAAAGCAGGACATGATGTTTTCAGTCTTTCCTCAGGAGCTCAACCTGGAACCCTTGCTGACAAAGAAATGTTACCCTTGATTTCTCTGGTTGAGAAGGGTTTGTGCAAATCTATATAAGTACCCTTTTTTTGCTATGCAGAAATTTTAGAAATTGCACAAAACATAAATTTGGAAATTTTACTCATTTACGGACTGGCTGCTGCTGTGTTTTCAATATACAGGTGATGAGTTCCCAGCAAACTCCACAGAATTACTGAGTACTCAAACTTTTGAGTCTCATCAGAGCAAAAAAGCACATAAGTGATCATTGTTGCTTTAAAGAGTTGATCACAAAACATTGCAAAGATGATTCATATTTTTGCAGAAGCAGAACATTAACTGATTCTCTATCATTTGCATCACAATCATGGACAAATTTCACACCTCCATCCACCTTTGACTTTTAGTTTAATATTTTGCACCAGATATTTAAGTTCTGGGAATATTATCTGGGAGATTAATTTGCCCTACAAACTAATTACTGTAAAAAAAAAAGGAGTTGATGATAATACTTCTGATTTTATGAAACAATTTTTATCCTTTTCTTGTATCTTTGCAAACCAATAGGAGCTGTGAATGCCTATAGTGTGTAAAACTAAGCTCCAGCAGAAAGGGTTAAAGTCAAGATAGACAAAGCCACTGCCTCAAAATGCCTCCTGAAAGAATTAAAGCCTAGGGGCAAGGAGAATATTTAAATATCTTAGTCACTTAACTAAACAAAAGAAAGGCCTTTGTGATTTAGGGAGTAGTTAGAATGGTTGTAAGAAAAGGGGGCTCCAGGATAATCCCATCTCAGACAACTGGGCCTTGGGAGAACAAATGCACGGAACTGGTGTAAGATTTGCGGGCAATAAATCAAATAGTTGAAGATTTGTATCCGGTAGCGGCAAAGCCATATACTCTGTTGACTAGTTTAAAGGAAACCTATGAATGGTTTACTGTGTTAGATTTAAAGGATGCATTCTTTTGCCTTACCTTGGCTCCAGAAAACTGCAATTTATTTGCCTTTGAATGGGAAAACCCTGATACAGGACAAAAAACCCAACTGACCTGGACAGTGCTACCCCAAGGATTTAAAAACAGCCCTACCATTTTTGGAAATCAATTAGCTAAGGAATTAGAGACCTGGGAGAGGCCCCCAGGAAATGGGATTCTTTTGCAATATGTGGATGATGTCTTAATAGCCACAGAAAAGGATGAAGAGTGTAAGGAATGGACTGTGAGCTTGTTGAATTTTCTGGGATTAAGTGGTTACCGAGTCTCATTACAGAAAGCCCAAATCTTGAAGAAGGAAGTAATATACCTGGGATTCGTGATTTCTAAGGGACAAAGACAGCTCGGGAATGACCAAAAGGAAGCTATCTGCAGAACTCCAGAACCAACCATGGTAAAAGAGCTTCGAACCTTTTTAGGAATGACAGGTTGGTGCTGATTATGGATCTATAATTATGGACTTTTGGTTAAAGAGGGCATTCAAGGAACTGAAATTGGAGCTAATGAAGGCTCCAGCTTTGGGCCTACCAGATGTAACGAAACCTTTCTGGCTGTTGTGTATGAAAGGCAAGGAGTGGCTCTGGGAATTCTGGCCCAGAAGCTGGGTCCTCATAAATGAGCTGTAGCATACTTCTCTAAACAATTGGATGGAGTAAGCAAAGGATGGCTGGGATGCCTTTGGGCAGTGGCTGCCGTTGTTTTGATTATCCAAGAAGCTCGAAAATTTACTTTGGGACAAAAGATGATTGTGCACACTTCCCACACTGTAACCTCCCTTTTAGAACAAAAAGGGGGACGCTGGCTTTCACCATCAAGATTCTTGAAATATCAAGCAGTTTTGATGGAACAGGATGATATAGAAATCGTCACATCCACAATTATCAACCCTGCTTCTTTTTTAAGCGATAAACAGGAAATGGAGACTGTCATGATTGTATAGAAACTATTGAAACTGTATATGCAAGCAGACCAGACTTGAAGGAGGAGCCGCTGGAGGAAGCCCACCGAACATGGTATACTGATGGGAGCAGTTTCGTAAAGAATGGAGTTTGAATGGCAGGATATGCTGGAACCACCACAGACCGACTGGTGGAAGCAAAGTCACTCCCTAAGGGCACATCTGCACAACGAGCTGAAATAATTGCCCTAGTGAGAGCGTTGGAGCTGGCCAAAGGGCTGCGAGTAAATGGATTCAAAATACGCCTTTGGTGTAGTCCATGCCCATGGAGCAATTTGGAAGGAACGAGGACTCTTAACTGCTCAAGGGAAAGGTATAAAACATGCTGATATAATTTTGCGACTTTTAGATGCTGTACAACTTCCGTCAGCAGTGGCGATTATGCACTGCAAAGGGCATCAGAAAGGTAACGCTGACAGGGAAGTGGGAAATAAATTGGCTGATCGCGAGGCAAGACGAGCTGCGGAACAAGGTGAGGTATTAAGTAGAATTCCTGAAAAATCTTTGCCACTACCTGAGACAAACATATGATTTAGATCTTGGTGAAACCACCTCTGACGGTATCTTAATGTGGACAACAATCTCAATTATATGAACCATGCTTATTAGAACATTCTGTTAACAATTGCAAATGGATGATCCTGTCTCCTGATGCGTTTGAAATGTTTGTAGAAATTAATGCCAGACGTGTGTGTTTAGTGACTAATAACTCATCGGTAGTTGCTGAATATCACCTAATCACTCCCTTTATGTGTTCGCATATACAGAAGAACAAGTGGCAATGTTTTGGCTTAAATATAAGTCGTGCAAACATATCTCTGGAAAAATTAAACAAAATCTTGAACCAATAATAACTAAGAACAAACTTGTTGGACTGTCTAGTCAAATTAAAGATGATACCGGCCATTATTGGTGGGATATCTTTTTGGGATACTCACCCTCTGCAGAGAAAACTTTGAATGTTCTAGCCCACCCACTCCTGATATTATTGGTGTTTGTTATTATACTAACAGTTGTCAATTGCCTTTTGTGGTATAAGCTGAAGAAATGGGCTATGAGAGTTTGGGCCTTGCCTAAGGTGATAAAATATGAAAACTTAAAAGACCTTTGTGAAGAAATTATTTACAAAGTTTAAAGAAAAGGGGGGAATGAAAGGGTTAAAGCCAAGATAGACAAAGCCACTGCATCAAAATGCCTCCTGAAAAGCCTAGGGGCAAGGAGGATATTTTAAATATCTTAGTCACTTAACTAAACAAAAGAAAGACCTTTGTGATTTAGGGAGTAGTTAGAATGGTTGTAAGGTAAGGGGGCTCCGGGATAATCCCATCCCAGACAACTGGGCCTTGGGAGAACAAATGCATGGAAGATAGGAGGTCACAAAAGAATGAGAACGGCCTTGAAGGACACCGTTTAGGTGATCCTAGGACTGAGTTTGCACAGAAGCAAAGGTCAATCAGCGAACACAGTGAAGAAGACTACGAGCCTTCATCTCAATCAAATAACCGAGTTCCAAAGCCAAGATCCAATATACCCAAATGCAAGAGTTCCAAATGAGCACCGAAGCGCTCCCAAATGAGCACCGAAGCGCCCCCAAATGTATACCTTTAAGGCGCTAGCAGCCCGGTATAATCCACCAAGCGTGAACCACTCACGGCTTACAGGGGTTTCCAACAAATCACTAGTCCCAAACCAAATTTAAGAAAGAATACCTTTTTCCGAAGACGGTCCTTGTCTGCTCCTGCAGCGATCCGATTGAGGCAAGGAGTCCCTCCGGAAATTTTCCAGGGGTACCCTAGGGAGTCCCGTTCTCAACAGGTCCTGCAGCCGAGCAGAGAGGGTCCCATCTGGGTCGCCAAAACTGATACAAAAATTCACGGGTGCTTCTCCTCACAGTCTGAATCGCCCCAAGGGAGAAACGGAGTATTCAGAGAGTCCCTGAAATGAAACTCAATAGCAACGAAGTTACTATTAAGCAGGTATTCTTTATTGCAGCGCTGGGCAGCACTGGGGATTCTCCACCATAAGTGCTCCACCGATTTGGTGGACTTTCAGAGATTATATACTATAAAGTCCTACATATTCACAGGATTTCCGATAAATCATTTACATAAACATGAGATTTCCTGGAACTTATTAACATATGCAAATGTCCGATCCGCATGCACAATTGTCTCCCGTGGTGGTCTTCAAGTGGTCTTTGGGGGTCTTCAGATGAAGGCTCGTAGTCTTCTTCACTGTGTTCGCTGATTGACCTTTGCTTCTGCGCAAACTCAGTCCTAGGATCACCTAAACGGTGTCCTTCAAGGCTGTTGTCATTCTTTTGTGACTTCCTATCTTCCGTGCATTTGTTCTCCCAAGGCCCAGTTGTCTGAGATGGGATTATCCCGGAGCCCCCTTATCTTACAACCATTCTAACTACTCCCTAAATCACAAAGGCCTTTCTTTTGTTTAGTTAAGTGACTAAGATATTTAAAATATCCTCCTTGCCCCTAGGCTTTAATTCTTTCAGGAGGCATTTTGATGCAGTGGCTTTGTCTATCTTGGCTTTAACCCTTTCACTTTAATGATTCACTTTGGATATATCTCTCCACTTTTTTCTACAAATTATCCCTTAAGAGTTTTCAGTCTTATCAGTAAATATTCTTCCCATTCGATATGGAAAATTTTGTCCACACATTTTCCATTCCAAATGCCATTGTCTAGCACTTAACTAATTTTACCTGAAAAATACAATTCATGGATAGAAAAATAGCATTAAAAGACTGGGACCTTGCACTGTGATAGGTTTCTTGCACAAAAGAGTTCAGTTCTCAATATAACAAGACTCTGGATGAGATGATCCATTTAAGCTAGGTATTAACAGAGCAACATAAGCCTATGCAGACTGATTCATTTCCAATCAAATTACAAATCTCAGTCTAGGTCTGTAACTAAGGTTCAATTAATTAATGGACTTGGTCTATGCAAGCTCTTCCAACTTGGATCTCCATACATTTAGGACAGGAAGAGTCAGGATGAATTAGTCCTTCACAGTTTCCTTTCTGATGTAAAAAATATTATTATTTTTTAATTATTGGGTTTTGTCTCTACCATAGAGACTTATTTAATTCTAAATGAGTCATTTTGGGTACCATCACCACACATATATGTTTGGGTTTTTTCCTATGTAATATTCTGTTTAGATCTAACTCAAATTTCTGTACATATGTAGACATATTAAGAGGGATCAAAACTCTGTGAATTGCCTCACAACTCAGGATTTGATGATTTCCTTAAAATCTATCAAAGAAGATTGTCCTTGTATAACAAAAAAAAAAAAAAAAAAAGAAAACAAACCAACCAAACAAAAAACAACCAAACTATTGTTCTCCCCTTTATGGGAGAGAAAAATTTGTTCAGACTCTGTGAACTCCTTAAACTGAAATGTTCCACCAAAGCTCAACACCAAGTCCTAGTTTGTTTGCTAGTGGTAACAGATTTGTTGACCTTTTAAATTTCAAAATTAGATGACCTAAACCAGTAGATGAACAAATGAACAAATCTCTTTCCTATCTCTTTTTACAGAAGAAACAAGACAGGTTAGCTGGATAACAGAAGGTCTGCTCTCAGCAGCTTTGCATGTTTTTCAACATCAGCCCCTCCCTTACACATCTCTATAAATTCCAAAATGCCTCTCATCACCTGTCCTCATACCTCCTTCACATCAAAGACTCTTGAATATCCACTGCAAGGTGGAAGAAGAGATTTCTGAAGAGTCATAGCTATTCACACTTTTCTCCCAGCTCAATCCCAGTTCTCTGTAGTTACTTCATTGCTAGGAAACATCATGAGTTACAAACTGAGAATATTTACTCAGTCCTAATCATGAGTGTGGGTCAATGACTGAGGTCCCCAAATAAATCAATAGCACTGGAATAGGCAAGCATCCCCTTCTGGGCCGCACATACTTCACGACAGTGAAAGCAAGGATGAAAGAGCCCTTATTGGTTACCTTTCCAGCATGAAAAATCAAATGCAATTTGTCCATATTAGTAGGCTTAGTCTCTGTCTGATTATCCGGTGCCACAAAGATGTGACCCATGCCTATGCCTGTGATTTTTAATAAACACATTTGCTGGGTCCAATAGTTCAGCAATTTGTACAGAAAATTAGATGTAGTTTGCCCTGAATGCCACTGGTTTCTCAGATAGTTCAAAACAATGCCAGGCAGCTCAGCAAATAACTGCAACATCTCTGCAACTGAATCAGGCTGGAGACCAGATTTCCTTGCTGGAACCCTCTGCTGCCTGCTTCAAATCCAGGCTCTCCACCTCCTCCAAATTCCATAGCCTCCTACTCATCCTCTTCAGCCTTCCTCTACATTCTTCTTCCCTGTCCTATTACTCCCTTTCTCTCTTCCCACTCTTCCTTTGAAATGTTTGGTATAAAGGGTCTGATGCAATGATAAATGGGCTTGTTTTTCCCATTGAAACCAAGGATATCATTGCAGACTCTTCAACAAGAAGCTTTGCCATGAAGGCCTACACCTGCTCTCTCAGACCAGTACCTATCCTCCCCTGCCTCTCCTCTAGCATTTCCAGAGGTGCCAATGGATTTACGATACCTGTGACTTTTAGTGATCTATCCTGAAAGCCTAATAAAGAGATGGAAGTTGTGCTTTTTTTGCTCTTTGTCATTTGGCAGTCTCCTCCTCCCCCTTGCTCTCCAGCAAGGGACCCAGATGGCTGCTGCCTGTTCCGGTTAGCTTGAATAGGCAGTGGGAGCCTTTGAGACTCTTAAATAGCCTCCTTCTAGGCTGCACTCAGCCCCATCCCTAAATAAAATTAAATATAATTTTGAGATATTATATAGGAAGGTTTCTCTGAGGCATCCCAAGTTCATGCGTGACATTTGTGATCCTGTTCTCCCACTCCTGTCTATTCTTTTTCTTCCCTTTTTTCTTCCTCCTCCCTCCCCACCTCCTTTTTTTTCCCTTTCCTTCCTTTCAGTTCCTCTTCTTCCTCTCCCATCTGCTCCTGGCTTTCATTTTTGGGTTCCCCCTTCTCTAGCAGCAGGGATATCTCCCCACCCCCTCTGAGAGCAATGCACTGCTATGTAAAATGGGGTTTATTTCACTGGGCAGTGTTGTAGCAGCTTTCTACAGCAGTTTAAAGAGAAATTATGACAATAATTAAGGTTAAAAAATAAAAATAGCATCTCACAGAACAGGCATCTTTTAATTCGAAAGAATAATAGGGGTAAAGTCTCCTTAAAGTGGCACTTCATGGAATAGAAACCCCATAACATTTCCGTAGAACTGAATAGATGGGGAAGAAATAAAAAAGACATCCCACCCTTTTTCTAGGTTATTTTTTTTTCCTATAATTACCAATAACCCACTATTAGGTTTCAAGGACAAAAAATAACTCTTAGACTGTCTAGATATCAGATCAGAACTAGTCTTTTCCCCCTGGCAGCAGTTTGGAAAGATGATTCCTCATGACACCTGAAGTCTATAATTGTCAGATCACTCATTCCCATGGAGAAGTCCAGGCAGGTGGTATCTGCCCTGTGATTATTTCTCTTCTTTTTTTACCTGGTTTCCACACCATCCCCAAATGTCAGATGTGGTACACTGGAATATCTGTATTTTTGGGAGGGAAGGAGAAGGGTATTGGAAGGGGTTAACTCCATCTACGCTGGTGCAAGCAATGCCAACTTCTGTGTTTAAAGTCTCATTTCCAAATGGAGGCCCCAGGTGGGAGACGGGTCCCCATGTATGAGGTGCTGTACAAACACATTAAATTCCCTGACTTGAAGATCTTACAGTGTAAGTAGAGAAGACCAGGGAGAGGCTGGAGGGTAGAGACAGGATGAGCAGTCTTTGGTTTACAGCAAACAACTAAATTGTGTCCCCAGTGGGCTGAAAGAAATCTGAGGTAGAAATGGACATTGAACATCGACTATCTGAATCTCAGTGTTTTGCTCATAAAGCAGTTTAGTCTTCAGGCAAAATCTGGCCTCAGGTTTGATCTTTCAATAACATTCTTTACTTTCTTATCATTTTCAGAAGCAATGGGCTTTCACACTGGTGCATTGTAAGGTAGACCAGGCACAAAGGAAGAGCAATTCGCTGCCCATTCATATGCAGCCATCTCTTGTGCAGAGCACAGCAGGTATATAACAGCTACCTAGCCATACTACTGAGATTAAAGAAGGCAGTGTTTAGCAGACACCTGGGCAGAATGACTAGCAGGTGGGGTCTAACTTTCATTCTTGAACAGAAGCGTTATCAGATTTTTAATGATCACGGAGTAGGCAAAGGACATACACAGATTCCCTCTCTTTTTCTCTGTGTGCATCTGTGTGTGGGTATAAGATCATGTCTGTCTCTTGCAGCTGGACCATGCCTAGGAGAGTAGAATAAGTGATCTGTTAATAGAGGATAGTAAAAAGCTCCTTAAGATCAAAAGATAACAGTCTGTGCCTTTTCTTTCTCTTCTCTTTATTTTTTTTAGCCAAAAATATTCTCAGCTTTACCATTGAAGATGGGTGATTTGTCTCGTAATTGTATTCGCTGACTGCAGCAGATGGATTCATTACTAGGGCTGGTCAGAAATCTTTCAACACAATGTGTTTTTTTGTGTGTGTGTGAAAACGATGAATCATCAAAACTGAAACTTTTCATGAAGGTATGGCAGCACAGAGGAAACTTTTGTCACAGAAGTTTTCTCAGCTCCCCACTGGGGCTTGTGATTAAAACCAGAGAAAGCAAAAGATTCTCATCTTGGGGTAGCCCAGAAGATAGGATATGTGGGCACTGAGGTTTTGAGTTTCTTTTCTGCTTATTCTGAACTGCTTCCTTTCTGAAGTGTGTTAGTTACTTTGCTATCAAATTATTCAGCATATTTCCTTATATATGTGTGTGTACATAGAGAAATGTAAACAGAGTAAAAGAGCTTTAAGAAGAATTGAGAGAAAGATGATGGTATGCTGAACACTGTTAAGTGAATGCAGGTCACGTCCCCTATTAAAGCCATTATATGCCTTTTTGGAGTCAGAAAAGCATTTGCGATCTCCAGAGGGAACAGCTTGCTCATTATGGACCCTTCCACCCAAATCCACCAGATCCCGTTCCTTTCGTTTCAACAGAAATCACCAAAATAATCCAGAGGGACTAATGCTCAAGGAAAAGTCTTAAAGGCAAAGTCACTTAGCTCATGACCACAGCTGAAGAGTAACGTTTTACAAGGAAAGGAGGTCACAAGCCAAGTTATCTGCTCATGTTTATACCCCATAAAGCCTTTTCCCCTCTGAGTGTTTGTTTAACTTGTATATAAACTGTTGCTGATTGTACTGCTGCCTTTGGGATCCAATCTTATGCATGACTTACCCTGTGCATAAAGAAGTTTGTCTTGGACCTCCTTAGCAAATGTTCAGTCTAGGCTCTAATCAGCACAGAGAGAGACACTTCCAACAGGAGCTATAGCCAGCAAGAGACCTATTTAGAAGACAGGCAGGACACTAAACGCCTTTTTTAAATAGGGCAAAGCAGATTGCTAATGGGCAGGAATTTGGCCCTGAGGTTTCAGTGTATGACAGGCACGTAAATGACAATCCCTCTGTAGCAATGGGAGGAGGAAATCAATAAGACTGTCTGATCAGTGGGAACAATAATAGGGAACAAATAAAGGACCACTGAGCAGTAAAACATTAGACTGGGATTTATGTGGAGCAGAGCAGAAAGGAAGAGAAGGGAAAGATGTCAAAACTTCTTTCCTAAAAATAGCATGGGAGTCAATAAAAAGAGATCTCAGTAATGGAATAAGAGCAGGAAGACCTAGACAAAGTTGGCAGCAAAGGTGAGATAAATCTAACCAAAGCAAAAATACAAATAGTCCCAAATTACTACAAAGGTCCATTCTATCTGTTAGCAGTCCTACCTCTTCCTTTGAGTTTTTCTTCCAGGCCAGTCCTACTGCAGTTGAGGGTTTTCCATTTCTAGACTCTTTAACTCCTTCTGTAGTGACTTGTTTCTGATTTAGAAATATTTTCTGTTTAAGGAAAAGTAACCCTGAAATATATAATCAGGAAATCTCCTTGCAGGACATCTGACAGATACTATTTCTTTTCTGGACAATTCATAACGTGCAAATTATACCAAGCCTATTGTCTAAGTTGATTAACACACTGCAGTCCACAAAGGTCCTCATGTCTGTAACGTTGCCTATGGTGAATAAAATTATACTAATATTTGTTAATTTGAATTGCAAATAAGATTTGCCTCCTATCCAGTTAACTTCTGCTCCTTCCTACTGGTTTCTTGAGACATTGAAGAAAAGTATATTCACTGCATCATGAAAGTCATAGGTCCACTTTTTAGGTCATTTACTCCAGCTTATTCAACGTTTTTTAATTCAAAGACCATTCATCCTAAAATCGTATGAAACAACTTATGCAGAGTTGCAACAATGGTTTTCATCTTACAAAGAAAAAAAAAAACAGGCTAAATTGTGAATGTTTGATTATTCTTCCCTCATAGCACCTTGTTTCTTTTCTTGCTTACATGCATGTACATCCCTCTTCAGAAATGACAGGCAAGGAAGGAGAGGCGGTGGGGTAGCTCTATATGTTAGAGAGTGCTTTGACTGTATAGAGCTCAAGGATGGTAATGATAAGGTCGAGTGCTTATGGGTAAAGATCAGGGGGAAGGCCAACAAGGCAGATATCCTGGTGGGAGTCTGTTATAGACCACCCAACCACGATGAAGAAACAGATGAAGCATTCTACAAGCGGCTGGCTGAAGTCTCACGATCTCTAGCCCTTGTTCCCGTGGGAGACTTCAACTTACCAGATTTCTGCTGGAAATACAACACAGCAGAGAGGAAGCAGTCTCGGAGGTTCCTGGAGTGTGTGGAAGATAAGATAACTTCCTGACACAGATGGTAAGCAAGCCAACCAGGGGAGGTGCCCCGCTGGACCTGCTGTTTACGAACAGAGAAGGCCTGGTGGGAGATGTGGTGGTCGGAGGCTGTCTTGAGCACAGCGACCATGACATGATAGAGTTTTCAATTCTAGGAGAAGTAAGGAGGGGGGTCAGCAGAACTGCTACCTTGGACTTCTGGAGGGCAGACCTGTTGGCCTGTTTAGAGGCCTGGTTGAGGGAGTCCCTTGGGAGGCAGTCCTGAAGGGCAAAGGAGTCCAGGAAGGCTGGACGTTCTTCAAGAAGGAAATCTTACAGGCGCAGGAGCAGGCCATCCCCATGTGCCAAAAGACAAGCCGGCGGGGAAGAAGACCAGCCTGGCTGAACAGAGAGCTTTGGCTGGAACTCAGGTAAAAAAGGAGAGTTTACCATCTTTGGAAGAAGGGGCAGGTGACTCAGGAGGACTACAAGGATATTGTTAGGTTATGCAGGGAGAAGATCAGAAAGGCGAAGGCCCAGCTAGAACTTAAACTGGCCACTGCCGTTAAAGATAACAAAAAATGTTTTTACAAATATATCAGCAACAAAAGGAGGGCCAAGGAGAATCTCCATCCTTTGTTGGATGTGGAGGGAAACATCGCCACAAAGGATGAGGAGAAGGCTGAGGTACTTAATGCCTTCTTTGCCTCAGTCTTTAATAGTCAGACCAGTTGTTCTCAGGGTACCCAGCCCCCTGAGCTGGAAGACAGGAATGGGGAGCAGAATGAAGCCCCCATAATCCAAGGGGAAATGGTTAGTGACCTGCTACACCACTAAGACATGCACAAGTCTATGGGGCTGGATGGGACCCACTCAAGGCTACTGAGGGAGCTGGCGGAGGTGCTCACCAAGCCACTTTCCATCATCTATCAGCAGTCCTGGCTAACCAGGGAGATCCCAGCTGACTGGAAGTTAGCAAATGTGATGCCCCTCTACAAGAAGGGTCGGAAGGAGGATCCGGGGAACTACAGGCCTGTCAGCCTGACCTCGGTGCCGGGGAAGGTTATGGAGCAGATCATCCTGAGTGCCATCATGTGGCACGTACAGGACAAACAGGGGATCAGGCCCAGTCAGCATGGGTTTATGAGAGGCAGGTCCTGCTTGACCAACCTGATCTCCTTCTATGACAAGGTGACCCGCTTAGTGGATGAGGGGAAGGCTGTGGATGTTGTCTACCTGGACTTTAGCAAGGCCTTTGACAAGTTTTCCCACAGCATTCCCCTGGAGAAGCTGGCTGCTCATGGCTTGGACGAGCGTACTCTTCCCTGGGTAAAAAGCTGACTGGATGGCTGGGCCCAAAGAGTGGTGGTGAATGGAGTCAAATCCAGTTGGCGGCCGGTCATGAGTGGTGTTCCCCAGGGCTCAGTACTGGGGCCAGTTCTGTTTAATGTCTTTATCGATGATCTTGATGAGGGGATCGAGTGCACCCTCAGTAAGTTTGCAGATGACACCAAGTTGGCCAGGAGTGTTGATCTGCCTGAAGGTAGGAAGGCCCTACAGAGGGACCTGAACAAGTTGGATCGTTGGGCCGGGGCCAACTGTATGAGATTCAACAAGGCTAAGTGCCGGGTCCTGCACTTGGGTCACAACAACCCCATGCAACGCTACAGGCTTGGGGAGGAGTGGCTGGAGAGCTGCCTGGCAGAAAAGGACCTGGGGGTGTTGGTTGACAGCCGCCTGAACATGAGCCAGCAGTGTGCTCAGGTGGCCAAGAGGGCCAATGGCATCCTGGCTTGTATCAGGAATAGTGTGGCCAGCAGGACTAGGGAAGTGATTGTCCCCGTGTACTGGGCACTGGTGAGGCCGCACCTCGAGTACTGTGTTCAGTTTTGGGCCCCTACACTACAAGAAGGTCATTGAGGTGCTGGAGTTTGTCCAGAGGAGGGCAACGAAGTTGGTGAAGGGTCTAGAGAACAAGTCTTATGAGGAGCGGCTAAGGGAGCTGGGGTTGTTTAGCCTGGAGAAGAGGATGCTGAGGGGAGACCTTATTGCTCTCTACAGCAATCTAAATTCTTTCTAAAGAATTCTTTCTAATCTAAATTCTTTCTGTGAAGAAACACTTCCACGGGGTGATCCATCCCATCCTAAGATAGGTATATACCTAAAATAGAACGAATCATCCTTATATTGGTTATTCTCATAATCTATAAAGGAATCTAAAAATAAATAAATAAATAAATAAATAGGCTAGGTGCATAAAGCTAGGGGAGGCAAATATCCTCCATAGTGATTAATACAAAGTCCAGTGAGATCATTGAACAAATAAACATTAACACCAGGGACCTGTGCATTGGCAGAAAGTTAAGCCAATGCCAGTGCCTGAACAGAAGCTCAGGATGAGATATTGGCTCCTGATGAGATCTGAGTGCCCCAGAAGTCAGCGACAATGCCATTTACTTCAGCGAGGACAAGTTTTCATACAGACCTGTCACCTTCCAGACTAAATCTGTTAAAAGCTAGATAGATACGCACACCAAATCACCTAGGCTAGGGAAGGAGCTCTCCTTGGGGTCAGAATATGGGGTCATCTGGGAGCAGGGGGCAGGAATAAACACAGGGAGGAGATCTGGGCAGGAGCAGGACATGATGTGGGGCACAGAGGGTGGGCCGTGAAGGCAGTGACCCAAGCTGTGTGGGGAGGCACTCTGACCTCCAATACCTAGCAATGGCCTTCCCCAGCCTCTCTTGACTCCTGTCCCACACACTACTGGGTGCCTGTGTCACACACGTCCATGCCTGTTGTGAAACATGTCCCTTCAATGCCCCCTTCATCTCCAGAGCCACCGAAGTGTCCTTCTCACATATCCAGCCTTGCCTGTCACTCAGCAAGGTAGGGACAAAGCAAGTTCTTTTGGGGAAAATCCCTCAAGAGCAATTTCCCAGGCCCCTGAAAGGTGCTCAGGGGTTGTGCCACTTTCTTTCCCACCTCCAGTGTGTGTGCTGTGTCACCAGGCAGATCATGACCCAGATATTTATGGGCAGAAAAGACAGGAGGACTGCCTCTGTACCCATAAGAATTTCCTGGTGAGCTTCCCTGCGTCTGCCTCCAGCTTTACCCTGGAACCCAGCCCAGCAGCCTGGGCTCTCCAACCCCAGCCTGGCAGGGTCAGGGTGTAGGGGTACACTGGATCCTGTGGGAAATCACATCCCAAGAGCTCCATGGCTGTCAACTCCTTCTCCAAGCACCATCATAACACCCCCTGAAATCCCTCTCTTGAGCTATGCTATAGCTCTTCTTGTCTACCCAAGCCTGGTATCTGCTCAGCTCTCCCAGGCTGGCCAGCTCTGCAGGAGTTGCAGATAAAAAAACCTGAAAATAGTCCATATAAACTGTTTCTGCAGATGCAGAAATGGTCTCATAGGACAGTCTTCTGTACATAGTTAAGATAGTTAGGAGAAACGTACATAGTATGAGGAGTGACGGATCTTGCATGGGCTGGAGTGGTCGCATAGCAGCACAGGTCAGCTGGATACGGGAATTCATCTTAACAGTCTTATATATTAGTAATAAAATGGTGAACATTATATTGCTTTAACAGCTTATTTAAAGGCTAGTTTACAAATTCTTTTTTTTCCAGTCAGTCTGTAAGTTCTGAAGGCATGCACCACCTGCTAAAATTTTTTTTAAGAAGTCCTAGCCATTTCAGAACCTGTTTTGCCTTTTAGAGCAATGGTCCAGGTACACTTGCATAATGTCTACTGCTTTTAAGGTGAACTTAACATAATTGTGTGTTTGGAAAACACAGTATCAGCCTTGGCCATCTCCTAGGATAGATATATAGCTCTCAGACATGTTCCAGCATGTTCATACCTCCCCTGCCAAATGACACCCACCCACACCTCTGTGAACTTCTCCCAACCCCAAACATATCAGGGTTTGTTTAGGAGACTTGCAAAATGGTGGGCCCCAAACCTGCCTTTTACTTTTGATTACTTTCTATTAACATTTAAACTTTAATTATTAATTTCACTACCTTTTATTAAAGAATATTTTATATATTATATCACTACACTTTATTGATATATAGATTTAATTTACATATCTTTATATATATATTTACACATGTACAGAAATATAAATAAATATATATAAAGTGTATCTATGTATAAATAAATTACATGTATTTATGCGTATTTGCGCGCACGCACACACACATGTGTAAAATGTATATATTTTTATATAGGAGCATTTTCTGGTCAAAGGAAATGGGCAACCAATCAAATAATGCTCTGAGATCATGTGGGTATGGCATTTTCAAGAAATGGCAATCAGCCAACCACAGCGCATTATGAAAACACATGGTGGTATGATGTCAAAAAATGGCGGCCTCCGTGTATGCAGTGGACAGGAGCTTCCTGCTCTGATACACTTCCAGGGAAAGTGGAAAGGAGCGCCCCATCCTGCCAGCCAATCAAAAGACAATATGAAAACATGTGAATCATGATCTTATAAAAAATGGTGAGCACAAGGCATCTCTGGTACTTGGAGGTAATTCCTGGTTTGGATCACTATGAATCCTTAGTCACTAGCTCCTAATTGATTTAGCCCTGCAATCATGTTGTGAAATGGGAGGATATCATCATTAAAATATTGAAGCTTAGAGGGATACCATGTAAGTCTACATGGATATATAAAATTGAATCTACAGTTTCCTCCAAAAGATTGAAGCCACATGAACTACTTTTCCAGTCCTGTAGTCAGGGCTTGCCCTTTCCCAACCAATTTACAATCAAACCAATCTTACCCACATTGCAGTTCTTATTTGTGAAGTGGCACATTTCTGGAAATTACTCAATAGGGTGGTTTTTTTTAAATTATTTTTATTAGCTTTTTTTAGATAGACAAATTGGAAAGCAGAGAAGGGATATAGGAGGAAAGGAAATTAGGAGTAGAAAAATGTGTTATCATTGATGGAGGGCTCTCTGCTTTCAAAGATTGTTGTGAATATGAAGGTTACAAGCACAGTTCATACAGGGAAGAACTAAGAGAAATATGGGAATAAGATCAGCATAGTCCAAAGTGAAGCAGAGTTTCCAAGATCATCATGGATGGCTCCTGAAGATAAAGTTGAACATATAGTTTAGATGTTCAGGAGGAATGATTTTAGGACTGCATTAAGGTTAGCTTTAATTCCTGGTGTAAATTAAACAGACTTTATCAAGTTCATATAACAAGTTTTTGAAATAAAATCCTTGCTCAAATCCTGATCTAGCAGAAAATGGCATAGAACAGAATTACGCTGACCTCGGTCAGCTGCATTTCTACTCCAAGATCAGAAAACCAAAGTTACATTTACTGGATGGAAAATTCTGTCTTGAGAAGCTGTGATCTTGTAAAAGACTTGAAGGAGAAAATGAGAATCAGTCATAGCTCATCAGCAGAATATGTGATCCAATGAGATGTTATGTTGCAGAGGACCAATGTGATTCTTAAACACATAAATGAAAACATATCAAATAGGAGAAAGGAATCTTTTTATTAGTTTGTACTTGACATTGGTATGACCATTACAGGAAAACTATCCAGTCTTGGTACCTGCAGCTGAGAAAAGATATTGAAAAAGATTGGAAAGGGTTCAGAAAGGTTCCATAGGAATTATTACAGGTTTGAAAACACTGTGCAATGAAGTACTCCATGCTCTATTTAATTTTTCAAAAGGAAGATAAAGGTATAACTAGACATGGTCTATAAATATCCACTGAAGGTATAAAAATGTGATAATAGAAGTTTCTTCAGTCTTAGAAGGAAAAACTTGAAAAGATCCAGTGGTCAGGAATTGAAACTTGGCAAACTGGTTCTGCAAAGAAATAGCCATTTTTAGCAAAAATGATAGAAAACAGTAGAATGACTGGTCAAGAACTATAGTAGGCTTTTCAACATCTGGCACTTTCAAATAAGGAAATAAAGTTTTTGTTTGTTTATAGAATGTACTGTACAAGCATAGATCCTAGAATTAAAACCGGAATTTCTTTGTGGAAGTCATGTCTTTATCTGAAGTGCAGTTAAAAGTTCAAATACAATTAACTTATTTTAATCAACTGGAAATTGGGCATTTTGTCTAATATTGTTATGTAAAAAGAGTTTTCTGCATATTCAGTAGAGAAAGACTAACACCTTCACATGGCTCTTCACTTTCCTTAGACATGGACCTTAGGTGGGATGAATCATCCTCTGAAGGTACCTGTTTCAGTTGATTGTACAAAGAGATTAAGAGTAAGATTTGTCTGAACAAACATGGATATCTACAGTTAGTCTTACCCTTAGTCCATCTTGTAGTCAAAACCAGAAATTGGTATTTCTAGGGCATAACTCAGCTCATCCTAAGGTGAACTTCTAAGTAGGGCCAAGGAATCATTCCCTAAAAATGCCTGTTTATTGTACTAGATTGAAAGTGCTATTATCCCATTTGCAGATGTTGTAGTCTTTTGAAGCTGTATGAGATTAATACCATCCTAAATTAACACAATGATTTCTCATGGCCTTTAGGCTAACAGGAAATTTGACAAATAATTAAGCATTCAGATATCACAGTGATAGTCAATTTTACAATATCTGTGAAGGTTCCTAGCTGGAACTGAAAGAAAAAGAGTTGGTCTCTCTGCCTCATTTAAATTTTGCTGAGTAACCGACATTTTCCTACAGCAGTTCTATTTTGTCATTGAGTGGAGCTTTATTTTAAAGGACCAGGTCATGACTTTGGGTTATATTACTTTATAGTAGGCAATCTCAGTTCTACCCAGAATGCTTATGTGTCTGAAGTCAGACTCATAGACACCTCATTAGCATCTTCTTAATTTAAAGATGCAAAAATCCCATAGGTAAGGTGAGACTCGGCATGGGTGAAAGGTGGGAAATCAGGAAACTTAATAAAGATTTAGCAATCATGTTACTGTCTCACACCTTGCATTCTATTACCCTAACAACTGCCTTTGGTACAATAAATTATATACCTATTGTGACTAAAAGGAACCACATGATGAGTTGTGAGGCTTATAAAAATCTAGTCAACATTAGAGGAAGTGTCTGAATGATAGACAGAGAGACAATGTATAATCTCCGTGATTCCCTGATGAAACATACACTGAGGCTTAACCTAATCCCTGAAGGAATGACAGCAAAAATAAGGTGAAAGACCAATTAGCCTTCTCCCATACTAATCCTGGTTAGAGCAGCTTATTCTTTTTTATACTTGTAGAGACATTTCTAGCACTGTGGAAAATCAAAATTGTACTGGCCATACCTTTTCTTCAGAATAATTTCACTGTGATAACATATCAGTCCTAGCTACCTACAGGTTTGTCACATGCCAGAGTTGAAAGATTTATGATCCCACTGTAAGATTTGGTAGTGGTAAGTCAAGAAGATAAGCCAGGCATGAAAATTAACCCTGGATAGAATGATTTTAAGTTGATTCTATTCAAATTGAATGAAGGTCTGTAACGAAGGTTTTCAGTGATAAAGGACAAAAGGAAATTAGGCAGTCAGCTGGGTGGAACAGATCCAGAACATGAATATAAAGAAAGCCTGTATATTTTCCTTTTCCAACATAGGAAAACTACTGAAAAGTTCTATATCTCAAGCAAAAGTTAAACTTTAAAATGTTGCTAGACTACTGAATAAAAAAGGATAACAGAAAAATAAGTAAGGAAAGAAGAAACACTAATAAGCAATAGAAGCCAAAAAATGTATAGATATAGCAAAATCGTGTTGGACATCAAAAGGCTAATAAAAGAAGTATTCTTGAAGTTGTTCAAGACTCATTAGCAAGAGAACAATATATATGAAGTGAAAGAGATAAAGATTAAGGCAAAAAATTATCAGGCTTCAATAGTAAATATATACTTTAGTTTTCAAGGGAAATTAAAATATTCAAGCAGCATTAAGGAAAATAAGTAGAATAAATATAGAACCAGAATTGTTCAAATATATTTCATCCATACATTTTACAAGTTCAATCTAACTCTGTGGAGAGAATAACATTTCCTGACTTCAAAAATAATGAAATGGCAGAGGATAAAAAACAACCAAACACACACAAAACCCACTTCGATAAATTCCAGCTGACATCAGTACAAAAATTTGGGGAGGACAATCAACTATATGTATCTGAATTTTCAAAAACTTGTGATGGATTTAAGTTTGATTTATGACTGACATGAGGTCTGACAGAAGTAATTTTAATATGAGTGGTTTACTTATTTGTCAGTGAAAATACATAAAAGAACTGTTAATATTTACATCATCTCTTGAAGTCTGACAGCCATCTTTTTTTAACTATATATTTGCCAGGTACCTCCTTGTAATGAAACTTTATCTAAAAAAAATCTGTTTTAAACAGAAAAGTTCATTAACAATGGATCCTAGGAAGCTTGTCATTCAGAGTTTCAACTTCTACACTGTTTGATGAGAAGCAATAATCTACATAGGATTCTTTTTAATCTTTTGCATGTGTTGAATACTGACAAAATAACAAAGTTGAAATTGCCTTGGTCAAACAATGTAAATAAATTATATTGTCATAACTCTATAATCCATTATTCCTCACATGCCAAAATAAACAAGACATATCATAGCATGCCCTTTTTTTTTACAAGAACCAGTGCATCATGGCATTCATGTGATCACAAGAATGTCTTCGGACTGGGGACAGAATACAAAAGACTGAGAGTATGCAGCATCCAAACAACAATGCCCCGAGGAATTAAAAAAATGTTACAGAATTGGATTGTTTAGGGTTTGGAGTAAAAAATACCTCAATGAATAGCTGACATTTTTAGCATAAAATATTCATTCTTATGAACAATTTTGTATAATCAAGATATTTGCAAGGAAATTTTTCAGCTGGAGCAGTTAATTATTCTGTCTTCAAACAAAAAATCAATATGATTTTGGAACTGGAAAAAAAATAGAACACTCATCCCACCCTAAAGCTGATACCTAAGACTGATAGAACAAGTCACCTCTCAAAATGTGTATCATCTCAGTCATTAACTGTACTCAAAGTCTAGAAGATTGGTATGAACTAGATGTTAAACCTCCAGATGGGTAAAGACAGTTGAGCTGAATACCCCCTCACATCTGATTTTGAGCAGTAAATATATAAATAATTTTTTAAAATTTGAAATTAAATAATTATAAAACTGTTAAAGTCACAAGGAAACTAAACAAGCTATTTTGAAAAGCATTTTGTTGTATGTCATTGCTGCTTGAAAGATATTATTCAGCCCTTGAAAAAGTTCTACATTTATTTGTGATACCAAAGTAGTGCGAAGAGAGTGTCTTTTTGGTGCCCTGTGCTTACTACTGCAGAAACTCTAAAGATCTTAGAGATTTCTGTAATAAAAAGTATATGCTGAAAATTATTCCAGATTTGCTTCTTTAGGTTTCAACAATGTACTTAAGCACATATGTAAATTTGAAGTACACAGAAGTTTCACAAACTTAAGATACAGTTTACTATCCTGCCTAACTGGTACCTTAGGTATCAGTCTCAGAAGGCAAAATTCTATGAAGTAAATTCAGTAGGTGTTAGACTTGTTCAGTACTTCCCAAAATCCACATCTGAAGACAGCCTCACTGCAAGGCTCACTGCTATTGTTCAATACAACAGCAAAAATCAGGCATCTGCATGAGTTCTAACACACTTTGCTATTTGCCTCTGTTTTCCCACAGTAATTGCCACTAGATCAGAGTCACAGAATTGAGATGGCAGTGAGAACATCAACACAGATAGGATACCCACTCATTGAGAGTCAGGGTATTTGCGGCACAATAATGTGGATGAAATGGTGATCTAAATGGTAGTAGCTGTGTATAGGATTGCTGGCACTGGTAGGAGTGGACTGGTGTGGAACCACAGAGCAGAACTATGTGGTATCAGTTGGGAGGGACTTCTGGTAGTCCCTTGCTCCAACCCCCTGATCAAAACCGAACCAACTTAGATCAGGTTGCTCAGCATCTTGTCTGGCAAAGTTTTGAATATCTACAAGGATGGAGATTCCAAAACCTCTTTGAGCTTCCAGTGAGAAACTATTAGGGGGGGAAAAAAAGTTAGAAGAAAATTAATAGAAAAAAAATGCATAGTAAAGAGGAAGGCCATTAGAACCAAATCAGAAAATGCATGAAGGAAAAAGGCATATCCAGCCTTAGTTATGTCACTCTTACTGGCTCTAGGGTGGCTGAATGGTTATAGTAGATCTTGATCCCACTATGATCCTTGGTTTAATATATCATTTTATTTGAACTGAAGCATGCAAAACCTACTTCAAATGTCTAGAGATTCACTCCCCAGAGTAGACCTATCAGTTTTGTCTCACTATATATGTGCTCTGTAATCAAAATGGGTCACTGTTTTGACACCAGCACTTACAATGGTGTACTGAGTCTGGCAGGAATGGAGTTTAACTTTCTTCATAGGAGTCCATATGATGCTGATGTTGTGGAAAGGGTAGTCAGGCACTGGAACAGGCTGCCCAGGGAAGTGGTGGAGTCCCCATCCCTGGAGGTATTTAAAAGACATGTAGATGTGGTGCCTAGGGACATGGTTTAGTGGTGGACTTGGCAGCGCTAGGTTAGTGGTTGGACTTGATGATCTTGAAGGTCTTTTCCAACCTAAATGATTCTATGATTCTATGATTTGTGACCAAAACAGTGTTGATAATGCACCAATGATTTGTCTATTGATGAACAGTGCTTGCACAGCATCAAGGCTTTCTAGCAAGTAGACTAGAGGTGGGCAAGAAGTTGGGAGGGGACATAGGCAGGACATCTGACCTGAACTGACCAAAGAGATATTCCATACCATGCAATTTCATGCTCCACAATTAAAAATTGAAGTGGGGAAGGATGTGTCTTCCAAGGTAGCTGTTGCTCAGAGACTGGCAGGGAATCAGTCTGGTTGTGGGAGGTGGTGAGTTATTGCCTTTGCATCACTAGTGTTTGGGTTTTATTCCCCTCTTTTCTTCACTTATTAAAGTGTCTTTATCTCGATCCATGAGTTTTCTCACTCTTGCTCTTCCTGTTTTCTCCCCTGTCCCATTGCAGGGGTAGGAATGAGTGAGCAGCTGTACGGGTGCTTAGTTGCTGTCTGGGTTCAAACCACCATAAATGACCAGAAAACAGGACAGAACAGCAGCATGAAAAATTGTGCACAGTGTACCCTCATGCTATCAAGCTGTAAAGGGGCAGAACCCATCTGTATTTCTGGAGTGACAGGGGGATCCCAACAGCTGACTGTATTAGAGGCCGAAGTGAGCCTAACCGGGAACGAGTGGCAGAAGCACCCCATTGTGACTGGCCCAGAGGCTCCGTGCATCCTTGGCACAGACTACCTCAGGAGAGGGTATTTCAAGGACCCAAAAGGGTACCAGTGGGCTTTTGGCATAGCTGCCTTGGAGACAGAGGAAATTAAACAGCTGTCTACCCTGCCCGGTCTTTCGGAGGACCCTTCTATTGTGGGGTTGCTGAGGGTCAAAGAACAACAGGTACCAATTGCTACCACAACAGTGCACCGGCGGCAATATCGCACCAACAGAGACGCCCTGATTCCCATCCATAAGGTGATTCGTCGACTGGAGAGCCAAGGAGTGATCAGCAAGACTCGCTCATCTTTTAACAGTCCCATATGGCCAGTGCGAAAGTCTAATGGAGAGTGGAGACTAACAGTAGACTATCGGGGCCTGAACGAAGTCACGCCACCAATGAGCGCTGCCGTGCCGGACATGTTAGAACTTCAATATGAATTGGAGTCAAAGGCAGCCAAGTGATATGCCACCATTGACATTGCTAATGCGTTTTTCTCAATCCCTTTGGCAGCAGAGTGCAGGCAACAGTTTGCTTTCACTTGAAGGGGAGTCCAGTACACCTGGAATCGACTGCCCCAGGGGTGGAAACACAGCCCCACCATTTGCCATGGACTGATCCAGACTACATCGGAACAGGGTGGGGCTCTGGAACACCTGCAATACATTGATGACATCATTGTGTGGGGCAACACAGCAGCAGAAGTTTTTGAGAAAGGGAAGAAAATAGTCCAAATTCTTCTGGAAGCCGGCTTTGCTATAAAACAAAGTAAGGTCAAGGGACCTGCACAGGAGATCCAGTTTTTAGGAATAACATGGCAAGATGGGCGTCGTCAGATCCCAATGGATGTAATCAACAAAATCACAGCCATGTCCCCACCAACCAGCAAAAAGGAAGCACAAGCTTTCTTGGGCGTTGTGGGTTTTTGGAGAAGGCATATTCCAAATTACAGTCTGATCGTATGCCCTCTCTATCAAGTGACCTGGAAGAAGAACGATTTCAAATGGGGCCCTGAGCAACGACAAGCCTTTGAACAAATTAAACGGGAGATAGTCCATGCAGTAGGCCCTGGGCCAGTCCAGGCAGGACAAGATGTAAAAAATATTCTCTACACTGCAGCCGGGGAGAACGGCCCTACCTGGAGCCTCTGGCAGAAAGCACCAGGGGAGACTCGAGGTCGACCCCTGGGGTTCTGGAGTCGGGGATACAGAGGATCCGAGGCCCGCTATACTCCAACTGAAAAAGAGATATTGGCAGCATATGAAGGGGTTCGAGCTGCTTCAGAAGTGGTTGGTACTGAAGCACAGCTCCTCCTGGCACCCCGACTGCCAGTGCTGGGCTGGATGTTCAAAGGGAGGGTCCCCTGTACACATCATGCAACTGATGCTACGTGGAGTAAGTGGGTTGCACTCATCACACAATGGGCTCGAATAGGAAACCCCAGTTGCCCAGGAATCTTGGAAGTGATCGTGGACTGGCCAGAAGGCAAAGATTTCGGAATATCGCCGGAGGAGGAGGTGACGCGTGCTGAAGAGGCCCCACTGTATAATAAACTACCAGAAAATGAGAAGCAATATGCCCTGTTCACTGATGGGTCCTGTCGTCTTGTGGGGAAGCATCAGAGGTGGAAAGCTGCTGTGTGGAGTCCTGTATGACAAGTGGCAGAAACTGCTGAAGGAGAAGGTGAATCGAGTCAGTTTGCAGAGGTGAAAGCCATCCAGCTGGCTTTAGATATTGCTGAATGAGAAAAGTGGCCAATGCTCTATCTCTGTACTGATTCATGGATGGTGGCAAATGCCCTGTGGGGGTGGTTGCAGCAATGGAAGCAGAGCAACTGGCAGCGCAGAGGTAAACCCATCTGGGCTGCCGCATTGTGGCAAGATATTGCTGCCCGGATAGAGAACCTGGCTGTAAAAGTATGTCACGTAGATGCTCACGTACCCAAGAGTCGGGCCACTGAAGAACATGAAAACAATCAGCAGGTGGATCAGGCTGCTAAGACTGAAGTGGCTCAGGTGGGTCTGGACTGGCAACATAAGGGTGAATTATTCCTAGCCTGGTGGGCCCATGACACCTCAGGCCATCAAAGAAGAGATGCAACATATAGATGGCCTCGTGATCGAGGGGTGGACTTAACCATGGACACTACTGCACAGGTTATCCATGAATGCAAAACATGCGCTGCAATCAAGCGAGAGAGAAACTGGCTGCTCATGGCTTGGATGAGTATACTCTTGGCTAGATGGCTGGGCCCAAAGAGTTGTGGTAAATGGAGTTAAATCCGGTCAGCAAAACCGCTACCCTGAACTTTAGAAGGGCAGACTTTGGATTGTTTAGAGGCCTGGTTGAGAGAGTCCCTTGGGAGGCAGTCCTGAAGGGCAAAGGAGTACAGGAAGGCTGGATGTTATTCAAGAAGGAAGTCTTAAAGGTGCAGGAGCAGGCCGTCCCCATGTGCCACAAGTCGAGCAGGTGGGGGAGAAGACCAGCCTGGCTGAACAGAGAGCTTTGGCTGGAACTCAAGAAAAAAAAGAGAGCTTACCACCTTTGGAAGAAGGGGCAGGTGACTCAGGAGGACTACAAGGATATTGTTAGGTTATGCAGGGAGAAGATCAGAAAGGCAAAGGCCCAGCTAGAACTTAAACTGGCCACCGCCGTTAAAGATAACAAAAAATGTTTTTACAAATATATCAGCAACAAAAGGAGGGCCAAGGAGAATCTCCATCCTTTGTTGGATGTGGAGGGAAACATCGCCACAAAGGATGAGGAGAAGGCAGAGGTACTTAATGCCTTCTTTGCCTCAGTCTTTAATAGTCACGCTGGTCGTCCTGGGGGTTTTCAGGCCCCTGAGCTGGGAGATGGAGATAGGATGCAGAATGAAGTCCCAGTTGTCGAAGAGGTGGCAGTCACCAACCTGCTCCTCCACCTGGATGCTCACAAGTCTATGGGGCCAGATGGGAACCACCCAAGGATACTGAGGGAGCTGGCAGAGGAGCTTGCCAAGCCACTCTCCATCATTTATCATCAGTCCTGGTCAACCGGGGAGGTCCCAGCTGACTGCAAGCTAGCAACTGTGATGCCCCTCTACAAGAAGGGTCGGAAGGAGGATCTGGGGAAATACAGGCCTGTCAGCCTGACCTCGGTGCCGGGGAAGGTCATGGAGCAGATCATCCTGAGTGCCATTACGCGGCACGTGTGGGACAACCGAGGGATCAGGCTCAGCCAGCATGGGTTTATGAAAGGGAGATCCTGCTTCACTGACCTGGTCTCCTTCTGTGACAAGGTGACCCGCTTAGTGGATGAGGGGAAGGCTGTGGATGTTGTCTACTTGGACTTTAGTAAGGCCTTTGACATGGTCTCCCACAGCATTCTCCTGGAGAAGCTGGCTGCTCACGGCTTGGATGGGTGCACTCTGCGCTGGGTTAAAAACTGGCTGGACGGCTGAGCCCAGAGAGTGGTGGTCTCATCTGATCTGAATTCTCTCAGTGCCAGGAGGCACACAAGGCACGAACATCGTTCTTCCACTTCGATCGGTCCGCGGCTGCGTGCTCTGGAGTCACCCAAGGGCCACAGCGCAGTCTTCTGTTGTTTTTTTCCTCAGGACATGACCGATCCAGTTCCATCTCCTCCTCCTCACTTCGTTACCGATTTTCTCCATCCCCGCTATTTCTGATGCTCGTCGTTTCTGCAACTTTTTATTTTTTTTTTTTCCGGCCTCCTGCCCAACCCCCATGACTTGGAGCGCCAGTGGTTTTTCTGTCAGGGTGGCCTTCCCTTAGGCTGCGTTGGTTCGCGGCACCTTCTTCAATTTTATCCGCTGCACCTTCCAGAGAGGGATCCCCTATCCAAGAGAGTGGTGGTGAATGGAGTCAAATCCAGTTGGCGGCCAGTCACGAGTGGTGTTCCCCAGGGCTCAGTACTGGGGCCAGATCTGTTCAATATCTTCATTGATTATCTGGACGACGGGATCGAGTGCACCCTCAGTAAGTTTGCAGATGACGCCAAGGTGGGTGGAAGTGTCGATCTGCTGGAGGGTAGGAAGGCCCTACAGAGGGACCTGGACAGGCTGGATCGTTGGGCCGGGGCCAACTGTATGAGATTCAACAAGGCTAAGTGCCGGGTCCTGCACTTGGGTCACAACAACCCCATGCAACGCTACAGGCTTGGGAAGGAATGGCTGGAGAGCTGCCTGGCGGAAAAGGACCTGGGGGTGTTGGTTGACAGCCGCCTGAACATGAGCCAGCAGTGTGCTCAGGTGGCCAAGAGGGCCAATGGCATCCTGGCTTGTATCAGGAATAGTGTGGCCAGCAGGACCAGGGAGGTGATAGTGCCCCTTGTACTTGGCACTGGTGAGGCCGCACCTCGAGTACTGTGTTCCGTTTTGGGCCCCTCACTACAAGAAGGACATTGAGGTGCTGGAGTGTGTCCAGAGGAGGGCAACGAAGTTGGTGAAGGGTCTAGAGCACAAGTCTTATGAGGAGCAGCTGAGGGAGCTGGGGTTGTTTAAGCTGGTGAACAGGAGGCTGAGGGGAGACCTTATTGCTCTCTACAACTACCTGAAAGGAGGTTGTAGCGAGGTGGGGGTTGGTCTCTGTTCTTCTAATTTGCCCATCTAAAATTAGGTGAGAGGAAACCAAAGCATACTGGGTTTTTTAGTTTACTTTTGGGTTTTTTTAGGAAATATTATTTTTTAAATCAGTGTGAGATATAGATATGTGCAAATGTTTAAGGGCAAATAAACCCCACAGAATACAAGGTTGTGAATAAATAAAGACACCCTTTTCCTTCTCAGTAACAACTGATCTCCAGCAAAACTGGGGTTCTTAATTTAGAAAAAACTGAGTCCATATGTAGCTAAAACTTTGTATTAGAAGTGTACAGGAATAATTATGATTTCAGTTTTGCATCAGAGAATTCTGTTGCTGATCATGGACTGAAAGTAAAAAAAAAAATCAAAGCATTTCAGGGCCTTGAAAAATGTCAGAAGTTTACAAAGGGTCAGGTCAAACCGACATTAATTTCTAGACATAGTCTGAAAATTCAGGGAACTAGGCAAAGAAGAATGGGATTTTCAGAGGAAGAGATAAATAAAATAAATCAAACACACCCCCCCCCCCCAAATATCTTAAACAACATCCTGAGGGTTAATTAAAGAACAGTGCAATACAACTAAGAGATTAAGAATTCATATGCAACAGCTTCAAGACTTTTGTAAAGTGATTGATTATAAGGATAATTAATTTCAAAGAAAACTGATGTTGAGATTCAAAACTTAAGCTTTACCTTGAAGATTACTCACAGGTGGCCAATCTATTACAGAGAAAAAAATCTTACCTCATTTATGTATACTTGAGAAGTACACTTCTAGGAAGTTTTTGGAACATCTACATATGTGAACCATAGTATGAACAGAGGTTCAGTGTCAAAGAAACACCATTTCAAACCAGAAAACTTAAAAAAAGTTTAAAAATTCTTAGCATGAAGAAAAATAATTTTATTTTTTACTAATTCTAAACTATCTTAATAAAAATGTCTGATAAACTATCTTAAAATGTGTATAACTGTTGCTAGTACAAGATTATCTTATTGAACAGAAGGCAAAACGTGGTTTGTCTTTAAGCATGCTTTCTGATCACAGCCCACAGAAATTTTGTAGCCCATTTCTTAGTTCTGAGAAATTTCTCAGTTCTGAATTTTCCTATCTTAAAAAGCAGTCACCTTATTTTGCATTATTATGACTAAAACCAAGCAGGCCATATGTTGCCCATAGTTTTACTCTCACTTTGCTAAGCTATTGTCTCTGTTGTTGGCTTCAGATAGTTTTAATATTTTCTAATATTGAATAATCGAATATTACTAACTACAGTAAATGGCTAAAAGAAAATAGTAGATCAATAATAAAGATGGGGATTGCTTTAAAAAGTGTTAATTCTAGCATAAAACAATAGCGTTTGTGAATTATGTGAGTCAAAAATATGAATTAAAATTTTAAATAGGTGGAGGGCATAAGATCCACTGACTTGCATCCTAGACTAAAAGAGACCTGTTAAAGAAGGGAGAACAAACATCATATTAGAGTGATGAGTGACAGATAGATAGGTGGCAAGACATGGGCATGTTAGCAGGTTGTGTCCTTTCAATAGCATGTAATGAAGCTGTGGTACTTCTCACTGAAAGATGGTACAAAGGCAAAAGGATGCTACAGATTGAAAGACTCATTAGGCTAATTATAGAAGAAAATTAATTACAAGCTATCAACTAAAGGCCATATCTGTGGATGAGGAATTCCTTCAAAATGTTGGAGACGAGGAGGTTTTTGAACAAGTTCTGCTATATGCTGGGAGAGTATTTGATAGAGTAACAAATATAGTTGTCCTGTTCCTATGTTCTTCCCTATGCATTTGCTTTTAGTAACTCTCAGAGACAACATACTGGCCAAGCTGGATACTGGTTCAATCCACTCCTATTGTTTCCATGCTTCTGTGGTTTGGTCTAAAGGTGCAGAATAGACAACATGGGGCTGCATGGGGTGGAAGAGTGGAGAAGAAGAAATCTGAATGCACATGGGGTCACGAACAAACCCTTTTACTAAGAGATGCTAGTAAGGAGGTGGAGATGGGGCCACATGGGAGTGCACTGCTATGCCCCAGTACCCAACACGGAAGGAATAGCACAGAGGGCTTCATGTCTCAAAACCTGTGGCACGGAGGTCCCACCAGGTGGAAAAGCCAGAACTTGCACCAGTACAGTGGGTGCTATAAATACAGACTGCAGACTCGGAAACCTTTCTGAAGAGCCTCCTCAGAATGGAAGCAAATGCTGCCAGCCCATTCCCATACAAATGACTGTACCTGTCTGGGCTACAGTATACTAAACTGCAGAAAGCAACAAATCACAAGTCTGTTTGTGATAGGCCATCCCAGCTAAATCAAGTTGTCATTTATTTTTTACTTGCTCTTGCCCCAGGATCAGTTGCTGTTTCTTTCAGGTTGAGAATGGAACAATTTGAAAGTGCAAAAGCCTATTAGAAAAAAATGGCATGAAGGGTTAGTTATAAGAGTGACGGTTGCACTTTGTCATCTGTAGTTAACCCTTTTGCCCCAGGGCTTCAGAGACTTTCTGTATGGTTCACAGGTCACTCAGAAGCTTTGCTGCAAGTAAGCCTTTAAAGGTGAAACCTGGGAGCAAAGCTGCCATGAAAGCATGGGTGTGCGTGTGTGGGGCAGAGGGCATCTGTTAATCCAGATAATATTTTAAATGCAAAGCAGCTCCCCAGCAAAAAACAAAGCAAATTTGCTTCTTGTGATTGGTAGTAACAAAAACAGACGCTTTCAAACAATATGTTTCGGTTAGATTCCCTGCATCATTGCTGCCCTTTGTAGTCTTATACAAACCAGAGACCTCTGCTGAATCCTGAACTCAGTTGTATCAGGGGCTATGATTCAAAAAAACCTGCAAAAATTATTTGTATAAAGTTCTCCCCATTTCTTCAGAGACATGAGGAGGCAAGAAGAAGTGAAATGAATTGCTCTGTAAGGAAACCCAACAACTCTTCTGTTCATCCAGACTCATATCCAGAAAACCAGTATCCTACATCTGTGTGTAGAGCCAAGTGTTTAAGGGAAAGGTTACTGAACTGTGGCTGCACTATTTTGATTTAAACTAGGCTTTCTGTAGAAGATGCTGTTTATCTGTTATGTTTCTTCTGCTAACTGCTTTTCTCAATACTTTGTAGCTTGACTATATTTGCCTCATACCAATGGCAATATTAGAAGAAGGATTTCCATCATTTTCACATTACTGTACTAAAGGATGGCCAGCCAGACATGCTTGTGCATTTGGATGGATGTGGGTGAAAAGCAGGATTTAGGAAGGAATGAGGTATTTTCTTCAAGTGATCTGTTAGCCACTGGGCTGGCATAGATATATATAGCTGTAATGCCAGCCTCAAGAAAAAAAAAAAGGGGCAGCTTTTGTGCATTTGCTCAGGCCTGTCAAGATCATATGTGTATCTGAGATGCATATTAAGACTGAATAAAGCAGTTCCAACTATTACACTATTTGTTTATTCAAACATTTCTGCAAAAGCACATGTCAGAAGGGCTTACCCAGTGCTAGTATGCTATTCCCTGTTAAGGCATGCAGCTATTCCAAAAGACTGCATGGCAGTAATCACTAACAGTGTCAGAATAATTACAAATTTGCCCATGATCAGTGTTGTGGGCTTTTGCGCTTTTTTTCTTTTTCCCCAGGCTTCTTTAGTCTGCATAAACATGTGCAATTCTGCCTCTTACTCTTCTAGCCTGGGATATTGGTAATATCTTGGATAACCTAATTTGAAGAACTAAAACATTTCCCTTTCTCTCTCTTTCTGTTCCCATGAGATCATGAATGCCTATACTGTGACAGTCCAAGTGTCTATACCGTTCCCTTTATGGTCTCCATACAAGTTTGCTATAGCTTTTCTCATCCCTTTAAACTTGGCTTTTCTGAAATTCCTTAGGCATCTTGACTTCAAAATAAAACAAGGCTGACAGATTTGGACTCATCTCTGATATTGTGAGGAAGCAATAGGAGACAGAAAAGAACCTCTGACAATTCAGAACAAAGACATTTTTTGTTGCAAGCTTGGTAATGGTGTGAGCTCAACTTTAGTCTCTGCTGAATTGTTAAAATGTAAAAAGAAATTTACCTAAATGGGCAGTGAATGAAGGGAGCTGGATGCACTATGCAAGCAAAGTGAAAACTATCAATCATCATCTATTACTCCACTCTTGGTATTTGAGCAGTGTTTCAGATGTTCTGGAGAGATTAGCTCAGAATAAGTAAATGCCAAAATGGAAACTGTCTACACATAACCATCCAGTGTGTCACCCAAGCTAATCACACTGTGCTTTATAGACTGACCAGTTTGGTCCCAGCTCTATCAGGGATCTCTCAGACATAAATTTATCAAGGTAGATGAATATGATATGTCTTAGTAGGAAGTTCCATATCCTTCAAGCAAGTTGTCATGCAGATACAGAATGAAGGTATCTGACTTGGAGATTTGACCTTCTAAATAGGCAAAGTAAATGAGAAGCTATGATGATTTCCTGCAATCATTCCCCAGATTATGTCTTGATTTCTAATATTTCATAGATCACAGGTTGAGAAGGACTGAGCTAGCTTAACATGATAGCTATCATCTATAAGCAAAACATGGGCCATGAGCCCATTCTCTGGATTTCACACAATAAGAGGGGATATCCTCAGGCCATAAAGTCAATTGCCAGTCATTTTACAGAACCCCTTTAGTAAACAATTCCTGATTCCTCACATTATATTAAAATTTTGAAGAATATTTTGCTGCCTTGTGACCTCCCTTCAGGATAAATCATTGCAATGTTCCAGCTCAACACATAAGGTTCTCACCCCATCCAATTCCAAAGAACTGAAGTGATGATACCTGGTTGCTCTGAGCTCTTCCAAAGCAATGCTCCTTTGCATGTCTCATTCAATGAGGAAAGCTTGACCACTGTAATCACCTAAATATAAAACAGAGGCAGCATGAAAATTCTGAGTTCTCTTGAGGAAGGTGCAATTGGCACATAGTAGGCAGAGGAGTCACAAGAGGTCAAAGGCAAATGTCACTTGCTAGGACATGTTTTCTCATGCTGAATAGGTGCCACATACAAGCAATCACAGTGACAACTCTTACAGGGAAAATGTCAGTGACTAAACAGCATCCCCAGGAGTGCAGGAGAAACCCTCACAGCTCAGGTGAGATTCACTTCTCATTCTGAAATAGAAGAGAAAACAGCAGTAGTAGAAGAGAGACCATCAATTGAAGCAGATGTTGCAAAAATAGTCCTGGAGGCAGAAAGCAAGGGCAATGGCTATGGAAACTAAGACCTGAGAGGGTACCAGTGATAGAAGAGTCACAACATGATAGCAGAAGTGGTAAAGAGTAGGCAGCATCTGAGTACTAGCAGAAGAATTACACATTTATAGAAAGAGGTGTAAGAGAAGCTGAAGTGAGGTAGATTTAGCTGTAACTACTCAAAAGAAAGAAAAGAAAAAAAAACATAGAAAGCAGCAAGCTATGGCCATGAAAAAGGGGGAGATTTTCTTCCTCAGAAAGAATAGAAGGTATTCTGAGGTGTAGAAGATGGAGGAACTGAACCAGAAGAGGAACAAAAGAAAAAAGCAGGCAGTGAAAAAGCAGGGCCAAGCCTGCACAGGCAGCCACTTCAGGGAACATTCTTCTTTTTCTCCAAATAATCATAACAACCACACTCATGATGTGAAGCATGAGTTCATAATTACTATCCAGCAACTCCTATAAAGGAATATGTGACAGCTAGGAGAACCCCCAATCTGTATTTTAGCAACACATGCACTTGAGTCTTCCAGCATTTATCAAACTTCCATTGCAAATGACTCTGACATCATTCATTCCTTTAAAAGATGGGGAAGTGGAAGCATGACAAGTAGGAATGCAATTTGCTCAAAGTCAGAAGTTTTAGGGTAAAGACAAGAAAAAAAAAGATAGATTATCTAAGTCCAAAATCTACAGAAAACCTATATGCATCTCACAAGAAGCAGCAACGAAGAGAATACAAAGAGAAAAATTGTGTTCTTTAAAATATTGCTCACAGCCTATCCTTGGTTATGGGTTAATAGTTTGCCAGTATTTCCTCACAGTGGGTTTTGTTGTCTGAGCCTTTAAAATATAGAGCTTTAAAAAGCTAAAGGTAAGCAATGGTGACATAAGCGTAGCTGTGAAATGTAACTGGAGATCTAAGGCCATGATGAGGCCAGTCTCTGTCTGGATATTCAGTGCAGTGCAAAAATAATTTGGTGACTTTGTCTTCCATTTCAAGTTGGTCTTATTCACTGAATGTTAACCCTTGACAGTCACTCTGCATGATTTCTGCACTGCACGTTTATGTGAAATATCACATTTCATTACCTTCCTCCCAGCCAGTCACTCTTCATAAATGTAAGCATTTTTACCAGGTGAATACCACTCTAGAGCAATGTCCTTACCTGCAGGAGGATTTTGGAGAGGCGGCGGTGAGGGGGAGGTTCAAGGGCCGGTGACTCAGTCCTGATGCATTGTAAAGCAAGAGCTTTCCTTTGTGCCAGAGCAATGTCTTTGTCTTTTATGCTTTTTCTATTCTGTGCCACTCTGATCTCAAAGTCTCCAAACTGTAGTCACATCATGTCCACGTCTAACACATGCATGCATTCTCATACGTGTGTGCAGACACACACACACGTTCACATATACACAGAGTTAAAAAGCATCTGAATCAGCAAGGTGATGAACTGAATGCGTAATATGAGGCAACAAGAAATGAGGGGCTATGCTTGCATTAGTCTTGCACTACTGAGCCAGCTGCCTTTTGTATTACACTGGTTTTACATTTTTAAATGTTATGGCTCACAATGTAGTCATGCTTAGTATAGTTGACTAGTCAAAATTAGTAGGGAAATAGGCGCATCAGCATTAGAGCTGTTTAAAAAAATATAAGGTAATAATTTTTTGAAGGAAAAGTTGAAGTTTTAATAATCTAGAGATTTATACTTAATTTTTTCCCATTGGTTTTTAATAGCTTTTCCCTTTCATTTTTTTAATATATTTTTCTTTAGTGTTGTTTACACTTCCTGGAAACTGTTTTTCTCACTGGTGTCGTTTGTTTGTTGTTTGTTGACTTCTCAGTGAGAAACCTAAAACCTATTGAGTGGCAAAGACAACCCTGTATTGTCAGCTTGCAGTGTCCTGTGGCTCAAATTCTTTTAAAAGAGGACTACACAATAGGGAGTGAAGCTCCTATTTGCCTAGTTTCAGCTGTTATAGTGGTACATAGAGGGGAAATTCCTGAATTATTCCTGAAATCTAATTGATTATATTCATCTGGAGAAGCTTCTAGAGGACAGGCTAGCCTCGGCAGAAAACTATTTAGAGGAAGCCTTGAGACAGGTGGGCTCTGGAGATGAACAGGGTATATAGACACAGCCAGACCTAAGAAGAAACAGGAAGACACTTTGCTTAGGATCCTGATACAACTACGTAGAGTTTGTTGAAACCCAAGAAGCTACAAACAGTTGAAGAACTGAAAATAAGGTTTCCATCCTTCTTGAGAGAAAGCACTCATCCTACAAAGAAACAGGTTTGCTGACACACTGTTTGGTTTTAAAGCTCCCTCACATTGAGATTTCTTTTTTTAAACTATATGTAACTCTAGTATGTGTCCAGCTAAAACTTAAATCAGAAATGAAAAGCCTTTGTGTGTTTCTCTGCTCACTTTAAGAGCCCCCTCTCCCCCAATTTAGATAAGAGGGACATACGGAGATAGGAACTTCTCAATCAATCTTGTGCTTCAGGACTTTTTTCTCGTGTTTAGATACTTTATTTTTTGCCTGTTATTTAGACAAACTGTATACTTTCTCCACCTCTAATTTGTGTGAGGCAGATCTGGGAGGAAATAGAAACACAGAATCAGAGAATCATAGAATCGTCAAGGTTGGAAAAGACCCTTAAGATCATCGAGTCCAACAGTTAACCTATCATTGCCAAGTTCACCACTAAACCATGTCCTCAAGCACCACGTCTACCTGCCTTTTAAATACCTCCAGGGATGGAGACTCAACCACTTCCCTGGGCAGCCTGTTCCAATGCTTGACCACCCTTTCGGTGAAGAAGTTTTTCCTGATATCCAACCTAAACTTCCCCTGGCGCAGCTTGAGACTGTTTCCTCTCGTCCTATCGCTTGTTACTAGGGAGAAGAGACCGAACCCCACCTTGCTACAACCTCCTTTCAGGTAGTTCTAGAAAGCAATAAGGTCTCCCCTCGGCCTCCTTTTCTCCAGGCTAAACAACCCCAGCTCCTTCAGCCGCTCCTCATAAGACTTGTTCTCTAGACCCTTCACCGACTTCGTTGCTCTCCTCTGGACATGCTCCAGCACCTCAATGTCCTTCTTGTAGTGAGGGGCCCAAAACGGAACACAGTACTCGAGGTGCGGCCTCACCAGTGCCAAGTACAGGGGCACTATCACCTCCCTGGTCCTGCTGGCCACACTATTCCTGATACAAGCCAGGATGCCATTGGCCCTCTTGGCCACCTGAGCACACTGCTGGCTCATGTTCAGGCGGCTGTCAACCAACACCCCCAGGTCCTTTTCCGCCAGGCAGCTCTCCAGCCATTCCTTCCCAAGCCTGTAGCGTTGCATGGGGTTGTTGTGACCCAAGTGCAGGACCCGGCACTTAGCCTTGTTGAATCTCATACAGTTGGCCCCGGCCCAACGATCCAGCCTGTCCAGGTCCCTCTGTAGGGCCTTCCTACCCTCCAGCAGATCGACACTTCCACCCACCTTGGCGTCATCTGCAAACTTACTGAGGGTGCACTCGATCCCGTCGTCCAGATAATCAATGAAGATATTGAACAGATCTGGCCCCAGTACTGAGCCCTGGGGAACACCACTCGTGACTGGCCGCCAACTGGATTTGACTCCATTCACCACCACTCTCTTGGATAGGGGATCCCTCTCTGGAAGGTGCAGCGGATAAAATTGAAGAAGGTGCCGCGAACCAACGCAGCCTAAGGGAAGGCCACCCTGACAGAAAAACCACTGGCGCTCCAAGTCATGGGGGTTGGGCAGGAGGCCGGAAAAAAAAAAATAAAAAGTTGCAGAAACGACGAGCATCAGAAATAGCGGGGATGGAGAAAATCGGTAACGAAGTGAGGAGGAGGAGATGGAACTGGATCGGTCATGTCCTGAGGAAAAAAACAACAGAAGACTGCGCTGTGGCCCTTGGGTGACTCCAGAGCACGCAGCCGCGGACCGATCGAAGTGGAAGAACGATGTTCGTGCCTTGTGTGCCTCCTGGCACTGAGAGAATTCAGATCAGATGAGACCACCACTCTCTGGGCTCAGCCGTCCAGCCAGTTTTTAACCCAGCGCAGAGTGCACCCATCCAAGCCGTGAGCAGCCAGCTTCTCCAGGAGAATGCTGTGGGAGACCATGTCAAAGGCCTTACTAAAGTCCAAGTAGACAACATCCACAGCCTTCCCCTCATCCACTAAGCGGGTCACCTTGTCACAGAAGGAGACCAGGTCAGTGAAGCAGGATCTCCCTTTCATAAACCCATGCTGGCTGAGCCTGATCCCTCGGTTGTCCCACACGTGCCGCGTAATGGCACTCAGGATGATCTGCTCCATGACCTTCCCCGGCACCGAGGTCAGGCTGACAGGCCTGTATTTCCCCAGATCCTCCTTCCGACCCTTCTTGTAGAGGGGCATCACAGTTGCTAGCTTGCAGTCAGCTGGGACCTCCCCGGTTGACCAGGACTGATGATAAATGATGGAGAGTGGCTTGGCAAGCTCCTCTGCCAGCTCCCTCAGTATCCTTGGGTGGTTCCCATCTGGCCCCATAGACTTGTGAGCATCCAGGTGGAGGAGCAGGTTGGTGACTGCCACCTCTTCGACAACTGGGACTTCATTCTGCATCCTATCTCCATCTCCCAGCTCAGGGGCCTGAAAACCCCCAGGACGACCAGTGTGACTATTAAAGACTGAGGCAAAGAAGGCATTAAGTACCTCTGCCTTCTCCTCATCCTTTGTGGCGATGTTTCCCTCCACATCCAACAAAGGATGGAGATTCTCCTTGGCCCTCCTTTTGTTGCTGATATATTTGTAAAAACATTTTTTGTTATCTTTAACGGCGGTGGCCAGTTTAAGTTCTAGCTGGGCCTTTGCCTTTCTGATCTTCTCCCTGCATAACCTAACAATATCCTTGTAGTCCTCCTGAGTCACCTGCCCCTTCTTCCAAAGGTGGTAAGCTCTCTTTTTTTTCTTGAGTTCCAGCCAAAGCTCTCTGTTCAGCCAGGCTGGTCTTCTCCCCCACCTGCTCGACTTGTGGCACATGGGGACGGCCTGCTCCTGCACCTTTAAGACTTCCTTCTTGAATAACATCCAGCCTTCCTGTACTCCTTTGCCCTTCAGGACTGCCTCCCAAGGGACTCTCTCAACCAGGCCTCTAAACAATCCAAAGTCTGCCCTTCTAAAGTTCAGGGTAGCGGTTTTGCTGACCCCCCTCCTTACTTCTCCAAGAATTGAAAACTCTATCATGTCATGGTCGCTGAGCCCAAGACAGCCTCCGACCACCACATCTCCCACCAGGCCTTCTCTGTTTGTAAACAGCAGGTCCAGCGGGGCACCTCCCCTGGTTGGCTCGCTTACCAGCTGCGTCAGGAAGTTATCTTCCACACACTCCAGGAACCTCCGAGACTGCTTCCTCTCTGCTGTGTTGTATTTCCAGCAGAGATCTGGTAAGTTGAAGTATCCCACGAGAACATCCTACATTTCTCAAGAAATCATGTGCATATGAAATCTCTTGGTCAGTTTTACGTAGCAGTGATGTTTGAAAGAGACACTTCACTCATGCATTCAAATCTTTACAGGCTTCTGTGAATAAGAGAAAATTAGATTGTTTTTGGAATCCCTACACACATATGAATCCCTACATAGTCTCTTTCCCTCTCTCAAGCACACGTGAGTGTATATGTATGTTATACATTTGTACACCTAACTGTGGACACAAACAGGCACAGACTCATATGTGGTTTCTTTGGCAAACACATAGACATTATGTACAAATGCCATAGCATACAGGATGTGACAATGATTCTAGCTGAAACCAAGCCAGATTTTTTTTTTTTAATCTGTGATGACTGTGAATATATGAAAAGGCAATCTTATCCCAGATAAGGAAAATGGGATTTTTAAAAATTGATGCTCAAAAAAAAGATTGAATCTTTGTCCTTTCAGTTCCAATTCTTTTTCAGTTAATTTTTAAGATACATTCTAATGCATTAACTTACATCCTGAAAGGCAAACCACTTAAACCAGCTCCCCCAACTTGGAATTTTTGTTTTGTTTTGGGGTTTTTTTTGGTTGTTTATTTGTTTTGTTTGAAAAGCAACATATAATGTTTTGACAGTTATACGTTTTTCTCCATTTTGGTTTTCGAGCTGAGAGGCTTCCGTGTTTGGAATGAACCCTTTTTTATGGACAACTTTAGTTGTGACAAACTGATATGTCCAGAAAACAACTTTTTAAAATTGACAATTCTCTGAGCCTTACTTCTAACTGACAACTTTCAGGACTCTGTGAATAAAGTTAAATAACTTTTGTTATTATATTTATAGCTAAGAATATCAGAATATTTGTTTTCTAATATGCAGCTACTATAGGAAAACACAATATTTTGTGACCATATTTGCAAATTTAAGCAATGCAAATGGTTAAACAAGATATTGTTTTCAAACTGATAGAAGGTAAGCAAAGATCTTCAGGGCAGAACTAGCCAATTGAGACAGTTGACATTTCTTTCAGTAAATTTCTCTGAAATGGAAAACACTGATTTGTCCAAACCAAAACTTACTATGGAAACATATCACTTCAACAGAACTTCAGGCTGGTCCAGGATGGGATCTGCAACAGTGAGTGACAGCTCCTTGCATAGATGGTTCAATGCATCACCTTTCTGGAGCTGATAAAAATCAATATCTATCTCAAGTCCCTGATCTGTCATATGCCAACACAGACTGGAATATGTCTCCCTTTCTTCTCAGGCAGATATGCTACCTGTTATGACATAGAGTCTCTTTGCCACAATAAGTTAAAATGTATTCTGAAGTCTCAAAGGATTGGAGATACAGCTGGGATGTAGAATATCTTCCAGACAGTGAGCTGGATGCCCCACTGCCAACCTACTAGCTACAAGAGACAGGCATCTAGTCTGTGCTAGTTCCCTAGGCTCCCTCCGGCATCAAGGGGGAGAGCACCTGCAGTATAAGTGGGCACCTCTCAGGGTTCAACAATCCCACCTAATAAAGGTGACTAAAAGTGCTAGCCTACTTGAGAAGAGATGCCTCATTTAGCGAATGATAGCTGAGATTAATCCTATCCTCCATTTTCTCTATTTTCTGAAGGAAGTCACCCCAAATCCTTGGTTGGAGGTTTTTCTTCCTCATCTTCTTCTTATCATATATCACCTCATTTTCCAGCAGTGGTGAATATACAGAAAGGCTTAGCACACCAGAAAGTGCAACTCGGTGCCTCTTGCTCCTCAGCACTCATCATGTTGCCTTATTAGATATAAATATGTGACCTTATTTCGAAAGGAAAATCCTTCCTAGCTGCTTTGCAGCTCCATCATTTATGCATTATAGACTTTCTACTCAATTGCAGCATAATCTCATAGGAATTTATTATGCATCCTGTATATAAAACAATATGTACTGTCTACAGAGAACATCAAAAGGTAGTTAGAGATGTTAAATTATTATTGGTTGAAAGGAGACGATGCCCTAGAGTAATCAGATTCTCTCTTTCTCCCTCTTGCTTCATATACTATATATAATATATACAATTAATAGTGCACATATGTCACACTGAATAGATCTCTATAAAGTCTGCTTGAATGTTAGAGGAACTGATGTATAAAACATGTGGAACCAAGCAAAGATGTCACATTAGGGCATGTTACAAATACTAGCACAAGAGTTGATGGATAAGGCAAAGGAGACACTGTGAGTCCCAAGGAAAAAGAAAAAGCTTTATGTTATTTCCTGCTCTCACCTTTTATTTGTGGGGGAATACAGTCAAGGTGCTACTGACTGGAATCAATAGCTGCACTGTTTTTTATTAATGGTCAGGAGAAAATGACAGATGCTTATACTGAACTAATTACTTATTTCTAAGGATCAGAAAAGGTGTAATATGGAACTTACTACCCAATGATTAGATTAATTGAGATGAGATATTGAATTAGAATTGTGGTCTCTCCGATAAGGCTCTGAACTAGGAACCAGGAAATCTGTTCCCTGCTATGGGTGTATTATGAACTGTTGCCTAAGTCCATTCATCCCAATTTATGATATCCTCCTCAGAGCCTAGTCTCTTCTTTTAGAGAGTTGACTCCTTCCATGTGTTTATTCAAAACACAGTGACATCTCAAACAAGGCTAGTACCCTAAAATAATATTTGCATTAGTAGTAAATATCACCATTAATAATAATTAAACTCAGAGCAACTGGTGAAATCTAAATACTAAATATTGATTTTTAAGTGTTTCTCTAGCAGGTAATTTAAAATTTGAGAATGAGATTAGCTTAATCCAAAATGTAAGATGTGGGACAGTGGGAAATGAAAGATGATATATTAAATACATATATACCTATATATGCTTAATGTGGAGAAAATACTGCAACCCAGTGAAACTTGGGTATCTGTCTCCCCTAATAATGCACTGGTCTATAGGAAGATGTACATTTTCCTGGGGTGTTTCACTGTTCCCTTCTAAATTAGCTGGAGCTATCTCATACCTGAAGGCTTATTCCCATGTAAATCACATTGCTATAGTGAAGAAACACGCCGACAAGAAGAAAAACAATCTTGCAAAAGATTTCCTACCTGCTTCGCTCAGTAGTTCCAGAAGGGAAACCCCAAATGTGTCCAAACTCAAACAGCAAGCTTGGACTCAAGTGACATCTCTGTGTTAACAAGGCCTGCCACAGGATATAATGATAAATGACGAGAGACTATGATGTCCTACAATCAAGACTTGAAGTGAAAAAGGTGTGTTTGAAGGCTACCATCTCAGCTGACAAACTGATTAACTCTCAGTGAGTCTCCAAAGCAAAAGACATTGAATATTAGAAGATGAGTTGACAATGGCTCACAATACACACAATGCCTCTTCTTACTAAGGGAGTCCAGCAATACAATTTCACCTTTGATTTGGACCGAAGGTCCCAGTTCAAACCCTATTAATAATCCATGTTGAAGACTCATAAAAGTTGGATTGATCTCATCTAGCTTGAGACTTATACAATGCAGATATCTACATTTGACTGCATAGAAAGAAGTAGGCATTTTAGTCAATGGCTTATTTGTTCATTTTTTTTAAATTTGGGTTAGAATGAAATGAAACACATTCAGTAAAAGCTTATCTCCAGCTTCTAAGATGGACAATAAGGTTAGACAATAAACTCAGCTGCAGGTGTCTACCTTGCAGACTTCTGAATGAATCCTGTCTTCTATATCTAATGAGATCTTGTTCAAATGGCTTTGTCCTAAAGCAACTGAAGTATGTTTAATTGGTGTTAGTTACACTGACCTTCATTTTGTGTCATATTAATTTAAAAAGCAAAGCAAAAAGAACTCTTGAAGATCTGAGAATTGCTAAGAGTTCTGTTTTGTCATGGTTTTTCTCTTGTATGTTTGGTGTCTTTAAACACAATTACTTTTGTATAATAAAAGTGTTGATTTGATGATGCATCATTTTCTGTTTAAGACAGTTTATGTTTTCATAAGTTGCAATGAAACTCAATTATGTATGTGTAATAAGGCTCTTGATTGTTACACTTCTACTTTTCTGTATAATGAAGCCAGCAATTAGAATTTGGTTGCTCTATGGCATAGAAAAACATACTTGTTTTGTAGACAAAAGATCTTAATGAGCATCATCTTTAAAAAAAAAAAAATCAAAAAAAAAAGGTCAATAACTCAAACATGTAATCAGATTTCTTAACAAAAAGGATTTGTTTCCTGACAATGCAATAACATAACTTCAAGGGACAAACAGTCCAGATTATATAAATGTACTTTTTACTATGGAGAGAGAAATGAATAAGAAAACATTTCACCATTAAGGTTATGGCCTTTACATTGTTAAATTACATCTGTAAAATATGTCTTCTTGACTGCAGGTAACTGCACACAGCTTGTATAGTAATAAGCCCTAACCACACTTAGTGGATGCATCTACATCAGTGTTTTACTTTGGACCAGAAGTGTGCTTCTGAAGCAAATTTCCCAACTGTCTTAATTTACTATGCCTTGGTTTGCATTACATGGCAGTCTTGGAGTGTGCAAACTATATTCCTTTTAGATTAAATTAAACCAGAAGATATATTCCAGGAATTCTTCAGATGCATTACATCTGCTAATGGACTCCAGTCTGTGGGTTCAGAGTACGGCTAGTCCCAAGCAAATACTCTTGAAGTGTCTATAGTGTGGCCATCAAGTGCTTAGCACCAGCTGTTTTGCTTATACAGTTGCATTTCTTTCATACAGCCCTACTAGACAGTATAGATAAAGATAATGTCTCATCAGGGGGCAGATTTACCAATAACTCTCCCCAATAGAGGTTTATTTTTAATTCTTAGCCTTTTAGGTGTAGGGCTATGGAGTCAAACTGAGTCCAAACCAACCTGTTGAAATCATTAGGTTTTTCTCAAACCATAAGCCATACCTGAGCCCACTTATTGATGCAGTGTTAAACATGAACAGCCAAAGCAGAGCAACTTTCAGTCACTTCTGATGACGGGCACAGCTCAACCTAGGCTGGGAAAAGAAACTAGTCATCTTGGAGTGCAGTGGCTGAGACAACAGAAGAGGCACTCATTGAGTGTAATTATAGTTATCTGAAACTGGTAAACAAATGCTGATCCAATTGCACTAGAGTCTTTTAGAATCAAGTAGAGAAATAGGCAATTTTAGGGTATGGTTCATCTGAGAAATTTTAGACAGTTACTTCAGGACGATATGGACTGTGACCAAAGAGTTTCTCTTTCTGTCCATTGACTACAAGGGAGCATAAATGAATAGCTCAGATGGAAATGTCTACATTTAGCCTTATGAATGATGCCCAAATTGTCTGGTCCTTAGCAAACTAGGAAGAGCAACAAGGATTTCCACCCTCTGGTGAAAGAAAGGGAACCCTAAATTGAGAAGTCTGACAGGTAAGTATCCACTTGAAAGACTGAAGACAGAAAGAGTGAATGGCAACTTTTCCCTTGATTTTAAAGGAATTGATGCTTACTATTAAAATTAACACAAAGTACAAGTAAAATGCTGGCAATGCACATCATTGCAGTATCACAGTCACATATAGCAGCCAACGTGAATTCAGATGAACCTACAACAGGGTCTCACAGTCATTTGGATCCATTCATAACAGTTACAAATGACTAGGCATTTTACAGGTGGAATACTTATGTTAAAAATCTGCTTTTAAATGTTTTTATTTCTTCAAATAAAAAAAATCAGTGTTGCTGATATCATAAGCAATAATTTTGTTTGATTGTTTTGATATCCATATTTTCAAAGCAAAAAAATGAAATTACACTATTGTAAATATATTTCACTACAGCTTAATTTCTCTTTGAAATACAACTTTTTTTAGAGGTTAATAAAAATACCAATAAAAATATACCTCAGATTAGGGTTGTCTTTGGGGCTTTTTTTCAGTCTGTGAAATGCAAATTACTTCCAAATCCTGAATGAACTGGTTTAAAATAATTTTCCCTATTTTTAAGTAGTTTTATAATTGTGCTTGCATTTAATTATGGTTCAAGAGGAACAAGCTTTTTTAATTATCTTATTTTTCTTAAAAACATTGCTGAAACCAGTCTTTTTCTGTAAAGGCCAAGTGCTTTGATCTTTTTTTTTCATATCATGCTACAGTGCCTGACATAGCCATCCAGGGTGGGAGTGTGACATCCGCTCTGGTTCCTTTGTGCTTGGTAAAAGACCCAAAATAGTACAAAAGAAGCCTGTAAATTGCGATGTACTTATTCTTCCTTTTCAGGTTTTATGAACATGCATGTGAGATTACACTGAGTACCACACTGCAAGTATTGGTAGAGTGGTGCATTGGGATGGAGGTAGAGGTGAGGCTGGAGGAGTGGGAAGTGAGTTTTTTGCACCCCACGTTGCCGAGATTTGTGGCAGTACTCTCAGGCATTTCCACAAAGCAAGATGTTACTACAGCATGGGCAGGTAGCCCAAGATACCTGTAGGCTAGCTACCTCAGGGAAGCATAGCTGTGAATCTTATGGATCTCATGCACCAAAAACATGTTCTGGGTCCTAGATAGGTGTCTGGGTTATTAGTACTTAAACTGACCAAATAAACCTGATCATGTCTGCATGTGTGCAGTAACTGACCCACCATATGGCAGTGTCATCACAGCCTTAAACAGGTGTTTGGTCCTGACTAAAGGACCAAACTCTGCAGTTAGCAGAGAAAAACAGACAACTCCAAATAGTGATTTGTCCCAACTTAAGCCAGATGTCTGACACAGGCAGGACAAATCAGTCTCTGAGGGTGCCCATTTCTCTCCACTGAACATGAAGAGAGTTCAGCTATCTAGCTTAGAACAAGTACCTAATTTTTAGGCAACTAAAGGTAGGTGAGATAAATCCTGTGCTTAGTATTTTATACTATTGCATGTTATTCTTTATACACCAGCGTAAAGTACTTATGTGAAAAGTACTACTTACACAAGGACTGTTCTAAAAAGGAAATATAGCATTCAGTAATAGAGAAAATAGAACAGTAAACGCAGAGATTTAGAATTAAATTGCAAGATTAATTATCAATGACTGTAAGACTGCCTGTTTGGCTCGGCGATACAATTATACATCTGCAGATTAATACAGTTAAATAGTTTACACCTGGAAACATACATGCTTTTTGTCAGCTTACAGAAAAATTCCATTTTCCATTTCTGTGCACTTGTCCAAATGGACATATAATGATAGTAACATGCAGTATAAATTTTGCACGCAGATTCTCATTAAAAAAGCATCTTAACAATATATTTTAAAGAAATTGCATACATACTTTGTAAAAGTAATATTTTCTAAAGACAGTTTGAGGTTAGGTCACATGAAAAAATAAAGTAATTATGCTGGAAGGGACATGGTCAAACAAGAATTAATATGAAAAATTATTCCTTTTTAAAATTGCTCTGTATTTCTGAGAAAGCTTCTGAGGTACTGTAATAATAAATTACTGTTCAGAGCAGTATTTGTTTTAAAAAGGCCTTCTAAATGTACAATACATGAACGCTGAGGACATCATTAAAATTGCACACACATTATGCTAAAAGAATATTACCAAATTGCAAATTCAAAAGTTAGTTAGTACTCCAAAAAGTATCTGAACAACAAGTATTCAACCCCCTTGTGGGGACTCAGAAAGTTAATGTTTAATTAGGTGGTCAGCTAAAATTATTTTTTACAAAATCTATCAACACTTTTACATACCTAGGTAGCAGAAACTCACATTCAGAGGAACGCTGAAACCAGAAGCTTACCTTTAGGAACATGTTCAACTACCAGTAAATTCAGTGGATTTTTATGACATGCAGAAAAAAGTTTAACATAACCTAAAACATTTTCTGATAAGAAACATACAGTCCTGAAGCAGTGGCAGAGCTCGTGCCAGTTATATCAGTATATAAACTGATCAACAAGGTGATAAGCAACACAACTGGTCAAAATGTTCATCACAATCTTCCCTTAAGATAAGAAATTTTCTCTTACAGTAAAAAGGATTTTTTGGCATGTGTATAGGGGAGGGGTAGGAGGGAGAGGAGGCTTAAGGGAAACATAATTTATTTGTATTCCTCCCAAAGAGTTTTCATTGAAAAATTAACTCTGACCCTTTCCTTCCAAAGTGGCTGTCATGGGGTTTTTTTGCATCAGTTTAGATGATAAATTAATTTAAAAAAGAGCACAGTTCTCCTACACCATTTTATATATCTACATGATCTAAATGTGTTTCTTTCTGTCCGTTGACTGTAAGGAAGTCCTGAACTGCCCACCTCATATATAAACATCTACATTTTGTGAAATTAATTACACCCTCTCTCCTGGCACTAATGATATTGTGATGTGGCTATTTGATTCATTAATGGTTGCAAAGGACTCAGTCACTGCAGTGAGTTGGGAGTTATAAAAGTCTGCAGATCTTTCCAATTCTGAGAGCCAGCTTGAGGAGGATTTACAAACTCTGCCCAATATATGGACATGTATGATCATTCATTTCCAGATAACAACCTCAAATAAGACACCAGCTGCCTTGAACAGCTATCAATTATTTCGGTAAGGTATAAAAATGAAATGAACAGCTGAGGTAAGTTTCTGTTTAATGAAACATTTTACATTTTGAAGTATCCTTCCCCAAATGTACGTATAAATTGCCCTCTTATTGCATCTAGAAAAAAGGAAAATCCTCTATGTCCCTAGTGCAACACTTCAGAAATTAAATAATGATACCTTCCAATAAGTAAGTGAATGAATAAACAAACTTCCAAATCTTATTATAACAAGTGGTTGCACCATTAAGTAAAGGCCAAATGCTCCTTAAGGAATAATTTCAGATAAAACTGTGTCGTATCATATGTATTTTACCTTTTCATCCATTATCCAGTGTTATAGAGAAGCTGTTTTTTTTCCCAATGCCTTGATTTCCAAGGCATGACAAAGTGGTGAATTGTGTGTATCTATGTTTTGTGGGATTTTTAAGCCAGTTTAAGAGGTCTGTGTGCTTGTACCTGAACCAGCCTTGGAACATGATAGCTCCTCAGGTTTTATCTCTGCAGAGCACGCAGGCATGTGCTCCAGAGTCATTGGCTTCAATAAGAGCTGAGAACAAGTGGGCAGTTCTTATTGAAGTCGGTGGCTCTGAAGCACATGCCTGCATGTTTGGTGAATCAAACAGGCACCCAGCCCTGCCCCAGAGGTGCTGGATATTTCACCTCCTATAAGACTCTAGTGCAACCAGAATGGTAATTTACCATGGGAAACATGCAGAAGATGAAAGGACATTTTACCTTGCAAAGCCCTGTTAAACTCCTGTGAATTGTATCTATCTCTGTCAGCTCCTAAAACTATGGTTCCTTCAGACATCTGCCAGTTTGCGGCAACTGAATTTAGTCTGCACGTGCATTTCCCTTATGGCCCCATGACCTGTAAAATATGATGTGATGAAACCATCAAGAATACAAAGCATCCGGAGAGCTTCTGCATGCTTGTGTGCGTACGGACTTTTATTTTGTGTGTGTATGTGTGTGCACATTTTTATGCGTGTCTGTGTTTTAGTGTTCTCTAGCACCTGCCTTCTTGGGCTGTTTTAATTAGGATCTGATTTTCAAGAGCACTGAATTTATTGAAAAAAATTGTTAAAGAAGAAAGCTGGAAAAATAGTGCTGAGAACACTAACAGCAGAAATTACCTCGTTTCACTTAAGGATTTAATGGCCACAGGGAGCATTATTTTATAATTATTTCAGACTAATGTTTATGTTTAAAAGTTTGTATTTTAATGGAAATGTTTGATCCTGATGAAGCACAGAAATTGGCTGTGGCTTTTAAGTTGCCTACCTTCGGCTGGGGCTGCACGGCTAGAAGGCGCGTCCCCTGGGTGGTGGATAGGGGATCCCTCTCTGGAGGGTGCACCGGATAAAATTGAAGAAGGTGCCGCGAACCAACGCAGCCTAAGGGAAGGCCACCCTGACAGAAAAACCACTGGCCCTCCAAGTCATGGGGGTTGGGCAGGAGGCCAACTACCTCCTCCCGGAAAAAAAAAATAAAAAGTTGCAGAAATGACGAGCATCAACTTTCAAAAAAAACGAAATGGCGGAGATGGAGAAAATCAGTAATGAAGTGAGGAGGAGGAGATGGAACTGGATCGGTCATGTCCTGAGGAAAAAAACAACAGAAGACTGTGCTGTGGCCCTTGGGTGACTCCAGAGCACGCAGCCGCAGACCGATTGAAGTGGAAGAACGATGTTTGCGCCTTGTGTGCCTTCTGGCACTGAGAGAATTCAGATCAGATTTAAGTTGCCTTGCTCACACACCTCACATACAGACAGTAGACAGGCAGCATAATCCTCTCTGGGGCTTCAGGTACAAAAAAAAAAAAATCATTATAGTTTTCCCATGTATGCCAAGGTTAAATAAACACCTGTAATGATCAGTAACTTCAGCTCCTCCATACACTGTATTAGTGGCAGCTTTCCTTAAGGATTTGACTAAGCATATGTCTACCCAGTAAAATGGAGACATGATTTCAGAACAGATTGCCTTTAGCCTACTTAATACAGGTAAAGATAATAGCAATGACATGTTGACACAGGCTAGAAAATCTCATATGCACTCACCAAAGGCCCTGGGTAAATATTCAGGCTCCCAATCCTCACAAATGGACAGGATGCCGATCAGCGATGACTGACAGTTAACAACTGACACAGGTTAGTGAAAGGCAATCTAGTGAGTCCTGCATTACAGGACTATGAAAGTTTGTGACCAAGTAAGGACAGCGTGATTCAGCAGCTTTGATACTGACTTCCACTTGTTCCTCAATTTGGCCACGTAATCCCTTCATATCTTTTCATCCTTTCATCTGATCTGTCTAGTAGACTGCAAACTCTCCAGGTCAGTGGCTGCCTCTTATGGTGCAGGGTCATGTTCACTTTGCAGCCATTGTTAACAGGTCAGACCTATCTTAGAAATTAGTGGTAAAGGGTGATATATTTATTGACAATACTGCCTGTAAGCCTCTTCTGCTATACAAGGCCTGATATCATCGTGTCTATTTTTATGATTTTCTGTTCATTGCAATATCCAAGGACCCTCTAATCACCATCCAGACACAGAATCCTACAACAGGTTGTCTGATTAGAGAGGCTAAAAAATTATCAGCAAGGCCTGCCTAGACTTCCCTTCTCCCATTCAAATCAATACCAAAATTTCTGTTCACTTCCAGGAATCACCACCTCAGAGCCACTACATTTGTCTTTGTATTCAATACTTTCCCCTTATACCTTTTAGCCCTCTGTAAGCCGTTTGTAACAGATAGATACACCAAACTGCCCTGTAGACTTATCTGTTTCAAGGCTGGTAGAAACCAAACGAAGGCTGATCTTATGCACAGCACCGGTGGAAGATTTTTGCATTAAATTTTGTACATTCAACACTTGTTACTTTTTTTTTTTTTTAAACAGAAAATTATTTGGGGAAAGGCACAAAAGAGCACTACTACACAAGTAAGAACTAAACTTCAGTTCCTTGCTTACCTTTATAGTGCCTATCACAGTAGGCTCCTGATCTGGGTAGGTAGCAGTAGCAGTGATCATCAACATACAAAGGAACTAACATTTTGTAAAGAAAGAGTCACAACACAATTGTTGTACCAGGTATTTACTTTAGAAGAACAGATACAGCTCCAATGACTTGAGCCATGAAGATGGTGAAGGGTTTAGAGAGGAAGCCATACGAGGAGCGGCTGAAGTCACTTGGTCTGTTCAGCCTAGAAAAGAGGAGACTGAGGGGAGACCTCATCACGGTCTACAGCTTCCTCACAAGGGAAGGAGGAGGGGCAGGTGCTGATCTCTTCTCCCTGATGACCAATGATAGGACCCAAGGGAATGTCAGGAAGATATGCCAGGGGAGGTTTAGGTTGGACATTAGGAAAAGGTTCTTCACCCAGAGGGTGGTGGAGCACTGGAACAAGCTCCCCCAGGAGGTAGTCACAGCGCCAAGCCTGACAACATTCAAGAAGCATTTGGACAACGCCCTCAGACATATGGTGTGAATTTTGGGGTTGTCCTATGCAGGGACAGGAGTTGGACTTGATGATCCTTGTGGGTCCCTTCCAACTCAGGACATTCTATGATTCACTCTATGATTCATTCTATGATTCTATGACTTCATGAAAGCAATATTCATTTACATCACCTAAAGGTCTGGTCCCCCCGGGAGACTAACCTATTTATTATCCAATGGTGTCTTTCAGTCTCCCTCTCACTGTTCTAGCCTGCAAAGATCAGCCTGCACAGTTTATCTCCTTTTTATTTACCTTGGTTCTGGTAGTGTTGCCTAATTTAATGATTGAGTTGTTAAATTTTCCTGATTGGGCTGTATCTTCCCCTGATTTAGTGATGCCCTTCTTGAGTGCAGTTGTTGCACACTTTGCTGATTGAGATGCATAATTTAATTTAATAAATGGAGAGAGTTTACTATAATTTTTTCATATTTTATTATTAGGGAAGATTCATATTTTTCAGCACTGGTTTATTCATTCCCCTTATTTATTTATTTTTGGCAAAGCCAGCTGCACAGACAACACTTGTTCAGCTGCAAAACTCCGCTGACCAAGCTGTACAATTCAAGCACTGAACTTTTGAATCTTTTCCTTATTAAGGTGCATATTCTAGTGGTAGAAATTCCAGATGCTTTTTGCTTCAATAGCCTGGGATTATGTGCTAAGCTGTTGACAAATCTGTTGGGGATATCATTTGTTTTAAGACCACTAAAGTGCATTTTCTATAGTTTCAGCTATGGTTTTAGATTCTTTGATAAAGCAAATAAAGATGCAATCAGTTTCTTTGTAAATCTCCCTATTTTGCATATAGTAAGTGGCACAAGCTTTCCATAACCAGAAGCTTCAATCTTTGGAGAATCGTTTATCCCACTATTTGAAAGAAAACCTAAGCATTTTGCTGTCTTAGATACTGAAGACACAGCAGGTTGGAAATACAGTTTATTTTGCATAATATATTGGGGGAAAAACAAGCTTGAAACTGGACTGGCAAATGCAGAATGTAATAGCTATATAAACAGTGATAATAGGCAGCTCAATCAGCAAAGAATGCAGTGTGATTATGTATAAAATTTCATCCACTAAAGTTCACAGCGTGATCAGGAAAGGAGGCAGCCAATCAACAGAGCATAGAGCTCTACTGGGAATGAATATGTTTTGAAAACTCAGCTACCCAGAATATTCAACGGGATCAGCAAAGTTCTAAAAGGGGCATTTGAAGATAATAATGGTTATGGCATTATTAGTGAGTAGAATGACATGTTTCCAGTCATGAGTAGCATGTCCTGTTTCCAGTAGTGTGTTCAAAAGAATTTAAGTATTAGGTTCCTGGGAATGCAAGTTAATGTTGTGCACGTCATCCATGGCGAGAGCCCTTGGCAGGACTCGTATAAAAATCTGTTACTGTTACATGCGGAAGAATTCGCTTCATTACATCCCTACTGTGTTTTTCCTCTGTTCGTATATGCAAAGGCTGCCGTCTTGACCAGCATCCTGAGAATCAAGTGAAGAACTAAAAAAGGAGTATATGAGACCTAAATTTTTCTCTGTGAAGCAATAAGTTCATCATCCTTGAAGAAAGGGCAGTCAGAAAAATTGCTAACAGTTATCTATATGTTACATAAGGTACATCAGTCCCACTGAATGCTCAAAGCCTTGGCTGGTTCACAAAGCACATTCCTCGCAGCATCAAAATTTCGATCTATGTCTTCCTAGCCTCTAGTGTATGTAGTTTGTTCAGTACACATGCCCAGATGATCTGGAGATGAACTGCTGGGACTACCAACCAGGATGTCAGCTTGGATGCATACCCCGATATTCTAGGAAATAGAGAGTCAAGAAACGTACTCCATATAGGTCACTCACTGACCACTGAAATCGTGGCTTTAAGATATCATGAGATTGAAAATCTCATTCTTTTCCAGGTTTCTAAGACCCCTAACCTTTCATCTTTCTCTTTGTAATGTAAAAAGCAGATATTAGAAAAAAGCTTCTGAGTACCCCAGGACATTGCTAGTCAGTGCCATCGTGTTTTAATCTGGAAGAACAACTTCACACCCTCTAGATGTGTGTCTTCATGCATGAGAAAAATGGAAGTACCCAGCTTCCTGTCTGTGGCACAGCAAAGATGATGACTTTGAAGAGCTGTTGTCTGAAACTATAAATCATCTGAGGATAGAAAGGTACCACAGCAAAAGATTCAGCTTTCATTTATTGATGAGATAATTATTCAGACTGTAGATAAACCATGCCCTGCAGCTGACTTCAAAGCAGGTTCCTCCCAGTGCGGGTTGAGACCAATGGGGCCTATTGGCTTATAGATAAAGCTAAAGGAGTGCTTCTGGATTGGGGCTGACTCTTGCTGTTTGCAAAGCAGTGTGCTTAGCCTCAGAGCCATTCATTGCACAGGATGGGGTGATCTGGAGATATCTGAGGATGCATTTACATTAGCAAGCAGGGTGATGCAACTTGAGTAGATATGCAGAATCAACTGCTGATGAGGGCCCAGTATCCGCACTATACACCTTTCAGGGTTTTTTTTATTCAAACTAGCCCTAGGCTGGTCCTGTAAACACAAGCTACAGGAGCACATTAGCTGTTCTATTAAAGTTCATCACTGGGATCAGTTTTGTCCAAAAAGGATCCCATTCATACACCCCAAACTGTGATGTGAACCAAAGTGCAATAACTGAGAAAGATCCAGAAGGTCACTTCAGAACCAAACTAAATTGTCAAGGCAGACATACCCTGAGCCATGTCAAGTCCTCAGGCTTGTTTGACATTCCAGTCTCTTACACCACCCTGTGGCTCAAAGGTTGCTGTCTTGGCTCACATTGCTGTCTTCATGGTCCAGGGTGGTGACAGAGGGAGGGGACAGTAAAGTAGGAAAAGAGCATTTGTTCATACAATTTTTACAATTGAAGGTTTTAGCTGGTACACTGCATGGATATATTTAACATTGTCTGGTGATGGGGTGGCTATAAATTGCGTACTGGTTACAACGCGCTGAATTAATTGTATTAAACATGGAATGATACATGGTAAAAATAGCAACATTGCCACGCTACACAACATATAAAACAAGATACGCTTAACCCATGGAGCACCCAGAAGCCATGAGAAGGGATCAAATTCCCAACCTTTCCAGGTCTGAATGGGGACATGGGCTAATTTTCTTATTCCAGAAGTTATTTGTTTAACAACCTGACCATTGTCATCAATTTTTAAACAACAGCTGAAATCATTTAATTTACCACAAACACCTCCTTCTTCAGCTAGCAGGTAGTCGAGAACCATGCAGTGTTGCAAAATTGCCGTTCGCATTTGTGTGGCCTGGTCTGCTAATAGATCCAGGGCACGAGCGGTCTCATTGGTAATAATTTCTAAAACAGCTTGCAATCGAATAATGCGATTCAAATTATAAACAGGTTCTTGAGTGCCGCTAATCACTTCATTGGGGTTCCAGGTGACAGGTCCATAGTGTTGGCTGATTCGTTGAGGGGGCCAATCGTCTTTTCCCCATGTTTGGCCACTTCCACCTGCTATAGCGGTATTAATGGATCGCTTATTTTGTGTAAGGTCATCATATAAATTGACACCCAGATTTTTGTCCTCATCCTCGGGGAGCAGAAAAAACAAGGGACAAATCACCCCGACATAGCATACTCCAGTCCAATTTGCTGGTAACAGTTTATATGCATGTTGGCCACACACCCAGTAGTGGCCCTTTAAGGCTCAGGTGCCACTTTCAAATAAACCAGTAGATGTCCATGGGGATTGGAAGTAAGTTGTGTTGCCTACTCCTAGAGGATGATATGGCATTCCACCTGTCATATTACAAAGCCAGGCACCAGCGGAGTTATCCCATTTGTACCCAACAGTACTGTTAGTAACAAGATTTAGGGTGCCTTGATTGTCTTTGTCAACAACTATATTCCAACATAATGGTTCACCATTTGGCAGGATTAAATGTTGACCGCTGCACCCTCCTGTGTTCATGCTCCACAAGAGGGTTAGATCATGAGGTGTGGTGCTGCTATAAAAAAGGGTTCCTGTCATATTGGTAGGGGACCAAAATTCAGAAAAGGGTTTTTGGCGTCCTGCTTCATTTATCCAGGCCCATTTTTGCGAGCAATTACTGTTATTGGACATACAATAATTTCCATATGTATAGGACCAATTACATTTACTGATTCCCACAGAGATACCATCTTTCTTTTTGAGTTTGATTTAGGCAATATTGGCCTTGAGCTGGATATTGTATTGGCCAGGGTGGTGGTGCGTTTTCTTCGCAATAGGTATTATTTTTGACTTCACTGTAATTGCTCACTAGCTCTTCAGGAGAAAGGGGGACGGAGGTCCATGGCCAGCTTTCTAGACCAAATGGTCCTCCACACACCCAACAACTGGTAAGATTAAATGCATGGGCCACGGAATAACCTAAAGTCACAAACTCGTTTTCCCATTCTTGGTTAACACTTAGAGAGCCAAAACTTCTCCAGGGATTAAGGGAAAAGAAAATGGTCGCCCAAAGCAATTTTTGTGATGATATGCTATACATCCTAAAAGTACCAACAAATTAATGAATATCAATATTATACAAAGAATTAGAATCCACATGAGGGTCTTTTGTCGTGGTTCAGGAAGGGGCGAAGGGGCTAGTTTCCCATCAGCCTCTGGGAGGCGGTCGAGTGGATCAGATCAATTAGGGGCAGGGGTGCGCTAGGAGCCGGAATCTCAGATATTTCCACTTTGGCCGCCGGCTTTTCAGGCCATCCTAAAATCAATTTCTCGAGCTTATCAGTCGGTAGCCCATCCATAAGATCTCGAGGGACACCCTTCCGCCATCCCATGGTCCACAAGCTATTATGCCTGTTTGGTATGTCCCTTCCGCGAGGAGGTTTAACGAGAGACACTCTCTTGTGACTACCAAGGCGCGGAGGAGGTTTCGGGGGAGGTTTCATTTCGGTACGTCTTAAACCCTTCGGGTCTGACTCTGTGGACGGAGTGCTAACCGGGCCATATTTTTGCCTGTAATTGTTTAATTCCTGAGCAACCTCTCCCCAAGGCCACACTTTCAAATTTTGGGTCTTGTGATCAGGTGTTACCAGCCCTGCTAGTGCTGCCGTGGCCCTTTCACCTTGGGGCACTGCGTTGATTGTACCCTGTAATTGTATGCCCAGAGGTTTTAAAGATTCAGGGAGGCCCCTTATCAGGGGGGGTCATTCATTCAGGGTCCACCGGCATCATCATCGGGGACTCCTGTCTGGGTTTGAGCTCATGATCATACATCATTTGTAGGCATGCTGCTTTTTGTACATTCTCTACCAATTGATCAACTGATTCCGTAATAGGGTCTCCCCGTTCCAAGGGATTGAGACCTCCAGCCCAGTAGGCTGCCCTTTGGGTTAGGGACCAGGGACCGTGGTGATCACGGGTAGTTAAAAACACTCCAGGCCCCCAATATCCTTCAGCCTCCTTTTCACACCCTCCATACATATTCTGTCTCTGATTCTTTAGAGGTGTGGCCAAAGTCCTTTTTTAATTTAGCCAGTTCCATAGCGGTATATGGCACCTCTTTGGTAGTAATTTGAGGGGAGTCATCTTGGTCATCGTCATATGTGAATTCAGTTTTGACCAAAGGTCAGAGTGAGTGAGGAGGCATTTCTAATTTGTCTAATCTCAATTTTGCCTCTCCCAGATCCTCGCAGGGGTATATAATTTCCCTCTTGGGGGGCGAATGGCCGTCATGACTCTCGCCCGTGAGGAGTTGCTCTTTAAGAGCAGATTGCAGATAGTCTGCCTGGGCTCTCTCCTGTTCTAATTGCTCTTTTAAGTTTTCAATTTGTCCTTGCAAGGATTGGACAAGGGCTTGTAAGCACTGTATGGTTTGAGACTCGGCACTACACTGCCGGTCTCTTGCTTCCACAGCTGCAACTAAACTGGCGCCTAAAATGGCGCATGTGATTAATTTTCCTTTTCCGACCCGAAGTCAAGCGTCCTTTTGCAGGGCGCTGATTCGGTCGGTAATACTCTGCAGATTATGCCAATTATCTCATGCTCAATCGATACCTGATACCGAAGGGCGTGCATTATGTTTTTCCAAAATATTATACAGCACATCCCTGCCCGCAGGGATAGTGTTATCATCACCCATATTCAACAAGTGGGGTGGTTGTCTCAGGAAGGCAGCACGCAAGTATTAATTCTACACAAAATTCCACCCCTAACGTCCCTGAGAGGTACGCACCTAAAACAAACCAGAGGTAAAACGGACAAAAAGTGCAGCACTCTCACTTCAAGGGATCCTGTCCGTGACGCCAAAAAATGTAAAGTCCCGGTCTGATTTTGAGCTTGGGGAAGGTTTGTAATGATCCCAAGAGTGAGATTAAGACACAAACGAGGTCAAATGCCGCCTATCAGGCCATTTTTATTGGATAAAAACAGAAGAATGAAACGATAGGAAAGGCAGGAAATATTAGGAGGAAACTAAGCAAGCATTCGGAAAGATAAGCAAAGGATAGTCACCACCATGGATCCAGCAGCGTCCCGTTGGTCCTCAGTCTTCAGTTCTTCGGTGGTGGGTGCACACCGTGGTTTGTTTCCATGGTCTTTTATATATGGCACGTGTCCACAGTCCGGTACATGCGTATATGCCCCACGCATTGTTCATGCGCTTTAGGTCTTGCCTATTACACAGCCTTTACGTGACCATTGGCAGGTAACAATGTATATTCTTGGCGGGCAGCTGGCCCAGCCCAGACAATGGTTGGTATCTTGCTTTGATGGTGCCTGATAAGCAAAAGAATGGTCTGCTGCTTCAGCAAGTTTGCATAAGTTTCCCCGCAAGCCGCAGTGTCCCCGGGGTTTTGCAGTTCCGCCTTGTCTTATCAGGCAAGCATACACAAGCAAGCTTTGAGACAATTGTTTGACATTCTGGTCTCTTACAAGGCTTTTCAGTCAGCTAGAGCATGGAGCATGCTATCTCTCCAGAACACAGGAACTGTAATGTAGAAGATAAAAAAAAGAAATATAAGAGAAATGCAGGTCTTACTTAAACAATGGAAATGTCCTGGGACAACATAACCAAAAAAGCCCAGTACAGTCTAGGGTCTGTGTGGCTGGAGAGCAACCTTGCTGAAAGGGATCTGGGGGTCCTGGTGGACAACAAGCTGAACATGAGTCAGAAGTGCGCCGCTGCAGCAACAAAGGCAAATTGAATCCTGGGCTGCATCTGCACGTCCATTACTAGCAGAGATAGAGATGTGATCATCCTACTCTACTCAATGCTTATAAGGCTGCACCTGGTCCAGTTTTTGTCTCCACAGTTCAAAAAAGATATGGACAGACTGGAGAGGATCCAAAGGAGGGCCATGAAGATGATGAAAAGGACTGGAGAAGCTGCCCTATCCCTATGAGGAAAGACTGAAAGAGTTAGGTCTTTTCACCCTGGAGAAGAGAAGGGTCAATAGGGACCTCATCACTGTATTCCTGTACTTGAAAGGTAGCTATAAAGAGGATGGAGGCTCTCTCTTCACAAGGAGCCACATGGAGAAGACAAGGGGGAATGGGAACAAGTTGCACCAGGAGTAGTTTCATCTTGATATAAGAAAGAAATTTTTTACAGTGAGAGCAACCATTCACTGGAACAACCTCCCCAGGGACATGTAGAGTCCCCATCACTGGAGGTTTTCAAGATGCAATTGGACAGGATGCTAGATAATCTTATCTAGGCTCCCTTTCCTACAAAAGGTGGAACCAGATGATCTTTGGAGGTCCCTTCCAACCTCGGCTGTTCTATGATTCCATGATTCTATGATTCTATGTAATACATATATATATATATATAAAGCAATATAAAATATTTTACCTTCCCTCAAAAAAGAAATGCTTAAAGTATATGTTATTTCACAGCCATTTCCATAACCACCCCCAAGTTACCCCTAAACTGATACTGAAAACAGTTGACTCATGTAGGCAGCACCAAAGAAGTCCAACACTTGCTGTAGTAATAAGCTATTATGCATCACAAGATATTGAGCCCGAGGCAAGAATTACTGGCTAAAATTCTATGACCAGTGCTATGCAAGAGGTCAGAGCACATAATCATAATGTTCCCTTCTGGCCTTAAAATCTATTAATCTAAGGATTTCGTTCTACTGGGCATTGAGCACAATTTGCTACAACAAATACTGAATTCAGTTCACCCAGGTCACACAAAAAAACAGTTGGGTTTAAGATTACACTTAGAAAAATTTTGCACATGGTATCAGATGAGTTCATGTACCAAAGGAAGGATCACAGCAATCTTCTCTTACCTTTTGCTTGGATCAGCCTACTTTCCGAAATCTCTGACAAGTTCCAGTGACTTCAAAAGCTTGATGTTTTAGAAAGAAAAGCCACTTGTTAAAGCAAAGAAATGTAGATGGAACCTCCTAGGTTGATTTTTTGTTTTTTCTGGATGGCTGAAAGGGCCAATAAAATGTAAGACTCCTTTCATCTCATCCTTTTTTAAAATATGTTTGGGTATATCTAACTTAGTACTGAAAAACAGTCTAATTTAAAAATTATCACCATACAATATGAATAAAACATATGCTAAATGGCTTAAGAACTGTCTAACTATCAGATCTCAAAATGCAGTACTTAATGTTGTATGATCCCAGGATTTAGGAGGGAGCTGTTTCTAATGTGGCTTGGTAATTGGTGCAGCATTATTCAATATTTTCATCAATGATCTGGAAGTAAATAAGAAATCGCTACAGCTAAAATGTGCAGATGGTGCAGAGATTGACAGGCTGGTATTATTATGTATTATTATAATACAGGTATGTATTATTTTGGATTATAATGGACTTCCCACAGGATTATTGGCTGGAATCCTACTCTCCTTTTAATGACAGAAGGACCTGCTACAGACTAACTTAAAAATAATAATAACATTAAAAGGAATCTAAGTTCTAAGATTCCTTTTATTTCCACTTCCTCCATCCCCATCCTTCACAGTCATAATGGGACACATCTAGGTGTGTGTTACCACAAGATAACTCTCATCTTGGGTCATTGAAGGTTCTCCTCTTTGCCTTGTGTTTCACAATTCCCCCAAGGTATGTGTTATCTCAGCATAACACACACCTTGTTGTGTCTTATTTCTCAGCTCCAGGAGAGACCTTGAAAATAAATAAATAAGTCACCAAACAGTATGGGAGGAATTGAAGGGTATTTTTCCCCCAGTGTTTCTTTGTGTTTGTGTGTGCATGTGTATGTGTGTGTGCGCACGCACATGTGTGTATATGTGATGTATGCCTTTTAAACTTCTTCAGGGGAGAGGAAAGAAGAGAGAAAGGTCTGGGAGAAAGAGAGAGAGAGAATTAAGAATTGAAAGAAGCACAGAGATAAAGCAAAAAAAATGTCAAAACAGCAGCACGGCTTTGTTACATAGCAACAACATAGGTTTAGGATAATAGGCTCTGATGAAAGAGTCCCAAGAAAATTATAAACGCGTTTGCACATGCACACAAACTAACAAAAAATATTCTAAGATAACAAAACATACATAAAGAGGAAAAAAAAGAACAAGAAAGTGAAGTGAGAAAAAACGACACCTATGTAGAAAAACAGTGCATATAAAACCTGGAAGCAGAAGGAAAATAGAGATTTCGGAAAAAGTATGATTAATAAATGCAAGCAGAGAACACTGGTGTCACATATACAAGGAATGCCTTCTTTTTCCCTCTTTTCATATGTTGTGACAATGAGGCAGACTGGATCATACAGGAGCGAGAACAGGAGTAGAAGGGAAGTACTGCAGTGACAGATTAATTTACATGGCTAAAAAAATGAAGGCCAGAAGTGTACCTGCAGTTCATTTCTTCACAGTCCTTATTTCTCAAACTGGTTAGAGATGCCTTCAAAGGCCCTGATAACCAAAGAACAGTTCACAGAAACAACTGCTATCTAGGAAGAAACTGTCTATCAAAATCATTAATTGGTTTTGAAAATACCAGCACTGTTTTCACAGGGTTTTTTTGTGGGTTTTTGTTCATCTTTGACTCAGCCACTAATACACTCCAGGTCAGTAAATCAAGCTTTCCATGTCACAGGGCTCATAAACACTTGCCAATAAGGCGTGATGAGGAGAGCCTTGGGCTGCTGTTGGCCACGTCAGCTCCAGAGCTGGGACTAATCTGGCTGTATGAGCACATGCCTGCATTCAAACTACAAAGCTGAGCAGCAGGACACGTGGATTGGGATGCAAAGCCACACTGACACAATGAGCCTGTTTCTGGATCCAGTTGTGCATCTGTACAAGTTCCTAGGACGCACAATGTGAAGAAATCAGTTTGGGGGAGAATGCTGGGGCGGTCCTCGCCCATGAGTATTATTCCTTGAGTATTGGTGATAACTTACATCGCTTTAAAACTAGTCCACTCAGAAACTTCATCTTCCCTTTTACAAACACAAACAGGAGAGTATGATGAAGAAAGAAGGATTATTCTCTTGCTTGAAAGACTAATCCCCATCTCAGACTGGTGGCAATGATGAAGCCCTTTCTCCCCTGCTTCATCTGAGAGCAAATGACAAGTAGGTGTCAGGGTCCTGAGGCATCCACAGGCCTTACTGTCCCTGACCAGCCTCCCCTGGGTGTCCTAGAGAGAGTGATCTAGGTCACTTCCAAGAGGTCAATGCATGGCAAAAGTTATGAACAACCATTCGTCTGCCAGACTTCCAACCCTTTTGCTTACATCACTCAGTGTGACTTGCTACAGCATTAATTTCATGCATGATTTAAGTCAACATAAGCTACTGCTTTCATAAAGACCCATCGCATGCTCACCCAGCCCCTCCTTCCACCTCCTGTAGCATATCCTCCCCATCCTGTGCTAAAACAAACCTTTGTGTGGCCACACTGGGAATAAAGTCAAAGAGCTTTTTTGGTTTAAGGTAAGCAAGCAAAATACATATATTTCATCTAGCAGATCTATCTCTCCATAGCGTTATAGGAATGTTTTCTCCAGAGCTAAAGAGAGGAAGACAAGGGAACAGGAAAGACAGACAGACAAGGGAGCAGGAAAGAAAGGCTTAGAAGAGCATGTCTGCTTTTTTCCACATAATTGTTGTCCTGGCAGCATCTTAAATTATACATGAATCTGCAGCTTAAGTCAGCCCTGGTGTCCACATACAGCTAACAGCAGCTTCATGTGTGACCAAACACACAACCACATTCCTATAGACCAGCTGTATGTCTGTCAAAGCTATGGTCAACAAGAATTTGCTGAAGCCACAGGGGAAAACATAATTGTATTTTACAGCTAGATCCACCAGAAAAACAGGATAGCAGATGGCTGTACTTGATGCAATATTTGGAGGTAGAAAGCGATAATGGATAATGAGATCCAATGTAAAGCTTACTAGAGATAATAAGATGTCTTTCCACACGTCTCTGTTGGCTTTTGATTGTGAGCAAGCATATCCCCTGTTTATTGACTGTTCTTTTCTAACTAGCACATAGCTGCACAGATCAGCTCACAGATGAGTTCATTTTCTGGGTCTTGGCAGCAGGTACAGTACTTCTGGGTACGAATCACCTGGTTCCTGCAGACAAAGAGTTCAGATGTTAAGGCTGTAGAGGAAAATGCCATCAGTTTCATGCTCCTCACAAGTTGCCATAAGTGCAAGAACCAGCAGCTCAGACAAAAAAATGACTTGCAGTCTGGGAGATTTCCTAGCATTGGTGGAAAAGCGCTCGCTTCGGGCCATTGTAGACCAATAAACAGTTCATTTTTTTCATTGTTCTAATTAATTTAATTAAGTTAACTTCCAAGGCGTGTTAAGAAGCAATGCCTTAGGTGATTAACTGTTCCCATATCAAGGTGTTTTCACAAACACATTTACCTTGATTAGTGTACACATTATTATGTAATTAAATACCTCACACAGAGGAATTTATTAGTGCCTCCTTGTCTCCTAACAGATAAAGCAGCCCTTGAAATTCTCTCTGAAAAGAGCTCTCCTAAGCTAGGTGAGAAGGACAAGCAGAAATGTGTGGAGAGAAAGATAATCTTGGATTCATCATGTAAGCAGGTCCCTCATTGTCTCAGCAAGACTCTGCATCTCTGTTATTGCAAGGACTGCGAATGTCTGCCTGGGTCTCCTGGAAACTTGCTGGCTAATTAAACCACTTTTTACAGATCTAATGTGCATTTCTTTGGCCAGCAGAACCTCCTGATCACTTGCCTATCAATCATCACTGTCCCAGTTCTGTGGGACAAATTTTCTACTCAAAACTTAATTCAGCTAAATGGAAAACTTTAATTTCAAACATATACTTAAGAACATTTCAAATCTGAAAAATTTTCTTACAAAGGAGACTTAAACAGTGTTTAAGAGCACTTGCTATGGGGCTTAGTAAAAGGAGTGAAATGGGCCACCTTGTCCAGTTTCACTGAGAGTTTGCTCCTACTTTCTTTCATTTGTAGCCTGTAGTCACTCTAACCACAGTTCTGGACTTAAGCATGTGCTTAAATATTTTGTTGAACTGAAGCCAAGATTACTCCCATTGGCTTCAGCGAAGATTAGTGCATGAAGCTGAAATTAGTCCTTGCCCTATCTGCAGACTGTACCTGCTATTTTATTAGGCGTGACCACAATATTTCAGCATTCTCTGCTGGGTTTGTCAGTAGATCATAAATTGCACTCACCATCTGATGAAGCAATAAGATTTGCTTTATGCCTCATTGGTCACTGTCCCAAGCATTAAGCTTAGAATGAACAAAACTCGGATGGTTTGGAGGTTTGGTTTAGAGACTTGCCCAAACTTTATATAAATGTATTTTGAAACTCTTGTGTCTGTAAAGATAAACCAAAATTTTTCATTAAATTCTGGTATTACTAATTATTTAGTCCAGATCAGCAAAGCAGTTGGAACAAAAATTCTTCTAAGCAAGTGAAATGTGATTATCAAGTTCCCTGTAGACCAGGATTTTGATGCCAGAGTAACAAGGCGCAAATTCACCATCATTACCCCAGTTTATCTGTAAGAAGGGAATTTCAGACCGATATGAACAGTTCACACAAAATTCCCATACTATGAAAGTCCCACTTAAGCCAAATTTTGAAGGCTAAGTTGCTGCCATTATATTCCTTAGATGAAGTTCATCTAGAGTGAATATGATCTCTTTAATCCTCCCCCCCCCCAAAAAAAAAAGAGATTCTAGCTCCACTTCAGTGTATCTTACCCTGATAAATGACAGCAACAGAATCTGGGTTCTTTCCAGTGCTTAAATGCTCAAATTGATTATTATTGATTTGACTTATTACCCATCATTCCTTTAAATATTAAAAAAAGAAAGAAAGAAGAAAATAAAAAAAATTTTCCACTTTGTGGAAAATGGAAGAAATGTAAGAAATGAGGAGCAGGGTTAGACATCTGGCCAACTGTCCAGTAAGTAGAGAAAAAAACAGTTTGGACAACTGTTTAAAAAAACTTTACATTGCTTTGTACTTCCAACAGTGTTTGAAGTTGTCAAGACCTCTGATCCCTCCCACATCCTCTTACACAACCCGCTTCTAAACATGTGAATTTGTCAGTCTTGATTACACAGTAACTCAAGTGTGGGCACTGTTGTTTCATGATTTAACACAGGCTGTGCCTGAAAGAAGTCAGCCATCCTTCCCCTCCATCCCCATTCCTGACTTCATGTCAGATTTAGCACATGGGTGACTACAAGGTGAGTCTCATCAGTTTGCTTCTCTGACTGAAAATCAAACATTTAGGGTTTTTTCTTCCTGAATTCATTTTTTTAGCCAGAGCAGTGAACTGCATCATCTCACTCCATGGTTGCATGATTTCTGGAACTCATGTAAGGTAGCAGCAGATCACAGTCAGGGGCAGAGGACGGTTGAGATATCCCTTTTAGCCTATAGCACAATGCTAGATTAGTTCAGGCCAAGTGGAACGCCACATTTGAGGAGAGGAATGTAACCTCCTGAAGCACTGCATGCGCTGGTGATTGAGACTGGTTTTCATGGTAGAGGAGATGTGAGTTCCTATTCCCCACAGCATGGCAGGAACATTGATAAAGGTCTTCCATTTTCTGGAAAAGTGCTTTCTCCAGCACATTTTGAGTACCAGCTCTGCTTCTAAAGACAAAAATGTGATGCAGATTCCTAATTATTGGAGCATTTCTAAGCTCCAAATACCAGCTTTCAAGAGGTCCCAAATTATGATAAGAACTTATGCAGAAAAGAGCATTGTAAATACACTCCTCTCTTTCATACATAATTAGCTAGTTACATATTCTGGTGCTTGGGAGTTGGCTATTCTGACTCCCTGTCTAGGACTAAGAATAATTTAAGTGTGGGGGAGAATTTTTTTCCCTTGTCCAATGAGTACAGCAACTATGCTCCTGAGTCAGCATTCCAAATCCCTGGAATTCAGTGGGCTTACTTACCTTGATGTTTTTCAGGACATTTTGGCCCAGGGAAAAAAAAAAAATCGAATCTAAAAGTTAAAGTATAAGCTTTAAGCAGGTAGGGCCCAGCCTTCATTCTGTGGTTACTACAGGTCCTAGCTCCAATGGTGTCATAGTCCAGAATGATGCCTTTGAGTTGCTGTTGGAATACAAATAATAAGGCTTACTGATTAACCTACCTGCTGACAGACACAAAAAACCTGACTGAGTTAAAAGCGCTCAAAAGCTTTTAACAACCCTCCTTGTGTGTCTACCATTCCCCTTTTTCAAATCACATGCACAAAAGGCAATACAGGAACTAACAGGATCTTGTTTTCCATTCAGCTCTTAGAGTGTAATATACTACTGGGAAAACAAGTATTAGGATACTCTAATATACAAGCACCACCACCCCTTTTAGAGAGGATGAATTAGGTGACATTTTCTGGGAATCTGGAAAATACTCCTGAATGCCAAGTGAATCAATGTTGAAATAAGAACAAATGCACTCCCTAAAAATGGGACAAGAGTTATCAGGTCTGTGGCAGTGAGAGAGAATTATGTTTGCCTGGGGCCAGCTCCTCAGGGAGTGAAGATTGATTCTTTATGATTGATGACTCGGCACTTGAATGCCAAGTCATCAGTTCCCTGTGTTCACAGCATTGACTGCATCAAGATAACTTTTCCATCGTGCTTAAGCATGGATATGGTCCTTACCTGGAGTGTAGCCTCAAGGGACTCAGGTACAGAACTTGAGTCAGTTGCTTTAAATAGGAGACAGACACAAACTCCAAGTGTCTGGCTGCAAGGAATAGACAGCACTGAAAAATGAAGTGGGAATGGTGCATGGAAGGCTTGGCTTCCCCTTTGCTGTAACAGGTTCAGATTACATATCCTAAAATTATTTGGCTTACATTCTGCAGTTATGTACTCTGAAATACAAAATAAGTATTTTTTGGTTTTGTTGACTGTATATTATCAAGCCTTTGTCTGGGAGAACTGGGTGACAACTCAATACTCATGTCACTGTGACACTGTAAGCCGTGCAGCTCAGAGCATAGAGAAAAGTGGCAATCAGAAATATGTACTTTTATCTGTATGTCTGATGGGGTGTTGTTAAAATGCACTTGTCCTATAGGTCTTGACACCTACTGACAGGCTTTGAAAAACATGCACAAAATAACCAACTGCTGATAAAAGAGGGACTCCAATTTTGTTACCAAAAATAATCTAAAAAAGAAACAGCATGAAAACCACACCATGTTTGGAAGAAAGTCCATTCCTTGTCCCATTTGTTCTGTCCCTAAAGCCCAAGCAAATAAGTTAAGTTTTACAAGCAAAATTTAGGACAGTCTTGATTACCCCCCCTTTCCAACTGCTCTAGCATTTTAAAGGATATCTCCAGCTGCTTTAAACTGGCCACTAAGGATTTCCCCATCGGGGAAGGGTCCCCAACTGACATAAAGCCCCCCCAGGCTGAGGGACATGTCAGTGGTGTAGAAAGGAGGAGGAAGTAGAGCAGGACTGTGATGCCTCTCAGGTGAATCCAGGCTGACAGAAATGTTCAATCTGCATATGTTAGAGGAACTGTGTGGCTGTTCTCTCACAGACTGCAAAAGCCTGGATAAACCCCCACCAGTGCAGGGGAAAGCAGAACTCTGCTGTAAAGTCACCCTTCGGTCTCTTTTCAGGAGGAACCAACCCACTTTTTTTGGTTGGTTTTTTTTTTTTGTTTTGGTTTGGTTTTTTTACTTGCCTACCTTTAATGCTGAAGAAACATAATGCATTGTTACTAGGTGCATGGAAACTTTTTTTTAAAATAACACAAAGTTTTCTGAACTCATACTTTAAAAACACTTATTTCAAGTTCAGTTTGAGTTTCACAAATGATAACATGAAAAAATAGGAAGACATCCTTATTCAGAACGTTCTTCCATCACTCTTCATTCTTTACTTCTAGCAGGACTAATACGTGATGCCTTTAAAGAAGGTGTTAAAAATTTTGCAAGAAATAAATACAAACTTCTAAGCCTCACACATCTTACTAGTAATGTTTTTATTTTGCTCTAAAACAAAGCAAAATTTAAGCAGAAAAGCAAATTCTCACTTTCAGTTCCCCCAACCAGAATTAGAAAAAAAAGCTCCCAGAATGCCCAGTGATGCAAGCCAGAGAGGCAGAGAAGTAGCAACAATAATAAAGAAATATGGTGCAGCTTCCAGCTCTAGCCACGTGTGAGAACACGTTCCTTCCCCTGTTTACTAACACTCCATGATCACTGTTGCTTAATGTTTGTCTAGTGATTCCTCTTCCTTGATTAACATTTACTAATGCTGATGTCAAAACCGTTTACCAGGGAGCATTTGTAATGCCAGCTTATTAATGTTTCAGGACATACAATGTTACAATCATCCTTTTAATCACATCACATTGCACTTGTCAAAAAGTTTTGCACTTGTTCAAAAGCAATGAGTTATTTCACACCTCGTGCTAGAATCTTTTTGACTCAGAGGTTATGTGCCATATACAAAAGGGTCTATCTATAGAAATAGATGTGGGCTATTTCCAGCCTTCCCTCAAGCCTAGGCTGTTTGATTTCTTCTCTTGGCTTATAAATATATGATGTATTGTACATTTAAGTTGCTTTCAAACTTGTTTTTAAGTGGCAAATACTTGAGGATGAAAGGCTGAGAGTTACACAGCATGTTTTCCTCTACAGTGGAATAAAAGGGGTGTGAAACTGCTGCTAATGATTTTCCAATGAACTTTTGATGTAACGATAGAAGGAAAAAATATAACATTATAGTAAGAAGAGATGACCTGGTTCAGAAAAACTGCAGCCAGGCAACCAAATTTCCTCTATAGTCATCCATAGCCTGGCCTTGTATGCTAACTAAACCCAGTCCAATTCCTTGTGAAATGTTCTAATTCCATAGTTTCCCTGGGTTGGACCCTCGCTGCAAATAAAACACCATAGATTTTTTTATTGAATTGCACTATTTTACATAGCCTCTAAAAGACTTTGAAATCCTTTCTGATACCATTGCATGAATGTAATTTTTATCTTATACATACACAATGTTGATGTTACATATCGGGTCTTGTGTTTGCTAAAGTGAACCACGTACCTAAAGAGCTTTGTATGGGTAGACTGAGATATGGAGATGCTTAGATATGTATACAAACATACATGCAGGTATTTCAGCCCAGAGAAAGTTCAGTTCCTTTGTAGGTCGAAAACTATCCAGAAGTTTCAGAAGCTTGGACACCTGCACAAAGTATTGATCAGCAAGTCCTGAAACTGTATTGCCAGGGGAAGCAAAGAGGCAAAGCATCACTCTGTGCTTGCCTGACATCTTATACACTTTCACAAAACAGATACAGTTGGCCTGAGATAGACTTAATGCTTTAGGCTAACAGGACCTTTAGCTTGACCCTGTATATGGGAAATTTATAAGGAAAAGGTCATCCTGAAAGGAGGCAATGCTTCAGCTAGTGGCTTTAGTATATGCACAGATGCTCCCAGCTCCAGTTTCCTAGCAGTTTTAGTACAAGTCACTAAGAGTCTTTATCAGTTTGTTGACAATTTTAATTGCAACAAGACCTGATTATAACTACTTTGCAGACTCTGTTCAGTGCTTCTCTTCATTAACATCTTATCAGCAGTATAATTGCAGGCGGGAGTGAACTCACATTGCTTTTTACCTTCTTCAAAGCTTCATTCAAAATGTGGAGACAACTTCCAGTTCAGCCTTGGGAGGCTCAAGCAGATGCGTTCCTTCAAACATTTCTTCAATCTGTTGTCAAAGCAACAAAACCAGAGCAAGCACCCTTTGAACTGCCAAGATCATATAAGAATTGAACAGGTGAAAGCACTGCACTGATTTAAAGAATGAGATTTTTTCCAGCACTTTAGCGACTGTTTTTGCAATGGGAAATGGGACTGAGTTCTCTGTTTCCTAGAAGATGACACAATTCAAAATTTTACTGTTCCAATTGGAGTGGAGGCCAAAGAGAGCAAAAGTTTACAAATAAAAAAGTTCTTTTTTTTCCTGAAAATTAATAATAAGAATTTTAAAAAATATTATTATTATTTTAATGGACCAATCAGCTCCTTTTTTTCTCTATTTAAAACAAACTGTTTCACTCTTCATGACAGTATGTATTACCCTGGTGTCCCTGGAGCCTCTTGTTCTTCAAAACTACACTGGAGGATACCAAGCCTAGCTTGTTCTGAGTGCATAGGACAGGACTGAGTCTCACAAGCACATTCTTTCTCTGAGTGCCATGATGGTTAGTGACAGCATAATCTGTAGCCCTAGTATCTAACCATCATGGTGGAAACATTTTCTCTCCCAGTGTCTGGAGGTGTGTGCCATCCTGAAGGATGTGGAAGAAGACAGTCCTTTTAGTTTCTATCAAATCAGCCACATGGAATGTCCCAGGGAGAGAAGAAAATAAGTGGATCTCCCCTGTCACAGCTTCGCTGAGAACAGATACAAACCCACATTGATGAGTACCCAGATACTGTCTCAATACAGTTCACCCTGCTTGGCTAGCAGGGAGATGCTGTGATGATGACAATTTAACAATAAATAGTGAAGTTATAACCTGGGATTCTTCTATTTAAATGCAAAAAGTTCTAGTTAGAGCAGAAGGAGCCAAGCCACACTCTCCCTTTTCCTTCATTGTTTCAACCATTGTGTGTACCCAGGTCTGCTATTCCTCTACCAAGAAGTCAGATTCTGATTCAGGATATTTATTTATCATATAGTAATTAAGTATATGCCTAGACAACTGCACTTTAGGTCACCTCTTAGCAATTTAATTACAAAAGGAAGTTAATCAATCAGATTTAGGTAGGCTCTCCCAAGCTTGTTTTTTCTTTTTTTTTACTTAAATCATATTTCCTCTGTGTTCAAAATTAATTAGTGCTAGTAAAAAAAAAAAAAAAAGATACTAGATTGACACCACAGAGTCTGTTATTCTTCCTCTATTCATTGCAAGGCACAGTGTGAGCAAGACAAACTTTTTAACCCAGGCGTTCAATGTTACTGACATTTTTTTTGGAAATTTATTTGTAAAGATATATTTTATGTGTACAGATTTTGAGGCCATTAGATGTTGTTGTGCTTATCCATACTGCTCCCAGATTCAGGAATACGAATACCAAAACTCAGCCCTTCCTCCTGGCAAATCACGAAACACATTCAAAATTGTGAGTGTGCGCTGACAGACACTTTCCTGGTTCTCTCTGGTTGATTCGGGGGTTTTTTAGGTTTCTTCTCATGTCATGTCCATAAACTTAATTTTGAGGCCACAGAGACTACAAATTGCTTTTTAAAAAGACAGAAATAAAACCAAACATTCTCCAAAACACATACCTCCAGAAAGTAGATACTTAAGGAAAAAAAAATTATTATGAGAAAGGAACTGAAATCATGGGAGTTGTTAGTTAACAATTTGCAGAGTACAGCCAGGGGAACTTCGCCCAGTAATTCATGTACAACACCCAATAACCTGTGGTAAACATGCCTTCAGAGACAAATGCCTTATTCTGGCTGAACAGCAGGTTTGCCTGGAGATAAATCCGCTGGAATCCGTAGCCCTGATTCACACCAGTGCAGGATGGGCGGACCAGACCTTTCAGATCACTGCCATTTTTCACAGCTTCTGGGATTGTTACTGAGGGTGCCAGTCGCGAAGGTTTTGTTTCTTGTTTCTGCTTGGGATGCTTTCCCCTCTGGAAGGACAAGCACTTGCACTCTGTTTTTGATATTGGTAATGAAAGGGTTAAAGCCAAGAGAGACAAAGCCACTGCATCAAAATGCCTCCTGAAAGAATTAAAGCCTAGGGGCAAGGAGGACATTTTAAATATCTTAGTCACTTAACTAAACAAAAGAAAGGCCTTTGTGATCTAGGGAGTAGTTAGAATGGTTGTAAGAAAAGGGGGCTCCGGGATAATCCCATCTCAGACAACTGGGCCTTGGGAGAACAAATGCACGGAAGACAGGAGGTCACAAAAGAATGACAACAGCCTTGAAGGACACCGTTTAGGTGATCCTAGGACTGAGTTTGCGCAGAAGCAAAGGTCAATCAGCGAACACAGTGAAGAAGACTACGAGCCTTCATTTGAAGACCCCCAAAGACCACTTGAAGACCACCACGGGAGACGACTGCGCATGCGGATCGGACATTTGCATATGTTAATAAGTTCCAGGAAATCTCATGTTTATGTAAATGATTTATCGGAAATCCTGTGAATATGTAGGACTTTATAGTATATAATCTCTGAAAGTCCACCAAATCGGTGGCACACTTATGGTGGAGAATCCCCAGTGCTGCCCAGCGCTGCAATAAAGGATACCTGCTTAATAGTAACTTCGTTGCTATTGAGTTTCATTTCAGGGACTCTCTGAATACTCCGTTTCTCCCTTGGGGAGATTCGGACTGTGAGGAGAAGCATCTGTGAATTTTTGTATCAGTTTAGATTAACCTTGCTCATTTTACCCTAACAATACTATGGCATCATGAAACAGTATATCTGTCTCAGGACAAAGAACCCCAAAGTGAATGATAGTTTGCTTCGTTAACGGCCCGTGAAGGACTGCTTAGTGATGCCAAAGTGAAACTAGGGTAAAGGTAATTCCAGCAGAGGGAGATCACGACCACCGACTCAAAGACCACCCACTCAAGAAACCCGACGACCCAAAAGGTTAAGGAAGTAATGGTCTCGAAAATCATAGTGAGCATGCATAGTAATTTACATGGTAGGCGAAGAATTTTAACCAATCATTTAACAGAGTAACAATGAATATATATTAGATTATTAAATATGTTAAAATCTTGTGTATAAATAACTGTTAGTTTACATCAACGGTGTGCTAGTTTGTACCATGCACCCATATCTGTGCATTCATGTAATAAAGGAAAATACCTCGACTCTGTGTGTAAATTGGGCGATGCACACTGGGTAATGGACCCAAGTTTTTGGGACATTTTCATGCTTCTGCCCTTTTAAAGAGGAAATTTCCCAGCAAGGTGCCTCTGTTTTCTGTTTCTTACAGGGATTTTTATTTGTGTTGTGTTTTTTTTTTAACATCTATCTTAAATTCATGCCAGATTTCACATGTTAATTCACAGATGTTTGAATCAAACTTTTTTTTTTTTTTTCTGGATAGGGTTGTAAAAATATGTAAAAATATTGGTGAAAATCCATGTAGAAAGTCTTCTTCCCTTCCTCCCCAGAAAGCTGCTCTAAGTCTTGTCCTCCACTACAGAGGATTGTGTGTGAAGGTGAGAAAACAACACTTTTAAGTCTGCCCTTCAGGGTGCTTTTGTCCTTTATATTCAAACAATAAAAACATAGAAGAAAAAAAAATAGAGGAAAAGCAAAGATGAATAAGAAAAAACCCAAAAGAGTGCACTTAGCAAACACCCTCTAAAAAGCCTTTACATTGTATAAGGAGCCTCTGTTTCAGATAAGCTGTTTTGACACAAATGCACTGCAAAGTCACTGGCACCTTTTAAACATCTCACCTTTCTGAAGTAGATAAATTGTTCTGGTCAATATTGTCACACTTGTCAATTATTTGGGTAAGAAAATAACTGACCAGTATTCACACTTACATTTTTCATTAGTACACTAACTTGATCAGCTGTTAGTTCCTTATTAGTCAGATAATAACAATATTATGAATATCCTTAATAAATGTTCTACACAACTATGGCAATTCTGAATACAATAGAAAAAGAAAAAAAATTTAATGAAAGGAAGGGCAAAAAAAAGCCAGTTGCCAAATCCTGAGCTATGACTGTGTGCTGTGCATTTGAAACTTCATCAAAAAGCAACAGGCACAGATCCACAAAAAAAAAAGATATAAAAGCTATAAGAAATATCAAAGGACACCTTTGTTGGTGGAAGATTTTTCATTATATCTTGACATTACAGAAGGCAGGATGGTGATCAGTAAAAATGAGTACAAGTATGAAACAAACAGAAAAGTCAATGAACACATAGAATGCATCAGGTATATTCAATAGATCATCAGCAAAGGAAATCAAAATGCATTCCAGCGTATTTTCAACTCTCTGTCAGTCCATTTATGTATATATCTATTTATCCAAACATTATTCAACCAGAATAGGAAGGTCAAGAAGCCCAACAGATTTAAAAGGAAACCTGTTGGATATACAGGGGTGCATTAGTCACGTGTATGTCGGCAGTGGCAGACAGATAGACTCAGTGACTCACTTGGTCCCTTCATCTCCTTTGTCTCTGTTTCCCATGGTACATATAAGATCCTAAGAAATGCCTGGTAACACTAAACTCACTTTGCTCAAGAGATCCAAATGCATTAGTCCATATCAGGATGCAACATCCAATCATTACTAGCAATAATGAGTTTCTTAGACTGTAGGCTCTTAAATGATCAAACACACCACTGATTGCAGAATTAACCAAAGGGATAAAATCCCAATGCATTCCCAAATGTTTCAAAAAAAATTGTTTTGAAGTCGAAGGAAAAAAAATTAAATTTGCAAATTGTGGGAAAACTGATGGGAAAACAGGTCTGTACTCTAAACAAAGGTCCTCAGATCCCCACAATGAATGTTGATTTTTGGCAGATTAACTATTTCGAATTAGGAAATGTTTCATTAGAAATCTTCTGGTTTACTTTGCTCTTTTGCATTTGTGCCACAGACAGCATAACAGAGGTGGGTCTTAACTGACAAACAAGGGGTGAATAAAGTCTCCTGAGATAACCATTCACTTCTGAAAGCCATTCATAATGGTGAATGTCTGTGAAGTGAAAATCACTCATTTAATCTCCACCCCTGCTTTAGACAACATTCTTGTTGGTGGCAACAATAAAGAGATAGTAGGGAAAATTGAAACACATGGAGAACTTGAAAGTCCTTTTCAAGGTTCCTCAAATGTTTGTTACATTGCTTTGGGTTAGTTTTTGCCTGTTGCTACACAATGGGTAAAAAGGGAAAAGAAAGATGGCTACTCCCTCTTTTGCTGGGCATATTTTATCATATAGATTTCCCTTTCCACTAAGAAAATGTCCTGTCCTTATGCTGGAAGAGAGAACATGTAAGTATAATCTGCAGTCATAACTATATAAATTCAGGTCAGTGATGAGGTTGAGTCTATCCCTCAGTGAAGAAGTGTCTTTGCCTGTTTCTCTGCTGCCCTTGTTAACCACTCCTTAGTGTGGGCTTGAACTTTGTTACAGGTTTCCTGGATCAGTTAAATCCATGTTGCCTACATGGGATTTAAGAGTTCAAACCATTCTCCATGTCCTCTTCTTCCCCTGTACTTGATGTCCCTTGCCTGGAAAGCCTTCATTTCCTTGATTCCCAGTTGGTATCAGAGCTGGAGCAGAACAGTGTGACCTCAGGGACCATCAGTCAGCCCTGGTTAAAGCTGCAGCCGTGACATGACAAGCCTTGAGGCTTTTTCTTATTTTCCTGTTAGTTTACCATGCAGAGTATGGCTCAATCTTTGCTGCTGCTGGTTCCTTCTCCTTGTCCTCCTGCCACACCAGGGAGCTTTTCCTACCAACCTATCTCTAAGAAATACTTGCAAACAGAGAAGCATTGGGATGCACATGACCCAAAGAATGTCGTACAGTGGTGTATGCTCTTTAAGCCATTCAGCATCCCAGCCAGAGATCCTTGTGAGGGGGTGGGTGTACATTGTTTCCAACACCAAGGAATGAACCAGGTACCATCTGGCCTGAAAGGGAGGTGTCTTCACAGCTGGAGCAAAAGAAGCAGTCACTTGACATGACGAGGGCTACATAATACCTGCTGCAGAATGGGAAATCCTAGTAAATGTCACAGTACAATGCTAGTGCATGAGAAAACAAACAGGTTAAACAAACCAACTTGTCTGATTTGATAAATAATGAAAAAATGTTTTCTTTCTGAAGTTTTCCAAGTATATTTATCTAAGAGATTATTAATAATTTAATGAACTCTCCCATTTCCCTCCTGACTCAGAATAAAATTTCAGGTTTTACAATCAGGGTAGTTCTGGTCAGCTTAAAACTACCCATCAATTGGAGAGTCTGACATCTCCAGACAAAAAACAGCATCACTTTAGATTCATCTTTAAAGAAACAACCCACATACATACATATCAAGCTTTCCTCTTTCACTTTCCTGTGAATGAGCAGTGGCAAATTAATAATATTTTTTTATTTTCTAGATTACTCCAGCTTCAATCTAGCAGTTTGTACCATTTTGTCCCAATATACCAAGACCTCTTTAGGAGACTCAATAGTGACGTCTGTAACCAGAAGCTTCATTGATCATATCTGGACTGTGTGAGAATTCACAAAACATTAAATAAACTACTCTAGACCTTTGCCAACACACACTAGTCAATGAAAAGTCTTGACTAGCTTGTGGAAAGTAGTCTTGTGGGAAGTTATTTCCTTCCCAGTTTTGGCCAGAGATTTAGGAGAGTTATTTCTGTGATATTGTTTTGAGAGTATTTGGTACCAATACCTAACATTACCATTCTCCTATGTTTTATTAGCGGATGTTGTATTTAGTTAGTTATAAGTGTTAGAGAAAAATATATCATGCTGGACCCAACAGCCCAAGAGAGGCGAGGCTGCTACAGCTCCTCATCCCCTGGTCCAACCAGTAGCAAGGGTGAGGATGCATTCCCAGCGGGCACACGCACACAGAGCACACATATCCACCACATATACATATACATATATGTCTGACCACACAGATCACAGGCAGACACTCAGAGCACTCACACAAACATAGACAGCACCAACAGCCTCATCCTGCTCCCCTCTGGCTGAGGAGAATGGAGATCCACTAGTGAGAACATATGCATATGTATATGTATATATGTACAGGGCAGATCTCTCCAGCGATGGCCTCAGACACTCAATCTGCCCAGTCCCTGGATCCCAGTCTCCCCAGTTGCTAGCACCTGGACATATGAGTCCCTGAGGCCACAGCCCTACTCCAGTTGCTGATACACACATCACACACACAGAGCTGGCTGGGATTCCCCTGGTCCCATAGCCGACCCTCCTGTGCAACCACCTACTCACTGTCCCGTCCAGCTTGATCGTCTCTGGCGTTCACAACCTCATTCGCACACCCTCACTTGCTCCAGTTGCTGTCCAATGGACAGAGGGGCCCTCCCATAGTCTGACTCCAGTTGCTGGACTCAAACCCCATACACACATGTGCACACAGAATAGACAGCCTTCACCCTGGAAAGAGAAAAGAATTTAACAAGAAGACAGGACATATCGTGCTGCAGGCACAGGGCACAGCCAGATAAGTGCACTGACCAGCAAATTATTTACATATGACTGGCCATTTTTAGCCTCTTATCCCTCTATTTTCCCACACTTGTTCCTTCCCAAATCACCTAAATCCTTCCCTTTTCCTTCCTTTGGTTCCTCTCCTAAATATCCCATAATAAGTCCAGTGCAATCCCAAAATGCTTTTCCTCTACATTCTATAACACGTCCCACACTGCTGGGCAGGAACTCCCCCTTCGTCCGAAAGATGATCCCAAGAGCTGCTCCTGATGGCTTATGGTGATGGGTGTCACACCTATTTAGTGGGGTGAAGGGTTTGCTGGACAGCTTGGGGTCGAGGGGGCAAACAAGGTGTTTGTTTCTTGGGAGTCCTTGATTTGGGTCTCTGTCTGGTATTGTACCCCTGTGCTCCTCTGGGCTTGTGGACACGGGCCTTTGATGGGTTGATGGCCCCTGTGATGGGCATGGAAGTAACCTGGCATTGTATTATTTGGGCTCCCCCACCTGCTATTGTCTGTCTGTGCTCCTGTGTGGGTGTGCAAATGATCTTTGTCATATAACCTAACAATAAGTGCTAAACTTAAGCCTCTGTAACTGAAATTGTCCCAGCAGTGTGTCTGCCTCCAGTTGTAGGTGAGATCTGTTTGTTCTTCTGCTTTTTTGAACTCAGCCAACATGGTTCATTATTCCATGGATGAAGATAGGAAACAAAAATACCATGCTTTTTTTTTCCCTGAATGATAAGTCGATCTGTTTTGGAAAAGATTAAATGCCTCCATGCTTTGGTAAAAGTATGGCCAAAATTTGGTGGTCACAAAATATCCCCATAACACTGGTGTATCTTCTTCTGGATAGCCAAAACTTCCCCAATGTGGCAAATTCACATGCTTTTGAAAATGTCAATTTGTACGGGTTACATGGGAATAGATTCTTGCTGCTAAATACCTTGATCATTTTCTGTTGGGCATGCTCTAGTCCGAACCTGAGATGCATTCTATTTTTTTGTTTTCTGAACTACAGTGAAGTTAGGTTTGGATATGTGAACCAGGGAAATGGTCTGTCTTCGCTTCTTAGTGACTTTCTTGCTATTCTCAAGCACTGCAGAGAAGTAATAAGTCTCTGGTTGAATTCAGAGAGAACTAGACCCAGAAGTGGGTGATACGTTTTGGCAAACAGAATGGATGGGATAAACCTGAACCAACTCTTGAATACCAAGTGGATAGGGAGTTGGAACTGATAGGGCACGGCATCCTTTTGCATGGACTGGGACCAGGAATGAGGCAGATGAAGATCACTAAAGCTTTAGCATGACTGAAGAAAACAAATGAAACAAATGATAGGGGATGTGAGTTGTAAAAAGATACAGCAAGAATGCAGAAGAAACAGAAGACAGGGCCACACACACAAAAAAAAAATAGAGCTGCAGGGACACGGAAGATACAACTATACTGTCATTTCTACTTGTGTCTGAGTTTGTGCTGGATTCACCTCAGGTCCATTCTTCTCAGACACTTGCTCGCCCTCAGCTGTAAGATTTAGGATGGGATAACCTGAGCCTGCAGGCAAAAGAGAAAACCAACAGGTCTACAGAATTGCAGGGGCCACAGATATGCTTATGCTATACGTGACAGATTAAGAAGGGAAGTTGGCATTCTTTTTATCAGTTTATTTTAGCTTAAAAAGTCTGCATGGATGTCATAACAAGGCCAGGGGAGAGAATTTCTCTTCAGTTTGAGGCCTTAAGAGTCTCTGCTTCATTTTGTTCAAAAGGATGGATATATCCTGGTAGATAGACAGGATTGTGAAATAAAAAAAAATCCCATCTTCATCTATTGTAAAAGGACGTATGGAGTTAAAAGACAAGATGCTGACCTGTTTTGGAGATCAGGATTATACCTTCTGTGTACTGCAAATGAAGATCTGAACTTCTAAGGTGTGGTCGCTAATGGCTTCTTCCTCATTTTCTGGTGCCTGACTTCAAGCCCTGGGGTCTGATTTGTGAAGGTGTGTGCTGGGTCACATCAGTAATGAAAGGAAAGAGGGACTGTGCACTCATCATGTAAAATGTTACGTGAAGTAGTCTAAAAAAGGAAGTCCTGGGTGAGAGAGTTATTCAGTTCACTCAACTTAAAGCACAGAATACATCCCCGTACCCTCTCTCATGAGCCGGTGGAGAATTGTTCTCTGGAGAGGACTCTCTCCTTCCATTGATTATTGATGGTATGAGGTTAAATGGCCTCGACAGCTGTGCTAGCAAACAGTAGTGCTGGAAGCTGGGTGATTTGAACCTTCTTGCCTACAGTGTTACTGTGTTACAGGAAGCACTCAGGTGGTGTTACAGGGACCGCCAGATTACCCATAGGGCTGGTAATAACTCTTTGTTTGGAACAGTGTTTAAAGACTATGTGCTAGATAACAGCTGAGATCATATGCATTGGGATGCATCAACAGCGCAGAGGGCTCTATCTGAGCTAGTCAAAGTCTCTTTATAGTCAAGGGAGAGAAGTGCTTCTCCTTAGGGGGTGATTCATTTCACTCTAAAACACACATTTAAAATGGGTCAGCTCTTAAAATGTCTCTTTCTTCCCCTTGTTTAGAGGGGGAGCCTGAAGCAGCTAGCTTAGACATAAACATCTACTTTTGGGATCTCTGTAAGGAGGTGAGGTGAATCCCATGGTTGGTAATCAATGGTGGGAAAGCACGTACAGGATCATTATGTACAAAATGAGACCTATTCAACCTCAGTGTTGAATGAGGCAGGACACCCATGGAGTGAACAACATGTCTTCATGTAATTAAAAGTGGCTTCATAATCAACAGCCACAATGAGAGAAAAGGCAAATAGCACTGGCAACCTTATTTCTGATGTTTACTAATGCCTGAGTGCTTAACTTCATAAACTCAATAAGCAGTGTCTAGGTGTAGATGTATATGTATGTAAAGAGATGCAAATATTTGAAATTTTTGATCAGCTTTTTCTCTACATTTATCATGAGCCAGAATTTTCACTGTTGTAAACAAGGGTAGTTCTATTTTCTTCTGTACATTTATGACAGTTTCCCCTAACTGAAGATCTGGCCTAGGTTACGCTGTATGTCTTCTTTTTTTAAGTACGCAGACATATAAAGTGAATCAATATTTCTGCAGTTATGCTGATGCACCTCCACTTATAATTGCTGACAATATCCAAAACTAAGTGGCAATCTCCTGGTGAATTAGATAATTTTTCTTTCTGTTTTGCCTAAGCTTCTCTTGCCTGTGTGACTTCAAAATAAGTTCAGACTGAGTAAAACCAACTCTCACCTGTATTGGAGAGCTGACTGACTATAAGCAGTGCAACTTCTGGATAGGAGATATTGCAGTTAATACCATTTTGAGAGGAAGGAAGGAATTTTCTTGCCAAAGGACTAAGAGAGTTGGATATGATTATGAAACAACTGTTTGGTACATCTGTCTTGCTGAGTTTTAGATAGTAAAAAACTGGAAGTTCTTTAAAGCCCCCAAAACTGAAGGAATGTTATTTAATGCTTCCGAGCAGTCATAGGCAGAAAATAGAGTTGGGCACTTCAGTGTTTCCCTGGAGGACATTATGTGATGCATTTTACATGCTATTTCTCAAAGTCATGAATCTCATGGACCTAGGGACAGACTGTTTGGTTCCCAGCTTTCATTGGACTTCTACACACAGAGGACTACACAGTATCAATTTACATTACTTTTTGGTGTCTTCATTTAGTATATTCTTGTACTCTTGCATGTGACAGGGAATAGGCCTTAGTCTAAAAGAGGGACACTAACCTGCCCTGTAGCTACAGACTGTGGCTTTATGGCCCAATTCTTAATTTTGTCTCTAATATTTTTTAAAAATGGGGGTTACTCATTTCAGCCCAAAGTCCAAACATCATTGTCATTGCTCAAGGGTGTCACACAAACAAATTAATGCTAGAGATTTCTTTGAAAGCTTCTGGCTGCAGAAAAATAAAAACTCTAGCAGAACCAGGTCATGCCACTGGTAATAGATGCATCCTGACTTTGTATGGGTGAATATCTAACAGTGGGTGAGAGAGACAGGGAATACTGTCTCTCATGTCCTAAAGGTGGTTCCCAGAAAGAGGATAATGATGGGCAGTGTTGCTAGTGACTAGATTAAAGTGCAAGCCTGATTCCCAGTGAATCTCCAGTCTTCCTTTTCTACTCACAAGGTAATACTAATCATAAAGGATATGGTAGGAGGAATATTTACTCAACTTGGAGAAGGAGGAGGGAATAGTAGCAGGTGGTCAGGGGAGTACTTTGCTTTCTCCAGTTCACACAGAGAAGGGAAGTCAAATCTTTAATAATATTTAAAATACATTGTCATCCTTCACCAGCAATGCTTGTAGAAAACAGCAACAAGATCCCATTGGAAATGGTACATAACCTCACTCTGCCTTTTCCACACGAGACAGATCCTTGGAAGACAAAACCCCTTATAACCCAGCTTGGACATGCTATTTTTAATCACTGAAGTATTCCAATGAGTTCAGTCTAGAGAGCTTGCCTCTTGATGAATCAATGCGATTTTGTCCACTGGCATCACATCTGCTGCAATATGAAATTGCACTCCTCCAAGTATGGCCTTTAAAGGCAACTCATAGTACTCCTGCTCAGAGAGTGTGCTAGTGCTATATAAGACAAAAACTTTCCTAGCTTTTTGGTCCAGTGCCAATTTACTTCAAAGTGCCAGTTTATTTCTTACAATCATACTGTCCATTCAGCGGGTCTTTGCATTGTGTTCCAAATAATTTCTCCAAATCCTCAATTATGATTTATTTTCCTTTTAAAAGACCCTAAGAAACAGAAAAAGAAAATACCAAAACCCAACTGTTTTCTTTCCCAGGGGCTCCATTGAAGTTATATTTCCAAATGCATTTTTCCTTCCCTCCCCCAGCAAACCCATGCTTTTTGGCTTTGATCTGAAGCTTTAGCCCTCTTTAGCATCTCCTGAGAAACTTTCTGCTGTGCTGGGAAAGTGCTGAAAATTAATGATGAATTCTAGGTTCAGTTTTGTTAAATATGGTCACACCTATGTCTGTCATGCTGTACAAGAAAGAATTGGAAAACAGGAAGTTTAGGGGCTTTTGTAAAGGATGTTGTAATAAAAAGAGCTGTGTTTCTTCATCTGGACTCTTCCTTCTCTGATGAATGGTGGATTATTTAGAGAAAGGAGCAAGAAAATCTGCAGTAGTAAGGCAGGGAAAGAAAACTTCCCTAACAGCCTTCAGAGTTTAAGTTTAAAAAGGATAGTCTGACCATTTGCTCTTCTTTCCACTTTCATTCTTGATGGAATTGCTGCCAGTGTATATCTATGGTATCTCATTAATGGAAATGAAAAATGACAAGTTTTGATCCCACTAAGGGACAGGGAAAAACCATTCATCTAATTCAATTAGCTCAGGAATTCAAGTTACACATTTTGAGTATGAAATCCAAAACTATCTTTTGCTCTGAATATAGCGTTCTTAACAAAGCACAGTCTGGGTGAGTGAGGATAGGAGAAAATAAGCTTCACGCTGCCTGTTTTGAAAGTGATAGGTTAAATCCTCAGAGATGCTGCAGTTATTCAGTTCTTTCCAAGGAAAACTTAAAGCAGAGAATATAATGTCAGCATCCCATGCTTTTCAAGGAATTTGCATAGCTGTTTTTAAATAGCCACCCCAGCTCAACACTGGCATTAAGTGTGATTAGAGGAAAAAAGAAACAAAAAAAGTAATTTTTCCCTCTGTCCCTTTCCTTAAGGGTCTGGATAGATCACAGCAGTGACTTTCCCCCTCTACTTCTTCATGGGAGAGCAAGGATGGAGGGCTCTTTAAATCCTCCAACTCCTGGAAGAAAAGAAGAAAGTCAAACAATAAGATAAATAGAAACCACCTAAGATAAAATATCCAAAGAGTAAAAAAATATTTTTTTTAACTAAGATTGAAATTGCCTGTTTTTTATACCATGATACATCAAACTATTTAGGATGTGTGAGATCATTAAACATAACTAGTTTTAGTGAAGTCAATGGAACTATTCAGATAGTCCTGCTAGTTCAGAGAGTTGAAACTATGTGCCACAGTGGTTTGCTAGACTGAGTGGTGCATGTTATGATAAATGGAAGAAAATGTCTAGACAGAGGAAGATATCAAATAAGGCATAAATTGCAGATGTAAAAAAAAAAAATATATATATATATATACGTATTTGAATTCTATCTGAGCCCAAATCTTCCTCTGTGGTTTTAGGCAGTCATTTAATTTACCCTTCCTCTCATGTGAAAACAGGGATAATAATTCTCCCATAATCTTAAAATGTTATCAGGATAAAATCCCTTAATGTCCAGATGCCGTATTGATAAGAGACCACATCTCTATTGTATTTGTGATTTTCTTTTCACTTGGCAATGTTCTCTTTCATTTTGTTTTTACATTTAAAGTGAAACATTCACAAAACAGTCAGCATTACCTCATTTATGTTTCTTTTTGACATTTTTAAGAAGTTCTTTAAACTCTGAGGTTTTTGTGAAACAAAAAAAAAAAGGTGATCCACTTCACATTTTCTTTGTAAAATCCTTCCCTTTGCATAATGTTCCAAATATAATGAATGGCACATTCTGAGTTTCAAAGGTTCTGCTTTTAAATGTAGTACTTCAGTAATCAGAGTCTATTTTGAATATGTGGTGCCTACAGTACATATGAATATGCTAATCAGCTAAACTTAATAGTTCTCATTTGTATTAATGCAAATTAGGTGGCTGTACTTTCCACCAAATATTTTCCTCCCTATTTATTAGAGAAATCAAAATCTCTTTCCACCCATAATAAGTTCTAATATTTCATCTTAACACTTTAAAGGGCGTGTTTTATTTTAGCTTAATCTAATTTCATTGAACAAAATTGCATCTAAAGGCAATATGAAGTTACAATTTGTTCCATGTCAAATAATAAAAATGGCCTTTAAATTTTACATGAATTTGACCTTTTGGTTTGTGCATTTCAATGAAACCTCCCTCATAATCCAAACGGTATAACGTAACTTCTGTGCATTTGGCCTTGTATAGGGGTATCCAGCTGTATTCCTGTTGCCTCCTTCCATGTGGCCGTTGGCCTTTCTTGACCCTCAGTCTCATCCTACTCTCATTAATAAAGGTTGGGAATTTTTCTGTTTACTACAAACAAGTCTGCTATGCATCTTGCACTAACTGGAGTCAGCAATGAAACCATGTAGGATTGGATGTGTCCAGCTTTTCAAAAGGAGTAAGGAATGGTAAACACTCAAAAAAATCTGGGCTTGTTCTTTGCAAGGTGGCCTGTGGACCCTGAATCAGTAGCTGTTAATCCTTTGAATTATCTTATTGAACTCCAGGAGAGCCCTAGGGTTGAGGTGAAGCCCAAAAAGGCAATTCATAAGAACTGTGCAAGAGCAACCATCTCTGCTGTTCTGAGCACAGCAGCATGTTAGACCATGCCAAGGTCTCTTATGATCTTTGGCTGTATAAATTATGTTTATTATTAATAGCAAAAATATTTTTGGTGTTAGTAACTTTCATTTCTTCATGGAAGAACTATAGGAAGGCATCTTACTATATCATCCTTCAGAATTATATACATTTTATTTCAGGATCACACCCCAGCCATTCTCTTCTGAAGCAGAAAAGTAAAAGGAACTTCACCATCCAATATGTAGAATGTTTCCAGCATACTAATGCTCTGTATGATGAAGGGAAGGACCTGAGGGTAGCTACCTCCATCCTCAACACAGATGAGATACAACTTTGATGGGGACACCACATCTGACTCCACATTTTCCAACCTTTCCCCATCCTCATATGTGACTTGTCTGGTAAGACTAGGAAGCTCTCCAGGGCCAGGACCAGCTACTATTTGGTGCTTATTCAGTGCCTAATTGCACAGTGGAGCCCCATACCTGATTGGCCCATAGGCACTGTTGTAATTAACATGATTAATAATATGCGTTCTGTAGAGAAATAGCTGAGAGTAGTTTCCAAGGCTAGAAGCCTTGAACAACTTCTGCAGCTTTAAATGTACTTTTAGACTCAATGGCTTAAAAATGACTCATTCTGTGATCAGCAGAACTAATGAAGCCTGGTTTTCACTGGCTTTGTGTCTTGTGGCTAGACTGTTCCATGTCAGGGAAGGTGCAAATCCTGATCCTGTGGCTGAGATGTTCAAAACCGCGTTCTTCTGTGTGGGTTCCTTCGTGTCTAATGAGAGTGGGCTCACACTGCAACCTGCCTTTAATGGCCGTGCTCATAGAGCGTTTCTCTGCTACTCAGATGCCTCTTCTCTGAAGCTCATAGTAATTTAATATCCTTGACACCTCCAACCCTCAGATAAATTTGATTGAAATGAGCTAATCAGTCTGTAAAGTGAGACGGACAGACAGATAGCAGAGCGCACATGCTCTTTGACCATGATAAGCCTCATTTCCTTCAGAAACCAGGGTGAAAAGGAATGAAATCCATGATGCTTTTGGTTTAATTTTCCTTTTTTTTTTCCCGGGCAAACTAACCCCAGCATTAAAAGCAGAGCAACCCCCAAGTCAGACTTCAGGAAAAAGACGGGGGCAAGCTATTCCAGGAAAAAAAAAAAAGGAAAGGGGATTTTATTTTAGTTTCTTTTTTTTTAACTGCAGTAGAAATCAAACTCCAGAGCTTTAATGGAAAAATCTTACATTTTTCTGGGAAGAGGGAGAAGATGGGAGAGAGGAGGGGGAAAAAAAAAAAGCTAAGCCACTGTCAGATCAGCTCAGGATCTCTATTAGAATGCAGAGTGCTCCAGAGTAATTACAAAACAGCTGTAATGGAAAATTGGTAGTCAAACCCATTTTCCACCAACTAGAATGGTGAATGGGCTGCATTATGATCGTAATTCTCATTAACTTAATTTGCATGGGAAACAATGAAGGAATACCTAATGAGTTAGACTCAGCTAGCAGCAGATCGATACCCCTGTGAACAGGGGTTCGATCCATAATTACAGGACATGTGGCAAAGCCAGAATGTTTCTCCTCTTACATGGGGGAGATAGAAAGGTTGGCCTTGCTGTTGTTATTTCTTTAAAGGCTGGAAATGTGCCTACAGAGGTGGGAATTTGTTGCTTTTTGGAGGTGGTGGGGAAGGGAGGGTTAGTCTTTTTCTTTCTTTCTCACTTTGGTCTGTGGCTTTTAGGAAGAAATGTATTATTCAATTTTCTGTTCTACCTTAAAGAAGCAAATTCTTAAAAGCTGTTCTTGTGGCCAAAGTTTAAGAGTTGGGATGCACTGATGCTGTACACAGAAGGCTGTGGCAAGTGCTCTCGCTGCATATATTCTGGGCCAACTAAAACCTGTATAAATACACGTCACATGTCAGCATGCCTGAGCCTTCGAGCCCAGCCAAGAGGCAAAGCCTATTCACCTGGGCTCAGTTCTGTGCAAACACAATCACACGGTATTAGAGGACCAACAGATGTAAATACTGCTGGCTCAGAGTGTGTGTGCATCTCTTTGCAGTGTAATCCAGGGAAGGTCTGGGTTCAATTCCCATTCTTGGGAGCATGGCTGTATTTGCAGTCTTGGACATGTGCTTTCAGTTCTCTGTGGAACAAGGCTAGCAAATCCCTGCTCTGGTTAGACCCTAAGCTTTCTTGGAAAGGGACTCAATGATCCAAAAATTAATGTAATCTGAATGAGGAATATGTTCTCTGACAAGTAAAGTCTGTGAGCAAGGCGGGATACTACCGTTTCTGTAAGTTAGGACAATTTTTCTGTTTTTCCTGATTTGCCAATCCTATACCACTGTAGCTAGATCATGCATATAGGTATCAATACAGTTACTTGAAATGGTTGAATCTCTCCCAATGGTCTTGCAGTTTAATTTAGTCTCTATTGTTCTTTCTGAGTGAAATTTCCCCTGTGAATAAGACTTCCAAAAAAAGGAGAAAAATCCAAAAACAGCGCTATATGAGTCCTTAAAAGAGTTTTAAATTAATGTTACCATATTTTTGTATGTACTGCAGCTGTGCAGTCCTCACAATGCCAGAGGGAACATGCTGTTGCAGATTCTGTAAGAAATGCATAAAAAGAGATAGTGCCTGCCTTAATGAGCTCACAATCCACCCAGAGCAGGCAAATAGAGGAAATATTCTTAATCCCCTTTTACAGATAGAGACCTGAGTCAATGGATGATTCAGTGACAAACCCGAAGTCACACAAGCAACCTGTGGCAAAGCTAGGACATACAGAGCAGGTAGTTTAATCCCAGGTTGATGCTTTTATTACTGTAACATATTCATATATTATATTAGCAAAATTTAAAGGATCCATAGATTTTGGTGTTCCACTGCGCTAAATTTTTTCCACATGACATTAGAAGAAGAGGTGGTACTAGGAAGGTATGCTCTAGCTGCAGGAAGCTCTAGCAGACATTGTGTTCATAGGAGCTAAAGAAATCTTCAGGCTCATGTCAAGACAGTAAGTAGGGGTTGAGTGTCGGAACAGGGTTTTAGATTATAAAGCAATTACAGCATAGAGTGGATACATGATTGTACAGTTGTGAGCTCTTAGGGGAAGACAATAAGCGGGAATAACTGGAGAAAGCATCTGCCTTAGAGTATGTATTACATTATGGGGAAGGTTAACAGGTTTGCTCTCAATGTGGTGGGGAGCATTTGCAGACCCAGAGGAACAGTGAGGAGACCAGTGGGTTCTGCTTTGTTTTCCCATGGCAGGGATCAGCAGATGGCACTCACACACAGCCTCAGGAGTTGCCAACACCACTGGAGTAGTGGCAAGATTCTCTTTTTAGAAATGCTGCATCATCCTTAGATCTTTGCTGCAGTTCCTTTGTGGGGAGCTGTGACAAACAGCTCAGGAAGGGTTTTTTCTGTCATAGCTTTTCCAACTTAACACAGAACTGCGTACAGGGAAGTGGGTTGAAGTTTCTGAAAGTGAGACTGTCCAAATTCTGATTTGATCAGTTCTGTTAAACAACTAACATATATAATATCAATACATTATAAGAGCTGAACCCTTATATGGAGTCACTGATTTCTCCTTCAGCAGAAGACTAGCTGCAAGACCAAGATATCTGCCTGCAAGTGGAAAAGAAGTGGCACTGTTTAATCAATCCCTTTAAAAATTTCTTATATTTTTTCTTTGCAAATACATATTATTGTCCAATTTCTCAGTTGTTTTAAAATAGAGAATCCTCTTGGAAGTCAACAGTATTTTTTTTCCCAGTTGATGAGCTGGTCCTATGTGATTATTGTAAGTTTTTAGCTTGGTCAAGAGGGTACAACACTACTCTGGGCCTCTAGAGAACTGAGGTCCACCTCCTGTGTAACTGACTTAGTGAGGGTCCTTGAGCAACTAATTTTGTTATTCTTTTTTCCCTTTCTCCTTTCCAATTGTTTTTTGTCTTCTTTGTTCGGATGTCTCTGCTTCATGTTTTCATTCATCCTTATTTCATCTGATTTCATCACTGCAAATAGAAAAATAACAATGATAATTTTAAATACATGATTCTAGGTTTTAACTCAGGGCAAAAATCTTTTATCCAGCTTTAGACTGTTAGCTTTGATTTGAAGAAACTCCAAGCAATCACTGCTGCTAAAAAGTTTATGGAAACTGAAAGACCAATCTTTCTGCAAAACTAAGCCTTGAATTCACCCTTCACTGGTTAAACTAAAGTCAGGATCAGTACTTGAGAATTTTGTTCCCAATAAACATTGCTCTGTATGACTAGTGCATTTGTTTAATTAAAGTAAAACACATCTGTACAGTAAATAGCCTGTGATCGGGCAGTAACACAATAATGTACAAGCACAGCAATAATTGGATAATGTAATGAAATGCATGGTGGGTTTTTTAAAGAAAATATAATGAGATTTCATCATTTTATACACACAGGTAATTAGTTCTTAGAAATACTGGGAGAGTAAATTATCTGCAGATAACACTTTAGATTCAGGACATCATTCAGGAGGCTAGGAGATTGTACAGAAGAAACATATATATATATACTTATTCTTTTCTTACACTTACCCCTAGGCACCCATTATTGGCAGCACTCAGAATTTGGGGCTGATGGGACTTAACTCTGATCCAGTATGTTATTATTGTTAGGACTAGTTAGGTAGAGAAAAGTCTTCCAGTTCAGACTGATCAGAGTTTGCTTCCTGGCTTTGGCACAGATTTCCTTTGCCACACAGCAAACGCAGGATCCTCAGCAACTGTCAGGTTGTTTAACTTGCACTCACTGAGACTTATTTTCTGTGTCTCTCTCCTACTTTGCTCAAAACACCTGACAGCTCAGGTAGAGACTCTGTAGAAGAAAGGTGACAGATTCTGGTCTGGAGCTGCAATCAACTCAAGTCTGCTTCTGGATTAATACTGAATCTCTATTCCTCACTTTTGTAAAATGAATGTTGTTCCCTTTATGTGTCACAATCATGTCCTCATAGGGAAGGGTGGGGAGGAAGGGAAGACATGTTAACATTGGTTAACATGGGTTAACATTCAGAGGGTTAAGTAGCCAAGAACAGAAGCCAGGGTATGCGACTGCCTGGATTGTGTCCTGAAAACAATCCATCTCCCTGCTCAGACACTCCTGATGTTTAATTGATACATTTCTGCCTTCCCCCTCATTGTTAATATTTAAGCAGGTGAGCACAGCAGGCAATGGGCTACTTGCAGTAGCCAGGTGGCCCTGCCAGCAGCCTGCTGCACTAAACACCTCCCCTGAAATTTGCATTGCTTTTGTTCTTCTCCTCTGAATGTGCACAAACAGCCCCAATTTGAAAATGCAAACAAATAAACATATATCTAAACTTTGTCTGAAGGAAGACTAACCCCCTTGAAGAAAGTTCCCCAGGGCCATAGCTAGCTTCTTTTGTTCTTCTTTTTTTTTTTCCCTCTGTCTTTTTGTTTGGCTTTCACTCTTATTCTCAGTATTGCTTTCTTTCCTTTGTACTTTGATGTTTCTTTGGGGACTTGAGGAAGAAAAGCAACAGCATAACAAAACAACAACAACAAAAATGAACAAACTCTAAGGCATTTACAGTTTGTTTTCGCATAGACTAGACCTGCCAACAAACATGGGGGAGTGTGGAAAATGAGGGGAAGAAATATAACTGAGAAATCTAGAGACAGGAAGACTGGGGTACAGGGAAGCATTATCATTCCCTAGGGCCTCTGCCCTGGGAGCACAGCTTTCCAATCTATCCAGAGTGAAAGACGCCCTGCCTGACTTAGTGCCTGGATCATTTGCTCTTCCCCCATCCCACTCTGACTCTCTTCCAGAGCAGCGACCAGGTTGCAGGCAACTGATATATTTGCTCTTGGCTAAGGGACAGCTGGTTCAGGCTAAGAGTCTCCAGCACTCAATGGTCAGCTGCTTGATGCAGAGTTAGATTAATGAAAGGAGTTTGTGGTTAGTCTTTGCCCAGTTATCACTTAAGTCACCTGGGTCCAAATTCACTGTCACACAACACTTAGGCCCGTAAGTTAAGAATCTGTCCTATGCTTATCTCCTAGGACTATAGCCCAACCGCATGGCTTTGGGCACTCCGAACAAGCTTGAGCTCAAGTCCTCTGCTAGAAACTGTTTCATTTTGTACAGATTTTTTTTAAATATTCAAGGGGCTAAGCAGGTACCAAAAAGGGCAGTGGGACTACTCTTTATCTAGGGAATTTCATTAATATATCTTCTTTCCCAGCCTAGATAAAATGAAAAGACTGGCCTGAATCTTTCTCAGATCATTGGACTTTCTTAGCTCATTCATGAACACCTCTGAGAAATTCTGGGCACAAATTTATGATTTCCATGCATGAAACAATGTATTGCCTTGAAGCTAGTGCAGTCATCCACAGCTGAGGAGGTCTGAATTTAAATCACTATAAACACGGGGGAAGCTGAACTGTGATCCAACTACTGAGGTGACGGTAAACTTATAGTTACCAACTAGGCTAGACTTGAAAGAGCATTTGCGGCTATGAATGCCAAATAGACGGTGGCAGTCATTCTGCCAACCCAGAGTTAGGCACCTGTCTTCCTGAGAAGGGCAGCTTTAAGTCTACTGACTAGTTTACACGCGTCCTGCTCTGAGAACATGAACTCAAATATTCATCTTTCTTCACATATTCATTTAAACTTATTAAACCCTGTAACCTCAATGCATGCTGCAGTTTCCAGTAAAAGTTATGTCCTACTGTGCTCATTGCTCCAGCGACTGTATTCTTTGAAGGTCTAGAGCCCTGCAGAAAGCTAGAATTAGTTTTAAAGAGTCCCAGAGCCTGAAATCTCCTGGTATGAGGGCAAGGATCATCCAAAGACCAGAGCATACCCTGGGTTACAGACAGCTAGGTCTATTTCCTTTTCTGCTGTGATATATCAAGAATCCTGGTGAGTCTTTGTCCTGAATTATCTATTGATGTGAAAGTCATTATCCTTATGAATCTACTGGTTGTTTTTTTTTTTTTGTGATGACATATATCTTATTATTTAGCAAAACAGGTCCCAATTTTCCTTTCCTAGTTTGATATAAGACACAGTTTGTACCATATTGTCCTACCCAATTCTGGGGACCTACAAGGAGATAAAGACAGTTACACTCACCCATCTCTTCTCGTGGCATGCCAGATCATGACAAAGATGTTCCCATTGATGTATGAAAGCATATAAACCTGGATCAACAAAAATGTGGGAAGTTCTGGCTTGAAACAACGTCAGTTGGAAAAATCACAAGTTTTGATCTTCTACAGTATTTCTTTGCTTTGTGATGCAGAGCTCATACTGTTGAGGAGTTGGGTGGTACTAACAGAGGTGCTCTGACCTCTGTGGTTCCCTTGATGGAGCTACAGGTGGTTGAGAAGTAGATGGAAAGGGGCAGGAATTAGCAACCTGTGGGTGGGAGAAAGGACTGGAGTGGGATAAAGGAGTGTCCTCCTGTAATGATGAACTTGAGGAAGTAACTTTCAGAAAAGATAGTTGATCAACCCACACACAAACACACCAACACTTTTGAATTTTCATAAGAAAACTGGAAACATTTGGGATGAGAAATTGGAAATATTTCTATGAAAAGCAGATAGCATCTAATTAAAAATGTCCACTGAACTGGACATTCCCAACCTTCTTACAGATTAGTCAGTGATGACAACTGCCTCTCAAGCCCTTCAATACAACAATTATTATGATTTTCTGTGCTTAGTGTGCTTATAACAAAGAGCTCCACACCTGAACCTCAAAACATCACTTTCACCACAGATCCAATTTACAAATCAGGCACTGGACAATCAAAGGTTCTTTTGCATTCACTTTATTGCATCTTTTGCATTCTGTAGTTCTTTGTATGATGGCAATTTTGCCTGCACTGTGTGCTTTGTCTACAATGAAGCATCTTTCCCCATTTTTATGTTGGGCTACAGAAGGCATTTTAATAGCCCCATTTCATCCACAAACAAAGAAAAGAAATAATAAACAGCAAGTGATTTATTTATATGGACAAAATGATTTGATGTTTTTCCTTGTTGACAGACTGACCTGTCCAGAATTACATTCTATTGATAAAATGGTGAAGGAATGCCATTCATCGACCACATGAAGTTAAGGGGTGGGGGAAAATGAATTTGTCCATAGAATTTTCTTTTCCAAGCTGTCAGTTGTTTCTAGGGATTTGAACAACCTCATGCTCACAGTTGCATTCACATCTATTTTATCTTTCCTTTATTTATTTAACCATTTTGTTCTTGCTGGCACGCATTTCTATAAATGTAACAAAATTTGAACAGTCTTTTTTAGCAGTTAGCAACCAAGATCTAATATTTAAGATTTTTATCTCTGTGGGTCTCCAGAATATTTTGCACTTTCCCAATCACTAAATAAGTAAATCCTTGGAGAATATAGTAGTGATTTTTTGAAACTATGCAAGCTTTCGTTTTTCATACACCAGAATACACAGTTTAAAGACTTCTCCTGACCAGCTGCTTCTACAATAGATTTCTTCCATGCATACCATCATTTTCCATATCCCGTGTGATTCTTATAGTTACTCCAAAGCAGACTGAAAGGTAAAAGACATCCTCATACAGAACAAGAGGGACAGATGCATTTCAAAAGGGTGGGAAACTCAAACAAGACTTAGTATCTGAAATCATCCTTTACATATATCTGTTCCTTTTCTCTACTTCTCTCTTGGGCTCTGTTCATGATCCTTCAGTAACACATTTAGTCTCACAAACACATACACTCAGGGACCTGTCATCTTTAAATAAGGGGTCTGCAGGGAAAGGAAAGTAGTTTTAATTTAGATCTGTCTTAACCATAATTAAACCAAGCTTTAGATCCCACGTGGTAGTATGTTTGACATTTGCTTCTTGCTTTTTTTCCAAGCTAGCAAGCATAAATGTGCTTCCTCTATAAAGTAACAGAAAAACTAATATTGAATGTAATTAAAATAAAATACATTATTATTAAAATAATATTAAAGGAAGGAAATGTAGTGCATAAACTAGTCATTAACCCCAGCATCCTCAATAGATTTAAATTTGAGTAACTGCTGGTTGATTTGCCTACTTATAATTCCCACTCTAGTTTTAGCTGGATATTATATTCTTTTTAATTCATTAAAGCTTTGCAGCTGCTTCCCACGCCAGTGAAGGGCGCACTGTCATGCCGAAGGGAATGATTCCTAGACAGAAAGAAGTTTTCAGTCCTTTGGGAATTTCTACATTGATTCCAAAAGGGCCTAGGATTTTACCCATAGGCTCATATCTATGCTACAGATTAACCTGGTATATTGCATCTAAATTCTCCTGAATCCTAATGAAGTCAGTTAAGTGAACTGTTAGTGTAAATAAGTCCACAGAGTATCAGAATACTCTGAAGCTGGATCTTTTACAGCTGTGACCCAAATTTGGATCCAAACACTGCATTACTGACCTTTCTTCTCTCTCTCCCTGTGTGTGCATATACATAAATGTATATATGTGTATGTACATTTGCTCTCTACAACTACATATACAGTTGCTCTCTACAACTACCTGAAAGGAGGTTGTAGCGAGGTGGGGGTTGGTCTCTTCTCCCTAATAACAAGCGATAGGACAAGAGGAAATGGCCTCAAGCTGCACCAGGGGAGGTTTAGGTTGGATATTAGGAAAAACTTCTTCACCGAAAGGGTAGTCAGGCTTTGGAACAGGCTGCCCAGGGAAGTGGTTGAGTCTCCATCCCTGGAGGTATTTAAAAGACGGGTAGACGTGGTGCTTGAGGACATGGTTTAGTGGTGGACTTGGCAGTGATAGGTTAACAGTTGGACTCAATGATCTTAAGGGTCTTTTCCAACCTTAACAATTCTATGATTCTACGATTCTACAATTCTATGATATAGCCTAGCAAGACATCCTGAAATGTTTTAGGATGAAAGGTTCTGGATAACATGTAGTCATAAGATCTTATTTATGCAGTTTCCTTGGAGGAAGATTAATTGGGCTGAGATATGTACACTAATGCATGAGTCAGCCATGGCATCATCACTGCAGACACATGGCTGATACAGATGATTTAAAACACACAGCAATACTACAAAGCAGCTCAGGACAGGAACTTAAGAATGATATCAAAGCCAACAGATACTGCAGGAGAAACCTGAGCTGGTAGAATATAATTACACCAGTCAGCATGTGGTCCAGACAAGTGAATGAATATTCTCCTTTCTGTATGAGAGCCAGAGGCTTCTTTCGAATATCCATAACTCCAAGTTTAGACATGATTATGAGGATACTTTGGATTTAATATTGATTTAGAGAGCACAAGATACTTGATGGAGTCCTGCAAAGTAAATCTAAGGATCTGACAATCCTGGTGAACGCTCTAGTTATAGAATCATAGAATCATAGAATCACAGAATCATACAATCATACAATCATACAATGGTTTGGTTCGGAAGTGACCTTAAAGATCATCTAGTTCCAACGCCCCCTGCCATGGACAGGGACACCTTCCACCAGACCATGTTGCTCAAAGTGAGCTCTGAAATCTAGTCCTGGAGCTGCCCTCCTGGTTTGTAGGCTGTGCACCTGCAGTTATGGCACTTGCCACAGTTACAGCACTTCCAGAAACATGTCTGTAGCCCAGCAGCCTCCAGAGGCTCAAGGACAGGGCCCCGTAAGAGCTGTATGAATCACTATCCCTTATCATAAAAACTGTACAATTTAACGGACAAGGCAGACAAAGAATTTGTAGCTCCATCTTGGAGAATGAAGGTCACGCAAAGGGACCATGCAGAACTGTCAGCGATCTGGAAACATGCTTCTGGATTCATCAGCCACTGGTAGAGCAGAGAGAAAACCTGGGGCTCCTGAGTCCCCAGTGGTTGAGTCATAAAAACATCCTTCTTCCCTGGCTTAATCGAGAAGTACATTTAATGAATTCAAGCTGAAAATCCCCTTGCACGAGTTTACAGTCTGAAGAGATAGGAGAAACCACCATGGGAGAGGGGGGGACAGAGGCACAGAAAGGGAGAATAGTTTGTGCAGGGGTGCAAAGTTTCTCAAGGAGACCAAAGCCCAGCCTGAGGACCCAGCCCTCTCAGCTACTTGACCTATAAAGTTGTTGCATCCCTTTTATTTATTCCTTTAGTTAGCAAGAAGGCACCTGTATTCTTCTCCCCCCCCATCACACACCTTGCTGCCAGCCTCTTCTTGCTTCATTTTATACCCAATCAATATTATTTGACAACATACAGGTCAGCAATGATGGCAGTTATACCAGCAGCATGGAAATTACAAAAGAAACTATTGTTCGTCTTGAAATTAAGGGCTACTGAAATCAATAGTACATTTGAAAATTTATATCGATCACTCTGTGTGTGTGCATGTTTGTGTGTGTGTGCGTGTATTTGCATGTTTATGTACAAGAAGAATTTGGGGGGTTAAGTCCTCTTTCAGCTACATAATTTCTGTTTCTTTTTGACAAAGCCAATAAAATCAACCTAAAAGTTATACACATATTAATCTTTTTGAAGCAATTGAAAGGAGAACAATATTGAAATCTCATAATTGGATTTCCCCACTTACAACGGTAACAGCCACTGTTTTTGTGATTATTTTCCAGGGCTTGGATGTTGGATTATTGTTTTCAAGGTTTGCTCTGGGTTTTGTTTTATTTATTTAAGGGTTTCTATTCAAGTCATATCAAGGAGGGGGAGGAATAATGTCTGTAAATGCCATTTGGATCAAACAAGCCAAGAATAGTAATAGTTATTGTTTGGCATGTTTGAGAGCTATTGTGTGACAAATAGATTTGGAGTTGTCATTTGTTTAAAAAGGCAGTAAATGAAACTTTATGAGATGGGGACAGAGTAATGACAAAAAATTACCCATCCAGAACTCCTGATGGTGATCAGTAAAATGAAATAGATTAACTGTTTGTTTTTCCCCCCCTCCAAGACATCAAGAAAATAAGATGCAATCAAAAATATTTGTTTTCCTTGACCCACAGTGAACCAAAAAATTGCATGGTAGTGGCTCATTGCAGCAGAGTTTGATGGCTAACGACTAGATAACCAGAAGCAGATGAGAATGTAACAAAAGGCCAATCAAGTATTGTCACAGTTGGAACAACAAGTTTTTTTTGATGAGAAAAATGATACTGGCAGAAGGTATGGCAGTTGTTTTCTGGTATATGCTAATCCCATGCTTCATGGTTTCTTCTCACTACCTGAATGGACAAGGAAGGATTTTTCCCTTCACCTTTTTCTCCACCCTTGCCTTGATGAATAATTTAGTTTGTTCACCTTCTGTGAACATCAGCTACAAATCATGAGTGAGAGCATTTGTATGAAGCCTGTGGAGGGTGCTGAAGTACCTCTTGGTTGGTTTACTCTTCTTACAAGCTGGGTGTCAAACTCAGCACCAGATCTGGAGCCAAGAACCTTTCCCCAGGAAGGTTGCCAGGGGCCAAAGAAGTTCTGTTATTTTTTTCTTCTGTTTCTTGTCTTCATTGGTTTTTACTTAATTAGGGGAAGGGGATAGAACAAAGGGTGAGTTTTAGAAGTCCTTGGAGAGGAGTTGGCCTGTCTCAATTTCTTCCATCACTGAAAACTGAAATATAATATCAGTTGAAGCTCACACAATGACTTGGAGATCAGGTAATTTGAGATAATCAAAGTTTTCCAGAGACAGTGGGCAGAACTTGTGTACTTTCACTGGTGGGTCAAATATTGCACCATGTCGTGCAAAGGATCTGGAGACAGATTCTTTACAGGGGAGATTATGGCAAATCAAGGAGCTTGCCCTTGTCTTTTCTTAGTATGTCTTTTTTTTTCATTTCTCTGCTTTGCTTGTATTAATTTTCACTGGATGGAATTTCTAGAACTTGGTTATTTCTCCTGGAAATTCCACAAATGCACATTCAGTCATTAATACTGGTACAATTGATCTGTTAAACCTGACTTATAAGAAATGTGTCTACTTATATCTTAATTACCAAGGCAATTCTTTTCACAGATGTTGTAAATATTGTTATTTATTAATTATATAGCATGTGTCACCAGGCTAGAAGCACTTTCCCCTGAATTATAAGCTACCTGGCCAAATTTTGATCTCTCTTACACCTTCATGTTACAGATCCCCAGATGGAAGACACTATAAAAAGAGTGCTAAGTTTTAAGAATATTCGTTTGAACATTAACAGACAGCAAGACGACTCTTTTCCAGGCCGTGGGCCAAACTGTGCTATGAGACTCACTGCTCCAAGTCTACTGTAACTCCCCTGAGTCATCACCACTCTCAGTATTTTGAGTGAGTCTTGAGTTTTTCCCTGCAGGTCTATCTGCTGCATCAGCCTAATGAATCCTTTTCTAGTTTTTCTTTGCCTTCCTCGGTAATCCCACATCCTCATCTTTTCCCTTCAGGTTAAAAGAAAACCACACAAAATATTCCCTAATCTGAACAAACATCCATCCCCCCCGAAAAATTATATCCTTATTTAATTATATAATTATAATTATAATTATAATAATTTCAGTTCACCAAAATTGATGTAACTATCCCAATTTGCACCAATAAGAAATCTGGCCCATAAATAAATTTAATAATGCTGAAAATCTATTTTGCTGAAAACCTATTTTACTGAAACACCAAGGGAATGTTCTTTTAGTAATCTACTTCAGATATGTTTATGTATCATATGGGCCTGCTTAATTCAGCAATTCAGAATTTGCATCTTCTATACATTTTTTCTACAAAACAACTTGGTTCACCTTGAAACTACCCATTTATTCTAAAATTTCTGTTGAAAGCCATGTCTGTCATGTTCCTAAAGTCTGCTTTTTAGTTAAATTATGATTGAAATATGAAGTTGTACCAATAATCAGAAATCTAGAATATGAAGTAGGTGAATTCTAAGAAAAACTTTTGTAGCTGCAGGAATTACAAGCCTTTTTTTTTCCCCTATTCAGGACTTCTTTTTCTATTCAGGACCTGTTCTGCTGTTTGAAGGAAATCAAGGAAATTGAATCTACATCTTGGAATAAGAGGCTACAATATTCAAGCTTTCCCCTCTCAAATCCCTGACCTAACCGATTTAGGAACCTGGCACTCCTGGTGTGACTTAGGAATAGATTTGTCTATTCTATCATTTACAATCTAAAAGGCGGACCTCTACCCTGAGATGGTTGTCTACATCCTCCTGGTTATCAGTGAGAAACAATAAGTTCTTCCTTTTTAGTGTCCTCCCTTTGGACCATACAATGGATGCAGGGATCTCCCAAGATGTGCTGTAGAGTCTGAGTGATCAACTGAGAACTGATATCCACATATCACCCAGCTGGGCCAGCTGGATTAAGTAAATCCCACATCTAGGGCTTTCTGTGACATATAGCAAGGGAATCCTGTCTTTCGGATTTGCAATTGTAACTTCTGACAGAGACATTTTCCTGCTATAACATGAAGAAATATACTTTCCTTAATAGGAGATATAACCTACTTACATAAATTTCATATATATTTCCTTATGGATTTTAATGTAAGTAAAAATTAATGTTACATTAACATCCATTATGATGCATTTCATTTAATATTGTATCCCAAACAGTGGTTTGGGGAAGCCTAATCACCTTCAAAAGTATACCTAAATGACATCTGGAAAAATCAAAAAGAAAGATCAAGCTGGGTAATGGAGAGAGTCTAGGATTTTTTGGTAGATTGTTCTTTTTTTATTATTATTTTATTTTCTTTTAGCTTGAAGAATTCAAGGTAATGAAAAATAATGGAACATGATACAACTTCCAAATAATAGTAATAATGATAAAAATAAAAATTACATAGCAGAAGTGGAGAACAAAAATGTTCAGCAGAAATGAGCAAGCAGCAGATTGGAAGTATGAACAAACCTGTCCAATGTCATAGCATGCCAATTTCTTGAAGATGACAGATGGTAGAATTTTCTTTTACTGCACTCTACACAATAAAGCAAAACACACCTCCTTCTCCCCTATCCTCTAGCAGGTCATTACTAGATTTCTTGAGACATTACACCCATCCTCCCTTAGTTTTCCTTGGCTTATTTTATTTTCCATCATTTCTCTTATCAATGATTCTGTATTTCTTTTTTTCTCCTCCTTCTTTTAATGCCAAAATGTTGATGTTTTGATTCTGTTCCCTGTTATTAGATGGTTTTTTTAATATATTCAAAAAATATTAGTTTTTTAATGAAAACTTTCATCAAAATGATGAATGTCAATGGCTAAGGGAAAGTGTTTTAATTTTTAATGTGGTCCATACTAATATTTTCATATTCCAGAGGCTACAGATTCTCTTTGGAGATAACTACCTTAGTCACATCCCCATATTACCAAACTTTTATTATCTTTCTTCTCAGATGATCTTACTTATATGCATTTAATAAAACTCACCTGTGTGCTGACACTCTTTCACTGCCCATCATGCAGCTCCCCTGAGGGGACAGATAGGGAATGGCTACATTAATGAATAAAACACTGTCTGGAAACATTCACAGGCATTAGAACATGATTACTGATACTACTAAATAGTTAGAACAGTTCCTGATATGGTTTTGGCTTACAACAATTATCAGTCTCCAAAACTATTCCATGGCATGGTTTGGGCACCTAGTATGGGTCAGGGACCATTCTTAACAGGCAGTTAAAAACTTGTTTTAAAAGCTAAGAAAGTGCTATAGTATGCATGAGGGCCATTTCATGACATTCAGACTCAGTATCAAGGAATGGACCAATAAATGTTTGATTTGCTTGTACTGAATCACAGAATCATAGAATCGTCAAGGTTGGAAAAGACCCTTAAGATCATCGAGTCCAACCGTTAACCTATCACTGCCAAGTTCACCACTAAACCATGTCCTCAAGCACCACATCTATCCGTTCTTTAAATACCTCCAGGGATGGAGACTCAACCACTTCCCTGGGCAGCCTGTTCCAATGCTTGACCACCCTTTCGGTGAAGAAGTTTTTCCTAATATCTAGCCTAAACCTCCCCTGGTGCAGCTTGAGGCCATTTCCTCTCGTTCTATCACTTGTTACTTGGGAGAAGAGACTGACCCCCACCTCGCTACAGCCTCCTTTCAGGTAGTTGTAGAAAGCAATAAGGTCTCCCCTCAGCCTCCTCTTCTCCAGACTAAACAACCCCAGCTCCCTCAGCTGCTCCTCATAAGACTTGTGCTCCAGACCCTTCACCAACTTCGTTGCCCTCCTCTGGACATGCTCCAGCACCTCAATGTCCTTCTTGTAGTGAGGGGCCCAAAACGGAACACAGTACTCGAGGTGCGGCCTCACCAGTGCCCAGTACAGGGGCACTATCACCTCCCTGGTCCTGCTGGCCACACTATTCCTGATACAAGCCAGGATGCCATTGGCCCTCTTGGCCACCTGAGCACACTGCTGGCTCATGTTCAGGCGGCTGTCAACCAACACCCCCAGGTCCTTTTCTGCCAGGCAGCTCTCCAGCCACTCCTCCCCAAGCCTGTAGCGTTGCATGGGGTTGTTGTGACCCAAGTGCAGGACCCGGCACTTAGCCTTGTTGAATCTTATACAATTGGCCTCATCTCATGGATCCAGCCTGTCCAGGTCCCTCTGTAGGGCCTTCCTACCTTCAGGCAGATCAACACTTCCACCCACCTTGGCGTCATCTGCAAACTTCCTGAGGGCGCACTCGATCCCCTCATCCAGATCATCAATGAAGATGTTGAACAGGACCGGCCCCAACACTGCGCCCTGGGGAACACCACTCGTGACCGTCCGCCAACTGGATTTGACTCCATTCACCACCACTCTCTGGGCTCGGCTGTCCAGCCAGTTTTTTACCCAGCGCAGAGTGCACCCATCCAAGCCGTGAGCAGCCAGCTTCTCCAGGAGAATGCTGTGGGAGACAGTGTCAAAGGCCTTACTAAAGTCCAGGTGGACAACATCCACAGCCTTCCCCTCATCCACTAAGTGGGTCACCTTGTCATAGAAGGAGACCAGGTTAGTGAAACAGGATCTCCCTTTCATAAACCCATGCTGGCTGGGCCCAATCCCTCGGTTGTCCCGCACTTGCTGCATAATGGCACTCAAGATGACCTGCTCCATGACCTTCCCTGGCACCGAGGTCAGGCTGACAGGCCTGTAGTTCCCCGGATCCTCCTTCCGACCCTTCTTGTAGAGGGGTGTCATGTTTGCTAGCTTCCAGTCAGCTGGGACCTCCCTGGTTGACCAGGACTGCTGGTAAATGATGGAGAGTGGCTTGGCAAGCTCCTCTGCCAGCTCCCTCAGTATCCTTGGGTGGATCCCATCTGGGCCCATGGACTTGTGAGCATCCAGGTGGAGGAGCAGGTCAGTGACTGCCACCTCTTCAACAACTGGGACTTCACTCTGCGTCCTATCTCCTATTGACATAGCCACAGAGTCTTCTAATGTGATTGACTAAGAAGAGTTCTGGAGCACCTCCACACAGAAAGCTATGGGATATACCCACAAACACACAAGGGCGAGAGCAGAGAACGAGGAAATGGTTGCACGTATGTTCAGAACTAGCTCGCATCCTCAAATGACCAGTACTAATCGTGTTGAGTGGAAAACACACTTTCTTTTTGCTCTTCATGCTTTTTCTCAATTTTGTCTATTTGCCTTCGAAAAGTAAGTTGTTCAGGTCAGGGACTATCTTTCACTATGTTTATGACTAACTCTTAGCACATAGCACCATACCTCTACTGCGGATAATGGAGCTATGACAATTCTCATTAACTTTCAGACCTTGATCTTGATCTCCCATTGCCAAACTAATGCAAGTCTTAATACAAATCCTTCTGAAGATATTTATGGAGAAGTCTCCATTAAGACTTATGTTATTGTTCTTTGTGTTGTTTAGTAAGAAAACACCACCTTTCTCAAAAATATTTGTTAGATTTTACACAATGTCTAATTTGAAGAGCTCTATAACTCCTTGTAATAACAAAGTAGCTCTTCAAGATGGATTTCCAGCTCCTTCTTTCAGTGAAATAACAAGAGCCTAACAAAAAATCAGAGAAAAAGGGAAGAGAACACTTTTGCTGAAGGATTTCCAAGAATATAATCCTGGTAAACTAGTTTTGGGAGAATGAATGAAGCGTAGTGGTACGACAGACACATTAAAAAGTTGCCACATAAACAGAGATATTTTTTATTTGTTTGTTTCTCTCCTTCTTGTGCCATCCATGGCCTGTCCGGAGGCACAGAGACTGACACTTGTAATAACCTCCCTCTCAAGCTGTCTGTTAGCTGGGAAATAATGAAGGGAATTGAGCTAGTTTCAGCAGAGATCAAGATTTCTAATGGGAAACTGGTGATGGAGATTGTGTGAGTGCTTGTGCCCTGAGCACAGATGACTTTCAGTCAATGTCAAAACATAAACTATCGCTCAGGGAATGTGGATAAGCTTGTTTGGCTCCACAGCTGCATGCTGTGTTGGGAAAACTCCATCATGTGCTATGCTTTTTATTATTATTATTTATTTTTAAAATCATCATTTTCTTTTGTAAATGTGCAGTGATACAAAACTTTCATGCTAGGTATAGAAGTCTTTGTCACCATTTTGAGATGTGAGAGATCTGGGTTGTACAGGAGTCCCATGTGGACTTTTTGTCTTTTCTGCATATTCTCTGTGCAATCTGTAGTGTCTTTTGTTAACTCCAGTTATGGTCAGCTGAAGGTTTACTATCAGCCTTAAGAAAAGATGGATTAGGCTAATGCTAAAAAGTTAGAAATTCCATATAAAATAAGCATGATGACATATTATTTCTCTTTCCCTTGGCTGCTTTGTCTACTGAGACTGAAAGCTGTTTGGAACTGGAATTGCTGCTTCTTATGATTTTGCACAGTTTCAGCAAGTGAGACTTTAATCTGACCTGTACTCTCCAAATTCCGGTGTAATATATATAAGTACATGGTTTGCAATACATCACTAGTCATTACTGAGAACAAGAGATAGATAGACAATCTTCTCTTGCAAATGGCTTAAGTAGTGGATCCTGCCTTGGGGAAAGAACTACATGGATTACACACCCTCTTAAGACCCTTTGCAATGCTATTTTTCTGTAATTGTATCTAATACATACTCTGTTGGCATTAAGCCATTTGGAATCTAAAGCAGGACTCTTCCTTCAGCATATAGGGGAGTAGGGGTAGGTCCACGTGAAAACAAAACAAAACAAAACAAAACCAAAAACAACAACAACTCTGTTTAGTTTGATTGGTTTAATTAAAAAACAAGAAAAAGGTTCCTGAGTCAGATGTTCAGAAGCAGCCTTTTGGATTGGATCCATTTCCAATTGTACATCCGTTGTTCTTTATTCCATAGAATATGCTTCAGATATAAAAATCACTTGCTGTACGTTTGGGTAGGAAGGCATGTGTCAGAAAGAAAAGCACAGGGGAAGCACACTCATCTTTTGAAGGGAGTAATAATACCTAAAATCTTCTGTAAGTCACTAACATCACTGTCATAGTTACAGAGACAATTTTGTCTGTGTTCTCTGTCTGATCTCCTCACATGCTTTGCTTAGGTGTACTGTATGTGTTCTGTAGTTTCCAGGTGGCATTTTGTATTTTCTCCAGCTTTAGACCAAGCTGAAGACAAAACATTTGATCTATATCAACTGCCTGTTGCTTTCCAGTTCTATGTGAAGACCAATACATTTTCTTTTAAATTCTCTAATCAGAGTTACATAGTGATGAACAGACATCTGCTTAACAATTAGAAGCGAGAATTAGAAAAATAAATATAAAAACTTACAAGTATGTCTAGATCTGCTTAAGCTCTTGTTTCACCACTTAGATGAGTTAGAGACCTCCACTTTTAAGTTACAGGAAAAGAAACAGATGTCCTTCTCTATTTCTCAGAAAAATACAGGAGATGTGATGGGCCAGCCTTCCAGAGAGCATGCTCCTTCCTCAACATCACACCCCCTGAAGATAATTTTTCTTAAAGTGCCATCCTCCATTTCTGAGCTTTCATTATCCTACACAACAAAAGGCTTTGTTGCAAATCTAAGATGTGAAATTTTCTTTTAGACTAGGACAGTTTGTTGTGCTGGTCAGACTATGCTATGACCTTGCACCATCTTGGGTCATTACTCTAAGCTGTTTGGTATCTGAGCTCCGTCTCTCCTACTGGCTTGTGAGCTCTGATTCTGCATCTGCAGATATAGCATCTCTCTCTTATCTTCTCTCTAGCTCAGAAACCTTGCATAGCAGTGCACACTATGAGCTATGGTTATTCATTCAGTACACCTGCATCTTTGTGATCTGTCCTCCAGAAGACTCCAGAGGACTTCTCTGTCCTCCAGAAGAGATAGATGACATCTCCTATGGAAAATTAAAGTATACCTCATGAAATTATCAGATGTTAATCATCCTCTCCAGATACTGATCTGTATTCTGGATTATTATACCATCTATTATACTTTTTTTTATCAGCCCCCTTGGTGTGACTTTTTGAGTAAGAAGTCCAGCAATGTACGAGGGTTTTATATTTATTTATTTATTTTCTGTGTCCATTTAGCAGCTGCTCTTGCTAAGTACAATTCCTCTCCATCAGGGGCTTCTCACTACACAGGGGTCTGAAAGTTCAACCACAACCCCTGCAGGATAAGGCTTACATCCTCTTCTGTGCTTTGTGAATTGCTGGAAACTCTCTCATCCTTCATCTAATAATAAATAATTGCAATAATTAGTATTATTAATAATGCAAGATCTCAGAGGGCATAAGCACTGGTAAAACAGAGCATCCAAAAGATTTCTGTGAGCATAGAGATGCCCCCCCAAGGAAATAAAATAATCAGAGGGAAACTTGAAACCAATGTAACTTTGGGAGAAATGTGGTGTTTCTAATATGCTTTTGGTGCTCTATGGAACAACAACAAAATCCCATTAATTATTATAATTGTTGATTATTTGTTAGGCAATAAACTACAGTCAGAGTAATTAATGATTTTTAATTTTCAAAGCTTTAGGATACCTTGGTGAGTTTGGTGGATTTTAGTCAGTCTTGGCCTGGAGAGGTCACAGAGCGCAAACCCAGCACAGTGAACGCTTCTTTCCACAGTGCTATCTATAAACTGTAGACCAAATAAGACTGAGCAATTAATTTTCTCTATTTTGTTGCCTGCCAGGAATACTTCAGCGTGGAACTCATTCTGTCCAGAATATCAGTGTCCAGACTATTTTGAGCATCTGAGTATAGTATAATTGGTAAGCTTTGGGCATCTATTCCTTGAATAGATGCATTTCATCCAATAGAAGCAGGTACAAAATTTTACTTTCAAGGTCAAACCAATCATTTTTAGAAAACATCCCAGAAGAAAACTACCTCGCTAGTCTAGAGATTACCATGAAGTTCATGTTCATATGCCTCCCAAGTCTTTCCAGTGGTCACAGCCCTTCACTACTGTTTGTAATCTGGCACACAGAATAAAACCTACCCCAAAGGGGAAAGCACATATCAGACCTAAGTAGATTTAACAGAGAGACTACAGGCTCCAAAAAGATTACCACAAGTTATCTCTAGTCTCATGAAGACATGGGAGAGACAGAGGCCCTGAATACATCCTGGAGCATAAGGTAGCATTGGGAGAAAGGACAAGGGAGACAGCAACCCTCTGGATTTTGGTGAGGAGCACAAGTGTGTTGCTCCTCCTGTTGAACAAGTCACTGCCATGGCTCACAAATCAAGGCTGGAATTGGGAAAACTCCACAGCAAATGAAACTCCTGTCTTTTGGGGTAAATATCCACATTTCCTTATGTACTTCTTGAATCACCTCCCAACCTCTTCTGAACAGCTCAAGGAGAACATTTTCATACACAAACATGCATTTTCTGTTCAGTGATGAATTGTACCCTTAGTACCCCAACCTCTTTATGCTTTGATCTCATGCTGCATCCATGAATCCTAACCCCATGCTGCTTCTCCCATCCTCTGACCTCCTAGGAAGAGCTTTTTTACAGTAGAAACTCCTGTTTCAGCTGGCAAAGTGGTGACTCTGGGCCTGATTGTCAGCCTTTCTGGGCTGGTGAGGTTTTTATGAAATTAGACATTTTTGTCTTGATGTTTAGTAGAGAGCATGAAATTCAAATCTGTGTGTGTGGCATTCCGCAGGCCAGTGCTTTAATATTCAATGACATAACTTCATTATGGTTTTGACAACACTATATAGGAGTTGTGCTTACCATTGAAAATTAAAGCCACTGAAGGAGTTGACAACAGCAGAATTGTGAATGCTTCTAGGCTCCTGAAGTGATTGTTATTCCAGTTTGTCTAGAAGTGCTTATTGTGTTTGTAATACCGTCAGTTCCACTTAAGGGCTACTTGAAGTCAATGCAATACAGGTAAATATTACAGAAATCTTTTTTTCTTCCTGAACATTTCTTTCTTCCTTCCACATTCCTCTGTGGTTCATTTGCATTTTCATTTGCCCATATGTTTATTGATTAGATTATTGCTTGAAATCTTATCCAGGGTTAGTGTTTATATCTGTCTATCCTATCTACCAAGATTCTTATCTGGTCCTTGTCTCCCTCATGTTTTAGTACCTCAGAATCACTCACAGGCTTTTACCTTCAGCTCCGAGGGAGGGAAGTGCTGTCTGTGTTTCAGAAATTGGAGATTTGTATGCAAGCCCACGAATTATGAAAACTCTCTACCCTAATTTCCTATACATGATAGTTACACAGACTGATCTTGCTATGGTTTCTGCAGTGAAAAGGGATTGTGTACTGAGCATCTAAACTCTGGTCTAAAAATAACAGCAGTAGAAAACATTATAAAAATCAACCTCCAAATCATAATAAATTCAAAGTAATACAACTATAGAGCTACAAAATTGATATTCATAAAAGTCAGGGAATTAAGAATTTTGCTTTTCCCAGTGACTTTAACAAGCATATCACAAAGCAAAATTGTTTGCTCAGATCTACTCTGCCGATCTCATTTCTTCATATTGTATCATGCAAGATCTCTACACCGATATGTAGGACCAAGCTTAAATTTATCTTTAACCAATTTGAGGCATGTGAAACACCCCATCTTATCTCCATCATACCTTGCAGATCAATGCAAAGCTTTTCTGACAGAACCCATGATTCTTTGAGTCATACAAGCCCAAATTTTTTTCGAAATGAATCTGCAACCTGATTTTCTTATTTTCATTACATCTTCCCCCTGCAGGCCTGGAGACCCTCAAGGGCAATGGTCAGATGGCATAGAGTAGGACAGTTGTCCAGATCCTTCTATTAGGAAAGGTGGAGCTTTCAATTGGCTTGGCAGCCCTGATGTCTTGTACATACTGAGGCTCCTGATTTTGAATGCTAAAGTTCTCACTAACTTAATTTAAACTCTTTAAAAATTCAGTGAAAATTTTTTCTTCAGTTAATGTAATTTGGTACTCTGCCTGACTTTGTTTCAGTTATATGAACATTTAAACAGTGAAATAAAGGCAATATGTAATGAATATTCACACTAATGAAGAAAAAAAGGATTAATTCCCATAACATGTGTGAAACACATTGAAATAAATTTATATGAACCAAATTCTGCTTGCACTATCAGTGCCACAGGAAACTAGGGACTTTCTGGTCACAAAGTGCAGGTACTACCTCAGAAAATTCCTTTCATTATATATTGAATTAAAAGAGAATTAGGTTTCCTTTTCCTGATTCTCATATTACAAAGCTGGAAGATCCATGTTCTGAACATCAATTAAAAATAACTTTTTTTTAGGTTAGGAATTTTCTTTCTGTTCCACTTGCAGAGCACAGATGATTGTACATGCTTATCCATGCATTGGCTTTATTTGGATGATCCATATGAACAAAAATAGACAACGTGTAATAGAGGAACACAGGACTCATTCTGCTGGGTCAGAACAAGAGTTAATGGGTTCAGTGTCCTGTCTCTCATAACAAGAAGTTTGTCTGCCTCAAAGAAAAACCAGAAGCATCAACACAAGACAGAAAAGAAAAAAAAATTATAAACAAACAAACAAAAATAAACCCAAACCCAAATAAAAAAGGCTGTTACAGGTTACTGAATAACCTGCCCCCAAGAAAATATTCTTTCTTAAACCCTCAAAGATGGTAGTTGGCAAATACTTATTATAATTCTTGGTATTCATCTTATCCGAGTATGTGTCTCATCCTTTGAGTCATGACATCCTCTAGGAGAAACAGGCTATCCAGCCCTGTGACCTTAATATTTCCATTGTTGTTATTTCTATTCCTTTTATTCCTTTCCTTAAGAAGCTGGTCTCTTGCTCCTCATTGCAGATGATCTCCATGCCAAGATTTTGCTTTCCCAAACACTGAATTATTTGTGCACAAGCAAAGCGTCTGAAATGGTCTTCAGGCATGAAAACTACTTGCAATTCCCCAGCCGCAGATAACTCAAACCTAGAGATTTTAAAACATTTTGTGAACAAAAAAAATCTATTCATCTCAGAGAGTGAGATGCATTTCAGCCTAGAGAAATCTTCCCCATCCCCAAAAGTTTTTTAAACTGCTAAAGATGCTAAGGCTACCCAGTAAGGGTCTTATTCAGAGTTTAGCCAGACAATACTCTCATGAAAGGCACTGGAGCTCTCTGCAGCAAATGATCAAGTTCAGAGCAGCTGAACTCTAGGCTTACTGCTCATGAACATCCCTCTGGAGACTTCAAAAAACTGGAAGCCTCAGAAATCTTGTGTTTTCAATCAACTTGATTGAAATTGTTCAAAAACATTTTAACAGGAAGTGGACACTAAAACATTTTAACAGGAAGTGGACACTATTTCCCCTTGTTGATGTAAGTTGCTCACATGGCTTTCACTTTCTTTTTCTCTGTCAATCTCTTCCCAGTGGTTCTACTGAATTATTTTAAATCATCCTGATAAAAGCCTATGAAATCTTGCTCCACAGTTTTTTTCCTGTTCAGAGACCTAATGTGGTTCTAGTGCAGAAAAAGGAAGCAGGCTCACATCTGGAGTGCTGGGTCCAGTTCTGGGCTCCCCAATACAGAGACATGGACATACCGGAGCAAGTCCAGCAAAGGGCCACGAAGATGATGAGAGTATTTGGAGCATTTGGTCTAGAGAATTTGGCATATGAAGAGAAGCTGAGCGCGCTGGGATTGTTCAGCCTGGAGAAGGGAAGGCTCAGGGGGATATTATACCAATGAGTATAAATGGACATGGTCCTGCACAACCTGCTCAAGGTGACCCTGCTCTGAGATGGGGGTTAGACTAGAGGAACTCCAGGCATGCCTTCCAATCTCACCTATTCTGTGACTTTATTATTCTTCCCTGATTTGAATCCCTAAAACACATGCAGAGAGGAAATAGGTTTCAGTCCACTTTTCTTTCCTGGCATCATGCTATTATTCCTCCAGAATGGTTGATTCTGTCCTTGAACATTCATCCCTGTGCCCATACTGTTCAGAAATATGGTGGCCCCCAGCTGTCAAATCCCAACTAGTCAACTTTTTCCTGTGTGACTTTGCTGACAGTTTTTCTTGGTCAAAATCACAGTGTCAACACATCTTTCCTGATTTTTTTTTGTTGTTTTTAATTCTTCTTTCAATCAGTTTTAGATCCCACTAATGCTATCAGGATTTTAGTCTTAGTACTTGTGTAGGTCTTGATCCTATCTGTTGCCTTTAATCCTGTGTGTCATTCTCTCAGCATTAATGATTCCTTCTCATTAGTTCACAGAAGGTATGCAGGATTGGGCTCAATTCGAAACTCAGAAATAAATCCTGAATTGTTCAGAAAAGAGTCCTATGACTAAGCAGAATGTATTTCATGAGTAAAGGCTGAATAAATGCTTAGTGAATATATGAGAAGTCTTCCAGGAATATCTGAGCAGTCTTACTGGTTTCAGACTGTTCTCGCAGGAGCTACTTGTCATGTCAGCAAGACTGCATTTGTATTTCATGTTGGTACATGCATGGTGCTTATGAAAGGAAAAGATCCCTCTTCTGACACCAATCTCCAAGGCTTTGGTTTCCTCTCCAAACACTGACATGTTGACAGATATAAAGCTCCCCATTTCTCAGGCAATATTGTTCTGATCATGATGGTTTTGACGAAATTCCAGCTTTATCCCCAATCCATTTCATTTTTTATCATGGCAATCGCTTCCTAGTTTCCCTCAGATTACTTAGTAGCTCAGCATCAATAGACAGTGGTACTAAAGGGAATACACTTTAGTGCTTGTACAAAGACCATCCATCATGGAGAGATGGATTTGGGTATTTTTATAGGATTCTCCTCCATGGTTGGCTGAGTGCTGTTCTGCTGCTGTCTAACGTGGGGGGATTATAGGTGTCTCACTGTTGTACCTGCTGCTTTCATATTGCAAAGCAGGGGGGTTATTAATAGTGAATGTTTTCCGCTGGAGCTTTTAAAGCTTGTAATACCAAGACATAGGCTTGAAAGTTATTAAATGAACTGCCAGTTCTGCAGCAGAGATGACAGTGTCTAGCTCTGGGCACTTTTTTTTGTCTCAGTTTCTTCTTTTTCCCTGGGTAAGCAGACTTTATGTTGAATGCTTTTTCACCATAGTGCTCTCCTTTAGCAGACTGCTTTCTAGACATATGATTCCAAACAATGCTAATCTTTCTTCAATTCCTTTTTTAACCTTTCCCCATCTTTTATTCTCTGACAGTTCATACCCTTGGCATCAGGCTCTTCTTCATCTTTCAGCTCACTCAGTCTTTCTTGTAGATAACAGCTTTCTATGAGGGTCTTCACCCTGAACTTCTTGCCTAGGATTATTGTTTGGAGGTATTACTATATCCTAGAATTTCTTGTCCCTTATTTTCCTTTTTGCTTACATAAAGAACTCAGTCCCAGGTTTCACTGCTGAACATGGGAACAGAAATCTTCACTTTATTTATGCCATGGTGGGCTCAGAACTATTTAGAAATGAGGTCTTGGGATGATAAAAGATAGCGCTAAGAAAATACCAGCTTACCTGTAGTTAAATTTAGGAATGCAAGAGAGAGAAAAGCACTACAACTCTGCAGTGCCCCTGCACACAATGCTGTGTGCAGTTCTACTTTTCCTCATCTCTTACAGCAAGTAAGAGAACTGGAGAAGATATAGAAAAAAGGTAGCAAGAAAGATCACAGGTATAAAATAGCATCCATGCATGAAACTCCAAAGCCTAAAAAAAGAGATGACTGAGAGACAGTATGATAAGGGTCTATGAAAACATTGTTCACTGGATCTTTCAAAATATGAACTAAGGCATGAAATGAAACTGGCAGATGGGAATTTATAAATGAACAAAAGGAAGTACTTCTTGCAACTCCTTGCCACAGGATGTCGTGTATGCTAAATTTCCTATGGGTTTAAAAAAGAGATGGAATGAGATAAAAATCCATTGAGAGTTATTATGCCCAAAGATACTGCCTTTGGACCAAGAACAGCCTGAAACAAGAAATCCTTGGGGAATATTCTGGAGAAATAGCACTACATGCTTATCCTCTTCTCATGCAACATTTCTCACCCTCTAGCTCTTCAGTGGAACTGGTCAGAAAAAATGATTAAAACTGTTTTCCATCAGAAATGTTATTTCAAAAGAAATACTCTGTGTGTGTATGCAGGTGCATGTACATGTGTACATGCGTATGCACATGTACATGTGTATGAAATACTGCTGAAAATTTTCGCTTGAAGTACATTAGGAGAAACTTCAAGCATTACCTGTTCTGTTTGAACATCTGAATGGAATATTTAAATTTAACATTTCAAAATACAGTTGCACAAAGAAAATTATTTCGTATGAAATGCATAAATGCCCACATAAACAGAATGATATATATATATTTTTAAACAAAATGTTTTGATAGATTTGAAGCAAGTATGTTTATGGATGTTCGTAGGGAGGCATTCCTAAAAGGTTTTTCAGGTCCCATATTGATATCACATGGCACTGTTTCTACTCCATGACATTTTGTACAATAAAGACTTTGCACTTGTTTCTGCATCAAAAAATATTATTACTGTATAATCTTAGCAGGCAGAGATCATAAGGACCTCACATTATTAAAATATTTCATTTCTCTCCCAGGGTAGGATTATTATCCACACTTACATTGTCTAGTGATTTTCTTCTAGCTCTAGTTTTAAAAATCCAAGCAAATGGGTTTACTGAAAAAAATAAAATAAAATAAGCCATATAACTGCTCAAACTATTTTTATATAACTTTTTTCTGCTTGAAAATGCCATTTAAGCAAAACCAAAATGTTTCTGGAATGTGCTAATTTTGATAAAATTCTCCATGGAAATTTTTCTAAACAGTTCCAGGTGGTAGTGATAGCTGTGTTTACTGTGCTTCTGACATTTCCCTCTGCAAATATTCTCTTTTGCATGAAATTCCAGACTATATTTTGTTCTAAATTAAAACTAAAAAAAAAAAAAAAAAGTGTTTAAGACTTGGAATCTTTCTGAAAATTACATTTTCTGGCCATCTCTATATATCACTTAAAGAATAAAGGGGGTTTATTAAGGCTTGGTGACAAGATGAACTGCTCAACTGGTACAAATATGGGTGGCACCTCTGCTTGACACCCATGAAAAATCCTTTCCAGGTTTCATTCATTTCCTTATCATTATGACCTCTGTGTAGAAGCCAAATCCTTTCTTATTCATGTTTATATTTTTGTTCTTATTCTTCCTAAGTGAATCCATTCCACCCTTGCCACTCATGCAATTTGCCATGCTGTGGACCAAGTTCGCTGGGACTGTGGAGCTGTGCTGAGCCAGAGCAGAGCCCCAGCTTAGAGGACATCATTGCTCATTGAGGTTGCCAGACAACACTCCAGCATCTCTTTGACCTCTGAGCCTGGCATAGAAATGTTCCTATACTCAAGAGAGATCAGGAAGAAAATCAGGGTGGCACCGATTGTATGAGTACAGACTATAGACTGTGCTAGAAGAGGGGATACAGTCATAGACTGAGACCACAGAGAGCCTGGCTCAATACTGACTGTGCTGTCAGAGAGGGATACCTCCAGATGAACAGAGACCAAGCAAGCCTGTAAAGTGAGCTGGCTCTTTCTCTGCTCCTCTGTGAAGCTCCATGGAAATTAAATCTCTCTCAGAAAAAAAAAAAAAGAAAAAATAAAAAATAAAAAAGGGGTGCTAATAGGGGACTTAAAGCTTAAACAAAGATGTAGCTGCAGCTACAGAATCACAGGACACAGACCTAGCTGCACCCAAGGGAGGATGAGCAATGCAGTCTGGCACTGACACTGTCTAATCTCTTCTTAAAAAGCTCCAGAGCAGCAGTTTCACAACATTACATCTCCATCACAATATGTAATAACCTGACATTCACTGAATGATTGCATCCCTATTCCCTTTCCCTTCCGATCCTTCATGTGAGATGGGGAAATGCTGTTAGCCTTGCTTTAGAGGAGGCACTGAAAAAATAATGCCTTGGCCAACATCACACAGGAAGGCAGAGCAGAAAGCTGAAGCCATTTTGCTTAAGTCCCACCCTCTGATTCTCCTCTCCCTTCACAGCTCTCTTTGCCTCTGAAACAAGACTATTGTTATTACATTTTCTTCTTCCCTGCTGTTATCAGTCACTGCCACGAAAGGAAGCATTTCACTGTTTTTCATTTGGGCATCCTCACCACGTTCCAGTGAGAGCACCCAATGCTACAGCCCAGAGGGACCCAGCAGAGCAGGAGCTCAGTCCCGTGATCAGCTGGGAGACACCAGCCACATACAACAGCATCAGGTCTCGGGCAACAGCTTCAGAATTAACTCTAATTCCTCTCCAACCTTCACCTGAGGAATTCAGAGAACGATGAAGTATCAGGGGAGGGGGAGGGGAAAGGTGAGGCATTTTGTCATTAACAACATAGCCTCACTTATCACTTACAACTGGAAGTGCAGATGATAGCAGTTATTAAAAGATGTACCATTAGTACAAAAGCTCATTACGGTGCTGTAATCCTTGTAAGAATTTGTGACTGATATCAATGGAGTTGGCAGTGTGTAGAGGTTTTTCTTTTTCTTTTTTTTTTCCTTTTTATTTTTTGTTAAATATATCTGGGATTGAAAAAGGAACCAGAGATTCAGGGATTGAAATATGCTTAGAGAAAATCCTGGTTTCAGCCTAATAAAAAAGAATGTTTATGTGTCTATAAAGGGACTGAAGAGTCATGTGTGAATATTTTTCCCCGGCCTCCTAAAAATGGGACTGAATTCCCCTTTCTAATAAGAGGTAGCATCACGTAGAATGGTGCTTCTCAGATTTTTTTGTTTGTATATCTGACTTAATTTCTCCAACCACTTTTGTCTTTCCTTTAGGTCCAGAGTATTTTCTCTTTTTTCTCCCTGTATGACACTTTCCCTTCACCCATTGCCCCATATTCTTTCTTCTCATCTGAAACAGATTTCTGGCTTAAAGAACAATTCCCAATATTCTAAACTCTTGAGGACATGGGCTGTCTCTGCCTCACAGATGAGCTTGGTTGTCTTCTTTGAATATTGATTTTCCTGTAGGCATTCCCTGCTAAAATCTCACAGAGAAATGGAGATGCAGAAGGCCAAAACTGGTATAAAATTCCCTGAAAAATGACTGTTCAGTGAGACTAAAGTCATGCTTTCTACAGCAACTGCTAGGTAGCATAGGAAAGGCAGTAGCACCTCTCAGCAAAGTGTTCCTAGTTATGGATTTTGTTACTTTAGAAAAGCTGGGACTTCGATTGACATACTGTAATCGCCACCCCTGAGTGCAAAAAGCTTTGCTAATAAAAGGACCAGGTTAACCAGGACAGATAACTAGACAGACAGATAGTGGAATTTAGGGGGGTTTTAATTTGTTTGTTTTCTGTCTGTTTATGTCATTTTTAATTATAGTAGGGGTTTCTGGGAGCACTTGGAGGGAGATCATATTTCATCATACTGGTAGTCAGCATAGCTGGCATAGACCGAGTTCTCTCCTTCTCCAGGCAGAAAGGAATTCACAAAGCAGGTTGGAGACAGAGCAAGAAACTGAATTCAAGTCTCTGATATTTCAGATTCTACCAGCCTATGCAAATACCAGTCCCACTACATGGAAAGGGAAAGTCTCTCGCATCCTCCCCTCTAAAAGATGGCAGAAGGGTAACCCAGGGTTTCTGCTTCTGAAAGAGCTTTTGATGAATGCCAGGGAGCTTAAAAAGGAAAAAAAAAGATCATCTTGGTGATACATTAGAATGAGAGTGTCAGGCCCATGTGTTGAATATATTCTGGCACAACTATTATCCTCAATAATGATGTTTCCATGAAAACATAAAGATCAAGGAAAGGAAAAGGAATAACAACAACATCTTTCATTGTGTTGCTGTGTGTCTGATAAAGTCATTAGGGAAAACAAGAAAATGGCTTTTTGATGCTGATGCTGCATAAACATGTTTTCTGAAGGAAAATGTTTTCGCATTATCCTAAGAGGTGAAAAAGAGGAGAGATTAACTCCCAGGCCTCCCACACTGAGGGGTGATTTCCCTTAGCCCCATTGACAGAGGGGCGAAATGCTTGGATAAATGATGATAGAGGTGAGTAAAGGGCTAAAATAATCCTCTCTGTCTGGAGGATGTACAGAAAAGGGAGGGGAATGACTCACGAAGGCCAGGGAAAAGCAGAGTTTGTGGAAGGAGCTACAGTAAATCTAGACAGCTGAGCATTTCACCTGGAGCGATTACTTGAACAAGAAAGATAGTCTTGTCATCATGAAGCTGGTACATCAGAGAACATGCTTCAGTTCCTGAGACTCGCACAAAGACACCTATAGTTCTCTGTTGGGAAAGGCTGGGTTCTAACCTAGACTTTCCATTTTACATATGGCCTCCATGCAGGCACGGACTGAGGCCAAGGTCTACAGTTCCCATGCTAGGGAGCATCCAAGAATGTTTTGTGCTCTCAAACCAAGCTCTCAGAAGACACATTGGCTGAACAGAAAAGATGCAGTCGGGGCCAAACACCCTGCAACCCATCCTTTCCGTGCATGTCCTGAGTTCAGACCTTTTTAGTCAGTTTATATGCTTTGAGCTCAAGCTACAGACACAAACTAGTAGTGGGAAGACCAAGTGTCCCAGTGATCAGTGTGCTAAAGGACACTACTGAAATAGCAGTTCTACATGAGACCAATATTTAAGGTTATGTAGTCTCCTTCTAGCTTTATATATCTGATCTTTTGTTGGTCTGTGACAGAGACCAGTATCGTGGCCTCTGGAATGTGGAATAAATTTGCTGAATAATTACTTTGTACAGTTTTTCTGTGCAGAGGCTACTGTTTGATCCATGTACTACAAAAAGGGTATCTTGGCACAGCTCCATGCAATGCAGTCATCCTCTTGTTTTGACTCTATAGCTTGTATGTTTAATGCACTGTGGATGTAATAGCTGAGTCCTATAACACTGAAGCTGTGTCTCTTACATACATAAATTAGATCATACCACATTGTGAAACAGATGTACCACTTCTCATTCTATGTTTTGCTTAGAACTGCCTTGGAGAATCTTTGGACCTCACTAGGAATGATGGGACTTCACACTGAGAAAGCTGACAGATTTAAAAGGTTTGCTATTTATGGAAATTTATTGCCAAACCTAGATTTTCAATAGCAATTAAAATGCACACACCCCCTCCAAAACAAAACAAAAAAATGGATAAAAATGGATGAAAATAGACCTTCATGTTTCAACAAGTTGGCCTAATTCTGCTACACTGAGTAACCCCAAGGGCAAGGAAAAAATCCCAGCTATCAAAGCATTGGTTTGCCAATTAAACTCAACTAGACACTTTTTGTTTGGCTGCAAGAATGAGATGTGGATGGGGTGAGGTTGAAGGAACTCTTTTAGGGATCCTAAAGGAGTTGATCTCATTAACTTTTCCATGGGGGACAGAAGTTTTCTGTGTTATGTTATCTGACGCCCACAGTCCATGCCAGAAGTAACCTCTTTGCCACCTGCAGCTAGCAGGCTCTTCAGATCTTTGACGGCACAAATTAGCTCTAGGGGGCTCTAGGAACAACTTTTCTTTAAAGGCATTTTACCTTTTATTTTTTTTCTTTTTTTCCCCAAATCTAGCCTTACTTTCCTTTCTTTTCTTACTTTTTTCCTTCATCTTTAACCCCTTTCCTTTGCCTCTTCTTTTCTTTTTTACTTCAACCTCATTTCGAAGGTCTGGCAGCTCAGATCTGTAATGGATTTTCCTGCTGGACAGCTTTATAATTGGGACTGCAGAGTTCTGAAAGCATGCCAGATGTGTCATCATCAAACAGCAAAGCCCTCATTAGAGCCCAAGTTGTAAGTGCATGTGTATGTTTTCAGAGGAACTTTCCCATTAATGGCTAGTAGGTGTCCAGGAGCAAAGATCATTGTCTCTTTTGTAGCTGGCCTTTAAATAAAGGATTTTACCTAGTGAAGTGAAGTGAAATATTTTCCTTTGTCCCATTGTGTTTTCCATTGTAATAGGGACTTGTCTATATCATTTGGCTTCTGAAGTGGTGCTTGATATGACAAGAAACCACTCTCCAAATGCTAATTGTCCTTGTGTTGCATTATTTATACAGGAGAAGCAAAATTGGAATGTTCCACTTCTTTTTCCCTCAAGTGTTTCTTTGATTCTTCAACATGATAGAGAAAGCTCTCCCTTCATACTGCACATGGCTGAGCTGTAACATTTATCCACAAAAGATGAATTTTCTTTCATTTTATTTTTAAAAAAGAGAGGGAGGGGTACCTAATGATGTCTAATTTGGCAATATCTCAATCTGGATTCTGCATCAAACTCAAGTTTCATTTTTGCAAATCATTTAAAATCTCTTTATCTTTAGCATGTGAATGGCAAAATAAGAACAGCTATTTTAGACTAACTTTTGGAGCTATTTTGAGAACAAAATTTTGTATGTAAGTTAAAGATCCTTGAATGAAAAAATATTCTTTAGGTACAAAGTAATTAAATCTTTCTGTGAAAGAACCATAGGAGATAAGTCTCTAGAGAGAATTTTTTGGTGGGGTTGCTTTTTTATTTTTTTTTTTTCTTTTAATATAATACAGTGATTTTTAAATAAAGGTAGCAGGATGGCCTCTACCAACCTCTTTTTCTTTCTTTCAGAAAATGCTTGTCAAAACTGCATGCTTGTGTGAAAATTGATCAATTCTAATAATATTTCATTATGAAGAAATCTGAGAAGATTGTTCTGATGAGCTTGTAATGGAACAGAATGTTCAGATGTTTCCATTTCAGTACAACCTTTTTTGTATAATTTTAAAGCTGCTTATAGTGTATAAAATCAAACACGAACATTGCAATGAATCATTTCACTTTCTTTGAAAAAGCAAGTTTCAAATAAAAATCATTATTTTATTTCAGACTCTCATTCCCGAGTAAATGTCACATTTGTTCTATTATTATTATCCAGTTAAAAAGAGTGAACACTATGGAAAAAATGTAATTTTCTGTGAAACAGAAAACACATTTGCAGCCAGGCTGTACTTTTAAAAGTATATTGGTCAAAAAGTGAGTGGACAATTTTGTAGATACATGAAGTGGGGTTCATGTCATCTACTGTTAGACATGAATAGTTCTAAGAAAGTATCTAGACTATCATCTCTGTGATCAGTGAGAAAAATAGGTGCCACCAGAGGATTCATCTCATGAGTCTTAAAATAGAATGAAGTTCTGGTGAGAGGATGCTCACCATCCTGCCAGATATATATTCTGCTTCTTCATCACAGAAATGCAAAGGAAGGATAAAAGTGTGAAAGATTTTGTTTTAATAAGAATATAGGACAGGAAGGGTTCTGGGTATTTTATTTTGGTTCTTTTCATGTTATAACTCTTAAAACTCAGTAAGCTTTACATTAATTGTATTCCTGAGTACCCAGTGCTGTTGTTCTGGACCAGACTCCACACTCTGCTTGGTGCTGTATAACAGAAATCAGACTGCTGTTAACCTGTCACTAAAAGCGTACAATGCCTGATGACAACTGCCTGAATTGCCAGGTAACAGTGTCAGTTTCAGAAACCTCACCTAAATTTAGTTTTACCATTTAGTACATAACAAATTGTAATGGTTTAACCCCAGCTGGCAACTAAGCTGGTTTAACCCCAGCCAGCAACCACACAGCTGCTCGCTCACCCCCCCCCCCCCCAGCACGATGGGGGGGGAAGAGAATTGGAAGGGTAAAAATGAGAAAACTCATGGGTTGAGACAAGAACAGTTTAAAAATTGAAATAAAATTTAAAAAAAAAAAAAATAATTTTAAAACTGTAATGAAAAGGAAAATAACAAAGAGAGAAACAAAAAACAAGGAAGACAAGTGATGCAAATGAAAACAATTACTCACCACCAACCAACTGATGCCCAGCCAGTCCCTGAGCAGCGGTCCCCTAGCCAAGCTTCCCCTTATTTTATTGCTGAGCATGACATCATATGGTATGGAATAGCCCTTTGGTCAGTTGGGGTAAGCTGTCCTGGCTGTGTCCTTTTGTGCACCTTTAGCTTGCTCACTGATGGGGTGGTGTGAGGAGCAGAAAAGGCCTTGATGCTGTGTAAGGACTGCTCAGCAATAACAAAAACATCCCTGTATTATAGAATCATAGAATCATAGAATCGTTAAGGTTGGAAAAGACCCTTAAGATCATCGAGTCCAACCATTAACCTAGCACTGCCAAGTCCACCACTAAACCATGTCCTCGAGCACCACGTCTACCCGCCTTTTAAATACCTCCAGGGATGGAGACTCAACCACTTCCCTGGGCAGCCTGTTCCAATGCCTGACTACCCTTTCGGTGAAGAAGTTTTTCCTAATATCCAACCTAACCTTCCCCTGGTGCAGCTTGAGGCCGTTTCCTCTCATCCTATTGCTTGTTACTAGGGAGAAGAGACCGACCCCCACCTCGCTACAACCTCCTTTCAGGTAGTTGTAGAGAGTGATAAGGTCTCCCCTCAGCCTCCTCTTCTCCAGGCTAAACAACCCCAGCTCCCTCAGCTGTTCCTCATATGACTTGTGCTCCAGAACCTTCACCAGCTTCGTTGCCCTTCTTTGGACATGCTCCAGCACCTCAATGTCCTTCTTGTAGTGAGGGGCCCAAAACGGAACACAGTACTCGAGGTGCGGCCTCACCAATGCCGAGTACAGGGGCACTATCACCTCCCTAGTCCTGCTGGCCACACTATTCCTGATACAAGCCAGGATGATGTTGGCCCTCTTGGCCACCTGAGCACACTGCTGGCTCATGTTCAGGCGGCTGTCAATCAACACCCCCAGGTCCTTTTCCGCCAGGCAGCTCTCCAGCCACTCCTCCCCAAGCCTGTAGCGTTGCATGGGGTTGTTGTGACCCAAGTGCAGGACCCGGCACTTAGCCTTGTTGAATCTCATACAGTTGGCCTTGGCCCATCGATCCAGCCTATCCAGGTCCCTCTGTAGGGCCTTCCTACCTTCAGGCAGATCAACACTCCCGGCCAGCTTGGTGTCATCTGCAAACTTCCTGAGGGTGCACTCGATCCCCTCATCCAGATCACCAATGAAGATGTTGAACAGGACCGGCCCCAACACTGCGCCCTGGGGAACACCACTCGTGACCGTCCGCCAACTGGATTTGACTCCATTCACCACCACTCTCTGGGCTCGGCCGTCCAGCCAGTTTTTTACTCGGTGGAGAGTGCACCCATCCAAGCCGTGAGCAGCCAGCTTCTCCAGGAGAATGCTGTGGGAGACAGTGTCAAAGGCCTTACTAAGGTCCAGGTAGACAACATCCACAGCCTTCGCCTCATCCACTAAGTGGGTCACCTTGTCATAGAAGGAGACCAGGTTAGTGAAGCAGGACCTCCCTTTCATAAACCCATGCTGGCTGAGCCTGATCCCTCGGTTGTCCCACACGTGCCGCATAATGGCACTCAGGATGATCTGTTCCATGACCTTTCCCGGCACCAAGGTCAGGCTGACAGGCCTGTATTTCCCTGGATCCTCCTTCTGACCCTTCTTGTATTATCAACACTGTTTCCAGAACAAATCCAAAACATAGCCCCGTACTCGCTACTATGAAGAAAATTAACTCTGTCATCCCAGCTGAAAGCAGCACATTTTCCACCCCTTATGCCATACCATTTACATCATGCTCAGGTCCCACACTATCCAATACATCCTCATTAACCACCACCCCTCTTCCCATCCTTTGATACAATACACAGGTATCATTCCCTTAGTCTATGTGAAATGTCTGTGAAATGTCCATAAACATCCATAAATGTCCACAAAATGTCCACTGAGTTCATTTAGTCCATGACTTTGGGCTCCATCTGTGATGGTGGTCGCTCAGGACAGGAGAGGTGGTGTGTTGTGTGGAGTTATTGGGCACCAAAGCCAGCTCAGGTCGGGTCACTGCTGCACTTGCACTGCTTCTTGTAAGGCTTCTCCTCCATTGGTTCCAGTGGTTCCTGCTATAGTAATTCCCATAACATGCAACTCAAATCCCAGGTTACAACAATTTAAAGGTATTTCCATTACAATCTCCACCCCTGGCCCCTTTGGACCAGACCATTGGGTTTAACACTGCAATGAACTCCTCCCCTTGGTCCTAGCCTGGCTAGCAACAAGAGGTTCCTGCTATAGTAATTCCCATAACATTCAACTCAAATCATGGATTATTTTTACCCAGGATTAAATGACCTTGATGTACACATTGGACTCCCCATCCTTCTTCATTAGCCTCTAAGTGCAGCCAGGTCCTTGAGCAAAAACAATCCCATGAATAGGTTTACCCTTTCCTGAGGAAGGAATAACCCAGACTGTTTTTCCCAACAAGTTCCTTACGTGTACTAAGGGGATCTTATCTCCTTCCACAGTGCACAGGTGTTTTGATTGGGCAGGGCCAGGTTGACTGGCAGATCCTCTAGTGTTAACTAGCCAAGTGGCTTCTGCTAAATGTGTATTACAATCCTTGAATGTCTCAGCAACCATTTCTCTCAGTGTAGTCTTTAACAGTTCATTGTATCCTTCAACTTTCCCAGAGGCTGGTGCATGATAGGGGATGTGATATACCCACTCAATGCCATGCTCCTTAGCCCAGGTGTTTATGGGGTTGTTTCGGAAATGAGTCCCGTTGTCTGACTCAATTCTTTCTGGGGTGCCATGTCGCCATAAAACCTGCTTTTCAAGGCCCAGGATACTATTCCGGGCAGTGGCATGGGTCACAGGGTATGTTTCCAACCATCTAGTAGTCACTTCCACCAATATAAGCACATGGTGCTTGCCATAGCAGGTTCATAGTAGTGTGACATAATCAATCTGCCAGGCTTCCCATATTGATATTTCAGCCATCGTCCTCTATACCAAAAAGGCTTTAGCTGCTTAGTTTGTTTTATTATGACGCACGTTTGACATTCATGGATAACCTGTGCAATAGCATCAATAGTCAAATCCACCCCTCGATCACGAGCCCATCTATATGTTGCATCCCTTCCTAAATGTCCTGATGTGTCATAAGCCCACAGAGCCAAAAATAGCTCACCCTTATGTTCCCAATCCAGATCCACCTGAGCCACTTCAATTCTAGCAGCCTGGTCCACCTGCTCATTGTTTCAACGTTCTTCAGTGGCCTGACTCTTGGGTATGTGAGCATCTATGTGACGTACTTTTACAACCAGGTTCTCCATCCAGGCAGCAAAATCTTGCTACAGTTCGGCAGCCCAGATGGGTTTACCTCTGTGCTGCCAGTAGTTCTGCTTCCCCATTGCTGTAACCACCTCCACAGGGCATTTGCCACCATCCATCAGGCAGTATAGAGATAGAGCATTGGCCACTTTTCTCGTTCAGCAATATCTAAAGCCAGCTGGATGGCTTTCACCTCTGCAAACTGACTTGATTCACCTTCTCCTTCAGCAGTTTCTGCCACTTGTCATACAGGACTCCACACAGCAGCTTTCCACCACCGATGCTTCCCCACAAGACAACAGGACCCATCAGTGAACAGGGCATATTGCTTCTCATTTTCTGGTAGTTTATTATACAGTGGGGCCTCTTCAGCACGCGTCACCTCCTCCTCTGGCGATATTCCGAAATCTTTGCCTTCTGGCCAATCCACGATCACTTCCAAGATTCCTGGGCGACTGGGGTTTCCTATTCGAGCCCATTGTGTGATGAGTGCAACCCACTTACTCCACGTAGCATCAGTTGCATGATGTGTACAGGGGACCCTCCCTTTGAACATCCAGCCCAGCACTGGCAGTCGGGGTGCCAGGAGGAGCTGTGCTTCAGTACCAACCACTTCTGAAGCAGCTCGAACCCCTTCATATGCTGCCAATATCTCTTTTTCAGTTGGAGTATAGCGGGCCTCAGATCCTCTGTATCCCCGACTCCAGAACCCCAGGGGTCGACCTCGAGTCTCCCCTGGTGCTTTCTGCCAGAGGCTCCAGGCAGGGCCATTCTCCCCGGCTGCAGTGTAGAGCACATTTTTTACATCTTGTCCTGCCTGGACTGGAACAAGGGCAACTGCATGAACTATCTCCCATTTAATTTGTTCAAAGGCTTGTTGTTGCTCAGGGCCCCATTTGAAATCGTTCTTCTTCCAGGTCACCTGATAGAGAGGGCATACGATCAGACTGTAATTTGGAATATGCCTTCTCCAAAAACCCACAACGCCCAAGAAAGCTTGTGTTTCCTTTTTGCTGGTTGGTGGGGACATGGCTGTGATTTTGTTGATTACATCCATTGGGATCTGATGACATCCTTCTTGCCATTTTATTCCTAAAAACTGGATCTCCTGTGCAGGTCCCTTGACCTTACTTTGTTTTATGGCAAAGCTGGCCTCCAGAAGGATTTGGACTATTTTCTTCCCTTTCTCAAAAACTTCTGCTGCTGTGTTGCCCCACACAATGATGTCATCAATGTATTGCAGGTGTTCCAGAGCCCCACCCTGTTCCAATGCAGTCTGGATCAGTCCATGGCAAATGGTGGGGCTGTGTTTCCACCCCTGGGGCAGTCGATTCCAGGTGTACTGGACTCCCCTCCAAGTGAAAGCAAACTGTTGCCTGCACTCTGCTGCCAAAGGGATTGAGAAAAACGCATTAGCGATGTCAATGGTGGCATACCACTTGGCTGCCTTTGACTCCAATTCATATTGAAGTTCTAGCATGTCCGGCACGGCAGCGCTCATTGGTGGCGTGACTTCGTTCAGGCCCCGATAGTCTACTGTTAGTCTCCACTCTCCATTAGACTTTCGCATGGCCATATGGGACTGTTAAAAGATGAGCGAGTCTTGCTGATCACTCCTTGGCTCTCCAGTCAACGAATCAACGTATGGATGGGAATCAGGGAGTCTCTGTTGGTGCGATATTGCCGCCGGTGCACTGTTGTGGTAGCAATTGGTACCTGTTGTTCTTTGACCCTCAGCAATCCCACAATAGAAGGGTCCTCCGAAAGACCGGGCAGGGTAGACAGCTGTTTAATTTCCTCTGTCTCCAAGGCAGCTATGCCAAAAGCCCACCGGTACCCTTTTGGGTCCTTGAAATACCCTCTCCTGAGGTAGTCTATACCAAGGATGCACGGAGCCTCTGGGCCAGTCACAATGGGGTGCTTCTGCCACTCATTCCCGGTTAGGCTCACTTCGGCCTCCAATACAGTCAGCTGTTGGGATCCCCCTGTCACTCCAGAAATACAGATGGGTTCTGCCCCTTTACAGCTTGATAGCATGAGGGTACACTGTGCACCGGTGTCTACTAAAGCCTTATACTCCTGTGGGGCTGATGTGCCAGGCCATCGAATCCACACAGTCCAGTAAACCCGGTTGTCCCTTTCCTCCACCTGGCTGGAGGCAGGGCCCCTCTAGTCCTGGTCATAGCATTCGTTACTCACTTTTTGTAAATGCGAGTCAAAAATCCCTTTATTAGGACTGGAAACAGAATCAGCCCTTCTGCTCTGTCTGGGGAACTGCTCGCTGGAAACTGGAGCAGCAACTCTCCTGGGAGAACCCCCTTTTGTAGTTGTTTTTCCTTGCAACTCACGTACCCGTGCCTCTAGGGTCGAGGTAGATTTTCCATCCCACTTCCTCATGTCCTCTCCGTGGTCACGCAGATAAAACCACAGGGTGGCCCGTGGTGTGTATCCACTATATCTTCTCTCTTGAGCAGAGGGATGCTTGCTCCTAATGGCTGAGATACTGGTCCGTACAGGTGAGGAGTAGGATATATCCTCTTTGAGTTGCTGGACCTTCTGGGACAGTTTCTCCACAGCTGAGACACAGGCCCGTAGGGAGGAAGAGAGACTTTCTTCGTATTGTTGGAGTTGGCCAGCCATTTCATCCACCGTTGGTCCCTCTTCATCTTTCCAGGTCAGTATTGCCAAAGAGTTTGCATGCGATGATGGTGCGCTCCGTACAAACTTCCGCCACATGGGTCGTGTGCACTGGACTTCATCTGGATCTTTGGGTAACTGCTCATTGTTCAAGTCATTATAAATCACCTTCAGCACAGCTAATTCCCTCAGGTACTGGATACCTCTCTCCATGGTGGTCCACTTGCCTGGCTGACATGTAACATCTTCCTTGAAGGGATACCTTTCCTTCATGCCTGACAGGAGTCGCCTCCAGAGGCTGAGGGCTTTTGCCCCTTTTCCAATTGCTTTGTCAATGCCTCCTTCTCTAGAAAGGGATCCCAGCTGCTTGGCTTCCCTACCCTCTAATTCCAGGCTACTGGCCCCATTATCCCAGCATCGGAGCAGCCAGGTGATGATGTGCTCGCCTGGACGACGACTGAAATATTTTCGCATATCTCGCAGCTCACTCAGGGATAGGGATCGGGTGGTTACCATCTCATTTGTGGGTTCTGCCTCTTCCTCCTCCTGTTCTCTTGATGGCCCTGGTTCATCATCAGCCCTTACTAAACGAGTTGATTTTCTTGTGTATTTTTTCTTCTGTATAGGGGCAACTGATACTAGCACAGGTTGGTTCTGTGGCATAGCCACAGCACCTGTTGCGAGGGCTGGCGTAGCTGCAGTGCCTGTCGTTTTGTCGTCAGATCCAGAGACCTTCTCTTCCTCTTGAGGGTTCTGAATAGTGTTGAATAGGGCTCGGTAGGCATGGGCCAGGTCCCAGCACATTGCAGTGATCTGTGTCTCTCTGGAGTTGCCAGGGTGACAACATACTTTTTCCAAATACTTTACTAGTTTTTCAGGATTCTGCACTTGTTCGGGGTGAAGTTCCAAAACACTGGAGGGGCCCACTGTCCTAGATCAGATGCAGATCAGATAAACTAATATTGAGAACAGATCATAGAATCATAGAATTATAGAATGCTTTGGGATGGAAGGTCATCTAGTCCATCCCCCCTGCAATTGGCAGGGACATCTACAACTAGATCAGGTTGCTCAGAGCCCCATCCAGCCTGTCCTTGAATGTTTCCAAGGATGGGGCATCTACCACCTCTCTGGGCAACCCATTCCAGTGTTTCACCACCCTCATTGTGAAAAATTTCTTCCTTATATCTAGTCTGAATCTACCCTCTTTTAGTTTAAAACCATTACCCCTTGTCCTATCGCTATTGGCCCTGCTAAAAAGTCTGTCCCCATCTTTCTTATAAGCCCCCTTTAAGTACTGAAAGGCCACAATAAGGTCTCCCCACAGCCTTCTCTTCTCCAGGCTGAACAACCCCAGCTCTCTCAGCCTTTCCTCATAGCAGAGGTGCTCCATCCCTCTGATCATTTTTGTGGCCCTCCTCTGGACCTGCTCCAACAGGTCCATGTCCTTCCTGTGCTGAGGACCCCAGAGCTGGATGCAGTACTCCAAGTGGGGTCTCACCAGAGCAGAGTAGAGGGGCAGAATCACCTCCCTCGACCTGCTGACCATGCTTCTTTTGATGCAGCCCAGGATACAGTTGGCTCTTTGGGCTGCGAGAGCACATTGCCGGCTCATGGCCAGCTTTTCGTCTATCAGTACCCCCAAGTCCTTCTCAGGGATTCTTCCTTGTTGAAGAATCAATATCATGAACTGCAACTGTTAAAAGATTTAAATCCCTTCTAATACACTCTGGTCAATCTGTCGTTATCTCAAACCCTTTGTGCCCCACGTTGTTGCCAAAAAGGACTGTCGTGGTTTAACCCCAGCCAGCAACTAAGCACCAGGCAGATGCTCGCTCACTCCCCCCACTAGCAGGATGGGAGGGAAGAGAATTGGAAGGGTAAAACTGAGAAAACTCATGGGTTGAGACAAGAACAGTTTAAAAATTGAAATGAAATAAAATAATAATAATAATTTTAAAATTGTAATGAAAAGGAAAATAACAAAGAGAGAGAAATAAAACCCAAGGAAGACAAGTGATGCAAATGAAAACAATTGCTCACCACCAACCGACTGATGCCCAGCCAGTCCCCAAGCAGCAGCCCCCTGGCCAAGCTTCCCCTTAGTTTTATTGCTGAGCATGACATCATATGGAATATCCCTTTGGTCGTTTGGGGCCAGCTGACCTGGCTGTGTCTCCTGCCAACTTTTTGTGCACCTCTAGCTTGCTCGCTGATGGGGTGGTGTGAGGAGCAGAAAAGGCCTGGACTCTGTGTAAGCACTGCTCAGCAATAACTAAAACATCCCTGTATTATCAACACGGTTTCCAGAACAAATCCAAAACATAGCCCTGTACTAGCTACTATGAAGAAAATTAACTCTACCCCAGCCAAAACCAGCACATAAATACAAATGAAAATGTCACTCCTATCCTCAGCCAACAGAGCAAGCAAGAAAGAGTCTGTGTACAAGAGTGTACAAGAGGACATGTCATTCACTCCTCCCACATGATCCAGATTCTGACCTCAGTTGTAATTATACAAAACTGCTCTGTAATGATTTTGGATTCACACAATAGCAAATGAGACCAGAAACTTGTCTATATTTGTTAATCAAAGCATAGGTATGATTCACAACAGTGAAAGATATGGTCCATTGCTTTTGTTGTCTTTGTCCTTTCTCTCTTTTCTTCTCTCTTCTGTCCTTTCTCTCTCCTCTTTCACTTCCTTAATCCAGTTGTGATTTACATCATTAAATTACATATTGCCTCCTGGCTACTAATAATTCCAATAACCTGTCCAGCAATACAACAAAAATTATTAGCTGTAAAATGTTGCTCAATACAAGGAGAAGCATACTTTATTTTAATTTTTTTTAAAAGCTGTTTAATGAAGGCTTTCTTGGTAATGACACCTTTGCCTCATCCCCTGAGGAAACTAACATAAAAAAAAAAAGAACAAACCAAATGCCTACAGAAAGGAAGAATGAAAATACAAAGAGGAAAACCAATATTGTGTATGAACTCACAAAGAGAAACAGTGAGTAAAGTGCTGGGCTTATCATTGACTGGAATGAAAAAAGATTACTAACAAATCTATCTCTTCTGTTGATGCAGAGCTTTTCATAGACTTACACCAGAAATTAATCTGGACCTACAAAATTACTTGTATAAAAGAAACACTAACAGGAAAACCAACAAACCACTTCAGGATGGGATTATTTCTTTATTTTATACCTACATAAATGCCAAGATTAACCTTCTTGCATCATATTTACTCTTGGCATTTGTTGTAAGGAGTAGCACTTTTTAACTTTCCATTCTGTTGAGAAGTTCAGATTTTAATGATGGTTGACGTGCCCCAAAAATACCACAAATTTCATTCTTTTTAGAAAAGCAGGTTCTTTTAACAAGTATGAAACACTGCAAATTTGACCCACAGTGCCATAATGGATTGATCCACAGGTCTTTGGTTTATAACATCAAAGTAGGAGAGATTTCCCAAAATGAATTGGTGAGCTGAATCCCAACTCCATTGAAAACAATGGCAAATCTCCCAGTCATTTCAGATATTTTGCCCCAAGCACCTTAGAAGCTTACATCAGGACTGTGTGACAATATTTTGGCATATTGGAATCCACCAAACTGAGCATCCTCTCTCTAATACTGACAATTGGTGGATGACCAGGTAAAGTAAACATGTAGTGGCATTTCGTCAGAATACTCTTTCAGTTTCCAATGCTAACCGCAATTTGCAGTGCAGAGATAAGGGGTGGCCTTTTTATGTGTTAGCCTTGATGTTTTTTTCTTTCATGAAGGGCTTTTTATGAACCTATACAGATATTTAATATCCAAACGTTCCTGCAGCAAGGAGTTCAACACCCCGTGGCAAGCACAGAAGCCTGCAGATTAATAGCTAAACAGCAATAACAGCTATAAATTCAATCTAGCACATTCCAATTAAATCTGTCATTATCTCGAACCCTTCGAGCCCCACTTTGGGCGCCAAAAAGGACTGTCATAGTTTAACCCCAGCCAGCAACTAAGCACCACACAGCCACTTGCTCACTCCACCACCACCGGTGGGATGGGGGAGAAAATCGGAAGGGTAAAAGGGAGAAAACTCGTGGGTTGAGATAAGAACAGTTTAATAATTGAAATAAAATAAAATAGAACAGTTTAATAGGTAAAGCAAAAGCTGCGCACACAAACAAAGCAAAACAAGGAATTCACTCACTACTTCCCAGTGGCAGGCAGGTGTTCAGCCATCCTCAGGAAAGCAGGGCTCCATCACACATAACGGCTACTTGGGAAGACAAACGCCATCACTCCAAACGTCCCTCCCTTCCTTCTTCTTCCCCCAGCTTTATATGCTGAGCATGACATCATATGGTATGGAATAGCCCTTTGGCCAGTCTGGGTCAGCTGTTCTGGCTGTGCTCCATCCCAGCTTCTTGTGCACCTGGCAGAGCATGGGAAGCTGAGAAGTCCTTGACTGGTGTAAGCACTACTTAGCAACTACTTAGCAAGAACCAAAACATCAGTGTGTTATCGACATTGTTCTCATCCTAAACCCAAAACACAGCACTATACTAGCTACTAGGAAGAAAATTAACTCTATCCCAGCTGAAACCAGGACAGCTGGTTAAATAGACAGTGAGGTGGTCTGAAAACTGCCTAACTGCTGTTCTTAAAGGGATTGTGATCAGCAAAGTCCATGGAGGCCAGTTACTAGTGGTGTATCCAAGTGGTCTATAATGAGGGTCAATACTGTTTAAAATCTGTGTTAATTAATTGACTGTTGGGAGAATGCAACCTCAGCAAGTTTGCACATGACAGGCAATGGGCACAAATGGAAATACAGAAAATTCCATTTAAACATAAGAAGAAACTTTTTAACTGTGAGGATGATCAAACACTGCAATAAGTTGCCCAGAGAGGTTGTGTAGTCTCCCTCCATGGACATACTCAAAATCCCTCTGGACAGGGTTCTAAGAAACTTGCTATGGGTGACCCTTATTTGATCAGGGGGTTGGACTGGGCTATCTCTAGAGATCCCTTCCAACCTCAGCTATTTTGTGATTCAGTTAAGTTTCCAAGTGAGTAGGGGCTTGTGCTACCAATTTTTTTTCTACCTATCATCTCAGACATAGGTTAAGGGGCTGGGCAGGGGATAAACAGAACACATAATACACTCTGGAGTGTTATTAATCCCCAGTTCATAAATTTTAATGACTTTCCTGCTCATGGCTAATCCAGACAGAGAAAACTGTTTCTGAGATTAGAAGATAAATCCTTACCTTCATGGCAAGCCCAAAGGACTCTGAAGCATTTGGGAAAATGACATGTTATCATCAACACCAATTCTGCATCAGGATGCGCCAGCACAGATTTATATTCCTGAGAGGCATCCCGTTTATCACATGATCTGTGCTGCAAACTCCCACTTTGCATAGGTTTTTCCACAAAAGTTCAAGCCATGTTAAGGTTGAGAATGTGAAGAGGAAAAATATCAAGAGAGACTCTGTAAGGTAAAATAACAGATACCTCCTGTACGTGTTCTCTCTCCGCCCATTTCAAATCCTTTCACTTGTTACTTTGTCAATGTGGACCATGTTCTTGCAATCCCTCAGACAGCCCTTCATATGGACCAGGACAGTTTGGAAGACACCCAGGTTTTATAATCTTCCCTGAGCAATCTGAGAAGCATAACTGATAAAAGATCATTCAGGAAAACAGATGTGTGTCTACTCATATCTGAATATACATTTAAGTAACAACAAATAAATAGAGGTAATTTTAACCAAGAAAAGTTAAAAATTCCCAATAGTTCATGCAGAAAGAGGGAGAGAAGGAGAGAGATATCAGACTGATGCACATTCAATCTGTACTTATTCATATGCATGTACATATTTTTGTGTGTATATATAAAAATACATGCAGATACATACAAATATGCACATAGGGAAAGAAGAAATATGCCATGCAGACATTTCAGAGAGTTATAATTAATGCCTGTTCAGACTACTACTTATGTGGTTTTGTGCATGTTTGAGCATTAGGGATAGGGTTTTTCAGTACTTTCATATTTTACCTTCTCCAGTCTCTGTCAAAAAGATGAATGTTTTGTTGGGACAAAGAAAAAAGTATAAGAAATTACCACAGCAAAATAAAGGCATGACAAACACTTTAAATGCCCAGGCCCGAGAACTGGTAACACAGGACAGGCTTTGGTTTGCCACACTGCAATTTTAGGGAAAGATATTGTGATAATAATAAGAGGAGGGGTCAAATTCTTGTGCAAATGACTGTATCTTCAACATGTTTATCAATACAATGTTCATGCAATGTTCAGAGTTTTTTCTGCTTTTGGGCTGCCAGATAATGCCATTATTTCCTTTTTTTATTATTTATACATGAGCCTCAAGGGAAGCAGGGATGAGGATAAGTAAGGATCATGTAGGGATCTGGAGATGTTTCCTATTTAACCAAACTGACTTAGCATCTGGGACAGAAACTGAGGCTGCTTCCTGCAAAATGCCATGAGTAGGTCAGTTATAGGTTTCCAGATAGCCTTACAAACGGCTGTTTCCAGTAACCCAAGCCTATTGCACCCCATTAGTAAATGTTAATTCCCTAAATCTTTTGTCTTTGTTGTTTTAAGTAGGAAAAATTTGTCAGATATAAGATGAAAGGTTAGTCAAAAATAGAAATAAAAAGAGGATTGCTAACCATAAAATATCCATGTCATTTTTTAATTTTAGAGCATGTTTTGCACTATAGAAGCATCACAGTCAAAACCCCTACTCTTTTACATGTTACAATATTTATTCAAAAAGTGATATATTAGCAATTGAAAACCTTGAAAGCAGTATATCTGGAATGGCTCAATCCTGGAGACATCCCCAGTGCTTCTAGGAAACTGAAGTTCATCTGAACCAGGTACAGCCGACACTAACAGTATGTTAACTGAATATCCCAATTATGAGTATTCTGGTTTGTCTGGAATAGAAGCTAAACTGTAAAGAAAATTCATAAAGTCCTCAAGGAAAAATTATGTTGCTTGCAGGGCTCAGAACAATAAAAAAGGGAATTTTTCAAGCATAGTAGGAGTAGAAGAGATCCTAAGAGTGGAATATTTCCATTACTAAATGGTAATAGACAAAATGATAATAAGGATACACAAAAAGAGATATTTTCTATGAAAAGTTAGCTTTCATATTTGAAAGAGGTAATATGAAGCACTTGTATCAGATGAGGTCAATGAAATACTTTTCAGTCCAGTAGTAACTAATAAAGACAGAAAAATATTATTTCTAGGTATAGACATTTACAAATCAGGGGGGCTGGAATTCTCATCTCAAGAACCTGAGTGTGGGCCTTAAGTGCCCATCTTCCTGTTAATATGAATTTGTAATAGTTTTTTGGGAAAAAAACCCCCTAGCATTCTAGAAAGATAACACTATTGTTCCATTATTTAAAAAAAAAAAAAAGTTAGATGTCAGTTCTGGGTAAGACAATGGAAAATTTTACAAGACACTCAGCAAATAGAAAATTAAAGTGGGAGAATATAATAACAAACAATAATAAAAATTAAAAAAAGGTTTTATGGAAAATAGGTCCCATAAAGCAAACCTGGTTTTATGTTTGGAGGTGCTTATAAGTTGCTTGATAAAAGTAATTCTACTACTATGCTATACGTTATAGTATTCCTTATTGATTAAAAATATGTACTTCAGAGTATCAATAAAGCACACCCAGTTCTCTCTACTAGCTTGAGAGCTGATTAACTGACAGCTGTGAAAAAAATTGTTATCAATAGGGAATCACCAGTGAATACTAGAAGTTTAGAGAAAGGCTTAATGCTCATCAACATTTTAAACAGGGAGATAGAAGGAAAAATAAAATCATTACTGATAAAATTTGCAGATAACACAATATTTATCCTTCCATTAGCTGGTAGAGTGATAAATATTAACGATATCCAAGCAGCCATACAAAGGCATCTGGGTTGCTTGGTAAACCAGTCTCTGGCACCCATGATATTTAGTTTTGCTGTGTTTGGTTCTCTAAATGCAATTATATATATGCAAACAATGTATGAACCCCAGACACAGAATGAAGTACAGGATGCTGGAGACTGAAGACTTTGAAAAGGATAAGTGTAACAATGGTTAAGAGTGGCACTGATGATAGAAGAGAAGCTTGTGTGATCCTGGGCTGCATAAATAGGGAAGAAGGGGGAAGGAGTGAAGAAAATATTTTATTTCAGCATTCAGCGTTCATAGGACTGATAGTAGAATATAATTGTGGCATCTGCGTGAATAAAAATAAGGAGTTTATTAAAAAAAAATGAGCTGGGTGCAGAAAAGAGCCATGGAAATGATTTCAGGTCCAGAGAAAATGCTTCACAGAGAGAGACTTAAAGAGCTCAATCTGTTTAGCCTATTAAAATGAAGACTGAGAGGTGACTGCAGTACAGCATATCAGTACCTTCACAGGGGAAGAACACTAGGTATTAATGAGCTTTTTAATCTAGCATGGAAAGGCACATCAAGAACTAATGGCTGGGAGCTGAAGCCAGACAAATTCAAATTAGAAATTAGGCACAGTAGAGGAGATGATTAACCAGCGGCACAAACTACTGAGGGAAAGTGTTTTCTCCATCACTTGATATCTTCAAAATCATAAAAGATTTTTTTCAGATGTGTTTTGGCTGAAGTTTTATTTCTTAAGGAGAAAGCATAGCTCAGCACAAGTTTGTGCATGGTCAAGGTGGTACAGATGGGTGGGAGATCTCTCTTGACATGCATTGAGATGATCAAAAGCTGAGTGAACATAGTTAGCACAGTGCTGACTCTGAGCTAATGAATCTGGCCCCTTTATTACTGCTTCAGTCTCAATAGCCTCATTTTTGTACTTTCCAGCTGGCACAAGGAAATGAAGCTTGTCTTTTTTCTGTGAAGCGCCCTACAGAAATACCCTTTCTTGTAAATGAGGAGATGTTTTATACCCCTAAAGAGATACAATATTAACATAACTTTGTCCTGGTACAGCACCAGAAATTTTGTTTCAGGGTTTACAGTTCACAGAGCTCAGCCTGCCAATTTTAAGGGCAAATATTCTAGTTAAAAAAAAAAAAAAAAAAGTGGCATTAAGTAATTGAGTTATAGATCTCTTTTCTGAGGTTTTTTTGTTTGCTTTGTTTTTCTTTTTCTTTTTTAAATGAAATTCAGAGAAAAATGGGAGACAAAACAAAAAGGAACTAGAAAATGAAAGTGTTACAGGTGAATGTTTCTTAAAATTCATCAAAGACCGTAACAGACAGTTGCCTCCTTTATGAAAAGCTTGACTAGATGAATAAAACGTTAGCTGTGTTGCCAGAGTTTTGGATTTGTGAACCCCAGCATCCTGAATAAAAAGACTATGGTCATTTTCTCAACCAGTAGGAAACCTATGTAGTCCCATGCACAAGTGTAGCATGAGTTTTAATATGCTACTAGACACCTGCTGCATTTCTCTTTACAAGCAGACACTTCACAGAAGCTACAACACATACTCAGCATACCAGCCTGGAAGCTATCAGAGATGATGGTTACCTACAAACTATGCCAGATGCAAGGTTAACCAGGAGTTGAGAAGAACTTCCATTCAACATAAATGACATAGTGAACTCATCAGTCACAGCTGTTCATTGTCAATAAATGAACCACAGCTGCAGTCCCTTCCTTTAAAACTGGTGGTCTATATAGACTGCATCTTGTGAGGTTTTGTAGTTGCTGTAGTTATTCTGTGTAATGTCTCCTCCTTCTATTATTTCCAGGTGGTTGTTATTTTTTTTTATTAAAACAATGATAGTGATGAGGGTATTTACCATGCCAAATAAGAACCATAGTTCACATATATCAAGCACCGCATACCTATCTTTTGGAAAAAGTCCCTTATTCCAGCGATCCTGCAACTGGTAGTAGAAAACAACAGGTTATTACAACAAAGAAGTGAAATATGCAGATGGAACCAATGGGATTATTTTGATTAATGTAATCAAAAGTGGGAAACCATTGTTTGGCTTTTGTTTAGGCCATTTCAAAATTTATTTATTAGTAGTATGTGCTTTTTTTTTTTTCTTTAAGCACAGCCCTCGCCTTAGAATCTGGCTTTGATGTTTCAGAGTTGATCACTATACTGCATCTTCCAGCAGATCTGATTTTTTTTTTAAAAAGGGCAATATAAAGAAGTAGAAATAAACAAATCTGTACTTCAAGTTTACATGTATTTATTTGTGCAAATTTAAAGAAGAAATGCACTCCTGTTCAAAAGTTGCTTAAAAAGTCATTCAATGTATTTGTAATTTAGTCCAGCTGTTTAATTAGTTTTTTAGAAGTGTTCACTGTTTATGGTTACCATTTCAATGAATGGTAGTATTTATTACATTTCAGATTTGTGGACAAGCAAAGTGTAAATGATTCTGACCTCTTTTTTCCCCTTTCACTGCATTAGAAGGGATTCTGTTTGCAGAATGGCCTTTTAAGATAAATAATGCGTTTTCCCTATTTTTTTCAGTATTCATGGTAAGCCATTTGAAACAATTGATGTCAATGTTATAAAGAAACGGTAAACATCAGATCATGATGGGAATATGATTACATCTGGAGTCCCCAGTTTGGTCTCAGTCTCCTCTGAGCTATACCCAGACCAAACACATAATGCAATGGTGGCACCAAAGAGTTTACAGCTGAAGTAGAATTTACTATTGTTAGACCTTATCCAAAGGCCAGCAATTTCTACAGGAACATATCTTTGATATAAAAGGGTTTGGATAAGGATTTCAATAAGAATTTACAATTACAAGTTTTACTTTTGTGAAAAGTCTTTGTGCCATGTGGAGCCTCAAGAATATATTTTCAATGGACTAAAGTTTAGATTGAAGAGGTGAAAAAAATTTAAAGGGTGATAAATGTTATTGACTTTTTTTTATTCAGTTTTGCTTAAATGTCTCAGGATTTTCAGTAGCACTGGAAAACACTTGAATCAGTTTCTCCTTGTTTCTAGCCTGTTTCACTTTATAAGCCCTCAGGGGGTAAATTTTCCAAGGACTAAGATGCACTCAATATATTCCTGAAAAATGAACAACTGGTTTAAGTCTGAGAACCTCCGCCTGAGATTACCTATGCTGCACCAATCTGATGTCCTTTGAATTGCCCTGAAGAGAAGGTGACGAAACCATATACACTTCAGTAAAAATTTGCCTAGAATGCTCAATTTTACACACTTTCCAATCAAATAAGAGAAAGTTTTATAATAGTATTACTATTTTATTTTTTATTTATTTTATTTTAACACATCATTCACTGTATAGAATGCAAGAGCATCGAAGAACAGTCTGTATAGGGGTCTGTGGAACTACTATTAACCTTAAATTTGATTTAAAAAAAAAATAGAAAATATTAACAAAATAAATTAATTACAATAATTTGACAAAGTTTCTTTTATAAAGATGAACTTTTATTGGCAGATATTATAACAAGCAGAACAGCTGCAAGGTGCAGCTTGGGCAGTTCAAGCTGGACAGTGGGAAAATGTCCTCTATTGGGGATTGTGCAGCCCTGGAGCAAATCACACAGGAAACTGAAGGAGTCTCCATCCTTGGATGGTTTCAAGACCAGGTAGAAAAAGCCATGCCTGACCTAATACAATGCTGGCAACTGTCCTACTTCGAATAGGCAGCCGGACTAGAGACTTCAAAAGATGTCTCCCAACCAATATTTTTGTGATTCTATAAGTAGCTAAATAATTGCAACATGTAATGGATCACTTCTTTTTTTCAAACTAAATCTGTTAATCAAGGCCCACTAAGTTATCCAAAATGTTACGTAAGAACACCATAATTTGTATATTGAAGACTCTAAGCTCTTTCAATTCAGTACTCCATCTCTTATATTGCTTCATAGAAAGCATCAATATTTTTTCTGAACAATTACTAAATAATCTGGATTTACAAGGAATTTCTAAGATCAGTAAAAAAACTTTTTATAGAATCATAGAATCATTTAGGTTGGAAAAGACCTTTAAGATCACCTAACACTGCCAAGTCCACCACTAAACCATGTCCCTAAGCACCACATCTACATGTCTTTTAAATACCTCCAGGGATGGGGACCCAACCACTTCTCTGGGCAGCCTGTTCCAGTGCCTGACTGCCCTTTCAGTGAAGAATTTTTTCCTAATATCCAATCTAAACCTCCCCTGGCACAATTTGAGGCCATTTCCTCTTGTCCTATCACTTGTTACTTTTGCATGTGTGTGTTTGATTTTATTTTGCTTTTACAAAAAAAAAAAATTGTAGTCTGAATAAAAATAAAGTTTTAGTGTCAATTTTATTATGATACCATATTTTGACATATTTGAGAATGAAACATTATGGCTTTCCATTTCGAAAATATCATTTTCTGTAATTCCATCCGAAGATTAATCCTTTTCTTCCTGCTGCATCTTCAAATGAAAGAAAAAGTTTAACTTTTTTATTTTAATATTTTCTTCAATCTTGTTTGCAATTCTTTTCATTTTGTGTATATATATGTGAATGAAAATAAATTAAAATAATGAAAACAGTTTCACACTGATGCTTTTTCCTCCTTTCCAACTCTGTAGTTTTCTATTTCAACCTTCAAGAAAAAAACAAATAAAGAATAATGGGTATTCTTACTCTTTTACCAATCAGTTACTGATTGCATTAATCCAAAATACTACTTGTTGACCTAGATTTCAAAAAGACTAGTTTCTTTACCAGACTGACTTAGAATATGACCTTAAAGCATCTGTATCCATCTTTAAAAAAAAAATGGTACTTTCCCAGCACAAACTTTCAGAATTTATACATATAGAATGCTTAATACTATATAGAGTTATTTCTAATTTACATCGGTAAGACTCTCCTAAATACAGTGCTTTTACTGTGATTTACACCACTGTTGCTGAGCTCTGAATCACAACCATGTCTATATTTATGGTTTACACAGTCCCTGTGGGTGTATGTAATTTTTACAGTTGAATAAAAATAGCAGATCCCTATTTAAAGGACCTTATCATCATAGATCCTTAATTACAGCTATGTTAAAGTAACCTCCATAGTGGCCCATGAGCCAAAGTAACAATAAATAAAAGGAACTGTAAAGTGAGTAGCTTCTTCCGAAGGGAAATGTTAACCTGCACATGGAAATGTCACCAGTGCTGCAGCACAGGGCACTGAGCAGGAATGGAGCAGAAAGAAGAGCTGGTGTCTTTATGAAGGGCGTGCATGGTGAGAGGCTGTGGACAGACAGAGCTGTCTGTCCTCTGGGCAAAGGAGGAGAAGCTTCCAGGTGGGTGATCAGAGCTACCCATGGAGGAAGTGGACTTTCGGAGTGAGCCAAACTGCAGATGCTGCGCTTGACTGCTTGAATAAGGCTACTGAGCCATTTTGACATTGATGCCCCTTTTAGGAGCTATTTATTTTAATTTAGATCCTGCACACTTTTCTCTGGAAGCAGGAGAGCTTTTCTTTCCCCAGATGAGTTCCTGTTTCTACAGCAGTTGTCTCAGTGCTGTCAATCAAAAGAGAGTGGACTTACAAGAACTTCACATCCCTCTGTCTTCTGGTTTAGGTGGTCTCAGACAGTTTTGTCTGGTAAGATGAGAACACAGTGGCAGAAACCAGGTATCCTGCAGTGGAAGCCTTGTACAAAAAAAGGACCAGGAAACCTCATTTTCTTGCAGGCAGTGAGTGTATCTGCAGTATTTTGTTTCTTTCTAAAACCCTGCTTGCATCTCCTATAAACTCTAAACCATGGTTTTGATTTCGCTTTGGATCCAGTCTGATTTTTCCCAGCCTCCAGCTACATGGGCTGCACACACAACTCTTTGGTCCTGGGTTTGCAGTAGAAGAACCTTCTGGGCCAGTCAGCTTCCCTCTTTTGCCTCTCATGCATCCGCCTCTTCGGACTTTAGATCTGTAATCCCTTGTTATTTTTATTGCAGAAAGAGGTCGTCTTGCTTCATTTCTTGAATCTGAAAGACCATGCCTAATGCAGTGTCTGGCTTTAATGAACTCGGTGATTATCTCTGATCTGAGAGCAGCTGTAAGAGCTCTTGGTATAGTAATACCAATGTATAGAACACTCAAACCTCAAAGAAAAAGGGAATCTGCTGATTCTAAGCATTCATTAAACTTAGTACCTGTAAAAAGCAGTAACAAGGCAGGTGAAATTTAGGGAACCATCTATGACATGGACTGAAACATGCTCATCCGCAACCCTAGAGATGTCTGTTAGTTTAGCTAGTATGAGGGAGTGGGACTTACACAGGGACTTCCAGGCTGAAGATATGAATCTGCATAGTGAAACCTAAACATTATACACTATGTGTAAATGACAAATAACACACCCCAACCTCTGATCAACTGCATAAGGCATATGATACCCTCTGCAGATGGCTTTAGCAGCAAGTGTGAAAAGGTTTGCTGGGCCTGCCTTTTCTTTCCTTTCCTCCACTAGCCAAACTGGTTCAAAGGTGCAGTGAGAATCAGACCCTGTGCTTAAGGGGAAATCAAAGGGGAAATCAAACCCAGCAAATGCCTCTGGCCCCTACCCCTTTACTAAAAGATCCCACATTATATCTGAGAAGAACTAACCTTTTGATGTTGCTCACAGATGATATCTGCTACCAATGTCCTTTACCAATTTTAACTGCCTGACTCCTAACCCAGAAAAAAGGACTTCGTTTTCCCAGCAGAAGTGAAACTTTTTATTTCCTTCCCCCCCCCCCCCCCCCAGCTCCTTTTCATCGTTTCAATTTACAAAATGCTTTGGGATCATTCTGGAAGAAAAGCTCCATGCAGTATAACCACATCATTAGCTTGCAAAGCAAACAGAAAAAAATGGCCTGTTGGTCATAAACAAGCTGTCTGCAAATTTGTCATATGCAATCTATGCACTGGAACTTATTCAGGACTGCAAGATGTGGTGGTTTGTTTTATACTGATGGGCACTGTTGCCAGGGATTCCATCCCAATATAGATGTTTGTAATACACATTGTGTGTCAATCTCTTCAGTCAGTTGTCGGTAATAGAGTTTGAAAGGCATTTATCATAGAATCATGAATCATAGAATACCAGGTTGGAAGGGACCTCAAGGATCATCTGGCCCAACCTTTCTAGGCAAGAGCACAATCTAGACGAGATGGCCCAGCGCCATATAGTGACAGTATAAATGCATATGGTATATCTGAGTATTTTGTTAGAAGGCTGATGGGTCCTGGCTGCTTAGGCTTCTACATGGACTCCCATGCAACTTGCATTTTTATCAACTCTGTCTCCCAAACTGGAAACAGAGACTAGCCATACTGGGCTCCCTTTATAGTCAGCTGAGAGAAATCTGGAGGGCAATTCATCTGACCTGACTTTGACCTTTATCTTAGAATGGGATGAACTTCTCTCTGTATTTCTCTCCACTGACTATGAAAACAAGCCTCAGGTGATTAGCTTAACACTTAGAGCTCAATTCAATTGCTTAAACATAGGCCCTGGGCTATTCTGGCCTACCTCTAGCTTCTAGTCCTAGGACTTTCAGCTGCCCATGCACAAGTATCTAGCGCCACTTGAGATGTTCGAGACTATCTGAGACAGCTAAAAAGGGCTGGCAGATACCACATAGGATCAAAGGGATGCTGCACCCAGAAGCTAGACTAGACTCATCTAGGCTAAGCTCAGTGGCTGGGAGACTCTCAGTAGACCTCAAACAGGCAATTAGTGTCACTTGAATTGTGGTAGGGCATGACGTCTGGCCTCCAGTGACTGATGCAAAAAATCAGGCATCTCCCTAAAGTCCTGTGCCACACAGGCCAGCTCTGTGTGAATGTCTCCAAAATGCAAGGACACTTCAAGTGTCAGACTTCTATTTTCAGGCAACTGACTCAAGCCATTATATGTCTAAATTTAGGTGTTTACATATGAGCTAGGTGTCTAAGCTTGGAGAGCTATTGGTTGACCAGATATAGACATTTGCTTCATCTCTTTCTAAACCACTAATTGTATTGACTAGACTTCTACTCTCTATAATGGGAACTTGGGCATTTAGCTCACATGCAGACATCTAAGATTAGATGTCTTAATCCCTGAGCCAAATCACACCACTTTTAGATTCCTAATTAGGATAAATTAATTGAAAACTACAGGGCCTTTGTACCATTTTTTAGCCTTCTTATGCTTTCATCTGCCCTTAGTTGGAAAGAGTAGATGACGATACTGCTTTCTTCTGCCCAGAACTTTGATGAATTGCAAGAATTATAAAAAAATCAGGAATTGTTGCTGGCCTTCCTTGAAAAAACAGCAGTTTCATGTACATGGAGATTTGCTTTGTCATTCTGAATGGTCATTAAATACCAATCAAAACTTCAAAATGTGGATTGCTCTATTTCCTCGTCAACAGTGGCTAAGTAACAGAAGTATTAAGAGATAGCTACAAAATAAGTAGCAATAGTGGCTCATTTACTCCACCCGGCTAACAGTACTGGCCAGACCTGGCTGAGGATTTGGGTAACCTTACTACCAGAGGTTCATGCCAACACTCAAAAATCCTGCTAAGCTTGAGCAATAGCATCTGAATCAGATCTGCTTTGGCTGATCTGACATAGAGGGTGAGCAAATGTAATTTTCAGCTCTCTGCAGTTGCCTATGTGGACTTTATCTTGTTGGAAACATTTGCTAATGCTTTTGGGTTTTGTTTGGTTGTTTTTTTTTAAGAAATACCAGGAGATCATTTGTTTTCTTATTAAATAAAGGAGATGATAGATAGATACAAAGGATTGATTACCAGCTACAGATAAGTCTGGTGAAGTTGAAAGACTATAACCACTACACGAATACTAAAAATGTGCAGGAAGAAGAACATGCATGGGATGAGATAGGATGGAAGTGGCAAAAAATTTTCAAAAGATTGTATGAGAACTGAAAATGCTCATTCTTGCCTAATTTGAGGTAAACTGTGTCTCCCTTCAGAAAAAGTCCTCTGAAAATTGGTGGTGTCAAAACCAAACACTGTTTATCTATGCAAGTTGCTTATGTTCTCAGAAGTATGGGATTTGATTTCTTCAACCATTTCTTTTCCATTTCAACAGCTATGGAAGGTAGTGGAAGTATGTCATTTTCCATTTTGCGTGAAAGAAACTGAGACAGAGAGGGCCAAACCCAAAAGGTAATCTCCTAATTCCTTTTGAAATCATCATATAGCAATATCTTTGGAGATGTAGCTATAAAGTTTAAAAGCAAGACTCAGAGTACTCACTTTCACATCATAATGGCCAAAAATCAATTTAATTGATTTTATGCTGGTCATTGAGCAGGGAGAGCTCCTGATTCTCAAGTCAGAAGCTCTGTAGGAACTGCTCAAGAGTCACCTACCACCTGTAGACTTTTTTGAGGATACACCTGCATTGTAAAAATGGCTCACTCCTTGCCTTGGGACCTAGCCCCCCATTCATCACACTGAGTATATGATAGTTTGGTCCTACCTGGAGGGAGATGAAAGGTCTCTCTCCAAGATATCAGAAATGTTATTGAGAGGACCGTCCATTCACAGGCCCAGTTCTTAAAAGCAGAATGATGCAGAACCCTTTAGGTTTCATTCCAAGTGATAAACTTAATGGCCACAGCCAGACCTCTCCAGAAAATACAGGCACAAACCAGTCTGTACCAATTAACTGAGGGCCTGGTTTTGTTGGGTTTTTTCCTCATTGATATGGACAATAACTACATTTCAAGTTTTACCTTGAATAACGGAGTGGTGAGAGGCACTTCACGTTTAGAAATTGTTTGATGAAGTCTGTGTATGTGATGGACCTTACTGCACTGTAATGCATCAGACCAGGCAACTCAAGATTGTCCTGTACTTTCTGAGTTCAGGCATCATGGAAATTTGCAGTGAGATTTGTGTGGTTCTGAGCTTAGGCAATCCCTTAAAAACAGCTTCCTGGAATTTAAGGGTTTAAGTTCATTCAAAGCCCCATTTGGACACTGAAATAAACACTCTGGACCACATCTCAAGTGCTTTGCTCAAGGTCATCTGAGAAGAGTTCAATGGAGCTTGGATATGAGCCCAGATCTCTGCTTAACTCTATAGATCCATCAATTTTCATTCCATAGCAGCATAACAGGGATTTGGAAAATATTCTAAAACCTTGAGAACTGAATAGATATCAAAATCCTTCTGTATGTATTTGGAACCATCCCACAGATTTCAGTGGAGGAATATATTTTCCTATAACAAACTGAATTGTTAAAAACCTATAGAAAACTCTCATTACTTGTTAAAGTAAGTACAGCTTTCTCATAAATATTGTAGAGATACATGCAGAGGGTTAAAAGCAACAGCTCAGTGGTCTGGAATTAAATCTGTTGCAGGTATATAATTTAGTGTGATGTTAATTGGGTAATGGGGAAGCATAAATGAGGAACATACATAATGGGTATACATTGGAATTTTGGTTAAAGAAGGAACACTGCAAATGCTAACCTCAGCAACCCAAAATCAAAGAGGGTGGGGAGGAGGGGGAGGAAGGTAAAAAAAAACAACAAAAACCCCCCACAACAACACACAAAATAGAGGACAACTAAACAATTGTGTCTCATTTCTTCAGGAAGAAGTTTAAATTAGTTATCAGGGATTAAGAATTTAATCTGAAAGAGATCAGCTTTGCCCTGAAGTTGCAGGTTTTACCTGATTCTAAGTTGCTGCAGATCAGCTCATCTTTATAATTGTCTATGCGCTCTCCTGATCTGGGGCAAGTAGAAGGCAACTGAACTTTATGTGCATCAGTTGTGGTCTTCTGCTACTCACCAGCCAGGGAAGATGACTGTGGGACAACATGTGCAGACTGGTTGGTACTTACATGAGGTGAGCGAGGGAGTCTGCACAAGCAATATTCAGATAGATACTCCAGCCTACCATGACACTTCAAGGAACAAATAGTGACACACTATAATCATAGAATCATAGAATCATTAAGGTTGGAAAGAACCTCTGAGATAATCAAGTCCAACCTGTTAACCTAACTGCCTGGTCCACCTCTAAACCATGTCCCTAAGCACCACATCCACACGTTTTTTGAATACTTCCAGGGACTGTGATTGTACTACTTCCCTGGGCAGTCTGTTCCAATGCCTAACCACTCTCTCCGTGAAGAAATTTTTCTATCTATCTAATCTAAATCTCCCCTGGCACAACTTGAGCCCATTTCCTCTTGTCCTATCACTTGTTACTCGGCCTCACCAGTGCCGAGTACAGGGGCACTATCACCTCCCTGGTCCTGCTGGACACACTATTCCTGATACAAGCCAGGATGATGTTGGCCCTCTTGGCCACCTGAGCACACTGCTGGCTCATGTTCAGGCGGCTGTCAACCAACACCCCCAGGTCCTTTTCCGCCAGGCAGCTCTCCAGCCACTCCTCCCCAAGCCTGTAGCGTTGCATGGGGTTGTTGTGACCCAAGTGCAGGACCCGGCACTTAGCCTTGTTGAACCTCATACAGTTGGCCTCGTATCATGGATCCAGCCTATCCAGGTCCCTCTGTAGGGCCTTCCTACCTTCAGGCAGATCAACACTCCTGGCCAGCTTGGTGTCATCTGCAAACTTACTGAGGGTGCACTCGATCCCCTCATCCAGATCGTTGATAAAGATATTGAACAAGACTAGCCCCAACGCTGAGCCCTGGGGAACACCACTCGTGACCAGCCACCAACTGGATTTGACTCCATTCACCACCACTCTCTGGGCTCGACTGTCCAGCCAGTTTTTAACCCAGCGCAGAGTGCACTTATCCAAGCCGTGAGCAGCCATCTTCTCCAGGAGAATGCTGTGGGAGACAGTGTCAAAGGCACTCAGGATGATCTGCTTCCATGACCTTCCCCGGCACCGAGGTCAGGCTGACAGGCCTGTAGTTCCCCGGATCCTCCTTCCGACCCTTCTTGTAGAGGGGCGTCACGTTTGCTAACTTCCAGTCAGCTGGGACCTCCCCGGTTGACCAGGACTGCTGATAAATGATGGAGAGTGGCTTGGCAAGCTCCTCTGCCAGCTCCCTCAGTATCCTTGGGTGGATCCCATCTGGCCCCAAAGACTTGTGGGCATCCAGGTGGAGGAGCAGGTTGCTAACTGTTGCCTCTGATTATTGGGTCTTCATTCTGCTTCCCATCTCCATCTCCCAGCTCAGGGGCCTGAAAACCCCCAGGACGACCAGTCTGACTATTAAAGACTGAGGCAAAGAAGGCATTAAGTACCTCAGCCTTCTCCTCATCCTTTGTGGTGATGTTTCCCTCCACATCCAATAAAGGATGGAGATTCTCCTTGGCCCTCCTTTTGTCGCTGATATATTTGTAAAAACATTTTTTGTTTTCCTTAACTGCAGTGGCCAGTTTAAGTTTCAGCTGGGCCTTTGCCTTTCTAATTTTCACCCTGCATAACCTAACAATATCCTTGTAGTCTTCCTGAGTTGCCTGCCCCTTCTTCCAAAGGCGGTAAGCTCTCTTTTTTTTCCTGAGTTCCAGCCAAAGCTCTCTGTTCAGCCAGGCCGGTCTTCTCCCCCGCCTGCTCGTCTTTTGGCACATGGGGACAGCCTGTTCCTGCGCCTTTGAGACTTCTTTCTTGAATAACATCCAGCCTTCCTGGACTCCTTTGCCCTTCAGGACTGCCTCCCAAGGGACTCTCTCAACCAGGCCTCTAAACAGGCCAAAGTCTGCCTTTCTAAAGTTCAGGGTAGCACTTCTGCTGACTCCCTTCCTTACTTCTCCAAGAATCGAAAACTCTATCATTTCATGGTCACTGAGCCCAAGACAGCTTCCGACCACCACATCTCCCACCAGGCCTTCTCTGTTCGTAAACAGCAGGACCAGCAGGGCGCCTCCCCTGGTTGGCTCGCTTACCAGCTGCGTCAGGAAGTTATCTCCCACACACTCCAGGAACCTCCTAGCCTGTTTCCTCTCTGCTGTGTTGTATTTCCAGCAGAGATCTGGTAAGTTGAAGTCTCCCACAGGAACAAGGGCTAGAGATCTTGAGACTATATCACAAGTCACCCAGTGTGTGACTTTATTATCAGTGTGACTTGATTATCAAAAACTACACGATGTGCTGAAATATCTCAGCATCTGTTACAAATAAGCAATGATATAGATTGTGAACATGGAAGGTATGATTTTCATGCCATCTCAGGGGTGCCCAGGCCCTCCTGTCCTTTCTTGATGGTGTGCTGTATGTTGTTCTTTGATGACGTTAGGTCAGGGTCTTTTTTTTTCCTTTCCACACCCCTACTCCCATCAGGCATCTCTTATATGCTGTGGATGCTAACCTGAGCTACTTCATTCCCCTCCCTGCACCAGGGGAGGTTTAGGTTAGATATTAGGAAAAACTTCTTCACCAAAAGGGTGGTCAAGCATTGGAACAGGCTGCCCAGGGAAGTGGTTGAGTCTCCATCCCTAGAGGTATTTAAAGAATGGATAGATGTGGTGCTCGAGGACATGATATAGATGGACTTGGCAGTGATAGGTTAACGGTTGGACTCGATGATCTTAAGGGTCTTTTCCAACCTTGACGATTCTATGATTCTATGGTTCTATGATTCATTCCATCCAGTCACAGGCTTTATCACAGATAGAAAGCCTTCATTTCATATTTCTTCCTATTTGTTGCAGTCTTCAAGATGATTGCTCAATTTTGGTTTCATTACCAATGAATTATTTAAAATGCAAGTAACAATTTTTTGTTACAAGATCAGTTTCTTAGTTTGTTGCCCATGAGCTCTCTGTTCAGGCTGTTTTGGGGCCTCCCATTGGTTATGCAAAGTCCATTACAACAAATGTTGTGCTGCGGAAGACCTTTGGGAAACTCTACCTGCACAGTGGAGCTTAGGTTTCTGTACAAGATTGCATCGCTGTCATACCTGTTTTCATTTGCCATTGAGTAAGATCATGTGGCAACAATCAGTTACTGAAGTTTAGGCATCATGTGGTTAAGTTAAGGATTTTGACCATGAGACTGAATCCATTGGTGATCAACATCAGTAACAAACAGAGCTGTCTATGCCAATTTACAGTGACTGAGAGTCCAGATACACCTTACATGACTCAGTGAGGTGTTGCTGGTGCACCAGGAACATCTTTCATGATATTCAGCAATCAACACTCTTTAATTTTCTCATTCTCTGTTTCACATTCACTGGCTAACCAATATTGACTTGCAGTAAATATGTGATGCATAGATTATAGTTAGCAGAGTGGGTGAGATTTTATGGGAGTTGAAGTGTCAACGGGAACATAGTAACTGGGGAGCACAGGCCACATGAGGACCATGAGGGACATATACTTCAGTCTCCTCTTGTCTCAGGAAACCTTGTTCTAGCCACTTACATCACAAGAATTAACAAAACATCTACTTCAAATGGAAAAAAAAGTACAAAAACCTTCCCAGCATTGCACAACATCCTTATCTAGCTAACTGGATCCCTGCACCACAAGAAACCAAAAGCTAAAAACCATGGAATTTGCCACTGGAAAAGAGCAGAAGATATTAAGAATATTGCCAGTGCCATAAGTCTCTTCTGCCCTAATTGTATGTTATTCCTGGCTTAGGATAGGGCTTTCTGTGCTGTTTGTGCTTCTCTCTCTCTCTTTCTCTCTTACTCTGTTTTTTTAAGGTGTTAGAGGTAGAATGCTCTGGTTTGAGTATTCAATTGGGTATTCAGCCGCTGACCTGGGTGATCAAGTCATTTCATCTATTTGCTATGCCTCTAAGTTCTTTCTTGACTGTTATGTTTGGGGTAGGATCTGTCTCGTGTGTAATAGCTACTGATATGGGACCTTGGTCTCTGCTAGGGATATTAAATGCTGCTACAATACAGGCATTAAGTGTGCCTGCAGTTAGGCACAGGTAATCTTACACTGAAAAGTAGGGAAAAGAATAAATTAAATTGCCCTACTGTATTAGTTTGCACAGTCGCAGTTTTGGAGATTAGTCTTAAATTATTTTGAATTGCAAATCCAACTGTACTTTAATTATGATTATGACCTCTACTTTGTGGCACATAGTTCAATCTATACAACCACAGTCTATGGTAAATTACTATAATGGTGCTGTAGATGATGCACCATAACACAGAGCTTTGCCCTGTATCTGTAGACAAAGACATGCATGCACAGGCACATTTTGACTTGCAAAAACCTCCTAATAATACAGATTTATTCTCCTTTGGTTTTGCTTTTTTGGCTTCCCTTCTCTTTCCAGATAGGGTAGCAAGGACTCAGTGACTTGCTGGAAGAAATCTGTAGAGTATGTTAATTTCTGTGGAACTTAGGCAGCTTCATAAGCCTTAGAGATTAATAAGAATCTGGGAAGTATCTATCTTCTGGTGATGCTTTCATTTGTGCAGTAATAAAGCTCGCCTTTCTTGTTTAATAAAAACAATGAGGAAACAAATGGGTGTGCAGGCATTGGAACTTTTGAGGAATTAATTCAAAAGCACGGAGGAAAGTTTTTTATCATGCTGTAAGCACCAGCAAGGTGAAAATTACTGTTCCTTGGAGCTCTTACCCTCTGTGTGCCTTATCTCTGAGTTACACCAAACTTAAGGCAAAATCCTGAAAAGGTGCTAAGTGTCTCTTGGAAAGTGCTGATCATTATCCTGAAAGGTGATGGGCATGTTTCACTGACAGCATCAGGAGCTTGGAAGAATTCTGCATTATTCATTTTCTTCCCTTGCCCATTGGAACGATTTCCTGGTTGAACATGCTCTCTTCATCCAAATGAAATTTCTGTGGAAATTTTCAATTTCAGTGACAATTTTGTGGGGTTTTTTCCTTTTTTTTATTTTTTTTTATTCTTTTTTAGTTTTGGAGAGATGGCAGTGATTTTCCCTGGCTGTTCCTTTTATCCTTCCCCCCAGAAGGTTCTTGTCAATTTAACTTTCGGTGCACAGACAGGCAATTGACAAAAGCGGGAGCCTTGCAGCAGGTAGGGGGCCAGGGGCTGAGCACCCAGCTCCCGCCTGGCTCCCAGCCTCTCTACAGCTCCAGCTGCCAGGGAGGTACAAGCCCAAGTTGCTTAGCATCCCCACATCTCCTGCAACTCTGGCTGCCAGAGAGCTGGAGCAGAGTGAGAACTTGTAAAAGCAATTTTCTTACCCCTCAAAAAAAGAACTTTAGAAGTTAGCACAGTTTAATTTCATTTAGGCATCAGGATTTAAAAAAAAACTGTTTCAAAACTTTGTTTTCCCTAGATATACATTAATGCACTTATATGAAAAATGCCTTTGATTACTCAATCTACAGAGAAGAGGAACATGACACAGATCTTCATTCAATACTAGACTGTCTTTATACCTAGCCATCTATAGGCTCTGTTCTCAATTTTCTTGTATTCCAATAGATGTGTTCCTATGGCTTGTTGCGAGGACTACGCACCTCTGACAACTGGGGATACGCAGTAACAGACAGTCCTCTGTCTGTGGCCAAGAGCTGCCCAAGTCTCTCTCCAGTTTCAGGATGAATACAGCTGCCTACAATGGCCATGCACAGTGCCAGCAATGAAAGGATGGTGCAGCAGTTAGTTACCTACTGAGGGTCCTGAGCCTCCTTTGTATTGCTGCAATGGCATTTGGTAGTCTCAGGAAATGCACCTACTCTAGGGTTTCTACATGAGGAATTTCTCTTAGAGAGTTCTGATCAATCTGAACCCTACTTCAAGCAGTCCACTCTTTTCACCACTTACAACCCACATAGATGGGACTGTAATATACAGAAGGTCGTTGCTTGATTTGTGCTGCATGCAGACATTGCTGTCTTTTTGGTTCAAGGATGGACTGGATGCTTGGGTTCTACTTCTCTCTGTGGCAGGTCATCTAAGCTCCCTGTCCCTGAACTGAAATTTGTCTAAGTGGTAGTAAAAATTCATGTTTATCTTGTTGTGGGTAACACCTCAACAACCTGAGAAATAAATTCATTGGGATATTATTCTTCCCTGCAGCAGCTTCATCCAGCCTTGCTCTATATACCTGCAAAAGATTATCTGATGGCCCGGCCTGTCCTGTGAGTTGCTGAGGTTTGTTCTCATTTCTTTGTTTTTGCAGCTGGATCCCATACTACCTGCAGTGTTTATCCTCCATGTAATTCCTGTTGTGGCACCTTTAAGGATGCTCCAGCTCAGTCTGGGTGGAGAACATGCAGAAGTCTTTACACTGGCAGGAACACAGTTACAATCAGGAAGTGTTGCCTTTGCTTCTGTTTTGTAGTTGATACTATGGCACAGGTCTGGGTCAGGGAATTATGTTTGTAAGCATATTACAGTGGATCTGTTTTGGCCCTGACTTTAACCTTCACTTAATAAAAATGTGTTCTAGCCACAGGCTATGAGTTCTCATGACTAGTAAAGGTAGGGAGCTTTGAAATGCAATAAAACAGGGAGGAAATATTGTGATAGATAGCACAGCTTCTGCACTCTCCCTCCTATCTTCTTGCACCCTGAAGTAAAACCTTTATTTTAAGAAATAAACACTATGGAACTTAAATCAATTTTCTTTAATCAAGGCCACTTTTTAAATATTCTTAAATAAAATAATACTTAAACCGGGTAATTTTACATGAAGTGGGAGAGAAAGAGTGCAAGAACCTACAGTATATCAGACTGAATTAGTTTTTCATGCTATGAGATGTAAACAAATCTATTTAATTAGAACACCTTGTTCTTATTGCATCCAGAGTAATTTTTTATAAAGACAGAGAGAAAAAAAGTTTTGGCAGCAAAATTCTACAATATTACAAAAAAGATCTAAACTGTGAGTTTCCCTCGCTAAAGCGGACTTTTTTTTTCTCTCATTCTTATTGTTGTTTGAATTCGGATCTCAAAGTCAAGCCCCTCATCACAAAGATGATCCCTGGGCCAGGTACACACATTCCTAGAAATCAGCTTTGATTTGAAACCCTTCCTTTCTACTTCATCAGTGGAAACAACAGATGCATAGTCATGCAGGGGGAAGCTGGTCCCTGAAGTAACTTGTTTAGGTCATGTATACCAAGACCAGAACTCCACCCCCAGGTTCTCTTGCCTACACCAAGGCCATGAGATCACCATGCTTGCTCACCTCTGGTGTAATCTGTCAAAGTTTCACCATTATCCCATCTGTGCAACCCAGAGACATTAATGAATTTCACCTCTTTGCTGCTGTTTTCTCTCCTTTATAAAGTAAAATGAAATCTGGAGCAGCAACAGGAGGAAAAAAGTGAGGCTATATGCTCAAGGGCTCTATTCAACCCCATAAACTCTAAGATCACCCTTCTCTTTCCTCTCTAGTAGCCATGCAAGGAGCCCACTTGGCTATACAGGTTCATTAGTCACAACAGAAAGGCAGCATAAGGTCCCACAGTGACAAGCTGCCATCTAAATCTAGGTAATGTGCCGTGCTAGCTGGCTTGCAGCAAGATCTCAGTTCCTTGCTAAAGTGATGTTTCCATTTCTTTCTCAATTCTAGACCTGGATTTACCACCTTTGTGGCCCATCCCTTCCTGGATTCACATTTTAAAATGCATAGTTTCCTGGCCACACATATCCAAAGCCTCAAATGGGCAGTAGAGGCACACAAATGGTATCTGGGGACATTATCCATAATGCCAGACCTCTAGATCCAGTCACCACATGGAGACTCTCAGGCCAACATTCAGGTAGGTTGAGCTATTAAACACCAATATGGGTGTCTTTCCTCTCTTATGTGCATAGTAACCAGTTCTGTCCTACCAGACTACTGTTAAGAAAAAGATTCCTTAACCATGTTGTGGTGGAAAGGTCTTGTCATGGGATCTGGGCAAAGAAAGGGGAGACATTCACTTCTTGAAGAATAGGAGCTCCAAAACAGTGTTCATCTGGGAGTGTCCCTGAGCTGCATGAATGGCAGCTGTACTAATGAATTTGGGCTATTCCTGAGACAATCTCATGTTTTCTATGACAATCCAGCTGCCCAATAAAGACCCCAGATGCTGCACACTGTGGCTCTGATTAGTGGTGGGCAGCATTAACATTTTTCAAAAGGGCAGATGATAATTCCAAATTCAGACAAGAATTCATGAGGTGGCATTTCACCTTGGTAAAGTGCAACCAGACCAGACCAGTGAAATAATCATTTTCCCTGGAACTGTCCAGGTTTATAGGAACTGTATTGTCATTTTCATCAGATCCCTCAGGTCCTTCTTGTGCCCTGTATTTTCATACAAAGCATGCAATTTTTCCCAGTCCTTCCCTCTCACATGAAGACCATCCAAATTTACCCACTACCAGAAAAACCCGAAGAAAAGAAGTGATCTGACCAAGTGTCTGTATGGAGATGCACAATGCAATCGAGGAAGTATGTCTTCATCCCATAATGCAGTCCTGATTTTTTCCTAGTATGCTAGACAGTTATGCTACAGTCCAATGCCAGAAGTCTGTGGAAGTAGATTAAATAGCAGTTTAGTAATCAGGAGATTTGAATATTGTTCCTCCCTTGGCCAGAGACCTGCTGTGCCTCCTGGAACAAATCTCTTCTCTGCATTTCTTTTTTCTCCTCTCACCTTTCCTTTGCCCTGCCCATTTATATGACCAGCTCTTCAAGGCAGTCTGTTTTGTTCCATACTGATCACCAATGGACCCCAGTCTCATCTGAGCTGTCTAGACACAATCATTGCTGAAATAATAATAATCATGCTGAAAGCAAAATGCCAATATTTTTATTCCGATGTGACGCCTGTTTTGTATTCCTCTGGCTTTGTCCCCTACATTAGTGATGCTTAGAGGCAAAACAAAAAGCTGATCATCTTACCACCGTTAAATGTTATTAATGACTTTTAAACAATTGTCAGTGAACTTAAGTGCTTGTGTGAGTGAGGGGTTAATAGTGCCAACCTAATAAATATCTCAGATGCTGGCACACCAATTATGGGCAAACTGTCAGTGACGCCTGGCCTCAAAAGTCTCCATATGGAGAAGCAGCCAAGCAGCACACAATGACACTCTTGTCTGAGCCATCCTCCTTGCTCCCACCCAGGACCCACAGCTCACTTTGTCAGTCCTCCAGTCTACTCTCTGTAATGCAGCCTTCTCTTCTTCCCCATTCCTACCCCACTAATGTTTTTCCCCTGGTTGCTTCATAGCCTCCCAAAATATGTTCTCCACATCCTGCCTAACACCTGCCCCTTTTTTTCCTGTCTCCTCCACTAGACACATTATCCAGGGAACACAAGTACAGCACTGTTCTCGTGCATAAAGGACAGAAGAGACTTACAGGATCAGTATGATATGGTCAAAGAGCACATTATGCTCAACTGCAGTCCTGGTAGAAATAGAAACCAGTGTGAGCTTATGGTGAAATCGGGGACCTGAACAGCACATTATATTATTAAAGTGACCCAGCATAATAAGACAGTGATGTCAGTAGAAAAGTGATGCCCTTATATTTGATTCTTCCAGTCTGTGTGCCCTTTCCAAGCTCTGGAAAGGTAAATAAGTGTTGTTACATCCATTTCACAGGACTCTGCCTGTGAAACTTTGGTGTAGAAAGGTTGAGTTATTTTGTCCAGATTTATAAAAAAGATACTTACGGCAGAACAGAGACATTAGTTCAGGTCTTTTTGCATCTTGATCACTGGTCTTTATTTCCTCTCTGTCTGTGATTGCCAGTCTCTAAATTTTCATTCATTCCCAGGAGGTAAGATTTTTGTGAGAATAAAGCTCAGTGTTTTTACTGGCTGCGTGAGGAACATGGCTTAATCAGATGATTCTGAAAACAAATCCCAAGTGCCTTCCAGTGACTTATTACCTTCCCTATGGTCTTACTGCTCTTCTGAGTATTTGCTCAGAAAAAACACTCATTTGCTCTTCTCTCAGGTATCTCCAATCCTTGCCCCATGCTGCCCCTTCTGCTTGGACCACGTCCCTGAAACCTTTTCATTGTCCCTTAACTATCTACCCATACAAACAGTGAACTCACTTCTGCATTACCCCCAAGGAAGAAAATTTCCTTTCTTATAAGCATAGCAAGAAATAAAACCCAAATCTGAACAAAAACAATGGCCCTTTCCTACTGTGACGTGCAAACTACTTTCCTGAGGCTGGTATCAACTCCCTCCAATTATGTAAAGCTCATTTGCAGGCACTCATCTATTCATAGTGGATGGGCAGTGAGCAGAGCCAGGGCTGCCTGTCACCAAGATGAATAGACAGATGGCAGGGACAAAAGTGGTCACATTTGGTCCAAGCCACAGGTGCCATTTTTAAGGTCAGGCCTTCATCTTGTAGTGGCCAAGAGGAGGCCTGTGATGATGATGACAGTGCATTCGGAATGATACTGCTATTTGTTTATCATGGGTTTTGCACAGCATCTGAGGATCTTCTTATCTGCATGGATGACTCTCTTTTTACCCACTGCACATCAGAGTTTAGATACTGAAACAAAAGCTGTTTTCTTTCCTGGGGAAACAATGAGTACTTCTTAGACATCGCTGAATTTCTTTCCATCTCTTGTTGGAAAGAACTACCTGTAACTCCATCGGAGTGGATTTATTTGGAAGTTTGGCAAGCATCACTATCCTCAGATGACTGGACTTAGTTTTCCCTGGTTAAACTGCATACATCACAAAAATGGCCTCCTTCCTCTTCTCCATTTGCAGCCCTGTGCAGACTGATGCTAGGCCACTAACACATTCTTCAGGTGATGAAAGCTGATGCAGGTTCTCAAAACACAAACATGATATGTCGATTTACCTTGAATTGAGACTTGTATAAACAAGTTCTAAACATCTCCAGCAAGTGCAAAGACCAGAACATAATTAGATTTCACTTTATCAGCAACCCTAGAAGAGGGCATTGGTGTTCAATGCATTTTCCTCATTAACTGAAGACTAAAACTTGAATCAGAAAAAAATATTTATTTACAAGCTGGAGATATGCTTTAAATAGGAAATTAAAAGCAGATAGCCGTACAATGTTATAAGAATAAATGAGGAGGAAGGCTGACAAAAAAATAGAGAAAAAACATTTTTCTCACAGCTTCGCATATGACCTCTTCAGAATGTGATTAAGAAATAAAAAACAACAAAAAACTTCCTTCTGGCATATGTAATGTACTTCTACTGATAAATAAAGAGTAATTTGGATTAGTGCTATGTCAGCCCATTGCAAAATGTAATTCTGTGCACGTGTGTGTTTGATTTTGAATATCAGAAGTCAAGTTCAGCAATGATGTGTCCAAAGAAGGGCAACGAAATTGGTGAAGGGTCTAGAGCACAAGTCTTATGAGGAGCGGCTGAGGGAGCTGGGGTTGTTTAGCCTGGAGAAGAGGAGGCTGAGGGGAGACCTTATTGCTCTCTACAACTACCTGAAAGGAGGTTGTAGCGAGGTGGGGGTCGGTCTCTTCTCCCTAGTAACAAGCGATAGGACGAGAGGAAATGGCCTCAAGCTGCACCAGGGGAAGGTTAGGTTGGATATTAGGAAAAACTTCTTCACCGAAAGGGTAGTCAGGCATTGGAACAGGCTGCCCAGGGAAGTGGTTGAGTCTCCATCCCTGGAGGTATTTAAAAGGCGGGTAGACGTGGTGCTTGAGGACATGGTTTAGTGGTGGACTTGGCAGTGCTAGGTTAACAGTTGGACTCGATGATCTTAAGGGTCTTTTCCAACCTTAACGATTCTATGATCCTATGATTCCATGATGTGATGTCAGGAAAAGGGTCCCTTTCCAGAACAGGAAGTAAATCAAGTTGTTGTGGTTCTGACATGATCGTGGTGCTATGGCAGCATAGAATTTGAGACTGGAAAGAACCAAAAGGTTGTGTGACCTCTTATACTTTATAACACAGGGTAAAGAAGGGAAAATAAAACATACTGCCTCTACCTCATTGTCTGCACATCCATCCTAAACTTATTTGACTGGACAGGTACCTACAGTCTCTCTGTCTGTCTGTCATGACCAAAAGAGGAACCAGGAACACCAGCCTGCCCGGATAATACTTAACCACTTACTATTCCAGGGCTCATTTCTGGAGTTAATGGGAAGTGGAATAAAAGGAAGAACACACTTGTGCCTTACGGATGTTCTGGGATTTGTTTCCTCACTCTTCTGCAGACACAAAGTGTAAACAGGAGAGTGGACTGAGTCCATCTCTGCATCCTCCGTGTGGAGCAGGGAAATCCAGTTCCTTTCTTCTAGCACAAGTCTATTCCCTTTGGTTGTAAGCTCCTTCTCATGAGAAGTCCCTTTACCTGTGCCATACTGTGTTTAGCCCAATGGGCAGATACTGATGGAAACCTAGAGTGACAGGGAGTAGGGGCACCCACTCCCTGTTTAACCATTTGCTTCCCAAATCATTACATGTTGCGTTTCCTTCCCTTCACCCTTCATCTCCAGTGAATGGTTTCTTTCAGTGATTTCCACTACAGTTTTTCCTACATTTTTGGGCTGCGTAGGGTGTCACAACAGCTTCTCCAAGACAGGATGAGACCCTCTGGCTGCATGTTGCCATGACCACAGGAGGAACAACTCAAGGAGGCCATTGCCTCGGCTCTAGTTGCTAAGGAAAGGATGGTGTCACCAGCGAGGTCAGCCTCACTTGACGCCTGGTGGCAACTGTCCCCATGTGCATCTTGGTTACCACCTTCTGGTGGGAAAATGTTTTTATATGCTTCCTGGGGAGAGCATTGTCTCATTGGACAGAGCCTAGTACCGGAGGAGGCTGCAGTTTATCAGCTCTGTCCTCACCACTCCACTCAAAGTGTCTGTGCCATCAGGGGGACTGATGGAGTTGGGAAAGCCCCCAAAACCATATAACTTGACATTAAAGAGAGGCTGTGAAGCTCTTGCAAGCAAGAGTATCTTTCAGGGAGACATGCAGAGAAAACTACTCTCTCTGGTGGATGACTTCTATCGTGAAGCTGCACAAAGCCATTACTGAAGAAAGGCACAAATTTGCTGGAGCTTGGAGGGGGGAGGAAAGGGGAAAGAACCAACAACAACAAAAATAAGACACATGCTGCTCTCTTTCCTCTTCAGAGGCTTTTGGAGAATCTCCTGAGGACTGGAGGCAGCTGCAGAGGTGTTGTGAGGAGGGGACAGTGCACAGGACCCAACTGTAAATTGACCCAGAGTAAGCAGTGCAATGGATGGTACTCCTGGGGTAGGACTACACATCCCACCCTGATAAATTCACCTGGATATCTCTTCCAAGAGTCATAGAATCATAGAATCATTAAGGTTGGAAAAGACCCTTAAGATCATCGAATCCAACCGTTAACCTATCACTGCCAAGTCCACCATTAAACCATGTCCTCGAGCACCACGTCTACCTGCCTTTTAAATACCTCCAGGGATGGAGACTCAACCACTTCCCTGGGCAGCCTGTTCCAATGACTGACTACCCTTTCAGTGAAGAAGTTTTTTCTAATATCCAACCTAAACTTCCCCTGGCGCAGCTTGAGGCCATTTCCTCTTGTCCTATCTCTTGTTACTAGGGAGAAGAGACCGACCCCCACCTCGCTACAACCTCCTTTCAGGTAGTTGTAGAGAGCAATAAGGTCTCCCCTCAGCCTCCTCTTCTCCAGGCTAAACAACCCCAGCTCCCTCAGCCGCTCCTCATAAGACTTGTGCTCTAGACCCTTCACCAGCTTCATTGCCCTTCTTTGGACATGCTCCAGCACCTCAATGTCCTTCTTGCAGTGAGGGGCCCAAAACTGAACACAGTACTCAAGGTGCGGCCTCACCAGTGCCCAGTACAGGGGCACTATCACCTCCCTGGTCCTGCTGGCCACACTATTCCTGATACAAGCCAGGATGCCATTGGCCCTCGTGGCCACCTGAGCACACTGCTGGCTCATGTTCAGGCGGCTGTCAATCAACACCCCCAGGTCCTTTTCTGCCAGGCAGCTCTCCAGCCACTCCTCCCCCAGCCTGTAGCGTTGCATGGGGTTGTTGTGACCCAAGTGCAGGACCCGGCACTTAGCCTTGTTGAACCTCATACAGTTGGCCCCGGCCCAACGATCCAGCCTGTTCAGGTCCCCCTGCAGGGCCTTCCTACCCTCCAGCAGATCAACACTCCTGGCCAACTTGGTGTCATCTGCAAACTTACTGAGGGTGCACTCGATCCCCTCATCCAGATCATCAATGAAGATGTTGAACAGGACCGGCCCCAACACTGCGCCCTGGGGAACACCACTCGTGAACCGGCCGCCAACTGGATTTGACTCCATTCACCACCACTCTCTGGGCTCGGCCATCCAGCCAGTTTTTTACCCAGCGCAGAGTGCACTTATCCAAGCCGTGAGCAGCCAGCTTCTCCAGGAGAATGCTGTGGGAGACAATGTCAAAGGCCTTACTAAAGTCCAGGTGAACAACATCCACAGCCTTCGCCTCATCCACTAAGCGGGTCACCTTGTCATAGAAGGAGACCAGGTTAGTGAAGCAGGACCTGCCTTTCATAAACCCATGCTGGCTGAGCCTGATCCCCTGGTTGTCCCACACGTGCCGCTTAATGGCACTCAGGATGATCTGCTCCATGACCTTCCCCGGCACCGAGGTCAGGCTGACAGGCCTGTAGTTCCCCGGATCCTCCTTCCGACCCTTCTTGTAGAGGGGCGTCACGTTTGCTAGCTTCCAGTCAGCTGGGACCTCCCCGGTTGACCAGTACTGCTGGTAAATGATGGAGAGTGGCTTGGCAAGCTCCTCTGCCAGCTCCCTCAGTATCCTCGGGTGGATCCCATCTGGCCCCAAAGACTTGTGGGCATCCAGGTGGAGGAGCAGGTCGGTGACTGTTACCTCTTTGATTATTGGGGCTTCATTCTGCATCCTATCTCCATCTCCCAGCTCAGGGGCCTGAAAACCCCCAGGACGACCAGTCTGACTATTAAAGACTGAGGCAAAGAAGGCATTAAGTACCTCAGCCTTCTCCTCATCCTTTGTGGTGATGTTTCCCTCCACATCCAATAAAGGATGGAGATTCTCCTTGGCCCTCCTTTTGTCGCTGATATATTTGTAAAAACATTTTTTGTTTTCCTTAACTGCAGTGGCCAGATTAAGTTTCAGCTGGGCCTTTGCCTTTCTAATTTTCACCCTGCATAACCTAACAATATCCTTGTAGTCTTCCTGAGTTGCCTGCCCCTTCTTCCAAAGGCGGTAAGCTCTCCTTTTTTTCTTGAGTTCCAGCCAAAGCTCTCTGTTCAGCCAGGCCGGTCTTCTCCCCCGCCTGCTCGTCTTTTGGCACATGGGGACAGCCTGTTCCTGCGCCTTTGAGACTTCTTTCTTGAATAACATCCAGCCTTCCTGGACTCCTTTGCCCTTCAGGACTGCCTCCCAAGGGACTCTCTCAACCAGGCCTCTAAACAGGCCAAAGTCTGCCTTTCTAAAGTCCAGGGTAGCGGTTTTGCTGACCCCCTTCCTTACTTCTCCAAGAATCGAAAACTCTATCATTTCATGGTCACTGAGCCCAAGACAGCCTCTGACCACCACATCGCCCACCAGGCCCTCTCTGTTCATAAACAGCAGGTGCAGCGGGGCACCTCCCCTGGTTGGCTCGCTTACCAGCTGCGTCAGGAAGTTATCATCTCCCACACACTCCAGGAACCTCCGAGACTGCTTCCTCTCTGCTGTGTTGTATTTCCAGCAGAGATCTGGTAAGTTGAAGTCTCCCACGGGAACAAGGGCTAGGGATTGTGAGACTTCAGCCAGCCGCTTGTAGAATGCTTCATCTGTTTCCTCATCTTGGTTGGGTGGTCTATAACAGACTCCCACCAGGATATCTGCCTTGTTAGCCTTTCCCCGATCTTTACCCATAAGCACTCAACCTTATCATTACCGTCATTGAGTTCTAGACAGTCAAAACACTCTCTAACGTACAAGGCTACCCCACCACCTCTCCTTCCTTGCCTGTCCCTTCTAAAGAGCTTGTAGCCATCCATTGCAGCATTCCAGTTGTGTGAGTCATCCCACCATGTTTCCATGATGGTGACCACATCATTGTTTTCCTGCTGTGCAATGGCTTCCGGCTCCTCCTGCTTATTGCCCATGCTGCGTACATTGGTGTAAATGCACTTCGGTTGGGCTATTGATCTCATCTCCAACACAGGCATGCCACCCCTAGGCTCATCCCCAGCAAGCCTGGTTTTGTCCCCTTCCCCCTTTGCATCTAGTTTAAAGCTCTCTCAATGATGCCTTCTAACTCCTGTGCTAGGATCCTTTTCCCTCTTTGCGACAGGTGAACCCCATCTGTCTCCAGCAGGCCTGGTGCCATGTAAACTGCCCCATGATTGAAAAACCCAAAATTCCACTGCTGGCACCAGCTTCTGAGCCACGTGTTAATGAGGTGGGTCTTCCTGTTCCTTTCCGTATGCCTCCCGGCTACTGATGGGATGGAGGAAAACACTACCTGTGCTCCCGATCCTTCAAGCAATCGCCCCAGTTCTCTAAAGTCCCTTTTGATCATCTTTGTACTTTTCTTGGCTACCTCATCGCTGCCAACCTGAACAACCAATAGTGGGTAATAATCAGATGGTTGCACCAGCCTAGGGAGCTTCCTAGTAATGTCTCTGACCCGGGCCCCAGGGAGGCAGCAGACTTCCCTATGGGATGGGTCCGGTCGGCCCATTGGGCCCTCTGTTCCCCTCAGAAGGGAGTCGCCTATGACAATTATTACCCTTCTTTTTTTCTTGCCAGTGGCCGTTGTAATGCGGGAGCTGACTGGTTCCCCCTAGTCAACCCCTTGGATGGATCTTTGTCTGCATCATCATCCTCCTGGCCCTCGAGTTCCAGAGCCTCATACCTATTGTGTAAGGGCACCTGGAGGGGCGAGGAAGGCTGGGAGAGGATTTGTCTGCTGCGCCGAGCGGGGATCTGCATCCATCCTCCTCCGTCTCTCGGGTCCCCTCCCTCCGCCTGGCGGCACGAGGGCAGGGGAGCCTCTCCTTCTCTTGATGCTTCCATCTGGCGTGCTCGTCTCAGGGATGGTAGGGAGTGGCTCCACCAGCCTATCATCTCCCTCTCGCACTCCCTGATACTCCTCAGTCTTGCTACTTCTTCTTTCAGCTCTGCCACCATGCTGAGCAGATCCTCCACCTGCTCGCACCTCACGCAGGTGTTGTCTCGGCAGCCCTCCGTCACCAGAGCAAGGCTCTGGCACTCCCTGCAGCCAGAGACCTGGGTGGCTGCATGTTTTAGTGGGAGCTCCGTCTGCGTCGCCACATCCCTTCTGGTGATGGCTCTTGTCCGAGTAGAGACCATGGCTAAGTCTCTTCCGGGAGGGCGTAGACCACAAGGAGAGCTCGCCAGCTGCCTGCTTGCTCTGCCTGCGCAAACTGCCACGCAAACTGCCGCGCCATGTCCTTTCTGACGCGCCATGCCCTGTTTGCCCGTCCTGGTCACCGTGCTCCCCAGGTGCCTGTTTAAATCTCCCGTGGTTGCCCCAGCAACGCCCAAGCCCCGTCTGCCTCACTCGCGAGAGCAGCTGGTTTTTCTTTGGCACGAGGGCCCCACCAGGCTCTTTATTGGGTTCCCCGGCACAGGAAACCCCCTTTTCCACCCCAATCTAGCGCCCAATCGCAGGACTTACCGTTGCTGCGGCCTAGGTTGTTGCTCGGTGAGCTTAGTATTGCCGTGGCTGGTTTGCTAACTGTATAAGAGCTTGCAGCCTGCTCAGGTGTATCTACATGGGACTGCTGCAACTACAGCAGGTGGATCTTGTGGCTTTGTGGCACCCTGCACCGTGGGCAGCCTCACATGGAAACACTCGCTGTCAATAACATTGCGGTGCAGCAGTGTAGGTGAGTAAGGAGGACTGAAGGATTTCTTTTTTTTTTTACCTGCTGCATAAATAGAATCAAGGAAAATATAATATAATATAAATAAAAACAAATGGCTCAGTCAACTCATCTTTAATGCTTTGCAGCATGACATCTATTTTGTCTAATGGAATACAACTTTCATACACCAACTGGAAATTTAACCTTGGCCAAAAGTTATGATGTACATTACAATACACTTTTATTATGTTACACTGTATTGTTGTTGTTTTTTTAATCTATTGCTAAGCCCCTAACAGTATGTCTGTGTTGATGAAACCCATCTGTGAAAAGCACAAAAGCACATTTACATATTATGTAAATGTAGCTGGGTCTTCCTTTTGTGGAATTGGGGGTGGGAATTTAATATACTGTCCTAATATTGCAGCCAGATGGAAAAAAAGTTTATGAAAAATCTTTTTTTTTTAAGTAAGAAAAAAAAAATTCTAGGTAAATTTGGCTTTAAAAAAGTCAGATCTTTCTCCTCGCCCTTCCCAGTAAGATCTTTTAGAGTTAATGATACAGTTTCTAATAAAAAATAAAATAAAATACATGAGAGACTTTATTAAGTGCACCGGGAGACAGATAGGTCATTAATATCAGTACTGCTGTCTTTTCTATATTACACTCATATTTCAACAACCTACATTTTGGGGTTATTCTTTTTTTTAAAAGGTGCCATTTTGGATTATTTCTTTATTAGGGTTTGTTATAAAATATGCACAAAGGTATGTAGATTTCTGGGAGAGGCATGGGTGAGGAGGAGATTATTTATTACAGTTCTTAAACATCAGCCAAAATCTATCCATCTAAATTGTCTTGCCTTAGATGCATTCTGCCATTATTTGTAAAATTAAGCCATTTGTCCCTGTGCAGGAAAGGGCCTAAAATTGAAATAGCCACTGTGTGAAATGAAGTATCTACACAGCCCTCCTCTGGGCAAGCTCCCAACCTGAGGAACAGGCACCAGGAGGTTTGTCACAATGTGATGCATGAAATGAAGTGTTTGTAGCTCTCTAAATCCAGATTACCAGCTGATTTCCTCCCCTAAATTCCAAGGCACCATCTGTTGAAATCACGAAGGCCTCCACTATCAGGGTCTCTGAGATGGCAAAGTGTTGTCATCTCCATCTCCACAGATGGGGTGCTGAGGAGCAGAACAGCTGAGGGTGTGTTTGCACAAAAAAATTAAGGTATATTCACAGCATAAGGAAAGGCACTCACATGCTGGCTACATTTCCTTAGCACAGGTAATGGCAACAAGGAGCATATGACAGTGGAAGGTTTAGCATGGACAACAAGTATTTATGGCCCCCTTACAGTCTGGATCATCCTTTGGATCCTGAGTCTTTCCTCCTCTTTCAGTGAGGTTTGGTGAAAGCTCCTCCTCTTTGGGAATCCTTTCTAATTTCTTTGCAAAGGAAACCATGCAAATGGCATGGTTTAGTTGAAAGACCTTACCAAAGCACGTAGATATCATTGTGGGCCAGTACATTTCTAAGGAAGTAACAGAAAGCACCAATAACAGGTCTGGGCATGTCCTGTAGGACTTACAAGGAAATTTAGGTGCCTAATTCCAAAACTGCAACCAAAAAGGCATGACTCCACAGCATCTCTTTTGTGCAAGCTGTTTCCTTGTTTGATGAGAAAGTTTTTAAAGTATGTGAGGAAAAAACTTTTGTTTGGTGCATTCACATGGGCAGTGGGAACACTATGTTTTCTTCATCCAGAGTGGACTCAAGCTACCTCAGCTACCACCCAAGACAAAAGCACCCTTATCCCCAGGCAAGCTCACTGGAGGAAAAATCCATCCCTGGTCCCAGATGGATCACTGTGCAAAAAGGAGTGTAACAAACACAGGTGATGTTAGTACCCATTGCCATTTTTGGCAGAAAGGGGAAAACATTTAACTTTGGAAACGCTTCTCTTAGTCCTCGAGATCTTGGAGGTCTTGGAAGGATCCAGTTTGCTAATAAAAAGGGTCACTGGATGCCTATATGTGTTCCAAGACTTGGCCCGAAACATCTAGGTCCTGGGGATACTAAACAGCTGAGTGTCTGTTTCACATCTAAGTCACGTTCAATAGACATCTTCAAAGCATTTGACAAATTCTTATGCTAGAGAAAGGTCTCTTTTATCCAGAAGTTCAGAAAAGAAAGTGTTCACACAGGAATATAGTAACTAACTTTTCTTTTTGAAGTGAGTTGAAGCAATTTCTTTTCCTTCCCTGAAGCATTAACTAGCATAGGGTAATTAGAGATAGGTGAAATGCTTGGTGTCCATGGTGGAAATATTCTGTACCCTAGTGACTGAGAAAATCATTGAGAAAAATGGAAACCCTAATTTGTAGCCCCTGTCCCCATTTATTAAGTTATTGTGTGGGCAGGGATTTTATCTCAGTATTTGCATATTACGGTACACAGAAATGGCAAAACCATTATGTTTGGCTAGCTATGCCCAGGTCTCAGGTCTTGAGTTTAAGTTTATCCTTTATCTCATTTAAAATGAGAGCTGGAGGTGCTGGAGCACCTCAAAGCGTGTGGCCATGGATAAGCCCACAACAGAGCAGGTACACCCCTGGAGGGACTGCAGTCATGGGTAAGGCCATGTTGGAGCAGGTTTACTTCTGAAGGGACTGTAGCCGTGGGCAAGGCTACGCTGGAGCAGGTATCTCTGAAGGCATTGTGGCCCATGGAGAAGTCCACCCTGGAACGTGTGCACCTCTAAGTGACTGTGGCTGTGGATAAGTCTATGCCACAGCAGGTATACCCCTGGAGAGACTGTGGCTCATAGATAAGGCTCCACTTGGAGCAGGTACATTCCTAAGGGACTGCAGTCTATGGATAAGTCCAAGCCGGAGCAGGACCAAGGGGAGGAGTTCATTGCAGTGTTAAACCCAATGGTCTGGTCCAAAGGGGCCAGGGGTGGAGATTGTAATGGAAATACCTTTAAATTGTTGTAACCTGGGATTTGAGTTGCATGTTATGGGAATTGCTATAGCAGGAACCACTGGAACCAATGGAGGAGAAGCCTTACAAGAAGCAGTGCAAGTGCAGCAGTGACCCGACCTGAGCTGGCTTTGGTGCCCAATAACTCCACGCAACACACCACCTCTCCTGTCCTGAGCGACCACCATCACAGATGGAGCCCAAAGTCATGGACTAAATGAACTCAGTGGACATTTTGTGGACATTTATGGATGTTTATGGACATTTCACAGACATTTCACAGGGGTGGTCCATAGACTAAGGGAATGATACCTGTGTATTGTATCAAAGGATGGGAAGGGGGGTGGTGGTTAATGAGGATGTATTGGATAGTGTGGGACCTGAGCATGATGTAAACGGTATGGCATTGGTGGAAAATGTGCTGCTTTCAGCTGGGATGACAGAGTTAATTTTCTTCATAGTAGCGAGTACGGGGCTATGTTTTGGATTTGTTCTAGAAACAGTGTTGAAAATACAGAGATGTTTTCTTTATTGCTGAGCAGTGCTTACACAGCGTCACGGCCTTTTCTGCTTCTCACACCACCCCACCAGTGAGTAGGCTGGGGGTGCACAAGAAGCTGGGAGGGGACACAGCCAGGACAGCTGACCCCAACTGACTAAAGAGATATTCCATACCATATGATCAGCATATAAAGCTGGGGGAAGAAGAAGGAAGGGAGGACATTCGGAGTGATGGCGTTTGTCTTCCCAAGTAACTGTTACGTGTGATGGAGCCCTGCTTTCCTGGAGGTGGCTGAACACCTGCCTGCCAATGGGAAGTACTGAATGAATTCCTTGTTTTGCTTTGCTTGCATGCGCGGCTTTTACTTTACCTATTAAACTGTCTGTATCTCAACTCATGAGTTTTACTTTTACTCTTCTGATTCTTTCCCCTGTCCCACCAGGGGGAAGTGAGTGAGCAGCTGTGTGGTGCTTAGTTGCTGTCTGAGGTTAAACCACGACAGGCCCAAAACTGAACACAGTACTCAAGATGCGGCCTCACCAATGCTGAGTACGGGGCACTATCAACTCCCTGGTCCTGCTGGCCACACTATTCCTGATGCAAGCCAGGATGCCATTGGCCCTCGTGGCCACCTGAGCACACTGCTGGCTCATGTTCAGGCGGCTGTCGACCAACACCCCCAGGTCCTTTTCTGCCAGGCAGCTCTCCAGCCACTCCTCCCCCAGCCTGTAGTGTTGCATGGGATTGTTGTGGCCCAAGTGCAGGACCCGGCACTTAGCCTTGTTGAACCTCATACAGTTGGCCCCGGCCCAACGATCCAGCCTGTCCAGGTCCCTCTGCAGGGCCTTCCTACCCTCCAGCAGATCAACACTTCCACCCAACTTGGTGTCATCTGCAAACTTACTGAGGGTGCACTCGATCCCCTCATCCAGATCATCAATGAAGATGTTGAACAGGACCGGCCCCAACACTGAGCCCTGAGGAACACCACTCGTGACTTGCTGCCAACTGGATTTGACTCCATTCACCCCCACTCTCTGGGCCCAGCCATCCAGCCAGTTTTTTACCCAGTGAAGAGTACACTCGTCCAAGCCATGAGCAGCCAGCTTCTCCAGGAGAATGCTGTGGGAGACAGTGTCAAAGGCCTTACTAAAGTCCAGGTAGACAACATCCACAGCCTTCCCCTCATCCACTAAGCAGGTCACCTTGTCATAGAAGGAGACCAGGTTAGTGAAGCAGGACCTGCCTTTCATAAACCCATGCTGGCTGGGCCTGATTGTCTGGTTGTCCCGCACGTGCCACGTGACGGCACTCAAGATGATCTGCTCCATGACCTTCCCCAGCACCGAGGTCTGGCTGACAGGCCTGTAGTTCCCCGGATCCTCCTTCTGACCCTTCTTGTAGATGGGCATCATGTTTGCTAACCTCCAGTCAGCTGGGACCTCCCATCTGTACATGGTACATCTGTACCATGACTGCCTTAGCAGAAGGAAGAAAAACAAAAGTTTGTTCACAGCTCTTACCATTTCTAGTTGCCCTTCTCTCTCCCTTTTCTATTTACTATATCCTTTCTTAGCCTGGAGCGGAGCGGAGACAGAAATGTACACAGGACTCAGGTGCACTTTTTATTGATAATGGCATAATGATGTTTTCTTTTTATTTACATTTTTTACCACTGCTGAGCAACATGCTGCTGCTGGTAGTTTCTGCTGTGTTTCCCAGATGACTTTCTTGAGAGATGAAAGCCTAGCACAGTGTCTATATAGTTAGGGTTTTTCTCCCCCTTTTTCATTATTTTGCATTTATCAGCATTGAATGTCACCTGCCGTTTTGTTGCCTGATCATTCAGCATCATGAGATCTGTGCTCCTGGCTGTCAGATTTATTTTTATTACCCTGAGTACCTCAATGCCATCAACAGATTTTGTCTCCACTGCAACAGAAAGGATCCCTGTGGGACTCCCTTGGTCACCTCCTGCCAATAAGAAAACTGACCATTTATTGCTGCACTTCACATCTACTTCTTTAAGCAGTTATTAACACAAGAGAAGTCTCTCCTATTTCTTTCTGCAATACCCTAGTTTCTTTACAAGCCTTTGGTAAGGGACTTTTCGAAAATCCAAGTGTGCTTTTATTCATATGCTTGCTGACTCTTTAAAAGCATTCTAATAAATTTTGTAAGGGGTAGCTACGTCCTATAAAAGTTGTGTTGCCTCTTTCACATTACATTATATCCATCTACTTGTCTGCCAGTTCTATTCTTGATTACACTTCCTTCCAATTTGCTTGATATTGTGTCACACATGCTGGTTTGCGGTTTCCCATTTCTCAAAATTAAAAGAAATCCCTGATAAAAAGAGCTCCTGTTTAGCAAGAACTAATAATCAAATTATAGATGACCATGAAGTACTCTTGATTGCTAATAATACTGTGAGGCTAGAAGGAGTTATTTCAAGTTACTGAGTGTCATTTCATTTTATTTAAAAACTTGCAGGCTATTTATAATCTGAAGAAATTATAAAAGGTAGAAGCTAAATCTTAATATCTGGCTCTCTGGATGGTGAATCAGGGTTGATTCCCTTCATTTAGTCTCTTGAACTGGATTCTTTGTCATGTCATAGTTAAAGGAAAAAAAGAAGAAATGAATGATTCTTTGCTATGATCATTTTATTCTCAGAAAAAGGGACCTAAATTAAAAGCAAAACAGTACACAAACAGTGATTACTTCCATCATCTCCTGCATATTTCTCTATAAAGAGTTTTTGAAAGATATTACACCTTGGAGAGTCAGCTGACTCCTGAGGGAACCAAGTACTCTATTATCAAAATTAGTAGCAGACAAGTAATATTGTATCACACGTAATTAAAACAATTTGTAGATGGGCAAAATTCATTAAAGGGTTGGTGAATCCTATTTGGTATATCATGGAGAACCTAAGCAATTTATAAGTGGGCAAATGTGACTAATCTTAAATATATCCTATGAAACCAAAGAAAGCCTTTAAGTCAGTTAATCAAAAGAAGTCAGTCAAGCAGTTGTCTTGAGACAGGCAAATCAATGAATGTCAAGAAGCTTAAATCTGTATTAAATCCCATTACTTATCTTTTTGTACCAAATTTTAGCCTCAGTGTCCTCTCCAGGAATATATATTCTAAAAAAGCTGGCATTCAAAAGTAGAAGCCCTCAGCCGTTTGCATGACAATAGCATTTCAACATCCTGGTAAAATTGTTCAAAGAGAATTTAAATTAAGTTCTGTGGCAAAGCTTCCCAGCTGCACATCACCTCTTCTAATGTCATCTCAGTGATGTCATTACATGGTAGGAATAATGCTGAGTTATTGAATACTGCTATTTTATGCCGAGTTGTATTGTCTTTTGTTCTCAGTCCTTCTTCTTAGGCCTCTGGTTGCTGCAAACTCCCAGGAGTGAACTGGAAGAGCTGTTGGCCATACTATAAAGCTGAGCAGAAGGAGAGCTGCCTCTTTATTTCAGAGGATTTTATAACCTTCTGTCTTACTTTAGGCAAGGAAAAATGTGCATCTCTTTCAGGCTTGGCTGGATTCAAAATTAGTTCTTCTCATCCACTCCTTAACATCTCCATGGCCTTAGAAACATAGCTCAGGACTATGTAGTCAATTTAATGCATATGTAGTATACTTCTAACTGGTTTTTGTATGTATGTGTATCTGGTAGGAATGACTCAGAGTTCCTTTCAAGGCAAAGTTTTAACTTTTTGCATTTATTCAGGCCATTTAGTTTCATAAGGCTTAATACAAGCTGAAATTCTGCTTCAAATAAATTGCAGTGAACTTCCCTTTTATAAAAGAGTAAGGGAAGTCTTCCACTTCTCAGAAGAGTCTTTTTAAGAGTTGGTCTTTAAGAAGGCTTTCCAAATTGAATGATCAGGAAAAAAATATTGCTGTTTTCCTTAGTAACCTGTGTGTACAAGCTTTAGCTTCTTTTATTTTTTTTTTTCAATTGCTAAGAAAGGCTATAGCTATAACATAAGTTGCAAGCAAGAAGAATGGTTCAACTTTTCTGCTGAGTTGATCAGAGCATGTAAGAATTTGGTTAAAAAACACTAAGCCTAAATGAATAAGCAGTACTGAGAAGGAATGTTAAATTTTGTTCAGTAGTGCAACTTTGCAACACACTTCTGCTATGCCTCAACAATGGGCATAACAAGCTCTCATAATCCTAATCTTCAGCATAGATATACCTTAAAGGTACATCCAGTGCTAAACAACAAATATGTGGTCTTACTGAAGTCTTAATTTTATACTGTATACACTATATAACAGTATACAGACTTATATTTCAAAGGCTTCTGTAAACTTCATAAGTAAAGATGATGCAACTAAACTTTACATGTTCCTAAATTTGTTTGTATCCTTAAGCAGCACACTGAGCAGTCTCTCATTTCTCTGTTTAAGTGAAAAGAAATAAGCCTTTGAAGGCTGTCAAAGAAAGATAATGTCTATGTAAGTTTAGGTGTTTAAGGTAGCTGGACACACTCTCCCCTCAGAAAGAACCCTATGAAGATATCAACCTTTTCCTATTGACTTGCTGGAAGTTTCATCATCTCACTTGTCTTCAGCTGTGTAAATTTTGCATCTCATTCAAATTGGTCAGTTAAGATGTCTTCTTTGTCAAATAGGTAGTTGCAGAAGATTGTGTTTTGATTGGTTTCATTTTATATGCCACACATCTTAAATGACAAACATCATAAGGTATGAAAGCATCACTATTCCTGTATTCACTACAGGGGGAGCCTATGAGGCTAGTTTAGATTAGACTCCTTTCTGCTAGGTAGTAAAGTGTGGTAAAATGAATCACATTTTTATTTTACGATAACTGCCTCAGTTACTGCTACAGGTTAGGCTCATATCATGTACAAACTAAAATCTAATATTTACAGATAGATATATCTCAGAAGAATTTTACTATTTCATGGTTATCAGGAGATAAAAAAAAAGCATCTATAAGATTAAGAGAAAACATGAGTAGTATAGAAGTAATCACCTTCTCCTATAGAGCCTTTTCGAGCCATAAATATATGTTTCTTCAAGTTCAAAAACTTAGAGCACTTTTAGAAGTGTTCAATAAGAAATCATCAGGAAGTTTTGATTTGATTTCAACAAGAAGTTTTTTTAGTGTGTGGAATGAGAGCTGTTTATGATATATTCTGTTAACATACCCCTACGTTCCTCTTTGCTCTTTACATTTTTGAAAGTCAGGATTCTTTCTAAAGCTTATTTTATAAAATCTGGTTTTGTGAGATTATGATAATGTCTATACCAGCTGGATGTCTAGTACAAGGAGTCTTGTTCTTTGAGGAGACATTCATGTTAGTTGCTTGATTCTTGACCAAATGGTTCCTAGCTTTACAACTGCATTGCATTTACAACTTTGCAATTACAGGCTCTTGTAAAATACTCTATATAAAGCACAAAATGTAATACTTATTTATAGTTTAAGCTCTAGTTTAAATTTACTAAAAAGATGTTAATGATTTTCTTATTGAAAGTGTTTTCTTCCATAAATGCTATAAAATATTCAATATTTATAAATATATTGCCAAGTATAGCTGAAGACAGTGAAAGCTAAAACATGTTATAATTATAAAAGCTGATTTTTAGACTTTGTATAATACTGGCTGTTCTATAGCCTGTGGTATTATCTCCTTTAACATGTACAGCCGATTCTTGGATGAAAGCAATAGGACCAGTGTGGACTATTTTTAATTAGCTTGAATATTTGAACAGCCTGAATATTTTAGTAAAATACACACCCAGATACTTTTAAACCTATTTTAAACATAGGAGATTTAAAACAATTACAAAGCTATCTTAAAATTTCCCAGCAAGCTACTAACCACCCAGAGTAAATTCTGCTAAGAATATGGTCCAATGCTATCTATAGGTATTCAAGGATCAGGAGTGATTGCACCTCTCTAGCATTCTGCTGCAGGCTTGTATATCTCAATGTCCTTTAGTACTGGTTTCAAATTCATTAGGCACAGCTGGGAAAACAAAAACACAAGGAGAGAAATGACTTGCCAAATGGAAACCAGAGGCAAACCCAGAAATTTCCTCAAGACTACCCCCATGTCTTGATGACTGTTTGCACGGGGTCACGAAAGAAGTTTATGGTGGATATAGACATTACAGTGCAGGTCTGTAGAAACACAGAAGTAGTGGTTCAACAATGCAGCTATCGGTTTCCCCAGTACTGGGTAAGGAATTGGAAGAAGCCTTCAGGGTGGTGCACAGCAATAAAACAGTGTCTCCCAGAGTGTAAGATCTAGACACTTTACTTATTCAAATATCTATTAAAAGGCAAGAAAAAGTTACATTTTATGTTTCCTGACAGTTCAAAATTTTCATGCATCCCTCCTCTTGGATGGAATTAAACATATACTAAAAGTAATAGAGTACCTTGGAGATCTGAAGGTGATGATTTTGTTTCTGGGGAGAAAGAAGGAATCATGGTAGCTAGTGGGGAGGAAGAATACTAAAACTTTGTGTTTCTTTTTTTGTTTGTTTGTTTAAAAAAGACTGTCATTTCAAAAAGTCAAATGTATTTTTTTGATGTTTTTAGTGTCTGCCTCAAAGAAAGAGCCACCAGTGCATACGGAAACCACCAATAATGGTATTCCTAGAAATAACTTTTCCTCTTGTATATACGTACCTGATATTATCTGAAGCATCCGAAAATGTGTTTGTGTACAGCAGCACTATAATAGGATTTTGTGAATTGTTCTTATCTAAGTGTTATATATGCATCCAGAGGGAAAACTTTACTTTAACCAGGTACATTATCAGAAAATAACAATCTGGGGCATAAACATCCCAAGTGTGCACCTTTTTTATGATGTCAAAGAGAGCAAACAATGCACATATTTTCCCATTATTTTATGTTTGATTTTTTCATTATTATTATTATTATTATTATGTTAAGCTGCCTGTGTTGGATTTGTAAATGGGCTATGACTGTTATATTATGGCATCTGCTTATCCAAACAAGTCTCTCCTGATAATGGCCCAGCACTGCAGGCCAGGCAGTGGCAATGGGAGATGAAACAAAGGGTTTCAATTCAGCACAGAAGAGTTTTTCAAAAAGTTATTTCCAATGGGAGAGCATGAATACAATCCCCTAAACTGTTCAAAATTAAGATCAGAGAGAATACTAAAGACTCTAATGGCAATGGTTCTTTCAGTTAAAATTCACAGTCCTGTGAGAGCAACACACAGGAAAAGAGGAGAAACAGGAATCAGCAATGTGAGTAGGCAAAGGTAACATTCTTCATATTCTTGCTATGTTCAGGAAACCTTTTTTTTTTTTGCTCTGATTTCAGCACTTCTCCACTGCAGTGTTATGTGTATATTCCCAGCTGTAGAAGACAAGCAGTCGAGATGAGCTGAGCAAGTTTTCATCAAAAGAAAGTTTGCAGGACTTCAGTTGCAAAGAATAGAAAAATAGATCTAACTACTAAGATGAGAGAAAGACACATTTCTTTAGAGACTTTATGGATAAGCGATTATCATTTTCTTGGTGACAATGTCTGTCTTTATCCGTTTTCCATCTGATCTTGGATTAGAGGCAGACTGGTCAATAGTTTACCTAAAGAACCCTTTAAAAAAGTGATTTCTGTGAGTTCCAGTAACCAGATGCTGGAATCTGATCCAGATGGTGACAGAAAAGAGGTATAGAGAGGTGTGGATGGTCAAAAGTGGAAAGAAGACCCTCAAGATCATGATAAATATTGCTTTTCATTTAACACTCTTGCTACAAAAACCTTATGCTTGGCTTGAACCACAGCTGGCAGAGCCCTGCTGTGGCATTTATTTTCATTAGTTGTAGGGGCAAGTTCCTCATTTTTCAAACTGAGGGTAGGTTGAACCCTTCTGCAACCCCAAGAGGTAAATTTGGTGTAAGAAATAAATAAAATAAAGATAAGATTCTCCATGTTTGAGAAAGCATCCTTTTTTCAACTACCTGAATACAGTAGAATAAGTAGAGACTCCATGTCACAGCTTCAAAACGTACCTATTTCACTGCACGATAAGAGCGTTTATAGTCATTTACTCTTTACACTCATGAAAATTAACAAGTATCACTGGAAAATTCTGCAGTGCAGCCTTTTCTGAATTTGCAGAAAAACACATAGCATAAAGATTTGCTACCTGGATTGTTTTGTTTTGTTTTTTTTCTCTGCCAAAGAATACTTCTGCATATAACTACCACTAGGTTAAGTGCATGTACATTTGCAGTGTAATGCTACCTAGGAAATGACTTAGGCAGTGCCATCAGCTATGACAGAATAACTTTATAATAGCCTGATGTTCAAAGGTGTTGAGTTACCTTCACTTTCATTGAAGTTGATTTTCATTATGGCAATCAAAATCCTTTAAAAATCAGTCCTCAGCTGCAGTAAGAGCAGTGAAGATATAAGCAACAGACTGTTTACAGAAACTAAGTATTGGTAAAGTGATCATGATAATTTAAAGTCTAGCTGGTGAAGCTACCAATTTTTTCTCTCTCTTTTCATTTTGTTGGGGTTTTTTGTTTGATTGTTTCTTTTTTGTTTTTACTTCTGAAATACTCTAAAAATGAAGAATCAATTCATTAAGGCAACTTTTAATTTTTTGTCCAACTCACGGTACAACCTCAGTTGCAGCTGGTGTTTCCTTCAGAGTCCACTTAGCATGGCAAGTTCCTGGTAAACTCATCACCTTATCACAGCAGTTCCCATGCTAGGAAGCATCATTTGGGAGAAGATGCTTAATATTCCTCCTCTCCCTTTGCAGTGAAACATTTGGGAAGCACCATGAAGTGGCTGCACATGGACTGTTGAACAGTAATTTGCCACCTTTGCACAATAACATGGAGCACTACGCAAATGCAAGGGTAGTTGGACCCTGGTTCTTCAAGCCCCCATGATTGTTCAGTCCTGAGGCTGAGGAAAAACATGAAGGTAATTTATTACTTCTCATTGCTTGCTTTTTCCTGAAGGGGAACTTTTACTCCCACACACTGGTTTTAGGTACCTATCACTTCTGTCTGTCCAAAAGAGGATATAAAACTTATCATGTGATGCTATCCAGAAATGAAATCCTTTGCATCTGATGAGATGGACTGCAGATGAACAACACTCAAAGCATGATGATAATACCTGGCATGAATCATTAGCTCTGGAGAGTAGAACCACCTTGAGAGCTTCCACTGCATGTTAATAAGTCCTCCGAAGTCAGTAAAGTAGTTTGGCTACCACAGGTTTTGATTCCACGACCCACATTAATGGCACGGTAACATCGATGCCTCTGTCCATTGACTTCAGTAACACTATTTTCCCAAGTAATTGTTATCCAAGCTGAATAAAATCTGCAGAATGTGATCAGTGGTTTGTGAAGCTACTAAGTGCTTTGCAGTGGAGTTTTAATATAGCTAAGGCAAATGATATAACAAAGACATCTATTTATATTTAGAAGTGATACTGTAAATAGTTAGGATTCCATTTAATGCATTGCAAAGTTAGGTAACACAGAAAACAACCTGATAACAGGCAGGCTTTCAAATCCATTAAGTGCATTTGAATATTGCATCCTAAATGTCCATCTCTATTACAGGATTTTATGTGACAGTACAAATATATAGGACTTAAAAAAACCCTACACTGAATAAAAAGACAGTAATAAAATAGAAGCTTACTGAGTTTCTTCTTTGACTACTCTTTCTTCTTCCTTTTAATCTTTATTTGACACTTTATTAAAAGTCCAGAGCTCAGAATTTCAACCCCTGGTTAATCACCACTTAATTACTTGGCATATGTTAAATACACATCTCTGCTGCATTGGTTTTCCTCTTATAATACTCTCCTGATTAAGCATCAGGCATTACTGTTCATTAATTGGCTACATCAGTTCTTTGAGAGCTGTCCCAATAAGGCATCTATCTTGACTTTCTCAGTCAAGTGAAGAACAGTCCATAACAACATCTGCTTTAAAAAGAAGTAAACTTGTTTGGGAGATAATGATTACTCCACAGTCCGGATACTGAAAAGGGCACTGTTTTATTTCTATCATGAATGAGAACGCTTTTTGTTTCTAAGTTTCCAGATCCTTTGATGTAAATCAGCATCTTTTTTACTTGGTGTCTCTTCTGCTGTTCTGCCTTTTCCCAGTCATGTCTCTAACTTAGATGTGGTCAATCCACCTTCTAAAACAATGATGTCAAGCATAGATGCTAAAAAAATGACATGGAAACATGGGTCACCCTTGAAACAGAAGTCACCCTAAACTGTTTTGTGGGCTCCAGAGCAAGCATACAGGAATGGGCCGTGGATAACTCAGTGTCTAATCTTGCTCGCAGCATCACCACATGACTAAAAGGCTAAACTTTAAGGAGCTGCTTTGTACCATGATCCATCTGGTGACTGAGCTGGTGAAATTGGGAAGCTGTGTGAGTCTACGTGGTGTTTCAAAACCGCACAATTACATCTTGGAGTAACTGTTCGGAGATATGTATTTGGTGCTGACTACAATTAATAGATGGATGTAAAGAATCATGTTTTCCCACAGCACTGCAGAAGTAGTGCTGGAACCAGTTTTCCTTCCACCTAACTTTTATTGCCTTGTCTACATGGCACTTCCTCCTCCTGTGAATTACAGAATTAATCACAGCAGCGATATGCAGGCAGGGATGTACAAAATCTTTGAGCCGAGATGGATGATTGACATAACGAGTCGTACAGCGACACCATGGAACCCGTCAACTGTGATCATCGCCTGGGCACTGAAAGCAGCCTGAGAGTTTGGGATATTTTCTGTAAACACACACATCTTTATTTTTCCATGTGTTTTGCAAACCTGTATGGTGGAAGGATTTTCACACTTCCGTTTTAGCAGAGTTTATAAACAAGCTACATTTGTTCTTTTTATTGGCTCAAGAGGGCAGCTGTCTATCAAGTGTTCCTGTTTACAAGATCTTCTATGGTAAGCCATGCTTAGAGACCTTCTATGGGTTATCAGGAGCTGTTATATAAATAACAGCGTATTGGATGAAATCTGTGATATTAGTTCATGTGCATTTTCTTCCCCTGCACTGAAGTTCTTTTGTAGGCAGTAGTCCAGAACAAGATCCATTCACATCTAAAATGTCTCCCAAGTCCTCTTTGAAGGCCCTATGTTAGATCCTGGCAGACAGTGCCCTAGGGTTGCACGGATCATATGCTTGCAATCTGTAGAGGACTGCATTTCAGCCATAATGAATTAAGCGATTTCTTTCTTCAAAAAGCAGGAGACGTTTGTCAGAAAAGCTAAGAAACACAGTGCCAAAGAGGGAGGTCTGTGCTGTCAAGAGGTGTCAAACTGACAGAGCTGGAGACCTAAACCTTCTGTTCCCCAACAGGGAAAAACAGATTTCAAACCACATCACACACTAGAAGCGCTGGCAGTGGAAGCATTCATGTAAGTTAGCCACGATTTAGAGGCACCAGATGTAGAGACATGAGGAGATTTTAGCTGCCATCCCAATTCCAGCCTCAACTTTAGAGGTCTGGAATTTAGTTCCCCAGAACTTTGTCCAAGACTGCACCATTTATTGCCATAACACTCCCCAACACAACCCCAGTGCTCATCAAATACAAGATTTTGGTTCCAAAGCAGTTGAAGATTCACCTTTCCTTTGCCCAAACATCCCCCAATTATACAAATGAAGAAAAGCTCTCAGCACATGTTTAACTTCATCTTTTAGAAGTAGTAAATGCTCAAATTCTTATGGGCACTGTCCAAGTTAAGCATATGTTTAACCAACGTCCTGACTCAGTTGTTGCCCTGTGTGTGTGGGCTCAATGAAAAATAAAAAAAGAAATCCTGATTGTAATCCTGACTTTGGACCAGGATTTTATTGCAATGTTTATAAATAAAGACATGAGGGCATTTAATTATTTAAGAAACAAACTGGTTGTGGAAATTTCACAGAGATGTAAGGTCCTTGGACTTGTACAAGAGATTAACTTGGCCCACTTTCCTGTGACTAATATATATAGTAGAGAAAAAGAGAAGGGTGAAGGAAAAGCCATTTTCTTTCATAACAGGAACATACAATATTAAGGAAACTGAAAACTACATTTCTAAAATTGTTTCCATTTCAGAGTCCTTCTGCCTATGGAGAATCAATACGCCAGAAGAGCATAGCCTTAAACATTAATATTACAGAATAAAATTCATTTTTGATGGATTGATGGGCACATTTTCTTAAGGCCAAGAAATAATGAATACAAATTTTTTTTTCTGATAGTCTATCTTTCCCCTCTCCCTGCACAGAGGACGTAGAGAATAATAGGACACCACTTGCCTGTATATAGAAACATCCATTGTTAAGCATCAAGAGGTTTCACTAGGACGCGTGTCCTCACCCCCATATATCCATTTGTAACAGCAAGGGGAAATCAGAATACAGGAAAATGCTGCTGTTTGCTCTTCTGCAAACCCAGTCAATCAAGAAAAGGTTGGCTGATGTGATGTTGGCTAATAATTCCCAGAGGATACTCTGCCCTAACTACACAGTCCCTAACCATGCTGAGCTTAAAAGCAAATCCATGTACACCCTAATTTCAACATGCAGTTTTACATCATGTCACGCTTTTCTTTCTGAATCAGCAATAACTACCAAGTACTTCCCTAGTAATTCTGATCTTAGATATGGACTGAGTTTGAAAAATAATAATTTGGTTATTGTCCTGACATTCAGTGATTCTTTGCAGGGAGGCAGCATGGGCCCATTTTTCTGGGGCATCTCTAAATTCCTGTGGCTCTAAGAGATGCTTCCAAGATCACTGGGTAAGTATTTAAGGTGAATTTCAAACTGAGTGTGTTTCACTGTCAGATACCTTTTTATTTCCTTTTATACTTTGTCGTGGTTTAACCCCAGCCAGCAACTAAGCACCACACAGCCGCTCGCTCACTTCCCCCCACCGGTGGGATGGGGGAGAGAATCGGAAGAGTAAAAGTGAGAAAACTCATGGGTTGAGATAAAGACAGTTTAATAGGTAAAGCAAAAGCCGCACGCAAAAGCAAAGCAAAGCAAGGAATTCATTCACTACTTCCCAGTGGCAGGCAGGTGTTCAGCCATCCCCAGGAAAGCAGGGCTCCATCACACGTAACGGTTACTTGGGAAGACAAACGCCATCACTCCGAACGTCCCCCCCTTCCTTCTTCTTCCCCCAGCTTATATACTGAGCATGATGTCATGTGTTATGGAATAGCCCTTTGGCCAGTCTGGGTCAGCTGTCCTGGCTGTGCTCCCTCCCAGCTTCTTATGCACCTGGCAGAGCACAAGAAGCTAAAAAGTCCTTGACTAGTGTAAACTCTACTCAGCAAGAACCAAAACATCAGTGTCTTATCAACATTATTCTCATCCTAAATCCAAAACACAGCACTCTACCAGCTACTAAGAAGAAAACTAACTCTATCCCAGCTGAAACCAGGACAGTATCCACCCCTTATGCCATACCATTTATGTCATGCTCAGGTCCCACATTATCCAATACATCCTCATTAACCACCACCCCACTTATTCTATGGACCACTCCTGTAAAATGTCTGTAAAATGTCCATAAACATCCACAAATGTCCACAAAATGTCCATTGAGTTCATTTAGTCCGTGACTTTGGGCTCCATCGGTGATGGTGATCACTCAGGACAGGAGAGGTGGTGTGTTGCGTGGAGTTATTGGGCACCAAAGCCAGCTCAGGTCGGGTCACTGCTGCACTTGCACTGCTTCTTGTAAGGCTTCTCCTCCATTTGTTCAGGTGGTTCCTGCTATGGTAATTCCTATAACATGCAACTCAGATCATGGGTTACAACAATTTAAAGGTATTTCCATTACAATCTCCACCCCTGGCCACTTTGGGCCAGGATTAACATTGCAATGAACTCCTCCCCTTGCTCCTAGCCTGGCTAGCAACAAGGGGTTCCTGCTATAGTAATTCTCATAACATGCAACTCAAATCCCAGGTCACAACAATTTAAAGGTATTTCCATTACAATCTCCACCCCTGGCCCCTTTGGACCAGACCATTGGGTTTAACACTGCAATGGACTCCTCCCCTTGCCCCTGCTCCAGCTTGGACTTATCCACAGACTGTAGTCCCTTAGGGGTTTACCTGCTCCAAGTGGAGCCTTGTCTATGAGCCACAGTCTCTCCAGGGGTATACCTGCTGTGGCATGGATTTATCCACAGCTGTAGAGAACTGCTAATGTAAAAGAACAAGATGTCTCAAACAGCCTGGTGCTAAAACCACAATGCAGAGCGACGGTCGCTAGGACCCAGGACCGGACAGTACCCTGGAGTGAGGGTGAGGGAGGGAGTCCTGTGGAGACAGGGCGGCCTTGCCTCGGCCCCATTCCCCATGGTCTGTGAAGCGTCTTATCCCCCCCCCCCACCTACTGCCTGGGGGACAGCCCTGGTATCGCTCCTCTTGGTTTGACTGGTCGCTGATGTAATCTTCCAATTAGCAAAACTACTAACCACTTGTGCCTTGGGAAAGGAATTTGGGAGGGAGCTAAAAGATAACAAACTGTGGAAAACTAACAGCTCTAACCTTGAAGAAGAGCTAACAAGCCGACAAAAGTGAGCATCTTGGCACCAAAGACTGGACAGTGGCCAAAGAAGATAAAACTGCAGAAAGTAGGTGAAAGGTAAATGTGGCGAGGGGAGATCACGACCACCGACTCAATTCAGGACCGAAAAGACTTGCCCCCCCACACCTGAAAGGAGCATGCGTGCTAATTTACATAGCAAGCGAGGCTAATTTAAATACAGTAAACCAATAGTATACGAAATGTTAATCACTAACCAATAAGTGTAAATTTAGGCGGGTTTATACTAATAATGTAGCCCGATAAATGTGCTACAGTTTGTGTGTGTGTGTGTGCTCGTGTGTGTACCGGTACTCGTGTTTACGTTCGTGCTCATGCTCGTGCGTGCGCGATTTGTGGAATTATTATCACCGAGCATCCTGCGCAGAATCAACATCTCTATAAGAACCTTCACTTCTCCTCACTCTTTTCCTTCCCTCACCGAATACCCTTGTTGGCAGGACCAACGCTGGATCCAGGACTGGTGATTCTCTTTCTCTCTCTCTCTCTCTCTCTCTCCCTCTCTTTTTCACTTTTCCTAAGGCGATTAAGTTGTTAAAGTTGTTAAATTGAAGTCAAGTACTGCATAGCCTACCTTGATTTTCTGTAAAACCGCATAGCTGGGGTGAATATAACTGTGAGGGTTGGTGGGTATCGAATATTTGTACTCAATATTTGTCTCTATAGAAGCTTTCTATTAAAGCTGGTGTTTGTGTACGGACCTTGAGTGTTGGCCCACCTTAATCCACACCGAGAGGATTTGCGAATCTTTGTCACTCCTCCCCCCTCCTCCTCAGGTGGGACGTGACATTTTTTAAATTGGCGTCACGGACAGGATCCCCTCGGTGTTGGAAGGTCCTAAGGGGATACCGATTCTCCATCCGGTGAACACGGACAGGGAGAATCGGGAAGTGACCTCTCAGCCATAGGCCGGGAGAGGTTCGAGCAGTGGCAAGTCATGACTGCCCGGGAAATGTCGATGCTTGACTGCTCCCCAATCTTTGAGAAGTTGAAGGAGTACAAAGCGTGCCCTACGCCACCTGGAATAGCTTGGGCTCATGATAATTGGCACGACCCTGAGACAGTAGTAAATTGTATAGTTACCCTTGCGAAGGAGCAGAAGTGGCGAGCGGGTAAAGGAAAGGCTCTGGTGTGTGCTGTATTAGGAGCTGTGCTGACGGCGGCACAAAAGGAAAGGCATTTGGCGAGGCAGGCGGAAGGAGATACAATTAGGTCTTTACAGGACCAATTAACAGCAGAACGTGAGAAAAACGAGAGTTTACAAAAACAGCTGGAGAGCTTACAGAAACAGCTAACTGTGGAGCGTAATGCCACTCAGAGGGCTTGCGCGGCTCTAGCGGATGCATTGGACCGAGAAAAAATCTTACGGTCTGAATTAGTAGAGAATGAGCGGGGGGTTTACAATCAAACAGATTGTGACTCAATTCCGGATAGTGAGCCGGGATTTTCAAGTTCGGCAAAGTTAGACGAAAAGTCGGCATCCAATTCAAAACCTCTATACCCGCTCAAGGAATTGGAAATTAGTCAAGAAATTTTTTACCCTGAAGCCGAAAAAGAGCAGGCAATTCTGAGACCATTAATCAAAACGGAGACCACTGAAGGCCAAGGTGGAGGAGCTCCGCAAGTCACCACCCGGATGGTGCCGTATTCGGCAACCAAACTAACAAAAATCCAGGAAAAATATACTAGACGGGCTCAAGAATCTGAGACTGAGTATGTATGGAGGGTGTCATTGTCTGGCGGAGACCGAATTTTATTGTCAGAAGATGAGGCACAGGGATACTGGGGGCCTGGTGTATTTTTAACCACTGATGATCAAAGAGAGCCATGGTCGTTAACTCAACGAGCCGCATATTGGGCAGGAGGTTTAGACCCCCTGGAACGAGGAGACCCGGCATATATTGAGACCCCTGATATAAATCACTTAACCGAAAGCTTACAAAAGGCTGCTTGCCTCCAGTTGATGCATGACAGGCGTTTAGTCCCTCAACAGCCTTCCCCGATGTTGTTAAATGCACACCCTGATAGAATGACTCCCCTGATCCGGGGTCTTCCGGACTCACTGAAGCTGTACGCAGTACAGCTGCAGGACCATCTAAGGGATATCCTGGCTCCGAGGGGAGGAGGGAGACGAGACCAACGAGAGAGAGGGGCCATGACTTGGGGGGAGGTAGCCCAGGAACTGATAAATTATGGTAGGAGAATAGGTCTCACTAGGGGGGCTATAAAATCAAGAACTGCTGTAAGGAGAATGGAACAGCGAGAAAATCGGCCCCCTCCTCAGGCCTCAGGGGTGAGGAGAAACCTATTGTGGGCGGAGGGAATCGAGAAGGGGATTCCCCGGGAGTTAATGGATGGTATGCCTACCATAACCTTAGAGAAGCTCATTCGAGCGTGGAAAAACAAACAGAAAGTACCCCTCCGAATTGACCAGCACGCTCGAGAGAGTATGAGGGCGGAGCCCCGATCTAATGACATTGCGGGAGTTACCTCTAAGGTACCTAACGCCCCTGAAAAGGATTTGATTGATCTTGGGACGGAAAACTGGACACGCCGTCCCCAGTAAGTGAGCCGGGGGACGGTCAGTGGGTCCATTTGAGAAGGCTCACAGAAAATAATAAAGGGGACCTGTTAATTACTTTTCCCCTTGGTCCCTTTAAAACCCCAGTTACTTTCTTAGTTGACACGGGTGCTCAGATATCAGCACTTCAGGCGGATGTTGCTAATCGCAATGGCATAGTTGCTGATAAAAAACAAATTTGGGTCACAGATGCTTTTGGAAACTCTAAGCCACAGCCAACGGCTCGAGTCAGATGCTGGTTACCGGGAGACACATCTCCTGTTGAGACCACGATGATATTGGGTACTTTGCCTATGAACATTTTAGGACTTGATTTATTGAAGGGGAGAGCATGGACAGACTCAAAAGGAAGGGAGTGGAAATTCGGACTCCCCATGGTTTCTATAAGACTTCTACAATTGGCACCCATGCTCCCTCCTTCCAAAATTGTTAATGTCAAACCGTACCCTCTTCCCTTAGGGGCTCGGGAGGGTATAACCCCTGTGATAATGGAGTTGCGAGAGCAAGGGATAATTATCCCAACTCACTCACCTTACAACTCCCCAGTATGGCCAGTCCGCAAACCAAATGGAAAATGGCGACTAACAATTGACTATCGGCGCCTAAATGCCAACACAGGCCCCTTGACGGCTGCGGTGCCTAACATAGCCGAATTGCTCGCGACCATACAGGAGCAAGCACATCAGATTTTAGCAACCATTGACGTGAAGGATATGTTTTTTATGGTTCCCTTACAGGAAGCTGACAGAGACCGCTTTGCCTTCACGTGGGAGGGTGTGCAATTCACTTTCACACGTCTTCCCCAGGGATACCGTCATTCACCGACCATTGCGCACTACGCTCTAGCACAAGAGCTTGCTCAAGTCACTCCTGGAGAGGGCGTCAAGGTATATCAATACATCGATGATGTGTTGATAGGCGGCCCTGATGCTGCTGCAGTAGGACAGACCCAGATGGAGATAATCAATCACCTAGAGAATTTAGGACTCCAAATCCCAGCAGAAAAGGTACAGCTTCCCTCTTCCGAGGTAAAATTCCTAGGCATTTGGTGGAGGGGAGGAATGGCGTGCATTCCCCCTGAAACTCTAACTGCTCTTGAACAAGTAAAAATGCCTGGTAATAAAAAAGAACTGCAACATGCCCTAGGACTGCTGGTATTTTGGAGAAAACACATTCCAGATTTTTCTATCATAGCCCGTCCCTTATGATCTAACACGCAAAAGAGTCACCTGGGATTGGACCCCTATCCATGAAGAAGCCTTAAAGTTGTTGATTTTTGAAGCAGGCATGTATCAGGCTTTAGGGACAATACACCCAACAGATCCACTCCACATTGAATGGGGTTTTGCAATTCACGGGCTATCCATACATATGTGGCAACGTGGGCCTGAAGGTCCAACTCGTCCCATAGGATTCTACTCACGTAGTTTTAAAGATGCAGAAAAACGTTACTCAGTTTGGGAGAAGGGCCTTTTTGTGGTTAGTCTAGCGTTGCAGGAAGCCGAAAGAATCATACGGCAGCAACCAATCATCTTACGAGGGCCCTTTAAGGTTTTGAAGCCAGTGTTGTCTGGAACCCCACCTCCCATTGGGGTGGCACAGCGAGAAACAGTAAGGAAGTGGTATGCACAGTTGGATCACTATTACCACACACGGAAAATAGAGGAAGGAACCCCCAAAATACTCCAAATAGAAGATCCACCCACCGATCACCCAGACACAGAACCCCCTCCCTCATGCATAAAACTTGCTCCTCCATTTGAGCCCCATCTGAAAAATGTATGGTTCACTGACGCATCCTCTAGGAGGGAGGGAAAGGTGTGGAAGTACCGAGCAGTAGCATTACATGTTGACTCTGGGGACCAAATCATAACGGAGGGTGAGGGGAGTGCCCAAGTGGGTGAATTAGTTGCTGTGTGGAGTGTGGTCATCAGGGAAGCTGAGACCAGAGAACCAGTATATATTTATACAGACTCATATGCTGTGTTCAAGGGCTGTACAGAGTGGCTCCCTTTTTGGGAACAAAATGGATGGGAGGTAAACCGAATACCAGTATGGCAGCGGGAAAAGTGGGAAGAAATTCTGAATATTTCCAAACAAAAATCCTTTCTGGTAGGATGGGTTGCTGCACATCAAGCAGGAGACAATCCAGCTCACCTTCTGAACAACCAAGTAGACTCGCTGACCCGCCTAGCAAATATAGCTGTAGAAAGTGAAGGGGAGAAATGGGAACATCTGTTAGAGTGGTTACATGTGAAACGCGGCCATTCAGGGGTTAAAGACCTCTTCAAAGAAGCCGGCGGCAGGGGCTGGCCGGTAACCCGAGAACTGTGTAACAGGATCATTTCTGCTTGTAGTCAATGCCGTATAGGATTAGAACATGACCCTTTGAAAGACCCACCCTTACACTTACGAGATAAGAAGTGGCTGTGGGAGACATGGCAAGTAGATTATATCGGTCCCTTTCGACTTTCAAATGGGAAAAGGTATGTATTAGTAGGGGTAGAAGTGGTATCAGGACTGACACAAGCAGAAGCGGTGCAGCGAGCTACTGGGGAAAGCACGGTAAAAGGTTTAAAACTCTGGTTCAGTTACCTACCCAAGCCCCAATCGATCCAATCAGATAACGGAAGTCATTTTACTGCAGGAATAGTTAAGGAGTGGGCGCAGAGAGAAGGGATTCAGTGGATCTTCCACACCCCTTATCACCCTCAAGCGAATGGAATTGTTGAACGCACAAATGGGCTTTTGAAACGTGCCCTGAGGCCTCACGATCCTAGGTGGGCAGAGAGACTGCCGGATGCAGTTTATAAAGTGAACAGTCGCTGGGGGATAAATGGATGTCCACGACTCACCGCTTTCTGTCCCCAACCTCCCACCATACTTCCAGGAAGAAGAGGAACCAAGGACCCCATTCACACACGTCATTACCCAGGACAACCCGTGCTGGTGGAGCTTCCCACTGTGGGTACAGTTCCACTGGTTTTAACGAAACTTCTTGGAATGTAGACCTGGGAAGCTACTGACGCCCGCGGGAAGAATCACCGAATTCATACCCGATGGATTGTCCCATCCTATTAATCATTGTTCATCTTTATGTATATGTTTTACAGGTTGTCAGAAGCTCACCGTGGGACTTATGTTTTCTGTTGTTGGATGGGTCATTTTTTGTGTTGTTGGTCTGATTTTATTAAGCATATTTTTCTTCTTTACTAGGGATAAATGGTGTGGGAGAAGTTTATATTCTTACTTTGTGCATGTATAGTCTTGTCTCAGTCAACTGGGAATTTGAATAACCAACCCAATTTGGCATGGGAACTAATTACAGGTTTCATCCGGATCTGGAATCGAACAGACCAAGGTCTTTGTGTAGACCTCCCCACATCCGCGTCGGAGGGCTTTAAATTCGCCATCATTTGGTTAAATTTCTCACGAATTCTAAATTCAAAGCTAGAAACATTAAACCAAAAATGTATTCAAAATACACACTGGAAAGGAAAATGTTTGTGGGGAACTGACTCACTCCCATTCCAAGAGTATAGTGGGACAACTTGGTACCAACCCTCTCCAGTGGCCTATCGATTTCCAGTTAATATACCCTGGAGAGATATGTGGAATGCCACCTGTTGGAAGCAACAGCTCTGCAGGGGAACTATGAGTGCCACCCTTGCAGCCCGAAAAAATTGGACATTGTGTCCCCGGGAGGTGGAGATCCCTTGTAATCTTGTACTGAATTGGACATGGTGTCCCCGGGAGGTGGAGATCCCTTGCAATCTTGTACGTTGGTGGGACCCTCCCTCTCACGGTGAACCCTTGCAACATGAATATAATGTCCCGTTTTCCCCGGGTTGGTGTATTCAGATTCCTAACAAAGGGGGTGGCTATGCTCACCATAGCCGCTCTCATTATGAATATGCTTGGTCCCTTAAGCATTTTTTGTCCAACCCAGATAGTACAATTGATGCACAAGAAATAAATCCCCTACCCTATGAGGATACCCCTCTAATGACGTGTTCACGAACAGTTAGTTGTGGATTGCTAACGTGGGACCCCATAGAAACATGGTATATCCCCGAACTGCGAGTCTTTATTCGGGATATGTGCATTTGTTGGGGTTTTCCGGTAACAGGGTTTAAACGTGGAGATCCCATGTGTAATGGAACCATTACTAATCCAGAAATTGCGATTAAATGTGGAGTCACGCTTACCCACGAGGCAAAGCGGAATTTTGCGTGGGAAGAAGGAGTTGCAATAACCGAACCCCATGACCCATCAACATGCTCCACTGCTAAGTATCCAGCCCCTCAGGGTACCTTCTGGGCATGTTCAGATGGGAAAATGTACTCACACCTGCATGTATATGAAATGGCAGGTTTATGCTGCACCATCGGTGTTCCATCAATGTGCCCCTCCAAAACATTTGGCTTTAACAACCCCGAATATAACCGGAGGAAACGGGACGTTCAGGCACCTCAGACTGCACCAGAATGGGCAGTGCAGGGAGTCCGAATACCTGATTATTATACCTGGGGCATGACAACATCTTTGATGTTAGAAAATATATTTACTCCATACGTAACCCTTAAAAGACACCAGTTTGTCTTAGAAAACCTAACCTGGCAAGCACATGTTTTGAGTAATTGGACCAGACATGCTTTTGGGGAACTAAATTTGCAAGTCCAACAGGTGTCTAAAATGACTTTACAAAACAGATTAGCTTTAGATATGCTATTGTTAAAAGAGCAGGGAGTATGTGGAATGTTGAATCTCACCGATGGAGAATGCTGTCTCACCATTCACAACGCAACTACCACCATAGAAGAAGCACGAAAGAAGATGAGAGAGGTATCTGAGCAGACTGGAGAACTTTTCCGAGCAATGCAACCAAAGGACCGGTTTAACGGCTGGAGCCCTGGACCCTGGTTCAACTCTCTCCTGAAGTCTCTTGGACTCACGGGGTGGGGAAAATGGCTTGTAGATATTGGTATTATGATTTTAACGATATTTCTGTCAGTGGTAATAGGCCTTGCAGTAGTTAGGTGTATGATTTCTAAACTCCTGTCCTCTCTTTCTCCTTCTGTCCGCTATATTCAAATCACCACCGAAGATGAAGATGTAAAATACGGAACTCGAATTGCACCACTGTTTGAGCCACGGGGTGGTGTAGAGAACTGCTAATGTAAAAGAACAAGATGTCTCAAACAGCCTGGTGCTAAAACCACAATGCAGAGCGACGGTCGCTAGGACCCAGGACCGGACAGTACCCTGGAGTGAGGGTGAGGGAGGGAGTCCTGTGGAGACAGGGCGGCCTTGCCTCGGCCCCATTCCCCATGGTCTGTGAAGCGTCTTATCCCCCCCCCCCACCTACTGCCTGGGGGACAGCCCTGGTATCGCTCCTCTTGGTTTGACTGGTCGCTGATGTAATCTTCCAATTAGCAAAACTACTAACCACTTGTGCCTTGGGAAAGGAATTTGGGAGGGAGCTAAAAGATAACAAACTGTGGAAAACTAACAGCTCTAACCTTGAAGAAGAGCTAACAAGCCGACAAAAGTGAGCATCTTGGCACCAAAGACTGGACAGTGGCCAAAGAAGATAAAACTGCAGAAAGTAGGTGAAAGGTAAATGTGGCGAGGGGAGATCACGACCACCGACTCAATTCAGGACCGAAAAGACTTGCCCCCCCACACCTGAAAGGAGCATGCGTGCTAATTTACATAGCAAGCGAGGCTAATTTAAATACAGTAAACCAATAGTATATGAAATGTTAATCACTAACCAATAAGTGTAAATTTAGGCGGGTTTATACTAATAATGTAGCCCGATAAATGTGCTACAGTTTGTGTGTGTGTGTGTGCTCGTGTGTGTACCGGTACTCGTGTTTACGTTCGTGCTCATGCTCGTGCGTGCGCGATTTGTGGAATTATTATCACCGAGCATCCTGCGCAGAATCAACATCTCTATAAGAACCTTCACTTCTCCTCACTCTTTTCCTTCCCTCACCGAATACCCTTGTTGGCAGGACCAACGCTGGATCCAGGACTGGTGATTCTCTTTCTCTCTCTCTCTCTCTCTCTCTCCCTCTCTTTTTCACTTTTCCTAAGGCGATTAAGTTGTTAAAGTTGTTAAATTGAAGTCAAGTACTGCATAGCCTACCTTGATTTTCTGTAAAACCGCATAGCTGGGGTGAATATAACTGTGAGGGTTGGTGGGTATCGAATATTTGTACTCAATATTTGTCTCTATAGAAGCTTTCTATTAAAGCTGGTGTTTGTGTACGGACCTTGAGTGTTGGCCCACCTTAATCCACACCGAGAGGATTTGCGAATCTTTGTCACTCCTCCCCCCTCCTCCTCAGGTGGGACGTGACAACAGCCACAGTCACTTAGAGGTGCACCTGTTCCCACATGACCTTCTCCATGGGCCACAATGCTTGCAGAGATATACCTGCTCCAGCGTGGCCTTGCCCGCAGCCACAGTCTCTTCAGAAGTAAACTTGCTCCACCATGGCCTTACCCGCAGCCACAGTCTCTTCAGAAGTAAACTTGCTCCACCATGGCCTTACCCATGGCCACACGCTTTGAGGTGCTCCAGCATGACCTCATGCACAGCCACTGATGCTTCAAGGTGTACCTGCTGCAGCACGGACTTATCCACAGCCACAGATGCTTCGAGGTGTACCCTCTCCAGCGTGGACTTATCCTTGGGCCACAATCCCTTCAAGAAGTATACCTGCTGCGGCACAGACATAACCATGGCCACAGACGCTTTGAGACATACCTGCTCTGGTATGGGCTTATCCACGTCCACAGGCGCTTTGGGGTGTCCTGCTCCCACATGGACTCATCCACAGGTCACAGTCCCTTTGACTCGAGTTCACACTGGAGTTCCAGCCTGCCCAGTACAGCAGCGCAGAAACAGCAGCGATGCCCTGGCCATCTGCCAGCCCAGGGCATGGCCGTTGTTGTTATCAAAATGTTCCCAGGCACAGCAGAGTAAGATGATAAGCAGTTCAGCAAGTAGCAAAAGCAAAAAGCAGCCACTAACGAGCACTATACTCTAATATACAGTAAGGCAAGCAAGCCCCATGGCAAGTACAGAAGCCTGCTGATTAATAGCTAAACAGCACTAACAGCTATAAATTCAATCTAATCTAGCACATTCCAATTAAATCTGTCATTATCTCGAACCCTTCGAGCCCCATGTTGGGCGCCAAAAAGGACTGTCGTGGTTTAACCCCAGCCAGCAACTAAGCACCACACAGCCGCTCGCTCACTCCCCCCCTGATGGGATGGGGGAGAGAATCAGAAGAGTAAAAGGGAGAAAACTCATGGGCTGAGATAAAGACAGTTTAATAGGTAAAGCAAAAGCCGCACGCACAAGCAAAGCAAAGCAAGGAATTCATTCACTACTTCCCAGCGGCAGGCAGGTGTTCAGCCATCCCCAGGAAAGCAGGGCTCCATCACACGTAACGGTTACTTGGGAAGACAAACGCCATCACTCCGAACGTCCCCCCCTTCCTTCTTCTTCCCCCAGCTTATATACTGAGCATGATGTCATATGGTATGGAATAGCCCTTTGGCCAGTCTGGGTCAGCTGTCCTAGCTATGCTCCCTCCCAGCTTCTTATGCACCTGGCAGAGCACAAGAAGCTAAAAAGTCCTTGACTAGTGTAAACTCTACTCAGCAAGAACCAAAACATCAGTGTCTTATCAACATTATTCTCATCCTAAATCCAAAACACAGCACTCTACCAGCTACTAAGAAGAAAATTAACTCTGTCCCAGCTGAAACCAGGACATACTTACAGAGGGGTAATTCTGATTCCACAAATTCCCCCTTTTCCTTCCTACTCTCTTTCCTGCTTATCAATGATGGATTTGCTACCTGGAGTCAGATCCCAGTATCCTTTAGAAGGAGAAAACACCACTGGACCCAAGTAAAAAGAGTTTGTGTTGAGGTTGTTCTCCTGTTCAAAAATATTTCTACATGGTTATGTGAAAAAACAATTGTTCTCTATTTTGGATAAGCCAAATATGCTGTTGTGCTTTAACCCCAGCCAGCAACTAAGCACCACACAGCCACTCGCTCACTTCCCCCTGCTGGGATGGGGGAGAGAATCGGAAGAGTAAAAGGGAGAAAACTCATGGGCTGAGATAAAGACAGTTTAATAGGTAAAGCAAAAGCTGCGTGCGCAAACAAAGCAAAACAAGGAATTCATTCAGTACTTCCCAGCGGCAGGCAGGTGTTCGGCCATCTCCAGGAAAGCAGGGCTCCATCACGCGTAACGGTTACTTGGGAAGACAAACGCCATCACTCCGAACGTCCCCCCCTTCCTTCTTCTTCCCCCAGCTTATATACTGAGCATGATGTCATGTGTTATGGAATAGCCCTTTGGCCAGTCTGGGTCAGCTGTCCTGGCTATGCTCCCTCCCAGCTTCTTATGCACCTGGCAGAGCACAAGAAGCTAAAAAGTCCTTGACTAGTGTAAACTCTACCCAGCAAGAACCAAAACATCAGTGTGTTATCAAGATTATTCTCATCCTAAATCCAAAGCACAGCACTATACCAGCTACTAGGAAGAAAATTAACTCTATCCCAGCTGAAACCAGGACATATGCAAAAGACATGACATTTATACGCTTGATCATATCCAGTTTATGCAGAATTTAGAGAAAAGATTGACCTTTCATTGAATGTCACATTGTCACAACCCACAGTTCAGCCTAATCAAATTTTTAAATGAAGAGTAGGGAAGTGTATTGTCAGTTTAGTTCAGTGGAAAAATATGGAGGCTCTGTCTCAACTCCCTCCAGCATCCTTAGTTTCATACAGCCACTCTGACAGTGCCAAAATCAGTGGAAGAAGAAAAATGTAAGAAAAACCTTCTAAAATCAAAGGTTAAAGTCAGTATAAGAGTTCAGTTAGAAATCAGAATTGTACAAAGTCCAGAGCAACTTTGCCATCCCCTGAGATTCTTGGCAGCTTATCTAGCATCTCCCAGGATTCATGCTTGCAAGTACAGAACAGAATATTGTAGTTATTGATTGTATTTTATTATTATATTTTGAGTGCTGGCTGAGGGACTGCATTAGTGCAGCAGACAATGAAACCTGACTTATTCAAAACTTATGATTGTCTTGGATGGAGTTAAAGATATCATCACAAAAGTGCTTGTTATGCTACTGCTGAAAAGCCCCAGGCCTTTGGCAAATTCCAGTGCTCTGGCTTGTGCATACAACAGGGAAGGAACTTACCCCTAAGTCCCAAAGAACTTACAAACTAAAGCTTCCTTAAGAGGCCTACAAGCTAAAACTTAATGCTACAGTATTACATGTTGATTTGCAATAATATCAGTATTTGCACATCGTAATATGACTTAGGGATATGCTATTGATTTTCTTTCCTAACCATCCAGTGATCAACATTTCTGCTAAGGCTCCTCCATCTTCCATTTGTTGTACGGCAAGTCATTGTGCCTCTACAGAACTGATCCTTTCTTATTTCTTTTTTAGGTTATTGCAGACCCAGACTGTGCCAGGTGCTTCCCAAAGAACAAAGCTTAGGAAATAGCTTTGAGATCTATATAAAAGCTCATTATAATTATATTTTTGTCATTCTTCTTTATATTGAACTGTGTCTTTCAACTAGTGTAAATCAGAAGAGTTAGCAACTTACACCAAAGACTGGTCCTTTGTTAAACTTTTTCAAGGTTTCTTTTCTCCCTGTTTTGAATGGAGGGGGATACAGGTTCATTGGTTGGTTGGTTAATGAAATTCTCTTCATTCTTTTTTCTTTTCTTCTTTTTTTCCTTGAGAAGAAACAAATGTCTTTGTAGCTAAAAATATAGTGTAACATACCTCTGGTCAAAGTCTTCTGAAACATATTTGTTCTTATTTATTTTTCTGTACAACCATAAAGATCCCAAATACTTTACAGGAATCATAACTGACTTACACCTGGAAAAAGGGAATGAAATTTAACTGGCTGTCTTTGTAGGTCTTTCTATTTCTATCTATTTTGACTTTGAAGTTTGGAAACTCAAAACTAAAATGTCTCCTACTTTCTATGAGCTCCTTCCTTTGGGCCCTTTGTTCCCAGATCTTTTAGCTAAATGGCTATTTATGTTCATGAAAGAATTATTTTCGCTTTCAATCTGTCTTAGACCAAACAGTTTATCTACTGTTAGCAATTGCTCATTTTCCATGCGGCTCATCATCCATTTCCTGCACCCCATAGGCCCATCACACACTGAAATGCAGGTAACCATCAAAGTGGAGTTTCTTATGACCTTGAAAATTAATTGAAAAGTAAATGATTACCTTTTTCTTTCTTACCCACAAACACATAGGACCAGAGTACATCTTAATCAAAAAGTTTTTTCAACCAAGCACATTCCCACTGTTTGTTAGCCAGTTAGCTTGGATGGAGTTAAAGCAGTAGAGAAGTCTCTACCTTGGAAACCCCAAGATCTCATATATTCATTTATTTATTTACTTATTACTGTATTTCTAAGAATCTTTGCATGCACATAAATTTCTTATCATGGGAAATGTTAATCTTATGTTTAAAGGAAAGGGCTAGAAATCATTTCATCTAGCTTCTGCAACCAGGATTTATGCTATGACCTTTAATAAATCACTTCTTGATGGCTCAGTTTCCCCATCTGTGAGATTTGGATTAATATTGACCTTTAATAACAGTTGTAGTTCAGAGCAAGGCAGTGAAAGTGAGGGCCCAGTCCTGACCACTTTTACTTCAGCAGGTAGCACTTACTCCTGAGAGTAATTTTATCAACCTCAGTAGAATTACTCAGCTGAGAAGTTCACATGATTAAGGATGACTTGTTTAATATCTGTAAAGCTTTTAAATTCTTGAGGTTTAAGGTGGCATTTAAGCGAAAATTGTTTTTTCTTTATGAACGTCTCATTTTAGCCCAGACTGCTTCTTGCTAACCCAAATAATTAAGCACTCTCTATGAGGATGGAAGAGCTGCAAAAGTTTGATGCCACTTGGCTATGGTTTAGGTATCTTTTTATTTGGAAGTGGAGTGGGGAAGGACTTCTTGTATACATGTCATTTTTGCCAGCATGGGTTTACACCATCAGTTGACTGATGACATTCTCAGCTAAGGTGGACAGCAAAAGTGTCTCCAAAATCTAGCTCCTATACAGTCAGATACATGCAATATGACTCATTCTTTATCGTAGTGGTGTGCAAGGGCTATGGCATTGTCCCAAACAAAGGATGCACTCCAAATGAATTTCTCGGTGAGTGCAAAACATCATTATGGTGAAAATTAAAAGGTCTGAGAAACATTCTTACCATCTCCTGGCTGTTTTCAGGACTTCAGAAGATCTCCCTTTTCATACCAGGAACCCAAGACATTTTTCTTTAGCATCTGAACAATGACACATCTCAGAAATTGTGACACAACTGCTTTATCAAAATGCACAGCAGAAGAATTTTGATGTAGGTTCCTCCCACAGCTTCAGGACACCTCCTGTGGATGGCTCTATAGGCAATTCAGAGAAAACTCTTGACTTACTAGTGGCACAAATCTGTTTTTCTCTATCTTTGCGTAGATACTGAAAGCTGTATTAGGTGCAATGAAGTGAGGATCCAAGCTATGAGTCTCTCCACTACTTTCCTTTGATAAGCCCACAGTGCTTATTGTGCTCATAAAATTATCTAGAAGTTCCCTAATTATTATTTTGTAGTATTTGATCCATTATTTCAGTGTAGCTTTCAGCTGGACCTAGGAAGTGATAACTACCATGATCATTCTTTTTCTTTTTTCTTTTCAAAAATCAATATTATACTCATATTTCTCTTTTTCTGTTACCTCCCCAGATTTTCAATTATTTTTGCAAAGTATTTTTCTTGGATAAAATTAAAGCAATTACTGCTGATCTTGACAAGTAATGACACATACCCTATGAACTAGTGGTTCTTTTTGTGCTCTGAAAGCAGTCCTTCATGGAGCAACTGTGTTTATTTGTTCTTTTAATACTTCTTTCTCCAGGAAATAGTAAACTTAACTACCATGCCTTTTGATATACCAGAAACCTCTTCTTCTGCTGAGCTTTCAGTATGACTTTCTATCAGATTGTGCTCATTACTATTAGATTATACTACTAGATTTTTTTAATTCCACAAAATTTGTTTTCCTAAAATTATTTACCCAGCAAAGATCTTAAGCACTTCTTTAACTTAAATCATATAAATACTAGTACTAGTAATACTATCTCACAGACTTTGTATTATAGCCATATGTAGACGCTTTCTGAAGTTGAACTTGGTATCTTTGCCATGTTGCAATCAGTTAACCCAATATATACCATCGTAAAATCACGTAACAGCTCTTTTTCTGTTTTTCACCATGATCTGTCTGGTCCATAGTGACAGGGCTAGGCTGAGCTCGTGGGTGGGGGGAAGGATCAGGCTCACAGTGAGTAGCGAGTGTCAGACACAGCCCCGGGATGGCTGGGCAGGACCCTGGGGACAGGACAGGATGTCAGCCCATGGGCTGAGATGCTGTGGTACAAGAACTATTTGCACACTGAATCATAATGAACAAAAAGAATTTCATGCCTCCAGAACGGGCAAAGTCACGTTATTTCCTTTCTGTATTTTCAAGCAAAAATGAAACTTTCATTTTTTAAAAAGCTCCTTCAGTAATTTCAAACAAGTTAATAGATATGAAAACAAAACAAATTGGTCTTTTGTTTCTCTCCAAGGTTTTGTTGGGTTTTTTTCAGTGAGGAAAAGAAAAATCTTTTTGAATCTACTAGCCAAGTGAAAAATCAATCAGTTACACAGGTCTGTCTATTTGTTAGGATTAGCTATCAAACAATACATGCATTTTGGTAGTTATTTTTTCCCCATAATAGGACATACCATGGACTACAATACCATTGGATTTTTGTTTACACCTCTCCACTCAAGGTAGCATTTTTAGCACAATTCTTCAAGATGCAGACAAAAAAAAAATAATAAAAGATAAGAAAAAGGAGAAGCAATTCCATCTACATTTAAAGAATATATGTATCACTTTGGAAAAAAAAAGTGATTTGAAGATAATCCTACAAAATCCAGGACTCAGAGTTCTTTTTACATGAAACCTCAAAGTGAAACTTCATTTGACCCCCTCATTTAGTGGAATTCTGTTTGGTCACTATCAAAATCAACTGCTCACACCTAAGTTCGACTGGATTTTTTTTTTCCCCTGACAAGAAGCTAATTAGAGGGCAAAGAATATTATATTGTCTCCAGTCAGGGCTTGGCTAGGCATTATGTATGATCTTTCTCTGTCCCTCTTTTTTCTAATAGCTACAAATCCCTTCTCAAAACCCATTTTTTTTATAGGACACTTCTAAGCTGCAGCCTGTTAAGCATTTTAGTGTCAATATATTCAAGTAAGCACTAAACAAGGAATTAGTCCTAGTTACAAACATGTGTTTGATAGGTGAAGAAGTAATAACATGTGGCTAAACCATCAGCTGCTATGAAGTAGTCCAGCTCCACTGAGTCCAGCATAAGAGTTTCTGCTTATAACAGAGAAGACCCTGATGCAAAATCTCTGTTGGGAGGAAGAAACTGGAGAAAAAAATGCATATTCAAGAGTAGCCTAAGGAAGGCAGCTTACAGGTAAAGGATCAGATAAAAAACACATCATCTCACTGCTGCCACCTGAGCTGTTCACTATGGAAAAATAACAACTGATGCACAGGAAAGTTGCTAAGGAAGACAGGGAAGGACAGCTTCTTATGAACACTGCCTTGGACTAGTTAATATTCATCAGCAAAGGTCAAAGCCTTAAACAGAAAGCGTATTTCAGGAAATTGTATGGAATACCAAGAATCAGAATAGCCCAGAAGTGTTGAACTTGGAATTCAAGGGTCAAGGTTTCTAACACCTGAAATTTTGCATGTGACCGGACATTCAGGTGTTAGATTGTTTTCTAATTGCTCTAAATTTTCCAGTTTTTTAACCTGTGCACATAATCCCAAGAAGTTGCTTGTCTGAAAAGCATAATTATTAATTACCAGGAATCCAATGTATTATTAATTTATTCAATGCTGATGGACTGAATTGTGTCATGGGTAAAGACAGTCAAATAGCAGTGATTGGCAGGAATAAACCAGCTTCCCTGAATGGGGACAGGAAGGATTTTACTCAAGGAAATGGCAGTGAAACCCATCCTAATAAATAACTGAGCTGAGTTGACACTTATAATGCCAATGTCTGTGATAAGCAATGGAAACATTAATATAAAATGCTTTACCATAAACGAATACGGTAGAGTTCAGAATGATATATTGCAGCACAGCCATCCCTAGCATGGCATGCTTTTAAAGTGATGTTTATAATCATTATTATTTTGGTAACAATAGGGGAAAAAAAAGAACAGAACAGCAAAAATTGTTATCTGCTAAAGAGGAACTGCAATAGCAAAGTTTCGTGATAAGAACCTACATAATGATTTAGCCACAGTGAGAGAACAACTGTGCTCAGATACAAATGCAGTAACTAAGAACATGGTTGTAGCTTCTTCATTTCTAATTCTAGCTGTATGTTACAGTCAAATGGTGAAAGCAGTCATTTCATGAAATAACTGAAATTTTCAGACATTTCATGAAATGACCGGCATTATGGCTGTTCTATTACACTCTGACTGTTTCACACCATCATTAAGTTAAATGACTGGTGTTATTGTGAGAGTCACATTGGTGTGATTTTTATCACTTACATTTAGGTATCTGAACTTAGACGTACAGGTCAGTTTAGGCTCTCATAGTCATTGAAGGAAAGGTGGCATGTCCAGATGGCAATCCAGATGATCTACTTCAGCTACCTGTTTTTGGATGAGATGAACCATCCTTTGGATATACTGATCTCTCTTTCCCTTAATTATAAAAGGAGCCTAAGGTGATAGGTTCTGATAAAGATGCTTACCCATTGATTAATCCTTGTGACTCCTATTTACTGTGTTGCTTAGCACTATGGATGCTCACAACTGATAAGTGTTTCTATTATTCCATACTCTTGGAGACAGTCACCTTCTACTCTCTGGGCTCTTTGCCACAGGACACCTAAATGCATTGGAGCCATTTGCTCCCTCCTTTTATCTTACATTTCCCTTTCCCAGTGTGGCCAACAGGGTAGAACTAGTATTATATACATTTTTTGGTTTTGATCAGAACTAACAACTTGATACATCTTTCTTTACCCAGTCTGGGACATTTATTAAACCTCTCCACAGTCAGGGTTTTCCTAAAATCCCTAGACTTAAAAATTTGCCCCTGTTGTGACAGTCAAATTCTAGTGACAGATGAGCATGTTAAATGCCTTTATTGCCTTGAAGAAATTCTGTCTCATATTACTAGTAAATGCAGCATTTGTTGGTCCTTCCCCTTCCAGGCCAGAAAAGACTAAGACCCTGTCTTTATAACTGCCTCCCTGGGAAGTAAAAAGTTCTATCTTCAGACAGCCATGATAAAGTGGTATCATTCACAGGGAAGACAATATTAGTTGAAGCATGGATGTGGTGAATGTCCATGAAGCTATACGACAGGTTCACTCTTTCCTAACAAGAATCTAAGAGGTGCCAAGGGATTCTGCACATCAGATTAGGTAAGTCCAATACAGCTCTGATAGAACTGAGAGGCTGGAAACTACATCTCAAAAAAGTTCCCTGGCTGTGAGTACATAAGGTAGCAGGGGAGGTGCAGTTGTGGATTTTTCTGGGTCCTAGAAGGAAGGCAAAGCAGGCACCAGCAACACAAAGGAGAGCCTGTATCTCCTAGAGACTTATCATATCCCCTGAAACTGTAAAAAAAGCTGTCCTCATCCCAGGGAAAAGCATCATTTAAATGGATAGGGTTGAAGTTCTGCATGGGGTCAAAGATCACCTGCCAGTCTTAATCTTTCAGTCTTTCTAGGCTGTGATATATGAATAGGGTAAATATTAGTTCCTACTTCATCTGAATATAAAACCCAGAGCACGTCAGAAGGCACTGACTTTCACATCTGTTCACACAACTGGGTGCTCTGAATTTCTTAGGAACAGGCTTTTAAGTATGTACTCCTGTCTGTTCTTTTGGCTTTTATGTGCAGATATCCCAGAATATTTTTGAACCACTGGAATATGTATCCATGTAAACAAATGTTATACAAGCAGTAGAGCTTAGCAACCGAATAGTCCCACTGAACACACTGCCCACTAAAAGGCACAGAAACAATTCAAAGTCACCTGACAGAAGTCACATAATTCTGAGGCAAAACACAACCCCTTTGTGTTCTTTCCTGGTCCTGGTCCCATAAATCCCCAGAGGTTCCCCCTTTCCATAGTCAAAGAAATGTAAAAAGAAATTTCCTTCTGATTTAGGTCCTTTTTCTTTTACAGTCTGCCCTGAGAGAGAAATGATCAGCTGAAATATCCTTTACAGACTGCATGGCTATGAAGCAGTAGAGATACTTGCCCTGAACTCCTGCAAAACTAGACATTAGAGAGAAGATGAATTGTTGGAGAGGAAATAGGAATGTGATCCCAGACAAGAAACACCAATTCTCTTCCTGGGCTTGCTCCTAAGGAGGTGAGAAACATTAGTTCTTTGGGCTTGGTTTTGTTGTTGGTTTTGTTTTCAGATGTCATCCAGAATTAATTTTAAAAAATATTTGCCTTCTAAGTCTTTTTTTTCACTTGAGTTTTCAAGGATTTTTTAAAGGCTTGACTAGGTTATTTACAAATTAGCTCATTTAAGGATTAAACGGTAAATCGCATAGGTTGGTTTTTATTTATTTAATGTAATATTTAAAATCTTCCTGAGAGGTTTGTTTGTTGGTTTGGTTTTGGGTTTTTTTTATAAATGAAAAGTTATTTCATTATTTATTTTTTCTTGCATGTTATTTATTTGACTATTGCTTTAATTTTTTTCTGATATGGACAGAATTTAACCATATGGGGTTTATGGCTATTTTTATGGTTATTATGGTTTTCAGTAGAACATCTACAATTAGACCTTTGAGTCAGTACCTGTGAGGCCAGATAACCTGATTTCTGAACTCCAGCTTCCCAAATTTAAGATCAGAGAATCATCATAGAGTAATCTTGGTTGTGAGGGACACCTGAAGGGTCAGCATGGCTCAAAGCTGGGCCAATTTAAAAGTCATATCATTTGGTTTAGACCCTTGTTCAGCCAAGTTTTGAGTATCTCCAGGAATGGAGATTTCACCTCCTGTCTGGGCCTCTGCTTTAATGGAATATAATAATCACTTCCCTCAGTCTTCTGCCAATGCACTTGCTAATGTAGCCCAGTATGTGGTTAGCCATCATCTCCGCAAGGGTGCATTGCTGGCTCATGTTCAACTTAGTGTCTACCAGGGCCCCCCAAGTCCTTTCTGCAAAGCTGTTCCCCAGGCAGTCAGTGCCTAGCTGCTGGGATAATGCAGAAGTGCCTACACTTTCATTGTTAACAGTCACCAGGATCAGAAAGCTCTTGACCCACACAAAACCACTCCAGTCTTGACAGCATTCAGTGTCCTCACACACCAAAGTCCAGAAACACCCTGTAAATAGAAATGGCTACACCTCTTTCAGCCTAATGAGCAATGCACATCCATCAGATCAGGGTCCAAGACAAGGCAGTGGAAGTTGTATTCCTTCCAGGTACAGCTGTCTCAGGATGAGATGAATTGAGGATGACAATTTTCTTCACAAGAATTTAAAGCTTTAATACTGAGCTTCATTCACAATGGGAGAGACAGTGATTCAGTGAACTGGGATTGGGAGAATGATTTGTATCAAAATAAACGGAAAGTGTAACAAAACAGTTGTACATTTCCAGATGCTAATGAAATGCAGTTATATATTTGAACTGAACAGATGTATTATATAGGAATTGTTTTAAAACTATTAGAAATGGTTCAAGGTAGTAAAAGTACCTTAAGCCCCAGCTTGTTTCACCAAAGTGCTCAATAGCCAGAGCACCAAAAACCTTAGCTATACTTGCATATCCTCAATGGGTGGAAGAATAAACTTTCACTAGCAGGTAGTTAAATTATGTTGGATAATAATTCCAAAGGCAGGATGTATCTATTTTATGAATGTTGGTATAGTCTTGTTAACTTCCAAATAACCCAGGAGTTCCATGATAACACTCTCTGCAACTAAATTGATCACCTTCAATACTGATCCAAAACCAAAATAAATCATTGGAAATCTTTAAAACATGAGATAAGGATCTTATATTCTTCTTACCAAAGCTTGAAGCCTAAACAAGGTTTTAAATTAGGGGAGTAGATGGTCTAAGCTCCACCTAAAGTCAACACAGAGAGATCTGACCCTCTCCAGAGGGTGATTTAACCCTGTATCATGTGAATTACTGAATGATGGTCTCAGTCTGTCCAGTGAGAGAGCAAGCATGGGTGACAGAGCCTCTAACTGAGACATGTCATTTACATGCAGTAATGTTGGATGAAGTAAAATCTTAGCTTCTGTACTGGCAGTAATAGGATATATTGAGTATGTGTTATGACTGCATCTGGTCAGAAATATGTTGACAAATTGTGTAAAGTGAGGGTACAGGGTTTCATTGAAATTGAAAAGCTTTAGGAAATAAGATTGATTTAATTTACAGTACAATTTAAAGTAATATGGGAAGGATTCTGATGGCATTGTAATGTCTCTTTTCAGTATTTTTTGAACAAAAACTCAATATTTGTGTTGTAATATAATTTTTATGTTGCTATAACATATTGTCTTAGATTCTAATATATAGACAAGTTTTTAATGGCTTGAATAAAGATGGAACTTCACTATTTTGTTAAAGTATTTTGAGATTAAATATTATTTTTTCCTGATAAACTTAAACATTTTTGGTATATTTTATCCTGTTCGGAAAAAAGCCAAACTTCATAATCTCAGAAATTGTTGATGAAATGGAATTTGCTTCTTTTTCACACCTTTAGGTTAATAATATCCATTTATTGCACTATTTTTCGTTCAGCATCTGGTACTCATTTTCAGTTGAAACTTTCATTGTTGTGATGGTTGATTACTCGTACCAATTATTGCTGTTCTTCTGGTTGTACTCAATTTGAAAGAATAAGCACAGCAAGCAAATGCATTATTACCTATTACAACATTTATTATGTTATTTATATGTGTAGGGAATATATGCAGATCATTATTCATATGGTAGTTAGATGGTTCCAGAATCCTGAAATTCTCTATCATCTTTGATATCAGGCTACACCAGTTTTCCCATTTTATGTATTAGACATAGAAGGAAATAATTATTTAAAATCTTGCCCAAGGTTAGGGAGAGAAAATAAGTTGGAGCAGGGACACAAAGTCTTCTGACTCTAATTGTTTCTAGAGCAATATGTTTCATTGGATTAATGAGACTAAAGAGAACTAAGAGTGATAAAAGAAAAAAAGTCTCAATGGTAGAAATTTGACTTACTCCTGCATCCATGTCACCAAAATAGATTGTTTTCCAGATCACCAGAGTCGGTCTAGGTAAAACTTGTCTGAAATCCAGAAAGCCTGAATACAGCAATAAATACAGAATAAGCCAGTTCTCAGGGAAGTCAACAGGAGCTTTCCAGACAATTTCTCTGGGTTGGAGGGTTGGTGGATTTGCTTTCTCTTCAATTAAATTAAAATTGTTGAACCTGAAGGCAATGGAAAAGACTTGCCAATATTGAAAGTGAGTGGCAAAGATTGTGTAAACTGTAGCTATGGTTTTCAGAAAAACTTCTCATATTTTCTTAATAGTCTGGGATCCATATTACCACAATGAAAGCACAGAGGATTGATGGGATAGTCATGCCATTATATGTTAAACATTGCACTGAAGTAAGAAGTATAGGCACCCTCTGTAGCTGGTGCCAAAAGAAGGATTTATAACTCTCAGGAAGTAAGATAGATAGACTTACTTAAGATAGTAAGATAGAGCCTCCAGTATGTAATTCAATCCATCTGATTTAGGCTCCTTTTTGGTCCTTTGGAAGTGTTTGTCTCTCTCTCTCACTCTCCTTTTCAATCAAAGATTGGTTTTAACTTTTAATAGGTTAAGAGAGAGGGATCCCGCTCAAGAGTCTAGTTCTGGAGACCCCAAGGCTATAAACAGGTCACCAATGGTGAAAGAAATGAAGACTTGGAGCTGGGCAAAATCAGGTTTAGGGGTAAAAAAGAGAGCAAAGACCAAATATCTAACATATGTAGAAAACACTATGGGATGTAACATGAAGTTGCAAACAAGAAAGAACAATGTGTATAAGGATGTTAGGAAATACAAAAATAGCCCATGCCAATCCCCCCCAAAAGGAGGAAGAAAGAAGAAAATCCATTAACATCACCCTTTTTCCATTGGAGAACTTTGGACACTGATGACCTGGTCCAAATGTACCCTTGTTTGAGGTAGCATGGTGTCATACGATCCAGAGGGGCAGTGGAAGGGTGATCATAATGCTCTTAAAAGGGATAGGTACTACTGTGTGTATAACAATTATAACTGCTTTGTTAGATTACTGAGATATTTTTTTTTCTTGGTAGTAGTATTCTTTATTTTCTTTTTCTGTAATAAATCAATCTGGTCTAATAATATTTGTCAAGTTATACTGTTTAGATTTCAATTTTATTAATAATAAATTCTTGACTTCATGTATTTGCTATGTTTCCCTTTAGCCCATAACAAGATTTTAAGCATAATAAAAAGCTTAAAATTTTAACAGAAAATCAAGTTCCCATTTGACTAGCTTTCACACAACAGCTTCAAGAAGCAGCTAGGACAACCAGTAAAGTTTGTTTTGTCTCATTTTTATTTCTGAGTGGAATTTACTGCTAGCTAGCAAGAAGAGTTTCTGATCATAGTCAGTTACTCTGGAAAATATGTTTTATTACTTTCAAAAAAACCATACTTAAACGAAGGGAATTATAAAATATTTTTTACAGTAGTCCTTGGATAGTAAATTGTCAAGTCTTAAATATCAGCAGATTCTTTTATTTTGTTGGGATGGATCAGAATGCTGTAATCAATCACTCAGCCATAAAATGGCTTCATCATACATGTGTATTCTCTTCAAAATCAAGTTGAAACATTTGCACAGGTTGCAAGGCTAGTCCAAGCCAGTGTTCAATATTATCTGACATTTTATTGGCTACTACACAAAGTTTTGCCTAATACAGTAATTTTACTTAGAAAAGTTAATTGAAAGGTTGCCTGTAATAAAGCTTTTTTTTTTTTTTAATGTAGGAAGAGTAAGGTAAAAGTACTTGATGCATGGGAGGAAGTGGGGACACAGCAAAATGTGGGAGAGAATGAAGGAGAAAAAGGAAACACTCATTCTAATGGGAAATGGAGTTGGAAGACTAAGTTTCATAAAGTGAATTCATTCCCTAAGGGAGCTTAGTCTGCACTGGGTGCCTGGATCAGCACACCTTCCTAGGTGAAAAGTATAAATCACAGTTATGATGTGATGCATGATGTTTATTTAGAACGAGACTTGTTAAAGAGGTGCTTAGCAGGAAATCTTTTCTTCTTTCAAGGAATGAGGTCTTGAAGCAGGCATTTAGAAAGTATAGAAGGGAAGACAGGAAGTCTTGGGCTGGTAGGGGAAAACCTCAGCAGAGTGGAAAAAAGGGCCATCCTCAATTCATGAGTATCTGGGCTTTGTCAGAGGGATACAAAAGCTATGGAGAGGCCTCCACAGGAGGTTTCAGGCAGGGGATGGATCTAGTTTACATGTGGAACTTGTGAAACAACCTGTTTCATTTCAAAGGAATGAGGTTTTCCAAAAAGTAAAATAAAAGTCTTAGTCTGCCTGGAGCTGCTTACAAATCTAATTGATGTGTTGGCTGATGGAAATGCAAGAGGGAACAATCTAAACAGAGAAATAATAAAAACTAAAACCCATGTTTTGTCATTTAGGTATATTTTTTCTTTTTTTTTTTCTTTGCATGTCTTGAAGGCCTATCACTCAGTTGAAGAAAACTTTATAAGGCCTTATTTTTAGAAAGCTTTTTCTATCTATTCCCAGTTACACATCTAGCATAGAAGGGAGCCACACTCACTTCCCAGTTCTGAAAAAAAGACCACCATTGCCTGAATCTACCTCGTATTTGACATTGAATGTATATGCTAATACATGTATATGCTAGTAAAATGTTGTGAAAAACAAAGTAAAGAATGAATAAGCACGGAAAGTATTGTTAAAGCTGGGTCCCTGCACCTCAGATGGCCCCTAAATTTATGTTTAGGCAGCTAACATAGAATAGCAATAAATAAAAAAAAAAAAAAAATAGCCTAACCCCTAGAAGTGCTGCATCTCCATTATTGCTCATTGAAAACTCCCCGAGGAATGTTATTCCCTCAGGAGGTGATGATTCAGAGATATACAAATATTTTATGACAGCTGTTGAATGCTGACAGAGTTGTGTTGGAATCTATGACTGGGTTCCATTAAAAAAGTTGTCTTCTCTTTGGTCAGTGCCTCTCTCCATTTTCTCCGTTAGTTGGCTATGGGGATTGCTGGGATCCCACTGTGCCTCTTTAGATGGAAGGAGAGATGAAAGCTTGGAAGCTATTGGAGCCTCAGTTCCTAAAGACCTTGGCCCCTCCCCATCTTGCTACTCATCAAAGTGGCTTCCCATTTTAATGTGTAGGATAAGAGAAACAGAAAACTTGTGGAACCGCTGTACAGTCACCCTCCCAAGAGCTTCCAGTATTTATACCTTCAGGATGGCTCTATTGGTGGGTTTCCTGAGGACCATGACATTTTTTCTTTTACACAAAGAATTTGAAATGTGAAGTTCTCTTTCAGTTTGCAGCCGGACCCATCCCATAGGGAATTCTGCTGCCTCCCTGGGGCCCAGGTCAGAGACATTACCAGGAAGCTCCCTAGGCTGGTACAACCATCTGATTATTACCCACTATTGGTTGTTCAGGTTGGCAGCAATGAGGTAGCTGATAGAGGTACAAAGATGATCAAAAGGGATTTCAGAGAACTGGGGCGATTGCTTGAAGGATCGGGAGCACAGGTAGTGTTTTCCTCCATCCCTTCAGTAGCAGGGAGGAATACAGAAAGGAACAGGAAGACTCACCTCACTCATTAACACGCAACTCAGAGGCTGGTGCCAGCAGTGGAATTTTGGGTTTTTCAATCATGGGGCAGTTTACATGGCACCAGGCCTGCTGGAGACAGATGGGGTTCACCTGTCGCAAAGGGACTGTCATGGTTTAACCCCAGCCAGCAACTAAGCACCACGCAGCCGCTCGCTCACTCCCCACCAGTGGGATGGGGGAGAGAATCAGAAGGGTAAAAGGGAGAAAACTCGTGGGTTGAGATAAGAACAGTTTAATAATTGAAGTAAAATAAATTAGAACAGTTAAATAGGCAAAGCAAAAACCGTGCACGCAAACAAAACAAAACAAGGAATTCATTCACTACTTCCCATCGTCAGGCAGGTGTTAAGCCATCCTCAGGAAAGCAGGGCTCCATCACGCATAACGGTTACTCAGGAAGACAAACACCATCACTCCGAACGTCCCCCACTTCCTTCTTCTTCCCAACGTCCCCCACTTCCTTCTTCTTCCCCCAGCTTACGTACTGAGCATGACGTCATATGGTATGGAATAACCCTTGGGCCAGTCTGGGTCAGCACCACCCCCCACCCACCCCCCCCCGGCTGTGCCCCCTCCCAGCTTCTTCTGCACCCGGCAGAGCAGGGGAAGCTGAAAAGTCCTTGACCAGTGTGAGCGCCACTTAGCGCCTATTTAGCAACAGCTTAGCACTACTTAGCAAGAACCAAAGCATCAGTGTATCATCATCGACATTGTTCTCATCCTAAACCCAAAACACAGCCCCATACCGGCTACCAAGACGAAAATTAACTCTATCCCAGCTGAAACCAGGACAGTATCCACCCCTTATTCCATACCATTTACATCATGCTCAGGTCCCACATTATCCAATACATCCTCTTTAACCACCACCCCTGTTGTCCCAAAAATGTCCATTGAGCTCATTTAGTCCATGACTTTGGGCTCCATCTGTGATAGTGATCACTCAGGACAGGAGAGGTGGTGTGTTGCATGGAGTTATTGGGCACCAAAGCCAGCTCAGGTCAGGTCACTGCTGCACTTGCACTGCTTCTTGTAAGGCTTCTCCTCCATTGGTTCAGGTGGTTCCTGCTATGGTAATTCCTATAACATGCAACTCAAATCCCAGGTCACAACAATTTACAGGTATTTCCATTACAATCTCCACCCCTGGCCCCTTTGGGCCAGGTTATAAGGTTTAACACTGCAGTGGAGTCCTCCCCTTGCCCCTGCTCCAGTGTGGGGTCCCTCCCACGGCACAGTCCTCCATGAACTTCTCTAATGTGAGTCCTTCCCACGGGCTGCAGTTCTTCACAAACTGCTCCAGCACAGGTCCCCCACAGGGTCACAAGCCCTGCCAGCAAACCTGCTCCAGCATGGGCTCTTCTCTCCACGGGTCCACAGGTCCTTCCAGGAGCCTGCTCCAGTCACAGCCTCCTTTGGGCATCCACCTGCTCCAGCATGGGGTCCTCCATGGGCTGCAGGTGGATCTCTGCTCCACTCTTAACTTCCATGGGCTGCTCTGACATGAGATTATCCACATCCACAGACACTTTGGGGTGTCATGCTCCCGCAGGGACTCGTCCACAGATCACAGTCCCTTCAACTCGAGTTCACACTGGAGTTCCAGCCTGTCCAGTACAGCAGCACAGAAAAACAGCAGCCATGCCCTGGCCATCTGCCAGCCCAGGCACATGGCCATTGCTGTTATCAAAATGTTCCCAGGCACAGCAGAGTAAGATGATAAGCAGTACAGCAAGCAGCAAAAGCAAACAGCAGCCACTAATGAGCACTAGACTCTAACATACAATAAGGCAAGCAAGCCCCATGGCAACCACAGAAGCCTGCCGATTAATAGCTAAACAGCAATAACAGCTATAAATTCGATCTAGCGCATTCCAGTTAAATCTGTTGTTATCTCAAACCCTTCGAGCCCCATGTTGGGTGCCAAAAAGGACTGTCGTGGTTTAACCCCAGCCAGCAACTAAGCACCACGCAGCCGCTCGCTCACTCCCCACCAGTGGGATGGGGGAGAGAATCAGAAGGGTAAAAGGGAGAAAACTCGGGGGTTGAGATAAGAACAGTTTAATAATTGAAGTAAAATAAATTAGAACAGTTAAACAGGCAAAGCAAAAACCGTGCACACAAACAAAGCAAAACAAGGAATTCATTCACTACTTCCCATCATCAGGCAGGTGTTCAGCCATCCCCAGGAAAGCAGGGCTCCATCACGCATAACAGTTACTCAGAAAGACAAACACCATCATACCTAATGTCCCCCCTTCCTTCTTCTTTCCCCAGCTTATATACTGAGCATGACGTCATATGGTATGGAATAGCCCTTTGGCCGGTCTGGGTCTGGGTCTGGGTCTGGGTCTGGGTCAGCACCAGCACCAGCACCAGCACCAGCACCAGCACCAGCACCACCCCCCACCCCCCCCAGCTGTGCCCCCTACCAGCTTCTTGTGCCCCCGGCAGAGCAGGGGAAGCTGAAAAGTCCTTGACCAGTTTGAGCGCCACTTAGCACGTATTTAGCAACAGCTTAGCACTACTTAGCAAGAACCAAAGCATCAGTGTATCATCATCGACATTGTTCTCATCCTAAACCCAAAACACAGCCCCATACCGGCTACCAAGATGAAAATTAACTCTATCCCAGCTGAAACCAGGACAGGGGGAAAAGGATTCTAGCTCAGGAGTTAGAAGGCATCATTGAGAGAGCTTTAAACTAGATGCAAAGGGGGAAGGGGACAAAACCAGGCTTGCTAGGGATGAGCCTTAGGGTGGCATGCCTGTGTTGGAGAAGAGATCTATAGCCCAACTGAAGTGCATTTACACCAATGCACGCAGCATGGGCAACAAACAGGAGGAGCTGGAAGCCATTGCACAGCAGGAAAACTATGATGTGGTCACCATCACAGAAACATGGTGGGATAACTCTCATGACTGGAGTTCCACAACGGATGGCTACAAGCTCTTTAGAAGGGACAGGCAAGGAAGGAGAGATGGTGGGGTAGCTCTATATGTTAGAGAGTGCTTTGATTGTATAGAGCTCAAGGATGGTAATGATAAGGTCGAGTGCTTATGGGTAAAGATCAGAGGGAAGGCTAACAAGGCAGATATCCTGGTGGGAGTCTGTTATAGACCACCCAACCAAGATGAGGAAACAGATGAAGCATTCTACAAGCGGCTGGCTGAAGTCTCACAATCTCTAGCCCTTGTTCTCGTGGGAGACTTCAACTTACCAGATCTCTGCTGGAAATACAACACAGCAGAGAGGAAGCAGTCTCGGAGGTTCCTGGAGTGTGTGGGAGATGATAACTTCCTGACACAGCTGGTAAGCGAGCCAACCAGGGGAGGCGCCCCGCTGCACCTGCTGTTTATGAACAGAGAGGGCCTGGTGGGCGATGTTGTGGTCGGAGGCTGTCTTGGGCTCAGCGACCATGACATGATAGAGTTTTCGATTCTTGGAGAAGTAAGGAAGGGGGTCAGCAAAACCGCTACCCTGGACTTTAGAAAGGCAGACTTTGGCCTGTTTAGAGGCCTGGTTGAGAGAGTCCCTTGGGAGGCAGTCCTGAAGGGCAAAGGAGTCCAGGAAGGCTGGATGTTATTCAAGAAAGAAGTCTCAAAGGTGCAGGAGCAGGCTGTCCCCATGTGCCAAAAGATGAGCAGGTGGGGGAGAAGACCGGCCTGGCTGAACAGAGAGCTTTGGCTGGAACTCAGGAAAAAAGAGTTTACCGCCTTTGGAAGAAGGGGCAGGCAACTCAGGAAGACTACAAGGATATTGTTAGGTTATGCAGGGTGAAAATTAGAAAGGCAAAGGCCCAGCTGAAACTTAATCTGGCCACTGCAGTTAAGGATAACAAAAAATGTTTTTACAAATATATCAGCGACAAAAGGAGGGCCAAGGAGAATCTCCATCCTTTATTGGATGTGGAGGGAAACATCACCACAAAGGATGAGGTGAAGGCTGAGGTACTTAATGCCTTCTTTGCCTCAGTCTTTAATAGTCAGACTGGTCGTCCTGGGGGTTTTCAGGCCCCTGAGCTGGGAGATGGAGATAGGATGCAGAATGAAGTCCCAATAATCAAAGAGGTAACAGTCACCGACCTGCTCCTCCACCTGGATGCCCACAAGTCTTTGGGGCCAGATGGGATCCACCCGAGGATACTGAGGGAGCTGGCAGAGGAGCTTGCCAAGCCACTCTCCATCATTTACCATCAGTCCTGGTCAACTGGGGAGGTCCCAGCTGACTGGAAGGATCCAGGAGTTCCCAGGAAGAACTGGAGCTCCATGCCCAGTCAGAAGATCTGGATAGGCTGGAAGAGTGGGCTAACAAGAACCTTATGAAGTTTAACAAGAAGACAAGTGTAAGGTCTTGCACCTGGGAAAACATAATCCAGGAGTGCAGCTCAGACTGGGATCCACCTGGCTAGAGAGCAGCTCCATGGAGAGGGACCTGGGGGTCCTGGTGGACAGGAAGCTCCATATGAGTGAACAGTGTGCTGCTGTGGCCAAGAAGGCCAATAGGATGCTGGGTTGCATCAAAAAGGGCATCACCAGCAGAGATAAAGAAGTCCTTATCCCTCTCTACTCGGTGCTTGTCAGGCCACACCTGGAATACTGTGTACAGTTCTGGTCCCCGTTATACAAAAAAGATGTGGACAGGCTGGAGGGGGTCCAGAGAAGGGCTACCAAGATGATCAAGGGTCTGGGAAGCCTGCCATATGAGGATAGGCTGAGAGAGCTGGGCTTGTTCAGCCTTGAGAAGAGGAGGCTTAGAGGTGATCTCATCACCATGTACCAGTACTTAAAGGGGAGCTACAAAGAAGATGGAGACTCCCATTTTACAAGGAGTCACATGGTGAGGACAAGGGGTAACGGGTACAAGTTACTCCCAGGGAGATTCCAATTGGAAACGAGAGGTAAATTTTTCACAATGAGAACAGTCAATCAATCATTGGAATAATCTCCCCAGGGAAGTTGTTGACTCTGCTACGCTGAACACGTTTAAGACTCAGCTGGACATGGTGCTGGGCCATCTCATCTAGATTGTGCTCTTGCCTAGAAAGGTTGGACCAGATGATCCTTGAGGTCCCTTCTAACCTGGTATTATATGGTTCTATGATAATGTGACACCCATCTACCAGAAGGGTTGTAAGGAGGATCCGGGGAACTACAGGCCCGTCAGCCTGACCTCAGTGCCAGGAAAGGTCATGGAGCAGATCATGTGTGGGACAATCAGGAAATCAGGCTCAGCCAGCATGGGTTCATGAAGGGAAGATCCTGCTTGACCAACCTGATCTCCTTCTATGACAAGGTAACCTGCTCAGTGGATGAGGGGAAGGCTGTGGATGTTGTCTACTTGGACTTTAGTAAGGCCTTTGACACCATTTCCCACAGCATTCTCCTGGAGAAGCTGGCTGCTCACGGCTTGGATAAGTGCACTCTCCACCGGGTAAAAAACTGGCTGGACGGCCGAGCCCAGAGGGTGGTGGTGAATGGAGTCAAATCCAGTTGGCAGCCAGTCACAAGTGGTGTTCCCCAGGGCGCAGTGTTGGGGCCAGTTCTGTTTAATGTCTTTATCGACGATCTGGACGAGGGGATCGAGTGCGCCCTCAGGAAGTTTGCAGATGACACCAAGTTGGGTGGAAGTCTTGATCTGCTGGAGGATAGGAAGGCCCTACAGAGGGATCTGGACAGGCTGGATCGATGGGCTGGGGCCAACTGTATGAGGTTCAACAAGGCTAAGTGCCAGGTCCTGCACTTGGGTCACAACAACCCCATGCAACGCTACAGGCTTGGGGAAGAGTGGCTGGAGAGCTGCCTGGCAGAAAAGGACCTGGGGGTGTTGGTTGACAGCCGCCTGAACATGAGCCAGCAGTGTGCTCAGGTGGCTACGAGGGCCAATGGCATCCTGGCTTGTATCAGGAATAGTGTGGCCAGCAGGACCAGGTACTTGGCACTGGTGAGGCCGCACCTCGAGTACTGTGTTCCGTTTTGGGCCCCTCACTACAAGAAGGACATTGAGGTGCTGGAGCATGTCCAAAGAAGGGCAACAAAGTTGGTGAAGGGTCTAGAGCACAAGTCTTATGAGGAGCGGCTGAGGGAGCTGGGGTTGTTTAGTTTGGAGAAGAGGAGGCTGAGGGGAGACCTTATCGCTCTCTACAACTACCTGAAAGGAAGTTGTAGCAAGGTGGGGGTTCATCTCTTCTCCCAGGTAGCAAGCAACAAGATGAGAGGAAATGGGCTCAAGTTGTGCCAGGGGAAGTTTAGATTAGATATTAGGAAAAATTTCTTCACAGAGAGAGTGGTTAGGCTTTGGAACAGACTGCCCAGAGCAGTGGTGCAATCACAGTCCCTGGAAGTATTAAAAAAACGTGTGGATGTGGTGCTTAGGGACAAGGTTTAGAGGTGGACCAGGCAGTTAGGGTAACGGTTGGACTCGATGATCTCAGAGGTCTTTTCCAACCTTAATGATTCTATGATAACAAAGTCAGCTATTCTGAAATATCAAAGCCCTTTGTGAATTGGAATGACCTTTCCCTGGTTAGCTCCTGCCCTTTAGCAATGGGTGTTGCTAGTTGCTCGAAATTCACATACATGGCCACTTTTTGCAAAAAGGCTATGCGAGGGAAACCTTTCTTCAAAAGGTATTTAACTTAAAAAAGTCAACCACAGGCATGAAAAAAAGAGAAGTTCTGCAGGATATTCAGCTTTTGACCTCTTTACTGAAATTGCCAACATGGAGAGGAGCTGCGATGAAGCCTATTCATTTATCTGCGAAAATAATGTTTAATATCTGTCACTGCTTTGGGAGATGATTGACCTGATAATGATAGGTTTTATATCAGCAGGTCCTCGAGTGCCGTTCTCAAAGTCACTATATGGGGTTTGAAAATTGACTTCTTAATGATGACAGTCCTGTGGAATGGAAAGGAATTTCATTGCAGATGAATTTTCTGATGCAAGTGCATTGTCTTTACCCAGATTGATGCCCATGTGCTAAGTATGTTGCAAAGAGCAAAACTTAAGGGAATTATAGTGCTATGACATTACATTGAGCTATATACCTTTCATGTCACGGAATAATTTACTCTTAAACTTTCTCTTATGATGGTAAATGTGGTTCTCACTGAAAAAAAACATACTTACAGGAGAGTTATATTTAAATTTACGAGTATATAGCTTGGCCTTAAGAAAAAAAAGTCTTAATTTGCGTCTTGTTTTCAAGTTTCATTACAGTCAAAGTTTCCTTCCAGAGAAGCTTCTCACAAAGGTCAATAGAAATTATTGGAGATTAAGGATGGAATTTTCAAAACTGATTACTGCTGGCCTAAGTCTGATCTCACTGGCTTCAATGAACTACTGTTGACTTTAGTGTGAATAGAGATAGTCCAATGTCAAGAGCTTTTTGGAAATCCAGTATGAGTGATGTGGTTATTCATCTGACAGTGAGACAAGAATAGAGTACAGGACCCTCATAGTGGGTTATTTATTTCCCTCCCCTGTCCTCTTTCTTTTCTATGAAGTGTAGATATTCATTTCTTGGAAACATATAAATGCAATCATACCAAACAAATAAGCAAATATAGAAAGAGGTAAAAACCAAAATGGATGAAATTGAATGGCCAGGAAAAAAGGGGTTAACAATGATAAATATAGATAAAAGTAAACAAAGACAAATCCAATGAGATATTGCCTTGGAAAATTGCTACCTAATTTACTTCCTCATTAGCATTTTTGAAACTTAACTAGGCCCAATTTCATAGTAAATAAGAAAAATGAATTGCAGATCCCAACTCTGTTTATGTTCAGTTTCTATGCTGTGTTTTGTTCCCTCTGAATTAAAGAAAAAAATTGATCTTGTTTGTTCTTGAATTAATATTATTATCAATGCAACTTTCCATGGTGTTTGCAGTTTGTCACTATTATTTGTTAGATACAGTATGATAACACCTAAAGAACAACCAAGAGAGGTATTCCATTATGATAGGCAAGACTGAGACACTACCCATTCCCAGTTTTGCCTATTTAAATAGTTCATTTTTAATCAGCAAAGCAGGCAATAGATTTAGGGGGCAGGGGAGAAGAATACATATAACACACAAAGTTGAGAAATCAATGTCATGATTTGTAGACTTCAAACTATTCTTACATTTTTGGGCAACTTTGAGGGATAGCTGCAGTTTTTCAGCAATTTTCTAAGGAAATTCAGTGCTTATGATCACAAAGCATAAGTGTCAGATTTTCAGTCTCTGTTTCAGTAGGTTTTGAATCCATTAGCCAATTTCAACCAATTTTGCCAGAGGGATAGAAGTAACAAAAAATGCTAAGTTTCTACACATTTAAAGAAATTGTTGGTCCAAATACAAGAAGGAGGCACTGCAAGTGAAAACTTAGTAACACCACCTCTCATTAAACACCAAGGAATCCACACCAGGCAAGATGTAGAGCAGCAGCCTTTATCAGAGCTATTCCTCTTGAAACAGCTTTAGTTGACCAATGTATTTATTCAATGATGGTAATTAAACAAATATAAACCTTTTCAATCAATGACTTTATCACATATAACATATTGCATAGAGATTTAATAGTAATGAAGGTGGGATTTACCCATGGACAGGTAGATACCTCCATCTCTGTAGGTCATAAGACCTCACTCCACCGTCAGTGTGCAGATATAGGCACCTATAGGATGTTCCTAACGTCTAAACTATGACAAAACAATCACATCCTCAGCATACTGCTCTCTATTGACTATACAGCCTGTTTAGATGAGTAGTTCAGATAGAGAAGTCCATATTGTAGACACTAGAAGTTCAGTGAAATAAATCCCACTTGCCTATTCTTTTTTGTCCTATAAAGCAGGGTTAGTATGTGAACTTAGTGTGACTGATTATACTAATACATGGTGTTGTACAAAAAAGAAAGGTATTATTTAGTTTTAGCAAGTGTGCATTATGTTGGTAGTATGTGCAGTTGTCTTTGTACAGTGAGCCAGGTAGAGGAATGGCTGCATCTTTATGCAGCAGGAACTCCCTGTAAGAAAGAACCAGCTCAGCAATCCAAACTGGAAAAGTCAGGCTGTGCTTTGTACATATCCCAAATCTCTTTTGTTCCCACATCAGCCATATACATTTTTCATTTAACTGGATACTTCACGTATGGACTATAGGATACAAACTGAAGTTTGTATAGTATGGATTATCCTACAACAGTTGGACTTTATGTTCTAGTTAGGACAGCATGTAAGTATGATCCTGTTCTTAAACAGGTGCTTAAGTCTTTACGCTTACTTGTGTTGTGGCTTTAGGTCACAGTCCTGCATAGATGGGTACATATGTATACATGTAAATTAGTAAATTACATTATATTGTCCAATTAAATCAGCTACATCAGCTCCTGATGCACAAACTCAAGCACCTGTCTAGTCTTTTCAGCATCAAATCTTTGGGTTGAGATTCACCCCAGCTATGCTGCAAATAATTCTCAGTAGGTGACTGTTTTCCTCTGATAGCTGTGGATGTTGTCTAGGATGACTGCGCTGCTAGCATGGGTGCCTTAGTGCCTAACACATGACAGCATGACACTGTTCTAGAGACAAGGTTGTGTGTTAAATCAGTGTAGACTTCTGTGTATGTTTTGTTTCTTTGTTTTAGTCTAACATATATTCCCCCTCCCCCACAGCTAATCTATTTCTCCTGTCATAGTATATTTTTTCTCCAATTAAATCCACTAGACCAAACTTAATATAAGCACTGCAAAAATATGTTTCATTTTTAAAAAAGTCAAAATAGGTTCATAATCTTTTTTGCTGAACTGTTGCACATTAAATGTAAAGTAATTCATTTCCATAACAATGACTTTTACTAAATATAAATGGAATTCTGTTCCAGAGATTTCAAAGCAAATGTGTTTGGTTTGGTTTTTTTTTTTTGCATAACACAAACATTTATTCTCCCAAATATAGCAAGTCTGCTTACAAGCACTCATCCCCTACATGATTCACTTACATTGGCATTAGTCTGTCTAGAGACTGTCATCCAAACATGTTAAAGCACTGAAAAATATCAGGTAATGACTTATAATTGCTACTGCTGACTGGCTATGGATTTTGTATGATTAATTTTGTTCCTCCTTACCAACCTCACCTCTTTATTAGGACACTTTTGTTACATATTTTCTTTCAGGCTGCAAATTCTGTGGAATAGAAATTATACCATTTGATTTATTTTTAAAGCATCTAACATAATGTGATTCTAAATATGTTTGCATATAATCAGTGCTATATCAGTGTTAATAATAAATAATAAAATCCCTGTGAGATTATTATCCACTACTCAGGTAAAGAAACATTGAAATAAGTAAGTAGGCAACTACCCTAGGATCCTCTACAAATCAAGGCCAGAAACAACCTTCCAAACCAAAGTAGATTAAGAGTCACTTTCAAGGCATGACAGAAGGATGTGTTTCTTTAAAAGCGCTATTAAAAAGTTGACATCATCCCATATATGCAACCAAGAGTGGGTTTCATAGCAGATCACTTCAGTTGTCTTAAAAGTTAGGCATGTAATTTTCCTTTACATCAAGGAGTGAGCGATACCCACCTCCCAGCTCTCTCTCCCTGCTGACTCCAGAGGGAACCAAGACAGCTCAGAAATTTCTGGACATTTAGGGCTCAGCTCAGTTACACGCACTGACAACTGGCTATCCAAGGCATCCAAGCTGGGCTGACAGATAGGATACAGGACTTCCAAGTGCCTTCTGTCCTGCAATATGAGCTTAGCACTTAGGATCCTTTCCCAGGTACAGCCAATGTATTCTGGAGAATAATCAAGCTCTGCCTGAAGTAGGCACAGCATTCGATCAAAGGAATCCCTCTGTGGGGTCCCACAATCTTAGCAACTAGAGCTCAGAAAACCAGCTCGTATGTAGACACTTACCCTGCAGATAACTAAAACTAGGTGAAATTAATCCCAAATTCATAATTTTTAAATAGCTATAGTTATATTAAGTGCAAATGAGCCACCGAGCTGGGATCTGCAGTAATTTCTGATCAAAGATTCCAGAGTTGGGCTGAAAGATGATGGCTGATAAAGTTCAGGAACAGGCTATAAGAGGAAATTAGGGACCTCACACAGGACTTTTAAAATGGTACAAGGAGACACTTCCAATAGATGTGCTTCAAATCTATGTGAAGGAAGGTATTTGGGGAGTATAAAAACTTTATGCTAGCACCAGGATTATGCAAACAGGACTGGTTGATATTTTTCATATTTTTGGCTTTTTTGAGAACTGTGTATCAGATTTCCACCCTTGAAAATGCTTTTACTAATTGTAGAAAGGAACTCTTTGTACTTAAAAATCAGATATGTTCCTTGCTCCAAAGAGCATAAGGTAGAGATCTGGATCAAGAAATACTTAAAGAGATTATTTTTAAAGAAAACTGAGAAAGACTGTCAGGCTGACAGGCCCTTGCATGTGTTCCATCTGTATGGAATAAAGTATTGAGCAGCAAAAAATATAATACACATACATGAGAAAAAAACCATATACATAATAAAAAGACATAATGAGGAGCATTAGAAAGAGCCATGGTGCCATTCAGAACGCTAGTCTGATGCAGTCAAATAAAGAGGAGAGGAAGACAGCATTTGGATGTGCCTCAAGGAAGAAAGATTTTGCTTTAAGTCAGTTGCCTGTCAGCAAAAATTTTTTTTTCAGTTAAAACTGGCTGAAAAATGAACAAACACAGTTAACAAGCAATTTAAAATATTGGGGGGGGGGGGGTGTTTTCTATTTTTTCCCCTTAAGCATAATTAAGGTAAAAATGTTGACTGTACATTTGCAGGTAATGGGTTTCAGCAAATTAAAAAAAACCCAGCAAACAAAACCATAGACATTTCTGAAAAAAACATTGGAGGTCATTTTCACCCCAAAACATTTGTGGGCTTTTTTTTTCCAAATAAAACTCGTCTGGAATTGCTTAAGAACAAGAAATGGTGACTACTTGTAAGTGACCTAGATTTGTGATTTCAACACAAACAGTGAGAACTCCTGACTTCCTCCTGCTTTATTCACTCCGACCGTGAATACCTTGAAAAGGAACAATCACTTTCAAGAAAGCCATAAAAGCTACAGGTCTAGTTTTCTTACTTATGTAAATCACTGTGATACTTACTGACTTCAGTGAGTCATTTTTATGACGATCAACATCAGCTGAAAATTTAGCTAGACTGAATCTGCAGTATATCTGCTTGGTAATCCAAAAATGTGACTGCCTTTCTGTGTGTGTAAAGTTAAATAGCTTTGTGCTAAAAAGGGTCACTAGAGGCTCTGAAACCTTGACCAAACCTGGACAACTAAATAGTTGAATAGCTAGTCTACTGAAGATGTCTGCTGTTGTTGTTCAATGTCAGTAAAGTAGTTGCCTATAACTGCAAAACTAATGTCACAACTTGGGGTTACAGAGAAAATATACACCTATAGGTGAACTTCCACAGGTATTTCCAAGATGCAGAGAGCAGGAAACTGCACTACACGCAATAACTACTACACTTGGCCCCATGTACTGCTGTGACTGCTGCTGTACGTATTAAAAAAAGGCAAATGAGAAATGAGATGAAGTCATAAGAACAGATATAGCCAAAAAAGAGACATTTCACAAGTCTTAATTACAGTTAAAAATATTTCTATCATCTCTGAGTGAAGAATTTCTGCATCACTAAGATATAATTTTAGTCATCTTATACCTACACTAACAGAACAGCAGTTCCTGACTATCTAAAGGTAGCAGAAGCCATGTTTTCCTAATCCTGGTTGTTTTTTCCCAGGATAGGGAATTAATAGGAATAGGATTAAACTGTGGGCACTGTTTGTTTGTCAGTCTTCTCCCTTAAATAACTTCCATGTGAGACGGGAAATTAATGTTGCAATAAGTTAGTTCCTGTTGTGGGCCCAACGATAGAGCCAGCTTAAAAAATCATTGGCTTAGTGCATTAAAAAAGTCATATATAGTTTTACTCTGAATGAAATGCTCTGAATTTATCACAGCAAAATATTTGGACTGACCTTCACCTCCCTCATTTTTTTTTTCCTCCAGGGAATTTCACTTTGCAGCAAGAGGTTTATTTGTTTGTTCTCAGGGTTTGTTTGTATTTTATGAATGGACAAAGAAAAATCACAGTTTTAGACTTCCCTATCACACAGGAAAATCTGTGTATCCTCTCTCCCCAGGTCTATCACCATCTCACAGCTTTTCTGTAGGAAATGAATCTGGTTCCCTCAGTTTGCTCCCATGGGGCAAAAGTAATGCTCAGAACTGTCCCAGCATGCAACAACAAGGAAAGATGGCATTTTCAATTGTATAATTGTGGGGTTTACCTGTGTTCCAATAAACTCCTTGAAATCCCCGTACCCAGAACTGAGCTCCATGGGTATGTTACTGCTCACACAGGTTACAAAAATTCCCCTGAATTTACAGTCTAGATGCCAAAGAGAAAAGAGAAGGGCAAGTGGGCAAGGCAGGAGCAAGGGTAAGAGAGAAGAAGGTCACACTTCAGCTGGAAAATGGTGAGCTTTTATTGATGATTGCATGACCAGTAGAGTTACAGATACCACGTCCTCATCTGAGGCCATCCCTTCAAGTTAGAGCTCATGGGACAGGAGGGAATCTTGGGCTGTCACTGCCCCATGCTAGAGATAAATACATGAGTTCAATTACCAGGGCTGCTGCATCTCATCAACACTAAATTTACTTTAAAGAGAGAGAAAAAAAAATTGCATGTAATTTATTATACAGAGGAGGTGAGGAATGCAAGCAGCATGAATCTCAGCCCAAAGCGCAGGAGATAATTTCCAATGTGAATAAACAGAAGGTTTCTGGAGCGGAAGTGCATTCTCAAAGTGACTTTATAAAAGCTTTCTCCTCACTCCAGCTTTCTCCCCTGCTCAGCAGCCTCCTTGAGATCTCATGTATCATTGTTTTGTGCACACCACTTTCCATGAGATGAGTTTAACAGCATTATAAACGTCACATTGTGCACAAATTGGGAACTTCAGTGACTCGGTAACTGCTCTGATGCATACACACTTGCAAAGTTTTCAAAGTAGAAATGTTGAAGGCACTTCAAGGCACAAAAACATCCTTGGCTAAATTACTTCCTATTAGTATGTCACATATATCTTATATATGACGCTGGTTTCATGAAGTGACAGCCACGCCTGACAGTAAAACTTTGTACTCTTTTTTATTTATATTTTTCCTGATTTTTTTATTTCTTCTAAGTATATAATGTCTGATGCTAAACCACTCATCTTCCTGCTACCAGTGAGACCAGTGCTGCCTACTTTGCTTATCAATAAGCTAGAGCATTTCCACCCCACACCTCTGCCTGAATATTAAGCAATTCTAATCACTGCTGGTTATCTCAGGCAGCAGAAGGAAGCATGGATAGTTTTAAAAGGTGGGTAGGTTTTAAGTCCTGTGACCCATTTAACATTAAAGCAGAAGAACATGAAAGTAAAGCTGAGTATCTAAAAAAGTGATGTTTCCTTGTCTGGATAAATTCCACCTTAGATCACAGAATCTCACCCTTTTTCTAATATCATGAAGCTATATAGCAAGAACAAAAAATACCAAGCCTTCTCTCTCACCTATAAAAGGAAAAGATAAGCATAGCTTCTCCCTGTATGAATCCCCCAAGTTGTCTGCAACCTTCCCCCTTTCCAGATAGTGACTCCAGGGTGAGTAATTTGGGTCTCAATTTTTTAATGAAGAATCTGATCTCCTTTTTTGTTGTGTTTTATGCTTCTGCATAATGGGACACTGAAATTGGAAAATCAGTTTCAGTTCAGGTTTACAATCTATTTCACTTCCTCATTTCCAATTACAATTTTGGAATATATTGTTGTTTGCATTTAAGACATCATATGGAGATATTTAACACTTCAGATCTCGTAGGTTAAATGACACTTTTAATGTACTGTTAGGAAAGTTTAGAAATACATAAAAACTAGGGAAAAAAAATCTGTTTTTTCCACTTTTCTGACCCCCATCCCATTTATACATCACTTTGAAACAGAGGAATCGCATCTCCTTAACAAGTTCTGATAATTTTGATAGCCCCTGTTTAATTTCCACTAGATTATATTTCTCAAATTTTATGGCTGAGAGAAAGATGGATTAGATATAGCTAAATTACAGAAAATAGCAAGTGGATCAAACCTACATATTAATCCTGAATTAAATTTACAGTGTTGTCGTGGTTTAACCCCAGCCAGCAAGCACCACGCAGCCGCTCGCTCATTCCCCCCTTGGTGGGATGGGGGAGAGAATCAGAAGGGTAAAAGGGAGAAAACTCGTGGGTTAAGATAAGAACAGTTTAATAATTGAAGTAAAATAAGTTAGAACAGTTAAATAGGCAAAGCAAAAACCGTGCACGCAATCAAAGCAAAACAAGGAATTCATTCACTACTTCCCAGCGGCAGGCAGGTGTTCAGCCATCCCCAGGAAAGCAGGGCTCCATCACGCGTAACGGTTACTTGGGAAGACAAACGCCATCATACCCAATGTCTCCCCCCTTCCTTCTTCTTCCCCCAGCTTATATACTGAGCATGACGTCATATGGTATGGAATAGCCCTTTGGCCAGTCTGGGTCAGCACCCCCTCCGGCCGTGCCCCCTCCCAGCCTCCCGCGCACCCGGCAGAGCAGGGGAAGCTGAAAAGTCCTTGACCAGCGTGAGCGCCACTCAGCACCTATTTAGCAACAGCTTAGCACTACTTAGCAAGAACCAAAGCATCAGTGTATCATCATCGACATTGTTCTCATCCTAAACCCAAAACACAGCCCCATACCGGCTACCAAGACGAAAATTAACTCTATCCCAGCTGAAACCAGGACAAGTGTCCATTTAACTGAGCTACAAACACTGTTTTTACAACTATGGGAAAGGTTTTCTAAATGTTTTCCAGTTAAACATCTAAAAACGGTCACATCTGGGCAGAGGAGAGTATGGGAGGGGAAGCTCAGTACTTAGTAAGTTTTTTGAAAATGTAGCTGCAAAATCTTCTTAAAAATATCTTCTTTTTTTTTTAGGAAGTAGACAGCTATTCAATCCCAGATCTTGATCTGTTGGAGTTTTATTTTTTCAATACTATATGACATCAGAAATCAAGGGGGTTGCAGTGGACTATAAGGCTAAACCTCATCAGAGAAAGCTTTATTCCCAATGGGAGTTGCTTTGAAAGGGAATAATTGACTACAGAATAGAAAGAACCAATTCATATTCTTTGAAGTCAAATCAAATTCCTCATCCTGAAAACTTCCTTTCACACGTTAAGGGCCAAGTTTTCTTCTGCATTCTGTGAAGCACAATAAATTAGCCCGGTATGAATGAGAGGAAAACCTGTCTACAGGCATTTGCTTCTTAAATCAGAAGCAGAATATTTTTATATGCATTGATTATTCTGCTCACAATTTCACTGTAGCAAATCTCTATGCGGCAATTCCTAATCTCTATTTTTCAGCATATTTATACTTATATTCCCCCAAAAGCATTTTTGCTCATTCCAGTAGCACCTCAAGGAATGTGGCTGCCAGGGTTAGTTATGTCTGAGTCTGTCTTACTCTTTCTTCTGATAAGAAAGTTCTAATTTTTTAACTGACTATCTTATATCAAGGCAGCGTGAGTTGTTTGTAAGAACAGCAGAAGGAATCCAGAAGTGCACTTGACACCCAGAATGGAAAGTGTTATGATTTATACAATGGCTCTTTCTTCTTACAGAAATTTGTTCCACAGTCACAGTGTCATTTCTAAAAAAAAGTCCTGTCTTCAGTACAATAAACACCTCGCAGTACAAAGTCTCTGTCTTCACTGAGGACAGTTCCTTCTTTCACAAGGAGAGAAGTTTTTTCACTAATTGGCTCAGAGTGTTTATTAGTCCCCAGTTTACCTTTCCAGAATTTATAAAGTAAGGTTCAAGACTCTGAACTTGACCTGATGTGTGTAAGAAAGCAGAGTAAAGAAGAGAGGACGGAACAGATTTCCTTCCAGCAGCAAAGGGATAGATGGGGTGGTGGTGGTAATCCTTCTCTATGAGTATAGGCAGTAACTATCAAAAAAGAGTTGGTTATATATTCTTGAAACAAGGCAGAGTCTTACCCACTTTAACCTGGCACAATTTCCTGCACTGACTTCAACTGGGCATCCCGTGGTATGGGACACTTCTCTCTGTGCAAGCATGTGAAAATCTGGGCCAACACATCACAAGGAAAGAAAGGGGAGACAGCTGTCTTGAGTAAAGCCAGAACAACATTACCAAGCTCTGGTCTTTGGGAAATTCAGTCCTTTTCCTACTGTTTGTGTGGCCTTTGATGATACAGTCTCACCTTTGCAAAAGACATTTTGCAGCAGACATTTCAGATCGCTGTCCTTTAAATCCAGACATTACAACCAGCTGGAAGTCTGCAGTCACTGCAGAGCAGAATAAATCAGTGACAAAGTGCTAGAATCATTGCAACAACAAAAGAGATTCCTCCCTCCTGGAGCCTGTGAGTATTTTAACCTCTTTAGATGAGATTCTTGTTTCCTTACGTGGTCCTCTAAAAGTTAGACATCTAAGTCTAAGCTAACCATTTAGGATTCCTTAAGACTCAACAGAAAGAAACACATACCTCCAAAAGGGCAGTTCACCTCATCCTAAAATAGGCTTCAGCTATGAGTCAGCAGTACTGCCCTCTGCATTACCCATATCTGTCCTTTGAGTATAATGGATGGTGAGGGCACCTCATACCTGTGAATTTCAGACACTGAATTTATATATGAGGACTTCCACTTTCTTTATGGTATTCCAATTTTCATTCCTGCAGAATTATGCATCAAAGAGAGGGAACAATGAAGGCCACATATTCAAGTCTTACCTCTTATAAGTACTTGGCTAGGTAACATAATCACAATATGAGTTGAGGACTGATTTGAATGGAAAAAAGACTTATGTTGGTCACCTTAGTTATTATGGAAAAAATGTACCATAAACATAAAGCAATAATATCAATCTCACTTTTATGTTCACACACACACAAAGAAAAGGAAACAAGGTAAATTTGGTCTCAATTTACGTAGATGGATAATAAAACTTTCAATTATTGTGGCATTATTTGTTAGTATGTGGATGAAAGATTAGGTGACAATATGCAAAATATATTTTCTGCATATTATAATATTTAGTAATGTAATTTGATTTTTTATATGTTTCATTAAATTGTTTTGTGTCTTTATTATCTACACAGAATATCTGCACAGCTCAAAAATACAATTATTCAGATTTAGAAACAATAAAATTTGGCATGCATTTACTTGTATTCAGAATTCCTGCATGTTAAAGAGAAATTACTGCATTCTCCCCACATAGCTCTGTTCTCATGCCTTCGCCAAACCATTCATTAGACGGAGCACATTATAGAAAATACACCATTTATGTTAAGGAACCCTCTGATAACAGATGTATTTGTACAAAGCAAATATTTCAATATATCATAGCCTTTTGATCATGACTATAATAGAAGCAAACCTATACACATTTTCTGTAATGCATATATCTGTTATATGGTTATTGAGAGGGGGAAAAACGAGTGCTATAGATTATATGTTGTAAGAAAAGGTACCTGCAGACAGAGGTTGACAATCCTTTGGAAACATTATTGAATACAATACATATTGTTCTGTTTTATAATAAATGTTTTGAGGTTGCATTTAAAGGCATGTCTCCTAGCTGAAGCACAGGGAGTTTTCCTATGGACAAGTTCCAGCTTTGGTTTGCCTTTGCTACGTTTCATAAATCAAGCACTCAAATATACGACACAATGTCCCAAAGTTGTCCCCTGTCCCCTGTAGTTGTGACTGAGTCTGTTGCTGATGGATAGCAGGGCAGAGAGTAAAAGTCAGCAGTCGTGTCCTAATGAGAGGATTCAGAAATGGTGTCCGTTGTGCTCTGTGAAGCCACCCACAGGACCTTGGGTCCCTGTTTGGACCTCAAACAATGGTCTTGGGCAAAAGCATCCCAGATTGTGTAGTATAGACCTAGTGGTCTGACCTGAGCCCTAACTACTTGTGAATGTACAAGTAAATACACTAAGGAGAGGGCGTTATTGCTCCATGTGCATCCCTTTCCTTTCACTCCACCTTCCAGCAGGAACTGCAATACCACCTGTATTGGATTTGCATGGCAAGGTTTTGGTAGTGGGGGGCTACAGGGGTGACTTCTGTGAGAAGCTGCTAGAAGCTTCCCCTATGTCTGATAGAGCCAATGCCAGCCGGCTCCAAGATGGACCCGCCGCTGGCCAAGGCTGAGCCAATCAGCAACAGTGGTAGCACCTCTGTGATAACATATTTAAGAAGAGGGAAAAAAAAAAACCAAAACCCTGCGCAACAGCAGCTGGAGAGAGGAGTGAGAATATGTGAGAGAAACAACCCTGCAGACACCAAGGTCAGTGAAGAAGGAGGGGGAGGAGGTGCCCCAGGCGCCGGAGCAGAGATTCCCCTGCAGCCTGTGGTGAAGACCATGGTGAGGCAGGCTGTCCCCCTGCAGCCCATGGAGGTTAACGGTGGAGCAGATATCCACCTGCAGCCCGTGGAGGATCCCACGCCAGAGCAGGTGGATGCCTGAAGGAGGCTGTGACCCCATGGGAAGTCCGTGCTGGAGCAGGCTCCTGGCAGAACCTGTGGACCTGTGGAGACAGAGGAGCCCATGCTGGAGCAGGTTTGCTGGCAGGACTTGTGACCCCACAGGGGACCCATGCTGGAGCAGTCTTTTCCTGAAGGACTGTACCCCATGGAAGGGACCCACGCTGGAGCAGTTCGTGAAGAACTGTAGCCCATGGAAAGGACTCACGTTGGAGAAGTTCATGGAGGACTGTCTCCCATGGGAGGGACCCCACGCTGGAGCAGGGGAAGAGTGTGAGGAGTCCTCACTCTGAAGAGGAAGGAGCGGCAGAAACAACATGTGATGACCTGACCACAACCCCCGTTCCGCATCCCCCTGCGCCACTCAGGGGGGAAGAGGTAGAGAAAATCAGGAGTAAAGTTAAGCCTGGGAAGAAGGGAGGGGTGGGGGGAAGATGTTTTTAAGATTTGGTTTTTATTTCTCATTACCCTACTCTGATTTGATTGGCAATAAACTAAGCTAATTTCCCCAAGTCGAGTCTGTTTTGCCCATGACAGTAACTGGTGAATGATCTCTCCCTGTCCTTATCTCAATCCACGAGCTTTTCATTGTATTTTCTCTCCCCTGTCCAGCTGAGGAGGGGGAGTGAGAGAGCGGCTTTGGTGGGAGCCTGGCATCCAGCCAGGGTCAACCCATCACACCACCATTGAGTAAGTGCTTTCCTTCACCAGTGCGTTGCTCCTCACAACATGCCCACAACCTGGCAGAAGAGTGTTAATGATCTTCCATTTGCTGCCCAGGAGTTAGGTCTCAGGATGCCTCTTCACTGCCACAGTCCCCGACTATTAGCTCCATACTGGATCAGGTCACGCTGCCTATTCTCTGCTCACTCTCAGTGGTCAGCTCCACTCTGAGGGGAAAACCCAACATTTTGCATTTTAGGGAGTCCCCAAAGACACTCTCATGGGCCACACTGAGGAGCCCCAGGCCTTTGGTCCTTCCCTTATGCTAGCAGCACTGTAACATGACTGGTGTTACTGCAGATGGATGCCTTGAAGTTACATGTCTCTCATGGACTCAGCTGTCTCCCATCTCTACCTACTCATCGCATACATAGGCAAACTGTATCTTGTAAGTGTATATAAGAGTAGAGACAAGGACAACTTGTGCAAGTGTAATTTAAACTTCGGGTAACCAAGGCACAACATGTCCATCCCCAAGAGACTATCCCTAGTGATGTGAGAAGTCTACGGAGCATCAGCAACTGAGGATACAGGAACTGTTCATTTTTTCTACCACTTCCTCCTAAAAGAAGAGGGGCTTGCAAACAACAAAATTGGTCTGAATATCTCTACTTTGCAAAAGCTGCAGAGCTGGTCCTTCCTTTTCTTTTTCTGCTGGAATTATTAAAATGTAGAATAGCAATTTTTTTTTAAATTAATAACTTCTGCTTCAAGGTTTCTGATTAGGGTTTAAGAGCTTTATTACATGAATGAAATCAGTATAATCTTTTTTGCCTAAATTTACACACATAATACAGATCACTTCACTTCCTGTTTCTGCAGAGGTGTAGAATTTTTATTCCTTTATCCTAATGGATAGAATTTCAGGCAATTATGTTGTTTATATTTCATAGGCCAAACTCTATTTATTTTTTTATGTTAATTTCGAATAACTATTGACTTCAACACACTTACACTGAATTTATATTACTATAAATGGCAGTACATGTTGGTCCTTAAATGACTATAGGGATTTTGGATTACCCAATGGATTTGGAAAACCACACTCAATAATTCTGCTAAAAACGTCTTTATTCCTGAGGCCATTTAATATTTATGCACTTGTTTCAAGCTTGTTTCTAAAGAGTACAATGATTTATTATGAACCAACACTTACACAATAAACTATAATAAAGCAGCTATTTAGGTTTGCTCATGTTTACCACAGAATCAGTCCAAGGCATCTGAGAATCTTCCTCGGTTAAAATCAAGTATGTCCAATATAATGGAGAAATCTGACTTGATATAACCCACAAGTTTGCAGGACTGACAACAAGCTGCCCTGGTTTGACAGATGCCAGTGGATATTCTTTGCCCATCATGTTTTCCCTCCTTAGGACTTCCCCTTTCCTCTTCTCCCTCCAAATACATTATCTTTTGAAACTGGGGATGAGTCTTACCAACAGTGAAGAGGAAGTGATCTCTCTCTGTCTGTCTTGGCACACAGCTGAGTTATTTATTAGGGGGAATGTTTTGGGTGTTTCTAAATTGTAAGAGAAACAGATGCCTGTCATTTTCATAAGCTTTTCAATTTCTACATTATAGTCTTTTCATTATTAATTGAAAAAAAATTCTGAATAGCTTTCAACTTCTTCAAACCATGAATCACCTCTTTCGATGTCTTTGTAGCTTTCCTTGGACAAGTACATTGTCTCAAGGGAAGAGAAACCTTGCTCTTCACATATGCATTGACCCTCCACTTGTGTCATTGAACATTCTCCTGTTTACACTGGATAACTGAGTGAAGGTTGAATGAGACCCTTAACACAGGGACCAGAAAGTTTTAGAAATCTTTTTCTTTTCTTTTTTTTTTAAAGACGACTCTGAACCTAAATTCTATAGATTCAGAACAATATTATATTGATGCTTGACATTTAAACTGAAGGTACTAAAATCCAAGAGCTCCCAGATTCCCAGTGTCTTTCCCCACTGATGAATGCTGTCTTTCAGTAACCACAGATGCCTTTGATTTAACTTCTCACTATGTTTTATCCTCCCTATTTTGTTCTCCATCAAGAAAGAAATGTTAGTCATCACTCCTCTATCAACAACAGAAAAAAATGGCTAAAATAAATAGAGGCCTTGATATATATCAGCTGATGTTATTCTTTTTGCAAGTCAAAAGAATACCATTTCCACAAGTTTGCTCAGACTCATATAACATCTCATGCTCAGAGATACAGCTGGGGTTTTCAAAGCCATATCATGGCATAAGCCCCGTCACTGCCACGAGAGAAGAAACATAGCACAAATCATCAGCACCTGCATCATGTATACCCACTTCCCTCCCTTTGACAACAGTGACAAGATCAAAACTGGTTCAACTTTCAGAAAGAAGTGTTGTGGTTCAGCCGTAGGTGTTTGAGCCAGGTAGAGCAATCACAGGGAGAAACTCTCCAGCTTCAGGCTATGCAATAAGGCCACGTGGCCATAACTAAGTTTGCAGCCTGTATATATATATATTAGTATTTCTGAATTTCTATGCTGCTGAGAGGGAAGAATTAGCAGGGGCTTATATGTGTGGTTAACCAACAGGACTTGTGAGGTTCTTACTTCCTGCTATTGATATATACCTATATGAACTACACTTTTTGTTTTTCACCATGTAAGCATTTACAACAATCAAGCAGGAAAAAAAAAAATCAGTAAAAAGCAAGTATTGCTTCGTCCTTTCTTCAAAGTTTTCTGCTTTCCATAAAGTCACAAAAGCAAAGGATTTATCATTTAGCAGAAACCCCTGATATATGGCAACTGTCATATCCTCAGGGAAAAAAAAAGCCCACTCATTATTGTGCTTAAAATTCAACAAGATTTTAAAGTCATCAAGAAAGTATATGCAGCACAGAAGTAGGGGACTGAAATAACTTTGGAAATGCATGAAGGAACAGAGAAGTTCTCAGGACACAGCTGAACTTCGTGGCCACTACAGCCCTCAGGAAACAGAGCTTTTTGTTAAAGAGGCGGCTAAAAGAAAAGCTGAGGGTTCATCTCACTGATGCACTTAAATGGAGAATAAGGCTTTAGTCTTTGCATACAGATGTAGTAAATAACATGTACTTATTTATAAGAGGCAGTTACTCTCCATCTTGACCATAAACCACATGTAACCATTGCATGGCATCCCATCACCATGCTGAAAATACATTTTTTTGGTTTTGATATGATTTTCAAGCTAAAAGCAAACTTTGCAAACAGCTAAAACTTCAGTCCCTCTCTCTGGAACATCTACTGGAAGTGAAAAGGAGCACAGTGCAGAGGTTTTCTCTGAACTTATTCTTTGATTTAGCACAAACAAATGCCTGACAAAATCCATACTGTACTTGCTAAAGCAACAACTCAGAAAGAGAACCTGCACATCTGGGGAGGTACAACATAATATCCCAGTCCTGAGGAGAAACTACCAGGGTGACCAAGGTGGCTGAGCTGCCTGGTGACAAGCATGTAGGATAAGAGTAACCAGCCCAGACCACTTTCCATTCATCCCAGTTCATGGCTGCACCCAGACATTGCAACTAATTCTGGGGATCTACTAAGGCCAGTTAAGAATTGAAAAATCTAAGAAAACGCTCAAAGAGCTATAAAAAAAAAATGCTAGACAAATATAAATTGACATTTAAGAAGTTGTCAAGACTTGCTATACATGCCAAAAATATAAGCCCAGTCCAAGTCAAAAAAATCCAATGTCAGTGACTCAGGAAAAAAAAAAAAGAAAAGGCTCTCTGGAGCAAAGCTGACAAATATACTTGTTCTAGAATATTATTCTCACTTCCCTGAGAGCTTACTAGGAGACACTATGGCTAAACAGGTAACCAGGCATGCCAAATCTATTTTTGCTAAATATAGTACACCTGCCATCATAAAGTCTGACAGTGGGCTACAGTTTAGTAATTTACTGGTGGGAATTAGTTGTCTCAAACAGTAAAGATGCCCCAAGCATCCATCTTGTGGTTTAATGAAGCCGCCACCTTGGGAAGACTGAGCAGGAGACATTTGCAGACGAAGGGGAGAGGGGCTGGAGGGGAAATAAAAGGGACATTTTACCAAAGAAGGCATCACACGAGCACCAAGCAGCAAAGCAAGGTGAACCCAAAAAGGCAACTCTTCCAGGGCAGTTGGATCAGGTATCTCACAACAGCAACAGCACATGTTAGGGAAGCCAGTCCTGGACATGATGGAAGACTAGCAAAAATAGCACTAGTGAACAAACATACTTTCTAACTCCTGATGAAAGTCCCAATAGCACTGATATCTCAGGAGAAACTCAGTAATTTAAGCAACTAGAGAGGAATCAATTAATTTAAAATTGTTAATAAACTGAATATGATGGTTACAGATATTTGTGAATGCATGTCAGGTGCATACATTTTACAAAGTTATTCTTATTTTTTGGCTAGGACAGGAAAGCAGAACAAGTGTTGGGAACTGTGCCTTTCAATGGCATTCACAGGGATTGATTTATACCACCTTAGTCGCTTAAAATTAGGGCCAAAATCTAAGTGAGTCAAACAAGATCCATTTCTGGTTAGTAGAGAGAAACAGCCACCTTCACAGGCTGCTTTATGATACCTCAAGTCAGGAACCTAAGCCTGGACAAAGTTTTTTCTCTCTCTCAAGGTCTCTGTCTCCCCATGAGCTATACAGGGAATGCGGATGGGAAGTCAGGCTCAGGTGTCTAACTGTTTGACATTTAAAGTCAGGGGTATTGAATCTTGTCCTCAGCTTCAAGGATTACACTCGGCTAACAGCATCCATAGTAGAGGGCTGTTTTCAGTGACCTTAGGACAGGCCTTCAATAAGAAAGCTTTTTATCACTTCACCAAGGACTCCTACATGCTACAGGAGTCCGCTCTATCACCCTTCTGTGACATTGGATCAATTTCCCTGAGTCTCTACTACAGTTAGTTTCAAGGTCCCAAGTTAATTTTCTCGCTAATTTTATTTCCACGCCCCTTAGAGTCCTTCTTTGCAGCAAACCAAAACCTAGAGAACAAAACCAGGGACAGGACATCTGCATTTCCCTTGGGTTTCATCCGTTCCCTCGTGCATATAGCTATTGGCTACAACTCTGTGCATATAAGATCAGATTGCTTTACGCAGTGTCTAACTCAGCATTAACGCTCAGCTCTGCGGCTTTCATGTCCTCCGGAATGCTAACATCAGGGCACTCTTGAAAGGCGACTGGGTGGCTGCAGGGAATGGCGATAACAGCCTTGATTTCTGCATCCCGGTTTGAATCTAGTCCATGGTAGACAGCAAACAAGCATTGCTACCATCTGATGGTTACTTGGGGAAGTGAGTTTAGATGCTGAAAATGTTCATCTCAGAAAAACCACCACTCCCATTGCATCAAGAAGCACCATGCTGGCAGCTTTCTGGCTTGTAACGGAAAAGCTTCACAGACTTAGGTTTTATTTCTAGCTCCTCTCACATGACTCTAAGGAAAACAGGCAGCATATATGAGTAGAATTGAAAACTGGAGTCTTTTATATAATTAAATACTTGTGTGAAGGATGGAGGTGTATTTTTAACTTAGATATTTTTCTCCTAGGGAATTTAAAAAAACATTACATTAAAAAATTATTTTAATAACAAAGTTAAAAGGTCATTATTTTCATAAAATATCTTAATTGGGGGAAAAAACCCACAAAAAAACCCCTTACCTTCCTTTTCAGTGCATGGGTAGAATAGGATTTACTTTACAACTCTTCAGTGTTTTGATTGCATGTCTTACATAGTGAGAAACTGAGGCACTGAAATATTAAAGTTTAAAAGCAGGGCTCAACGCTTTTCAGGGATGCAGCGATATCCTCACTTACTTGGTGCCATAGCTTGGGGTCTTAGACTGCAGTTCTGTTATGGAAAAGCTACAGTCACTCTGCTGAAACCTACAGTTATTACACACAGACTAAAGCACAGCTCCTAAAGTCCTCGCATCTGCTAGTACTGCAGTTACAGAAAGAGCCATCACTACAGATGTCATATGCTGTAGTGTCTTCTCTAAACTACAGTCAGACGGCAGAGGGTGACATACAGAGTTATAGGCAATCAAGACCAAATATAAAATCTTTCATATTTACATTGATATGTGAAACAGGAATTAACAAAAATATGATCCTAATGAGAAAAACTCCTAAACCATCTGGATGATACCTTCTTGGTACAGGTACTAAGGGAACTGTCCAGGAAAGGTGCCTTCCTCAATTTGTTGCTTCCTAACAGAGAGGGTCTCATGGGCGAAGTGGCGATTGGTGGCTGCCTTGGCCACAGCGACCACGAAGCAGTCACATTTAAAATCTATGGTAACAGGAGGAAAACTGCCAGCAGGACCTCAACTCTGGATATGAGGAGAGCTGACTTGAGGCTGCTCAGGGAACTACTTAGTAAGGTCCCCTGGGAAAAAGCTTTTGAAGGTGCCGGGGTCCATCAGTGCTGGTCACTTTTTAAGTACCACCTCTGAAGAGCCCAGGAGCAGGCAATTCCAAAATGTCGGAAGTCAAGCAGGCGAGGTAGAAGGCTGGCTTGGCTGAGTAGGGATCTTCTTCTAGAACTAAGATGAAAAAAGAAAATGTATGAGCAGTGGAAGCAAGGTCAGGCGACATGGGAGGACTACAGAGAGGCTGTTCACCACTGTAGGGAGGAAATACGCATGGCCAAAGCTCAACTAGAGATGAAGCTGTCCAGTACTGTGAAGGACAAATAAAAGGGCCTTTAAAAGATGTAAATAGCAAAAGGCAGGCCAGAAATAACATTGGCCCATTACTTGACAAGCACGGTCACCTCACAAACAGGGACATGGACAAAGCAGAGACGTTTAATGATTTCTTTGCCTCGGTCTTCAACACCGATGATGGGCTCTGGGACCCCCAGAGCCCTGGGCTAGAGAACCATGACTGCGAGAACGACAAACTCCCAACCAACCCCGAACTTGTGTGGGATTTGCTGCTCCAGCTGGATCCCTATAAGTCATCCGAGGGTACTTAAAGAGCTGGCTGATGTCATAGCGAGACCTCTCTCAATGATTTTTCAATGCTCTTGGGAATCTGGGGAGGTCCCAGTTGACTGGAAGCTGGCAAACGTTGTCCCAATCTTCAAGAAGGGCAACAGGGATGAACCTGGTAACTACAGGCCTGTCAGTCTCACCTCTGTGCCTGGCAAAATCATGGAGAAGATTATTCTGGGAGTTATTGAAAAACACCTGAAAGACAACGCAGTCATTGGCCCCAGCCAGCACGGGTTCACGAGGGGAAAGTCCTGCTTGACTAACTTAATTTCCTTCTATGACAAGGTTACCCACCTAGTTGACCAAGGGAAGCCAGTCGATGGAATCTTTTTGGACTTCAGTAAAGCTTTTGATACTGTCTCTCACAGTATCCTCCTGGACAAAATGCCCAGCATACAGATGGATAAACACATAATGCAATGGGTGGGCAATTGGCTGACGGGTCGGGCTCAAAGGGTTATAGTAAATGGGGTTGCATCGGTGTCGTGGTTTAACCCCAGCTAGCAACTAAGCACTATGCAGCCGCTCGCTCACTCCCCCCTTGGTGGGATGGGGGAGAGAATCGGAAGGGTAAAAGGGACAAAACTCGTGGGTTGACATAAGAGCAGTTTAATAATTGAAGTAAAATAAAATAGAACAGTTTAATAGGTAAAGCAAAAGCTGCGCACACAAGCAAAACAAAGCAAGGAATTCATTCACTACTTCCCATCGGCAGGCAGGTGTTCAGCCATCTCCAGGAAAGCAGGGCTCCATCACGCGTAACGGTTACTCGGGAAGACAAATGCCATCATTCTGAACGTCCCCCCCTTCCTTCTTCTTCCCCCAGCTTATATACTGAGCATGACGTCATATGGTATGGAATATCCCTTTGGCCAGTCTGGGTCAGCTGTCCTGGCTGTGCCCCCTCCCAGCTTCTTGTGCACCTGGCAGAGCATGGGAAGCTGAAGAGTCCTTGACCAGTGTAAGCACTACTTAGCAACTATTTAGCAACAGCTTAGCACTACTTAGCAAGAACCAAAACATCAGTGTGTTATCGACATTGTTCTCATCCTAAATCTAAAACACAGCACTATACCAGCTACTAAGAAGATAATTACCTCTATCCCAGCTGAAACCAGGACAATCGGGCTGGCGACCAGTCACTAGCGGGGTTCCTCAGGGATCCATCTTGGGGCCAGTGCTCTTCAATATCTTCATAAATGACTTGGATGCAGGACTCGAAGGTTTCTTATCAAAGTTTGCCAGTGACACAAAACTGGGAGGAGCCATTGACACTCTCGAGGGCAGAGAGGCCCTGCAGAGAGATATGGACAAATTAGAGAGCTGGGCAATCACCAACCGTATGAAGTTTAACAAGGGCAAGTGCCGGGTTTTGCACCTGGGACATGGCAACCCTGGATGTACATACAGACTGGGGAATGAGAGGCTGGAGAGCAGCCCCGCGGAGAGGAATCTGGGGGTTCTGGTCGACGGCAAGTTGAACATGAGCCAACAGTGTGCCCTGGCAGCCAGGAGGGCCAACCGTGTCCTGGGGTGCATCAAGCACTGTATTGCTAGCCGGTCGAGGGAGGTGATTGTCCCTCTCCACTCTGCACTGGTGCGGCCTCCTCTTGAGTACTGTGTGCAGTTTTGGGTGCCACAGTACAAAAAGGATACAAAGCTACTAGAGAGTGTCCAGAGGAGAGCCACGAAGATGGTGAAGGGTTTAGAGGGGAAGCCGTACGAGGAGCGGCTGAAGTCACTTGGTCTGTTCAGCCTGGAGAAGAGGAGACTGAGAGGAGGCCTCATCGCGGTCTACAGCTTCCTCACAAGGGAAGGAAGAGGGGCAGGTGCTGATCTCTTCTCCCTGATGACCAATGATAGGACCCGAGGGAACGGCAGGAAGATATGCCAGGGGAGGTTTAGGTTGGACATTAGGAAAAGGTTCTTCACCCAGAGGGTGGTGGAGCACTGGAACAGGCTCCCCCGGGGAAGTAGTCACAGCGCCAAGCCTGACAACATTTAAGAAGCATTTGGACAACGCCCTCAGACATATGGTGTGAATTTTGGGGCTGTCCTATGCAGGGACAGGAGTTGGACTTGATGATCCTTGTGGGTCCCTTCCAACTCAGGACATTCTATTATTCTATGAAAAGAACAGAATGGAATATTAAAAACGGGGCCATGGACATAAATATGTTGCTACATGGTTAAGCTATACCTGTCCTGTTTGTCTCCAAAAGAAAGATTTAAGGAACTAGTGCAGTTTGTCTGCAAAAGAGAAGACTAATGGGAGGCAAGGTAATGGTTCTTCAGTTCAAGAGCTTCCAAGGCAAGTGTGATGAATTATTCTTCAGAGTCACTGTGGATAGGAAAAAAAGGAATGGACTTAAATTACAGCAAAGAAGATTTAAATTGGACACCAGGAAAATGTTCTCCTGATGTAGAATGGTTAAGCAGCTGAAGACCTAATTTGGAAAATATTCATAAGATTTCAAGGCTAGGATATTTGAGGCAAAAATAGAATCATTCGAATCATTCTCTTCAATGATTTATAAGATTGCTTTAGAGAGACAGGGTAGAACATACACAGTGATGCAGTGAGTGAAAACATAAGTAATTTTTGACATGTTGCATTTTAAAGAGTAGTGGCACCATTTGCCCTCCTGAATTTTGTGTCAGTACTTCCATGAGCACTTCTGATCGGCATAGATGTGACTTTGGTGGGCATGGGAAAGGCATGACCTCAGTTCTTCCCTTGACCTAGAAATATCAGGGTTAATCTGATCTTCCACTTAATATCTAGATTGCCTGCCCTCATTCGTGGGAGTACAGCTTTGAAGACAAACACTAAGCAACCATGATCTAACCACTAAGCTTTCAATTCAAAACTCTCAGCTGCTGTCTTATCCTCTATTTGCCAAAAACTCATAAGTTTTTTTATGAATGCAAGTCTTTGATTTTTGCCTACTGCATCAAGCCCCTGAAATTAAGGGTTACTATTTCATGAGACTAAAATAGCCCCATAGGAGATAGGTCTCCAGTAGCACAGCACAATCAAAATGGCAACCCTCTTCCATATGCTTAGTAGAAGAAATAGAGTTGCCTGGGCACATTACTGTGAGATGATTATGAACTACCAGGTAATAAAATTAGATGATGCCTCACGCTACCTAAAGCAGTTAAAAAAGTTTGGGGGTTTTTTTATCTTAAACTAATGGTCTTAACTTCCACCTAAGTTGCTCCTTTGTCATCTGAACAGTAGTTTGGTATTATCCCAAGTGCCACTGGAAGTCAATAGCCTTGTGTTTTGAAAGCAATTGGAACCATCTGAATATTTGAACAGCTAGTAATTAAATTTCCTCATTGTAGATGCACAGAGGAGACCTCTGAGATTTCTGAAACTCTTTGCTAAAGGGTCTTCAGCTTTTTGGGAGCACTTTAGGCCAGCTCTAAGTATGTGGGAACATTTCTTCCATAGCTCCCTGCAACATTACAAGAAGCAATACAATCCCTGTTTCTAGTTTGGGATCGAAACAGATCTTCTGCCAAATGTTGTTTCCACTGGTTTGAAAAGCAAGACTGGAAGAAAATGGTTTCTGCTGGTTCTGTCCCCCAGCATTTTGCATGTTTCTTGTTGAGCCTATTTTCTCTACAAAAATCTATGACTTTCTAAGAGTCAGAACAGGCCCATTTCTAAATGGACATTTGAAAGAATTGTTGGTGAGGACTAGGAAGGAGAGGAACATCAGGGGATGTTTGGCTACTTTCTTATAAATGTTAAATCTTAGTGCCAGTTGGGACTCTGCAGCACTCAGAGTCTCATGTCTTTTGCCCATTTTTCTTCAGTGGTCAGTTAGCTGTGTTGTCTCTTTACCCTTCCTTATCTTTCCCTGAATTTTCTCACTTGCCCTACATGAGTCCTACAGTAGTATCCAGCATCTCAGATGGCTCAATAACTTTGGAAACCCTGTCTCATGCTCTCCCACAGCTCTCAGACATCTGTGATCAGCAGTTCTCCACCACTGAATTCCATCTTATCTCATCTTCTACAACCTTGTAATTCATCAAATATTATTTATTCCTTTCACTGTTGTGGTAGGGTTCAACCAAGAGAAGAACTTCACTGAGCTGTATGAACAGTGTAGGAGTTTCTGTTGCTGAAAAAGTTTATAGTCGACAAGAGACAAATAGTGGGGGAAACTCAGTATTTTTGTCATATTTTACTGAGGTTGAGTGGGAACATCAAACTATTGCCTTCTGTTCACACAAGAAATCTCTGTTATATTTAAAATACTTTGAGTCCCTGCCTAGACTCTAAAAACACCTTCCACTTCATCAAGGTTTTGTATTATGCAAATTACGTATATTTAGAAGACACTCATATTTTAGAAGTTCCATTTTTTTCCCCCATCTTTAAACAGATTTATTTGTTGGGTGTTTTTTTTTCCACTTTCCAAAATGGTTTGCTTTGATTTCATGTTGTCAAAAAAAATCCATGATCACCTTTGCATAAAAATTGCTCTTAATTTGGCTGTATTCTTTGTGCTTTGGCCACTAGAGGGTAGCACAAACAGCCTCCTGGAGAGAAGGTCCAAGTACCCCCAGAAAGCCTACGGGGGACAGATGAGGCATAGCAGGGTGGTGAAGCAGCAGCGTGGGGCTGTGAACAAAAGATCAACGTTCACTCCTTGCCTCTGCTCAACAGTGAAGCCACCTCTGAACTGACTGGATCTAGACATGGATGATCATGCCCATTAACCAAGCATAAGTGTGGTTTGGGGAAGCTAAAGAAGGGTACATATACATTTATATTAATGGTTTGCAGCAGAGGTTGGTTTTGTTTAAATGAGCAACTGTATACATTTAACCCTTTGAGCAGCATACATGTGGACCTGCATGAGAGTGCACAGAACACCAATTGTAATGTTTACAGGAACAAAGATGGTGGAATTAATCAGTGGTATATTTAAAAAAAAAAACAACCAAACCCACATGAAAGAAGTAGGTGTAACAACAGTGTGCCTCTGTAAATTCACATGTACAGTAGCCTGGATCCTCTAAATTGTTTAGAAATCTTACTCCCACTGATAACCCTTTGGCTTATAAGTCACATAACTGCCACTTGACTTTGACTTGAGAAATTCATTACATTTCAATCCAAGAGTTTCACTGGATGAAAGGTTTACTAGCCTACCTAACCCAGGCCTGGAGCATAACCCAAGACCGAGAAGAAAGACAGGAGATAGATGCTCTGTAGAGTAAATTTCATGTGCTAAGAAATAGGTCAGATCTGGTGTAATAATTTCCTACCTCCTAATGAAAATGAAAGGCAATAAACTGTAATATCCGAGCTAGGATTCTAGCTACCTTAGCTGTCCAGAGCAGAAAAGAGGGTGGAGAAGCCAACTCAAAGAGGATGAAAACGCAGCAGAGCTATTGTGCACGCTGACCTCCAGGTAACACGTAAACTTTAACTGCTGTACAGAAGTACAGAACACAGCAGCAAAATACTTAAGGAGTGATCCAGTACAGAACAGGATGCAACAGCTGAGGAAGGCCTATTATAAAGCAATTTTTGTAAAGTCTCTACAGTAGGCCAAGGAACTGGAAAAAAAAAAGATAAGAACAACAGATGGGAACATTATATAACAGGTTGTAGATCATCAGTGATTTTTTTTTTCTTCTCAGCAGCAATGAATCTGGTAGTAAAATCAGCAGAAAAGCAGTGTACAGGTCCACTGATGGCAAGAGTAAAGCAGACCCAGGGGAAAGCCTAAATGGACAATAATTGCAGGTTATTATATACTGTGGAAAGCTGGTCAGCTATTAGCAAGGTTGGAAAGAATAATCAAGAGGACAGAGACGAAAGTTTATAATCTTTCAGATACAGCAAGGCAGAGGCAAGGCTCTGGAGCTGAGAGATGGGGAAAGAAGCCAATGATATAGAGAGGGAATGACATTATACACCATGGTTGCATCTCCACTGGTGAGGAAGGAATTTGTTGGAGTTTCTAAATACAATTTTTTTAAGCCACTGTCACCTGCACAGCTGTAACTGAGCTGGGGTACCTAGGTTGGGTGCAGAGGTGTTCTAGACTGATGGAGACAGCACCTCAGGAGAGAAATTCAGCCCACCTTAGATCTGAATCACTGACTAGGGCTTTCTGTCTGTCTCCATTGACTTTACAGGGAGCTTACAGCAACTAACCTATTAATTTAAATTTCTTAAGACCTACAACCATCTGAGATGAGGGGGATGTTCAGAGGCTAGAGCAATGAGGGCCATAGATACACCTACAAGGAGACTAAGATGATGAATGACATGCTCAGGAAATGTTAGTAAGGAGCACCTCCATGGCATTTCCAGGGATGATCTAGATTTTTCTGCATGGTATCTTTGCTACCTCTTAAGAGAGCTGCAAGATCACCCATACTTTCACCAGCACAGTAAAACCTGCTCAGGGACAAAGCTATGCCCGTGCACACACAGAGCAGGCACCAGTCTGAGAACAGAGGTATAGAAAACACTTCCTTCAAGGTTAGTTGGGAAATGTCACTGCTCTAACACCCCGTTAAAAAATCACATGTAATGTAACATAGTGTTACCCATTTCATCTTTTACCTCTCCTTATTCCTAGCTAAACTTATAGCTAACAAACAGTTTAGGTGAAACTGAAAGCTGAAAGAAGAGGGGAAACAGAACAGGAAAGGTACCTTTGAGGCTCGACACACTTTCCAAGGTAGCCACAATATTCTCTGATCAGAAGTCTTCAACTGGGTGTTTCTCCATCTAACAGAGTTTCCCTTTTTAACTCCTAAACAGCTTTCACTGGTGTTGTCCTGGAGGCCAAATTTATTTAGCTATGTTAAACACTTTGAGCAAAATTCAGTTGTTTCAGCATAGACATCCACTGTCATGGAAAGAGCTATGGGACATCCCACTCTGTCCTGGAAGTCCTGTGTCATATCTATCTGCCCCAAGCACGTGTCAGCTTCTGTAGGGCATTTGAGAGATCACTGGATACCTGTGTTCAGACAACTGCATCCCATCCCTAGATACATAGTTGCTGTGGGTTCAATGGAAAATGATAAACAGTTCCTGAAGGTGACTCACATCTCCATCAGGCTGAATCGCCTCCTGCAGATGTCCGTCCTTCTGCCTCAACTTTATATATCCTTGAACAACTAAACTTCTTGGTTTCCTCAGACAGGTGTCAGAGTTAAGTGGGATGACTCTGAACCTGAGTGCCTCCCAGTCCTCAATGTATTTATCCTACCAACGTTCCTCTGAAGGAAAGAGATGCTATAATTCTCCCCTGACATATGGGCAACAGAAACAGTAATGCAGAGAGTTCATGCTTGAAGAGGAAATTGACTCTTCATCTCCTAGATTGTAGCTGTTGAATTGTCCCCTCTTATGTTGTTAGAATTGGTATCCTCCACAACAGCCAAAAGTTTAAAAACAATATTACTATTAATTTGATTCTGCTACATTCATTTAGTTTAACACTGTAGCTTATTTGTAACTTATTTTAATGCATCTTTGTCAAGTCACTCATTTTTCCTTAGCATATCTTGATTCAGGTATGACATTGGGGGGGGGGGGAGGGAAGAGACACAAGAACCCAACTTTTCTGCTGATTATTTCAACTCCCACTACACAGCAGATGACTGAGAAATCCTAAAGATGAGTCAGAGGGTGAAATAGGAAGCATGGAGAGATTGTCTTAAATTAATGGGGGTGTTGAAAAAATATCTGAAAAAAAACCAAAAATAAATATATTCACTTTTTTAGATAAGTTGTCTTTAAAGGTTTTCTCAGTAAAAGCATCAGTATATTTTAATGTAGAAGAGAAAAAATATGTTAGAAAATGTATTTTTCTTTTGATGAATTTGAGCCAAAAATTGGAGAAAGAATTCAATCACTAAAGTGTAATGCAGGAGAAATTTACATTATAAGGTATCACAACTCAGTTTTAATTATGGCATTGCCAGTAATGCAAGCTTAGAATAACGATTAGTTGGAGACCTGCAAGGGAAACCCAAGTGACTCAGGAAATGGGAATGAGTCAGTAAAAGACCTCTTTCCTTTTCCACTTCATGCCAGTTACCAAGCAGGGCTCTGCTGAGGTCATGAAGGATATTGTGATCTTGCAGATGCTTTCCTTCAAACAAGATATCAAATCCAGTCCTGCCTACTGATAGTTACTGAAGATCCCACAGCCTGTCCTACCCAAAGTCCAAACAGAATAATCACATTGACACTCCATGTATTGATGCTGCATTATCAAGTGAAGGAGAGATTTTTCCTTCACTTCCAGACCTAAAACCTTGCCTGGTTACTAGCTGTTGTTAAACAGACACTGTTCTCAACAATCTCTGGCCTCTTAGGACCACAATTTTACATCTCATCTGAGAAAGACATGTCTAATATTGCACTGCCACCTAACACACTTCTGGGCTATTGATTCAACACAGAGAACTGCTGAGGAGATTTTCCAAAGGGCCTGGCATGTGAAAGGTGGTGTTTTGCATACAAAATTCAAACATTTCAAGATGTTCCTTTTAGATAATCAGAAGAAATAGTTTAGTAAAAATTTTAGTCCAGGCTCAGATGCACATAACAGTGGATGAGGGTGGATGAGAAACCTTACATTATTCATGGGAAATAGGGATACAGTGTGTAGTTTGCCAAAATGCTCTCTGCCAAGAGAGTGTTTTTCATCAGTGAGTACCTGGAAGAGTCTGGGAGAGGCTAGGAAGTGGGCAAGTATAGAAATATACTGCTGCCAGTTGTGGGAGGAGTGGAGGATTTTGTTGGCTATGTAGTGTGATGTTATGGAGCAAAGTCTTGGAGATCTTACTCCCAGGTGATTGCTTGTTGCATGGTGTCATGGTTTAACCCCAGCTAGCAACTAAGCACCACGCAGCTGCTCGCTCACTCCCCCACCAGTGGGATGGGGGAGAGAATCGGAAGGGCAAAAGGGGAAAACTCATGGGTTGAGACAAGAACAGTTTAATAACTAAAGTAAAATAAAAATAGAACAGTAGTAATATTAAGAATAATAATAAAAACAAGTAATAATAGTACAATAGTAATACAAAGCAAGCGATACACTCTACAATTGCTCACCACCCGCCGACCGATGCCCAGCATGTCCCCCAAGCAGCGATCGTTGCCCCTCCCCTGGCCAACTCCCCCCTCCCCCCCTCCCCTCCCCTCCCCTCCCCTCCCCACCCCCCCGCTCATATACTGAGCATGACATCATGTGGTATGGAATAGCCCCTTGGCCAGTCTGGGTCAGCTGTCCTGGCTGTGCCCCCTCCCAGCTTCTTGTGCACCCGGCAGAGCATGGGAAGCTGAAAAGTCCTTGACCAGTGTGAGCGCCACTTAGCAACTACTTAGCACTACTTAGCAAGAACCAAAGCATCAGTGTATCAATCATCGACATTGTTCTCATCCTAAACCCAAAACACAGCCCCATACCGGCTACCAAGAAGAAAATTAACTCTATCCCTGCTGAAACCAGGACACATGGCTTGGGTGGAATCATTTAGCCTACCTGGCCTCTGAGGAGAATCACTGTCCTGAGCTATTTTGCATGGATGTTTTCAAAGTCTTCTTTCAGAACTGCCTTGTCACACACTTTGAGTTTTTGAATTATCCACTCCAAAGAGGACAGGAGCACCTTTGCCTTTGCCTGCTACTGGATTCAAAGGAGTTTTGCTTGGGTTGGGGCTGGTAAGATAAGCTGATAAAAAGACCAGATAACTAGATTAAGGCAAATAGGATATAGCTGATAATGACAGTGAGTGAGAAGGCTGGATAACAGGATTTATTGGGGAAGTCAAATGTGAACTGAATTGTTTTTTTTGCTACCAAATGAGCTAAAACAATAAAACAAGGGACACCAAACTAGGACTTCAGACAACTGAACTCCTGGGCCCAAGATTACGGAAGAGAGGAGAAAGAGAAGAAGGAATGATTGTAAACAGACTTAGCAAAACAGAGAAAAAAAGACAGAAAAAAAAATCAAACCAAAACCAACCTACACCTTAGCAGGGGAGCAGGAAGATGAGATGAAATTATGAATGCTGAGCAGGAAAGGAAGAAGTGGAGCAAATCCTTTTGCTTGGGTTTGAGGCCAGGCTGTGGGAAACAGGTAAACACCATATTGCTTAAACTTGAACTGGCCATGCTTCATTATCTGCTTTTTTTCTTGACCACAGTCATGCTGAAAATAAGGGATGTGTATGAGAATACTATTCATGTATTCGTTTAATAGGAAACCCAAAGAATAAAATCTAGCTTTCTTCTTCAGCTCTGCACAAGCGATTCTTCCTTGTGGGTCACCTGAGTCCACTGGTTCTGGAGCAAGAACAGCTGATGTCAGCTTCCTTAGCACAGAGAGAAGATGGCAGGCTGCAACATGTGCTTTGTATGTGTTTTTTCATTTTGTAGGTTGAGAAAGGAAAAGTTCATTTTCTTATAGACTGTTTTACAGAGGTGAGTATTGCTTATTTCTTCTTCCAGAGGTGCAATACATTATGGTGGTACTGTTTTTGTAAGGAGGATGATTTAAGCATAGGAATAAGGTGAATTGGAGTAGAAAGCAGATAAATCTTTTTATTAATCCATCCATATTGCTAAGGAAAACAAAACAAAACAAAACAAAAACCCAACAGTAGATACTTCCTCACCCATCAGATTTCTTCAAGGCCTTTTGCAAGCTCATGCAACTGAGTTTTTTGGTTTTGGGTTTTGGTGGTTGGTTTGTATTTTTTTTTCCCCAGCTGCATCTGTTAGTCTAATATAACTTCTTCTGGTTCTGATGTTACAGGGAAGACCACAAAACTGGAATCCAAAATGAGCCACCACATTCGGAGGGAGATTTTTCATACTCGGGGGCAGGGGGCATAGGATCACAGTCTGGAGACAATCAGTGATATTCCATGGGCAAGTATTTGGCCTTGAAAAAGACATTGGTTTTCCATTAAGTTTCCTTGAAAGACTCTGTGTGTGGGAGCAAGGTAAGGGGGAAATAATGCTATTTCCATTTTAGAGCTCATGAAACACAAAGCAAAAAGTGGCCCACAGCCACACCAGAGATCAGAACCAAAGAGTCAGTCCAAATCATCAGACTCCAGGTGTGAGACAACAGGCTGTATTGCCTTTTCCTTTTACTGAGACTGTTTCTCTGGCAACTCTCACCAGTGCTAAATGCATAAGGAAAAGGATAATAAAGAGCCTAAGTGGAGGGAAATAATGAAGAGTTGTGAGGTTTTGTTTAGTTGTAACAATATCTCACATGTTTATTAATAGAAGGTCGCCATGTATAAATATATATTTTTAGCTGGATATGGGCAGCATCTCTTTAATTATCTGAAGAAAGAGGGTACTCATTATGTAGATAGTACAGGAACATCATTCAGCAGAAAAGCAACAGAAATTTTCAAGCAAAGAAAGAAAGGTGTGAACTGATTTTTTTTCCCTGTCTCTTGCTTTTCATTATGAGTCATTTCCACAGAGTCTGTGTGTGTGTATGTGTAAGCTTGTATATATTTTGACACATAAAAACATAATATCTGTATGACACATAAAATCATGTGTGTACTTCCTCGGTAACTCTGAAGGCAGGCAGGACCTGTAAATTCTGAAAAAAAGAAGTGAAATGAATGCAGAGCTGACCCGGCTCAGTGTGCAGTGACTGAGGGTAGAATAGAATTTGGTTTCACAAATTGAACTTCCTTTCATAGCCAATGTGTCCCAAAGTGCTTTACATACAGTACAATAAGAGTGATGCTGGGAGCGGAGGCAAACACAGCAGCCATTGTAAGCACAAAAAAAGCTCACATGTAGCCTTCTATATTGGAATCTGTTTCAGCAGGAGAATGCTGGCCTTGGGAACGTTATTAACTCTGTACTCATCTGTTTCCTTGTTGCCAAGGGATGCTGAACTTCCCCCTGGACAGCTTCTGAGAGGATGGTTTCAAGAACATCATACCTTCCATCCTCTTTAAAACCCCCTGCTATTACCATGTCCAAGCCTTCATATTGCACAATGGATTTCTGACTGTATTGGTCTTTTCTTTCTTTTCCTCCATCTTGGACCTTGGCTGATTGAGTGTGTACTGGATTCCAGACTGTTCTTCAATCAGAAAACTGGGTAAGGGCCAACAACAGCATTACATTCAGCCCTTTGCATTCATTGTATCTACAAGCATTGAGTCGTATTGCAGAAGAGTGTTTCATTGTTGCTAAGATACCCAGGCACCTCAGTCCATCATCATGCAAATTATCTCCCATGAAATTGTTGTGTCCAGGGAAACTGCTATGTGTCATATGGTATTTACGCACCACAGTGACCTTTCCTCTGTGCACTCATGGACCACTTATGAACTTAGGACTGAAGCTTTCCCACCTAGTTTTAGGAGTTCACTTGAGTTAGTGACTAGGTGTGAGTCTTGCCATGTTACACTCTGTGTTTGTTGAATAGACAAAAGCATCTCCACCAGCTAATTTTGACTAGTCAGGAATGAAAATATCATCCAGAGATTCAGTTGGAGGTTCACCTCCTGCTTTTTGTGGTCTTGTATAAGCCAAAATCTAAATTTTTCAATATTAAAAACACAGAATGACTCTTCATTACTGAGTCCATTACTCAATAAATGGAAACTGGAGGTCAGCATAGATATGTGATGTCCCTACTGAGAGCAGCATTCGACTCAGGAATGAAACTCAGTTCTTATCATTCACATGCCTCACTTCCAGCACAATGCAAATGTGGGAAACCTTGGAAAGTCTACTGAGTGCTTTAGGGTTCAGATTAGGCTAACATATATAAAGACTGTGTCCAAAATGACCAGCAAATAATTTTTTTTTGTTAAATCATCATTGTTCTAATCCCCTGATTGCCCAAACCAGAGGTATCTGAAAAAAGTGCACAACAGTTCCCATCCAGACTGCATGTCTCACTTTTCTTTCTATGGAAACCATGGCACAGGAGCCTTGATATGGTCCTGAATCTCATCCTGATATGAGCTCAGGGACACAGAAATACTGTTGGGTCTACAAGCTATTCTGTACTCAGTTAAGTTTGGGAACTAATACTGCTCAGCCTAGCCCCAATTCACATGTAAATCCATTGATAACAGCGTGTCTTCCAGTTTACACAAGCTTAAGTAGAAGAAGAATATGATCCTACTAATGTCACAATGGAAATTAAAACCATTGAAAGCTGTATGTGGCAGAAATGTCCCAGAATATTAGGTCAATATTAGGGTGCATGTTGAGATTGTTCAGCTGATGAATTGGTTTCTCAGAAGGCACATTGCCCTCCCAAGCTCACCTGACATTATTGAGTTCTGATTTTCAAACCTTCAATATGCTCTATGGCAAGTATAGCAAAATCAATGAGATATGATAACTGGGGATGATTTGGTATATAATCTGCTGCTGACCAAGTTGAGTGCTTTGAAAGAAGGGGAAGGGGATATGACAGCCAAAAGAGTTCTTTAAAAATGTATACTTATATATTTGAAGTGTATATTTGAGAGGTTATAATAAAGAAGTCCTTGCAACTTTCAATGCTTAGAAACACTTGAGATGAATCTTAGTGTTTTGAAACTGAGGTGCATGCTGGGGTCTATGGTGGCTTTGGGTCTTATGTGCTTAGGCAGAGGTTTTTCCCTCACATAGTTCTTATTTTCATAAAAAATAGAATACAGGAATTGAACAACAGCAAGGTTTCTTATTGAATTGTTTGGCATGAAAGAGCAGATCCTTACCTAATATAGACAAAGATATTTTATACCAATCATTGAGACAGAATTCACATTTGCTTGAAAGAGCTCTTGCTTTCAGATTAAAAAGCTGAGGTTTTCTGGGATGGGCTGTGAAACCTGACCAAGGTTTTCTGTAAAGCTCAGGAGAGGCAAAGATAGAGGGAACTGATGGCCTTCGGACAGCAGCACTTGCTCCCTTGGGAAGCAAATTCCCTGCAGAATACAGTCACCAAAAATTGTACCTACATCTTCAGTTAAGCACAAACTCCTATGTGTTCTGAAATCCAGACCAGTCCACTTTCCCACTTTCTGTAATGGAAACTCACAAGCCACCAGCAAGGCTCTTGCCTTAATCTGACCTCTTGAGATGACTGTGAAAGACAACTAAGCTTTCAGGCTCTTACAGCTTGATTGGACCACATGTTGGCAGGACAAGCTTGCTCAGGCCTGAGGTTCACAGGCCATATGGAGCTACAGAAGTTCAACAGATTTAACTGTGTGGATGGAAAAAAGATCACCTAGAGATAGACATCTCTTTGCTAAAAATGTTCCATTTCATAACAACTGAACCCCAAAGATACTGAATACATTGATATGTGCAGGGATGTAATCTCATTACATAATGTTTTTCAGCCATGTGAAATCTTTAAGCTAGCTGATTACCCCATGGTCTGATCCTGGTTCTTCAAGGGAGCAGAATTCTCTCTCAGGTGCATTGCTAAGGAAGCCTCCCTCCCCATTGATTTCATAGGCAATAGTAATAACACACATGGCTGCCATTTGCTATGCATTTCTCTCTAATAGTAATAACACACATGGCTGCCATTTGCTATGCATTTCTCTCTCTGACAAAAGAATGGTATAGCTTCACCTTCATGTCCCACTCTATGGGGTCTTGGTTCTGCTCAATTTGCATTGCAAGCAAACAGACACCGTGCACCCCTTTGATTAGTCAGTTGGACATTTCTTGCAGTTAAAACCAAGAAAGATAATATTTCCTTTCCTCTGCACAGACTGGAAAGAAGACCAGGCCTTTTCTGTTCAAAATCAATTTCCCCTGGAAAGCAAGGTCTGATTCTGTCAGTCTGGGACTTAGCAGGGCTCTCCTAGGTCTCTTCTCAGTGCCTCTCTGGCTGTACACCAGCAGAAGCACAGCATGAGCCAATGCATGGAAGCAGAACTATGGGACAGGAACTCTCCCATTTTGACTCTGAGTCTTCAACTGATCCTGCTTTGGATACCAGTATTTCATTTGACTTCTTCCATGTGCTTGAGATGACTTGTTGCTTATATTGATGGGAGATCTTCCAGTCAGTCCAGTGGGAGGAAGTTTAAACTCATATTTAAACTTGCCCCGTGATTTCACACAAAAAAGCTGACTTCCAACTGTATGTGAAACTAATACTAGCATATCCTAAGTTTAAATGTTAAAATATGTATGTAAATGCATGTACAAATTTCTCTGTTTGTCTTATGTACTTTTTTTTGGTGTAGATAAATTCACAAAGGTCATGACATCTTTACACTCATTGCATTATTTCCTGTCACAACATGATAGCTGATAGTGATAGAAGGTTTCCATGAGGAGCCACTGTGGATGGAGCTGGAACATTTTGTCAGTCTCCTAGGTGAATTTGAAGACTGTGGAAGTCTGACAAGATTCAGAGACCTCTTATTCCATTATGGACTCTAGAAAAGCCTTCACCTTTTTTGCCATTTCTCCCCATGCTCGACCTCTTTGACTTTATGCTTTTACCCCTCCAAGCTGTTGCATCTAGTTTCCTTAAGTACCTGTTCAGAGCTTCCTTCAGAAAGGCCTCAGTTTCCTTACCTACCCAGTTCTTTCCTGATAACCTCTGGATTTGTTATCCCAACCCATTTCCTCACGAAGACTCTTCTAGTTCTTCCAGGAAACTGTAGCTCTTTTGCCTTCTCCTGCCTTCCTGTGAGTTACAGTTTTCTCTTCACCTCTGCATTCCCTCTCAATTTCTCTCTCTCCCCCTTTTCCAGTCCCTCTTTTGACCTTCTCTAAGCATTTTTCTCATCTGCTGCCTCCTAGAGATCTGGCACTTCTGCTTTCTGAATTCAAATCTACCATTTCCTCTTCGGCTAAAGGTCTGGAGAGATGAACAGCCCTCGATAACACCTATCTTTTTCAGCATCAACTACAGAGGTAACTGGGGCTCCTAAATTAAATGGATACATGCAGAAAGCACAAAGGATGAAAAATTGTCTGTTCTAATTTCAGGCCCAGCACAACCCACCAGCTGGAAATACAGGAAAAGACCTCTTCACCCTCCTATTGCAGTCAATGGAACAAATGGAGTCTGAATCTTTGTATTATGCTGTCACTTGTACTATAACTATTACTTTAAGATCACTGGGAGGTACATGCAATGCACAGGTTTCCTGAGATGCTGGAAGGATGTCTGAGATGAAAACAGCTCCCAGGTGGAAAAGTAATTTTGAAGTGACCAAGACCCTACGCTTTCCTAGAGAATACACACTTGTGTGCATACACACCAGCCAGACAATCTCTTGTATTTGTTCCATAAGCTTATTAATGTTGGGTTGGCTAAACAGTTAACTAGAACCATGAGTAGTCTCTCCCTTTGCTGTTGAAGCCCTGGACAGTTTGTATATCCTTGCTTATTTCCTTTACAGCCTCCATCTTCATGTCTGGCCTTTAGAAGACAGCCCATGGTATAGGTTATTTACTATCCTGGAGAGAAACAGACAAAAACAATAAGAAATAGAAGTTTAAAAAGGTATAAGACCAGATCTAAAGTTTATTACATTCATAAATTCTAGGATGGATTTAGATAATTGACCATTAAGGAAACTGAGCATATTTGCAACACCAGTAACAACTAATGCAGGTAGAGATATCATCTATCAGACAGCAAAGAAGTGATAGATTAGTAGATAAATAGATAGACAGATAGAGAGATAGTGAAATAGACGGAGAGACAGACAGATAGACAGAGGTAATACAAAATAAGAAAAAAATATTTTCTTTAAGAATACTATGAAATTCTAACAAAAAGATGATGAGGAGCAATTTTGCACATTTGGCTGTAGAGCACCCTCCTTCTCTGTCTACAGTATTTCCATACATGTGTATGTGTGGATGCACACATACACATGTGCACAAACACACACTCCACACACACACATTGTCAACACTGCATCTGCATTAGAATAAGGTATGTGAAATCAGCAGTGTCGATGCTGGACCCTGACTGACATTCCCTCTGGCTACTTGGAGAATAAAATAGGAACAAGAATGGGTTTTGTAAAACAAGTATTCATTCATGTAAACAAATCCAATATTGAGACTGTGCCTACAACATATATTGTTCAAAGTGAGACTGGGCATAGCTTCAGAAGTAAAACATAGAATCATAGAAACGTTCAGGTTGGAAAAGACCTTTAAGATCATCAAGTCCAACCGTTAACCTAACATTACCAAGTCCACCACTAAACCATGTCCCTAAGCACCACGTCTACCCGCCTTTTAAATACCTCCAGGGATGGAGACTCAACCACTTCCCTGGGCAGCCTGTTCCAATGCCTGACTACCCTTTCGGTGAAGAAGTTTTTCCTAATATCCAACCTAAACTTCCCCTGGCGCAGTTTGAGGCCATTTCCTCTTGTCCTATCGCTTGTTACTAGGGAGAAGAGACCGACCCCCACCTCGCTACAACCTCCTTTCAGGTAGTTGTAGAGAGTGATAAGGTCTCCCCTCAGCCTCCTCTTCTCCAGGCTAAACAACCCCAGCTCCCTCAGCCGCTCCTCATAAGACTTGTGCTCTAGACCCTTCACCAGCTTCGTTGCCCTTCTTTGGACACGCTCCAGCACCTCAATGTCCTTCTTGTAGTGAGGGGCCCAGAACGGAACACAGTACTCAAGGTGCGGCCTCACCAGTGCCCAGTACAGGGGGACCATCACTTCCCTAGTCCTGCTGGCCACACTATTCCTGATACAAGCCAGGATGCTATTGGCCGCCTTGGCCACTTGGGCACACTGCCGGCTCATATTCAGCCAGCTGTCAACCAACACCCCCAGGTCCTTTTCTGCTGGGCAGCTCAGAATGCCACCGGATATCAGGGTGTTCTGAATCTGAGCACTGACATTGTCATTGTTTCCCCTGAGGCTGTAAAGCTCCACTTGAAAAGTGACCACTGACTTGGGATGCTAACGTCACACACCTAATCTCTGCACTTGGTTCTCTCTAAAGTTCAGCAAGCAGCTGGGTGCCCAAATATGAATTAGCTGCTTAAAGTCCTTTTCAGAGTTAGGCCTGATTTTCAAGAATATGCACTGACTGTGACTGCAGTTCTGGGAGGACAACACTCCCAAAAAGATGGCTTAAAATCCATATTTAACCTAAATTAAGTTAAAGTCCCCAAATCCCAAACTGGAGATACAAAAAAAAAAAAAAAAAAAAAAAAAAAAAAAAAAAGAGTCACACACACACAAACATGCACACAAGCCCTAATTAAAAGGAAATTATTCTGGTTGCAAAGACAAACACTTAAATATTAAGAGTCCCCCAGAATTGAGGTTACGTGCACAACCTGGATTTTCCTTTGTTGTACAGATGCATTCTAATTCAGCCTTTAATTACATGATCATCACAGAGTAGATGGCATGTGCAGTGCCGTTTGTTGACTGCAGAGGACCAGGAGATTCTGCCTGGCTTTTCAGGGTAAATATTCTTGTTCTTTTAACTCATCCCTGTCTTAGATCCACCCCTTCTCACTCTGTATTCCCCTCCCAGTTCCAGTCTCGTATCCAGTTTCACTTTTTGGCTTTTTCTCAATCCATCTCTTTTTCCTGCCTTAGCTTTCCAGTGCCCTGTCCCTGAGTTTACCAGCCCCACGAGCTCTCAGATCCTCTGTGCTTTCCCACAGTTTATTTTCCAATGTTTTCTTACATTGCATTCTGTATATTAATCCCTCCTTTTTCCCTGTCATTCTACCACAGACGGTTCCCCATTAGATTTATCTCCCCTCCCATTTCTCTCCATTTTCCCAGATTCTTCCTACTGAGAAGCAGACTGCTGTGTCTCAGCACAACCTCTCCTCCCAAGCTCTCCATGGCTAACTGGGTCAATGCAAATAAATAACTGGAGAATTCTTTAACCCTGGGTGCAAATGGCATGGCACCACATACCCATATGGCTAAACTCTCTTTTCCCAAAAACCACATTACCCTTGTCTGTAGTGCCTATTGGAAACACCCTACTGGTCTGTGATGACCTCCAAACTGCACCCAGAAGGTGCCTGGGAGGCTGATATGGGCCAAACCCACGCCAAAGACTGTTCTAAGATTAAGGCAATTAATAAATTTCTTAAACCTATGCTCTGGACCTGGTTCATTTGCTAGTACAGATACTACTTTTGAGTCTGAACCCCAGTCTGTTCCCCATTTGTGTCTCTTCTCAATCCATCCCAGTGTACTCCAACCTCCTTTGTCTTTCCAGCTTTCCTGAATTCCCCCCAGCTCTCTCATTTTAGTTTCTGCTCTAGATCTCCCTGTCAGTCCCCAAAAGCATAGGGAAGACAGTCTCCCTGCTTTTGTCTCGGGTATCCAGACTCCAATTTTTCCTGGCCTGTCCCAGGCCAGTGCTGCAATGACAGGAATAACTCTTGTCTGCTGGAGCATACCCGGTGAGAGCCAAGTCACTGGGGAATCTGGTTTTGGAAATCTGCATCTCTAGTGAGCGTGTGAGAACTGCCATTTCCCCAAGGCTTTTAATTGGCCACTTTGGGGCAGATTTTCCCCGAGACAGCAAAAGACTTGAGTGAGAGCTTCACCTACTGTCAAGTCTTAGTATGATGCTGTAAAGCATGGGGACAGGAGAGCTTTACAAAGCATCTCATTTGACTCAGTTCAAACCAGCCCAGTTCTCCTCTGGGTTGTTCTCAGGGACAAATAGCTCCAGATGAAATTTTCCAGAAATAATTAAAAAATTTTAACTGAATGCAGGCACTCAACTTAGAGAATTTCAGCCAAAACGTGCAGTCTATCAATCAAAGTTGAACAGGATATTTTTATAGGAAGTCTCAGGCAACCTTTGTAAATGGCGGTGCTACCAGATCCTATTAAACTGAAATCTCCCTTCCTCACAGGGGCGCTGTGAGCATTAATTTGTTAATGATTTGATGATGAAAAGGACACATTATTGTCCCTACAATACAAGCTTGCCTGCTTTCATTACTCATTATGTACAGGGACATATATATTATGGAAAAGGGATGGGGAGATAATAAACTTAATGATATTCTTTCCAAAGAACTAACACAACATGTTTACAGTGTTCATGGCATGGGTAATAGGAATATTCTGGAGAGCTCTGTTTAAATAGCAGAATCCATTGGGTGGAATGTAATCATATGTATGTATGTGTCTGCACAAATCCTGTGTCTAAACATACATGCGAACACATGCATACACGCTCTCTTCTATTTTTCTATCCTCTATTAACCCCTGGGTTCCATGCAGCCTTCATTTTACCACTTGAAACTCACCAGCGCTACTTTAATAACAAAAGGCCTCCATAACCAAAGCTCCTTTTTTATTACAGTGATACCTTTTGTTGCCTACATTGACTACAATCTTGTACTAAGCTCCTTTGGAAACAAGCAGTTTTTCATTTCTCTCCTCAATCAACCTTCTTGATTCTAACTAAGGCAGAGGAAAAAAAAAAAAGAAGGGAAAAAAAAAACAACCCACACTGATTCACACATTAATTCAGGGACCAATCTTGCAAATGTTCACATGAGTAATCCTTCCTCAGATGAATAATCCCTCTGACCACAGCAGACTGATTAACAATGCAGATTAAGGTTTTCAGGATCGGGCCCATCCCCTGATGCTTGGGTTCTCACCTGAAGTTTAGCGGATGATGGTCCCTCTCCTTTTGTTAGATGTATTAGAGGCCCACATGCAGCTCTCAATTATTTTATTTGATTACGTAGCTAATAGGCCCTGATCCTGTCAGTGCTCCCTAGAAAGCCTAACAAGCTGAAGTAAACAATCCCAGCTGAGTTAGAAGATTTAGCAGGATTGGGCCCTTTAATAGTAGCTGAGAGCTGTATCTTTGCTATTAATGGTCTCATGTTTTATTTGGAAAAATCTCAATAAAATAAACTAGCAGAGAATCTGGGAGTATATGGGCTGATATAGCTACCTAGATCTAAAGAAGGATAAATTACTATTTAAAAACAAAATTCACACATATTGTTTATTTATTTGGAACAAAACTTGCCTGCAATTTATTTTATATTATTCAGCGAATGATAGTTCTGTGTGCTATGGGTCCAGGGTTTTGAAGTTCAGCAGAAGAATCCCCCTCCAGCAACCTTTTGGCCTATTCCTGCCTGCCTTCTTTACTTGCTCATATCACTATGCCCCCTTCCCTGCACAAAACAGTGTTCATTAAAAACTTGCTGCTAGCAAGGGCCTGATCCAGCCCTCCTGGAAGTCATTGGAAAGCTGTCTATTGACATCATGGGGATGAGGAGCATATTAATGCATGCAAGTACCTTTACTAATGCGGGCAGTCCTGTTAACAACACCGAAGTTGTTCACAGGATTAACAGCAATCAAGCCCTTTGAAAGGCACATTAAAAGCTAAAGCCTGGAGCTGCAAACTCTTTCTCGCACGAGGTGTATATACACCTGTGGCTGGTCCTGCTGTATCTCTCTGCTCCCGGCCTAGCAATATCAGTGCATTTTTCTAGCCGTGCTGATTTGGGGTAGCATTTCTTCTGAGGAGGTAAAAATTGCTGGAAATCTACACCAAAATAAATAATGTTTGTGTTCCCAAAAAAGACACTAACCAGAGGGAGGAGCAGGAGCAAATGGGGCTGTAAATGGGCTTGGGAGGGGGTTGCTTTTTTCATGCAAGTAGACATATAAAAAAAAAAGGGGGATAAAAATTAAAATAAAAATTTAAAAATTTAAATTTTGGTTCCAAGCAAATAAATAATTTTTACTCTCTGGAAGAAACTGGAACCTGTTGCAAAAGACCTTATTCTTACAAAGTTCCTGTGGACTCCCCTGTTTATGGATTGCTGAACTGGACCCACTGTGATTACACTAGGAACGTTTCTCCCTTGGGAACTGTTCAGCAAAGGCTGGTTTATCAATAACAATTTCATTCCTCCTTTGCCTGTATCTGTTTAAAATCCAGTACAGCCCCTTGTACATGTGTAAAGGTGCTTATAGGGTATAGCTTATTTCCATCCACAGCAGCAGCTGTGTTCATCTCAGAGCCCTTGTAGCAATATTTGTGTCTGTATTATTTAATCCTGCCACCCCTCACAGCTGTGCCTGTGCACCAGGGGGCTGTACTTGAATAGCATCCATTTCTAAATGACTACACTTACAGCTTTGCAAAAACAGGGTGTGGACCAGCTCAAAGTTTTAAAAAATATATATTGTTATAAAAGGGACACCCTTGCTGAGCAACAAACTGACTCTTTTCACTGCCCTGTTCTTTTAATTGGCTTTCATTTGGGGTAAGCCGTGATTGCAGGCAGTGGCCTGCTCATGGACAAGATGTCAACAGAGCTATCCCTGGGATGGATCAGTGCCGGATGCTGTTTCACTTTTCACTATATTCCTTCTTTAAAAAAGATTTAACAAGTCTTCTTTCAGTGAGCTTTCCTAGCTCTATCATAGGTGCGGTTTTAAGGTTCAGAAAGAGCGGATATTAAGATTTGTAATGTCCTGGTTCAGGGTGGGGGGATGCTGGAAGATTTTGTTTCATGCAGGTTTTGTTGTCGTTCTTTTATCACAGTCCAAGGCACAAGGCAGGATTTGAAAGCAGGTGAGTCACGGGGCTGGGAATTTGGGAGAGGGGCTGTCTGAGGGTTTTACCCACCCGCAGCTCCTGTGCTGTCAGATCTCCGTGTCTTTAGCCTTTAAACGTTGTTAAGTGCGTGCCCGGGAAGGGAAGACAGACAGACCCCCTCCTTAGACCCCCAATAAATAGCATGCCTGATCAGACAGCAGACAATGCGCAGAGCCTGCCACCAGGCCAGCATTAAACGTCTGACAGCAGCTGCCTCCCCATTACCGGCGAAAGATATTTAAAGAGCCGTAAAAGGCAGCCAAGGCTGCCGGGGGCCGAGCTCGGGCTCGGGCTCGGGCTCGGGCTCGGGCGAAGGGAAACCGGAGCCTCCGTGGGGCCGCCCCACTGCCCGCCTTGCTTCCCCCCCGGCGGGGACCGTCGGTCTCCCAGGGGAGGGGCGCACCCCTCCCCCCCCCCCAGGATCGGGCCCCTCCGCGCTCGTCTCCTGGCAGGGGCGCTCGTTTAAGGCACGGGAGGACTCGCAGTCACAGGAGTACAGGAGTAGTTGTAATAGCTGAGCCACCTGCATTGGGTTGATTCTTTTTTAATTTTATTTTTTTTTGGGGGGGGGGCAGGAAGGTTCCTTGCTGCTCTGTTACTAAAACAAAAGCCAAATAAAGTGAAAACTGCTACAAAGGTGGTGTGGTTTTGTTCCTTGTTTGTTTGTTTGTTTGTTTTTAAAACAGAAATAAAAATAAATTCCGATCAATAAAACATGCGGGAACGTTGCAAATTTAAACTAATAACCTCCCTCCTTCACGGCTGCCCCTTCTGTTTACAGTCACACGTGTTACTGGCGCCCTGCCCGGCGCTCCCGGGGGACGGGCGGCCGGGGGGGGTCCCGCTCCCAGCCCGCCCCCCGGGGCCGCCGCCTCCGCCGTGGGGAGCAGCCGGCGGCGCCGGGAACAATGGCCGGGAGACCCCGGGGTGCCTGGGGGCGGCCCGGGCCGGGCGTGGGGGCCGGAGGGGGCTGCGAGCACCCCCGGGGTAGGGGAGATCGTCTGGCGCCGGGTGGCTGCAGCCTGACCGGGGTGTGTGTGTGGGGGTTCAGGCCAGGTAACTCGCAGGCTGCTCCGAGCTCGTCTGCTGGTGTTTCTCCGAGCTTCATCCCCGCACAGCTTGCACGGGAACCGGGGGAAAGAGGAAAAAAAAATTGCTCTGAGCACACGCAGAGCCTTGTTTTGTTACTGTCGGGATTACCGATATTATTATTCGGGGGACAAGGGGGAGCTGTGTCCTTAATCCGAGCCTCCCTGCCCTCCCCACCCCCAGATGCTATGAAAGGAGAGCTGATTTAATTTCCACCATACAGTACACTTTGTCTAGAGAGCATTGTTCGGACAAGCAACTCCCGATGACTACAAAATACGATTTATGTTTCCATCAGAGAGACAGAATATCCTGATGGCTTGAAAGTCGGGCAAGAAAATCTTATCTAATCAATCCCCTTCCAATACACACACGCACACTACATACACACCACACGCAGCTAGTATAGGAGATAACACCCACACGTAAAATAAATATTGACAGCATGAAAATTAACAATAGTCATCTCGATATTTTTCGTCTCCCTCCAAAGAGCTACAGTAATACAGTTTGCACCTTTCCTAGCTTGATGTCATCATCATCAGCAGCATAATTAAAAAAGGAGCTTAAAGAACATGCATTTTTTTTAGATGCAACAAGAACAGATATAGTAGAGAGCTTGTAACATCACAACCACAACAAAACCAGCAAAAGCAACCTCTGAACCCGAGGATTCGTCCGTATCTGAACTGCTTTTATTATCACTTGCAAAATCATAATAAGAGTAAATAATAAATAAGAGACATCATCATAACAGGAAGAAGTCAGAACACCTTGGGTTTGTTTTTTCCCCCCCTCTCAAATAAAAAAGCAAATTTCCCGATGATCACTGAAATTATAACGACAGCGATTGATCGGAGGGCTTGCAAAGCAAAAGGGAAAAAAAAATCATCATCATCATTGGTCCTAAAAACGCAACCGTTCCCTTTTGCTCACTTGGCACAATAGAAATTGACTGTCTCTCAAAGAGCCATGCGCCTAGTGCTATTTATAGCCAGGGGCCGTGTTGGAAGATACCATTAAGCTTTTCCCGGGCAGACAGACAGGGGGGTGGTTGGATGGGAGGAGGGGGTTTAGCCAGAGTAGAGGCAAAATCAATCCCCCACCCCCAGCCTCCCTTCCCCGCACATCCACACACTCACACCCCACCCCCTAGTCTGGCTGGGAATTTGAACCGATCCAGCCTGTTTAAACGGAAAGGACACAGATCTTCAATGTAAAAAAAAAAAATCAGATTAGAACCAGAGAGAGAGACGGAGAGGGAGGAGTGTGTGTGTGAGTGTGTGTGTGTGTGTGAAAGAGAGGGAGCGAGAGAGAGGGAGAGAGGGAGGGAGAGAGAAAAGAAGAGGGGAAAAAAAGGAAAGAAGATTTTCTCTATGTATATAAAGATGGCCACGTTAGCAAATGGACAACCAGACAATACCAGCCTGAGTAGCAATCACAGCAACCCCAGCACCAACGGACATATGAACGGATTAAACCACAGTCCCGGAAACCCATCCACCATCCCAATGAAGGACCACGATGCCATTAAGCTCTTTATTGGGCAGATCCCTCGTAACCTGGACGAGAAAGACCTCAAACCGCTCTTCGAGGAGTTCGGGAAGATCTATGAACTGACGGTGCTGAAGGACAGGTTCACTGGCATGCACAAAGGTGAGTTACCTCCTGAACTTTCCCGGGAGACATCGGGAGAGGGAGGCAGGCTCCCGCTCCCTCTCTGGGTCTCTCTTTCTCTCTTTCCTTTCGATTTCATTTCATTTTATTTCATTTTTGGTTGGCCCGGGGGCGGAGGCGGCAGGCGGGGGGGGGGGGGCAGGGAAAGAAATAATAGACCCTCTTGGAAAGAGAAGAGAGAGAGGCAGGGAAGGGGGTCAGCTCCGTTCGGTTTATTTATTAGCATTTTTATTTCTTTCCTCCCTTTTTTGAGGGGTGAGATGCAGCCACTTGCGACAGCCGGGGCGTCCAGGCGAGCGCCGGAGCGGGCGGCGGGGCTGGCAGGCAGCTGTCCGCACGCTGGTGGTGCTGAAAGAGGAAGAGGATTTCTTTATTTATCTTTGGGAGCCGCACATTTTCCACCCAGGGGTGTGTGTGTCCGTGTGTCTGTCCGTGTGTTTGCGAGGAGCTGGGAAGCCCCTATTTTACAACTGTTGTGTATCTGGCACCGGCACCTTTTCTTTTTCTTTCTTTCTTTTTTTTTTTTTTAATTTTATTTTTACTGCTGTTACAATTTTTATTTGTAGTCTGCTCCAAAGCCAGAGGTGGAGGAGAGTGAGTTGCTCCGGGGGGGTTATTTCATTTTGGTTTTGTTCAGCGTGGGAACAGGGATATAAACAACAATAAAAAAGCCTATCTCAAGCAGGGCAGGGTGTGTGTGTGTGTGTACGAAATCACAACGTGTGTGTGTGTGGTGTGTGTGTGTGTTGGAGAGGGTGAGCCAGGAGGGACAGGTGGCAGTTTAGTTCCAGAGAGGAGAAGTCTCCAAGCAGGCATATTCCAAGCACTACTTTAATGTGCCCAAAGTCCATCCCGGGAACTTTTTAGGTTTTCTTTAAAGGCAATAGAGACATACTCCCCATGGGATGCCTCGCTCACTCCATCTCTGCCCTGCTTAGCTTAGGCTCTCCGGAGGTGCATTTCAGATTAGATGATGCTATGTTTTGGGGTGGGGGAGGGTGTGTGTACTGGGGGAGAGATGCTCGGATCCTCGGGTAGGAAAGTAGGACTCGCAGGGAGGAAGTTGAAGATAATTTGCATGGTAGCCCCGCTTAGGAGCAGGAGAGACCCAGGAGCAAAGCGAGCCACTTTATTAACTCAGGTTCTGTATATGTGTGTGTGTGTGTGTTTATTTCATTAGATATTTAGTTATTAAAAAAAAAAGAAAAGAAAAAGATCAGATCAGAAGTGATTGGGGCGTGACTCCAGATTTAGTGTAGGAGGAGAAAGGGTTTTGCAGGGGGCCACGGGGGGAGTGGAAGTTGCATCTGTTACAGGAGAGGTTCAGTAGCAGTGTCTACTCCAGCTTGGTGGACTCCTGGCAGGGAGAGTCACTGGTAATGGCATTACTGGCTTCCCAGCTTTCCAGATGCCTTGGTGAGTTGTAAATCTTGAACTTAATGGCATGTTTAGCAGGCATCTCTTCCCCCTTCCCACTCACTCCCCTCCTCTCTTCCACCCTCAGGAAATGTGAATGAAAATATACCCTGACAGCGCAAAGTACCAGTTTTGCACAGGCTAGAGAAAATGTTCAGGGCTCGGGGACTGGGGACTCAGTCCAAGTTACAGGATATTTCTTCCTTCCTTTCTTGCCGGTCGCTCCAAACACCCTTCTCATATTTACAGTGATCAGTGTAGCCCTTTCGAACCTTGCTTTCTTTTCAGACTAGCTTCCTAGAAGCCACATTAAGGTCTGATGGGCATCATTTAAACATGACATCCGTACTACAATAATAATTAATAACAACAATAAAAATAATAGTAAGAAGCACAGGGAAAGAAAGGTCCTGGGAGGTTTCATCTAATAGATGAGGCATAGTGAGAGTAGCCACTGAGCTCATGTGTACGCACATGTGTTTGCAAAAATTATCTAAGGTTTCTGTAAAATAAAAATAACAACAGTAAAAGCTACACTGAAAAGAATCATTCAACATAGTATAGAGAAAATCTTTGAGCTAACACCTCGATAAAGGTTTTTTGTGGTGGGGGAGGTTATTTTGATTTGTTGATGAGATTTTATTCTTTTGTTATGTTCTATCTTAAACCTGTAGTTAATCAATCTATGCGCTAACTTTAATTTCTATTTCATAGATGTGAATTCTTCCTCTTTCAGTTCAGTTTTGCTTTTACTGTATGCCTGTATTCACTGAGACAAACTCAGGAAGGGGGGGAGGGAGGGAGGGAGGGAGAGAGAGAGGGATCATTTATCTTGCTTGGATGTGTTTAACACATATTCCTGAATTAAGCAAGATACTAACTTCATTTCCCTTCATTTCCCTTCATTTCATTTCTGTTCTAAAGCTACAACCTAGGAAAAAAGCCAGGTGGGAAATCTTGTCACCTCATCAAACCAAATTGCATGAGTTCATCTTGAAAGAACCAGTCATTTTTAACCTCCTAGAAGTTTTGGACTTTGGAAGGAAAAATGATGATGATGATTGTTATTTCGCAGGCTAGGGGTTGAGTGAAGCTTCAATAGACACCAAGTTGCCAGCGTTTCAGAGATCGGTTTTATTTAGTACATCCAAGAAGAGTTTTAACTCCTTTCTAGCGATGCCGCAGATTTATTAGCTAATCCTGATAAAAATGTGCCTCTGGCTACCTGGAAAAAAATTACTTTCTTGCCAGTAGTGATTAATTACTATTAAGTCAAAAAGCATGATGGAGCTTTGAAGGATGAGGATTGTGTTTGGCTTTTTTTTATTATTTTATTTCATTTTATTTAATTTTTAATCTATTTTTTTTTTCTTTTCCCTTCTCTGAATGCAGTCGTGTGAAGCATAGTATTCACTCAAATCTCCTTATTTTGGCTTTGCTTTGCAGGCATAGGTGAAGAATTGCATAAAGATAGTCCAACTTGGCTCTCAGGGGTAGGATGGCAATATGAAACCCCAAGATGCTTTCCATAAGTGATGCATAATGCTTATACATTAATTGATCCATCACTTTCAGTTGATTTCATTCCTAATCCAGGGGATGAGGCTGTGGCAGTGGTATACTCTGAAGGGTTAACAGTGGACTGTAGTTTATTTAAGTCCACAGAGAGAAAACCTTGGGCATGGAGGGGGAGAAGGTGGGTTTGTGTTGGGAGGAGGGAAGAGACAGGAATTAGCTTAAAGTAAAAACGTAGCAACCAGAGTAATTTCAGGTGTAAATCCATTGAAATGAGAGCACAGGATGTATATTCTTGAAAATATTATGAAGAGATCCTATTGTGGTACTCCTGTATAGCAGGAGGAAATTGAAAATTAAGAACCTGAAGATAAAGTACATGATTATGCCCCCCTCCCAAAAAAACTATCACAAAAGGAGATTGAAGTCCCAGGTTCTCTCACCAGCAGCCTTGGCTGATACCAGGCCAGATACCAGGGAAGAGGCAGGGGATCACAATTCTCTTGCAGACACGCAAAGAGAGAAAAGGGTACGGGGGAAGCAGTGTGTGAGGAAAGGTGGGAAAGGCTGGCCAGATCCCTGAGAAAACAAGCTTTCATGGCACGAATGTAGCTGCTGCATATTTCCCCCATCCTCGCTTCTCTCCACACGGGGCAGGAACAGGCTCCTGCTGTGGTACTTTGCTCTAGGGTTGGGAAGAGGCTGTGTGCTGAGATCTGCGGGTAGAAATCTACCGGGGCTGAGCTGACCCACCCATGTGCTCACACAATGGCCAATTTAAGTAGTATTTAGTATAATATTTATGAATTAATGCAATCTAAATATAGGACTGTCCTCATAGGTTTAAACAGCCTATTCTATCGAAGCTTGCTTGTACCCAAGGCCTGGAATGTGTTTTAAATTAAAACACACAGGTCTCCATAATATTCTGTTTAGGAAGTCAGAAGAAATCAGCATTCCACACTTAACTGAGATTTACTGAAACACGTGCGGGTGAGTGCACTTAAAGAGTGGAGATAGTGTGCAGTGGGAAAGCAAGAGTCTTCCATAGACCTGAGAGCTACAACATTCTTTCAACCCTTATTTAGGGGGGGAAAAAGCACAAAACCCCCAAAACCTCCTTGAAACCCACCAGTCCTGTGGTTAGGATAGTGTTCCTACCTGACCCGAACCTCACTCGATAAGCATTCAATGCAGCTAGAAAAATGCAGTATGAAAAGAATAGTTTAGTTCTTTTGCTGCTTTACCTTCTCAAAAGTATAAATAATTTTGAAATTTAAGACACCTCGGGGGTAGGTAAACAAGGCTTCCATTCATTATATTCTGTTCTGTTTGATTACAAAGATAGATGACAGAAAAATTAAAACTTTGTTAAGTCTAAGGATGTTTATGAAGGTTTTGGATATCTCAGAAATTCAAAGGTGCAATGAAAATGAGTATTCAGTTAAGATGATATATTTGTATATATGTATAAATGTATAGATTTGTGTGTGTGTATACATACAGAAAAAAGAGATGTATACACATTCATGCATATAGCCTTTGGGAAATGGAAATTTAGTTGAAAAGAAGCACAACACAATACAGGTGCTGAATAAACTCCTCCATAATTGAAACATAAGGCTTGCTTGGCTGAAAGCAACACATACAGCATTTAGTATGGCAGTAAACCAAACAAGTTTTAGGGAGGTAAATGCACAAATAAACTGGAATAAAACAGAGGAGGCTTTATGCCTTAGGTCTAAAGAACAACCCCTTAAAACAATCAAAATGCAATTGGATAGCTTGATGGAAGAGAGAGGAAAAAAGCAACCCCCTGTACATTATAATCTCCCGTACAGATGAGCGTGTATGTGTTTTGATAATGTCAAACAGATAGCCCAGATTGCTTCATAAATTAGAAGGCTATATGTTAACTCTTTTTTCAGGGGTCTGGACATGGATTCTTGTTTCTAAAAGCAGCTGCAGCCAGTTATGATGCTGTTGTTATGGTTGTGTCAGCATTTCCAATACAAACTCTAGTTTTCTGGGACCTCTCGCTTGGCTGTTAAGTTTTGCACTGAAAGCTGTTCTTCAGCTAGCCCCGCTATCATATCAACTAATCATCCTTACAAGAATGGATTTGTTTTAAAGTTACATAATGTGGAGGAAAGAAATAAATTAAAGTTTGTGTTTCTAGAGCTTTTGTTTCTTCTCTTACCTTTCTCCAGGTTAGACTTATATTTCCTACACATTTATGGTTTACGATTGTTTTTGTCCCTCAGTATCTACATATACTGGTGCCTTTGGGCATTTTAGGGAAGGAAAAAAAGGTACTTCTTTTTTTCTTTTAAAAAAATATAGCGACAACAACCAAATTTCATAGTATTTACTTAGCCAAACCAAGGTTTTAATTAAAGGGTGAATCAGGAACTTACTAATTTCTGAAGTGTAACAACAGAAACAGGGGACAGTTTGGTTTTGTTTTATTTTCTTTTTTTTCCTGTATTGAGCTGGAAGAGATCAGGAATGTCAGCACTGAAGTAGGGAGAAAAACTGAGGATCCTTGTCACCTTGGATGAAAAGCGTGGTTCATCTGGTCCTGTATCCTGCATTGGCCAGTGGCCAGTGCCACAGACAAGGCTTTCTTTAGCAGAGGATTCAAATTGCATAATATAATAAAAGCTAGGCAGCTGATGGAATAGTCTTTTGAAGGAAGTTGACAGAGAGTATCTGGAAATTTTGCCTGGGCAAAGAGTGAGTGAGACTGCAGAAAGTGTCTTGTGCTCAACCGAAAAGTGGATTGTACCTGTCAAGGAGGGCAGGCAGAGGACTCTCTATGCACGGTGGTCAAGAGCAAGGGGCAGAAGGGGCTGGATGATCGAGGAGGGCCTCCCCTAGCCTTAAGAGCTGGAAATATGCAGCCACATTTTTCAGCAAGACGTCAGGGGTTTTTTTTATCATGCATACCCTGTGCGCATGCATACCAGTCGCACTGACCCAACAGACCATAACGACACTAAAGGAGCTGTTACCATCCCTCCCGTCAATCAAGTGTGAACCGAGGCAGGTTTATGCGACAGACAGTAATGGTTCCAAGGGAGAAAAAGTGGGGGAGACGATCTAGGCTGTTGGGCTGCTTACCTGCATTCAAAATAAATAGAGAAAAAGCATCAGATGCCCAAAGACTCACGTAGGTGTTGGCTATAGCCTTACAATAATATTCCATAACAGCAGGAGGCTGCAGAGCTCAACATGGCCTGTCCACCAAGCACTGCCTGATTTCTGCCCCGTAAGAGTTTGCACTAAGCAGGTGAGGTGTTAAGTGAGCTAAGTTGAATCCTGGCCTTAACAAATAGGCCAGTGTTTCATTAATCCCAGCATCATCTTTGCTTAGGGAGTGAAGGCCTGTTGCCTGCTTGCTGGGCAGAAGTCAGTGAGATTTTTGCCATCACTTCGGTGGGTTCACGTTTGGAAATCCTGGTGCAGGCTTGCACTTACTCGGTGTTTCACATTCCCTTTAAAATTCTGGATTGTGGATTTACGTAGCAAACCACAACACTTGCAGTTAATGCTACTGGCTTCTATGCTTGCTGGCTTGTCCCTTAACTTAGCTTTCCTTCTGTAAGTGAAACTAAAACTAAAACAAAGCTGAGGAACTGACAAAAGCCTGACCCCTGCCACATTCTCACTCACTTAACTGCCCCACTGATGCCCGTATGACTGTTGCCAGGGTTTGTCATGGCAGACTGACCCTTATGCATTAAAATCTGCAGCGGAAAAAGGGAAAAATAATAACCATGGCGAGTTAAAGTTATGGCTTTTCTTCCACCGTCACTTCACTGACTGAGCTGGGGTATATATTATAGGGGCCTCTCTCTCCCCGTAACTCCTTGAGATGCATCATCGCATTTTGGGGATTGCAGGATCTATTGAATCTGTGCTGCATCGCTTGGTGTGGGCTGGAGTCAGGATGTCCGCACAGATATTGCATTTGTTTGCTTTTGTCACCATGAGCCACAGCCTGAATGCACACAGAGGTGAATGCAGCTTTTAATGTGCATTCATTATATCCAACTGACGTCCCCTCGAAGGAAGAGAGGGCTTATTATTGTCGCTCCTTAAAATAAAGATGGATGAGAGCTCTAAACCTCTCAAATAAAGTGCCTGACCATATGTAGTAGCTAAAAATAAATCATATATGGCCATCTATTCCATGTAAATGAATGGCAAGACATACAGATATAGACATTGTGTTAAGTTTGTTAAGCAGAAGCAGCCAAAAATATCGATCAAGGCAAGGGGGAAAAACTGATAATGAACTGGACTCCGAGAAGATGTTAATTGACAATGACTTCTGTGAACCAGCTTTGGACAGTATATATAAACTGACCACAATGTAACTTTATTCCAATGCACTCTCCTCTAATTAATTGTCACCTTTGTTAAGACTGGCTACAGATCAAAGGTTTAAAGATACTTAACAGGATCTTAGTAACAAACTCTTCAGATGCATTAGAAATATCCAACAGCTCAGCCAATGAGGCATGCAGATTTCGATCTACCTCACCCATATCTGTTTATTTTTCCCTTCTTTGTTGAACATGGACAATTGTTGTTTAATATTAACTATTTCATAGATGGCTTTGCTGGCAATGTTGATGCCTCCAGGGATATATAGTTGCCGGTGAGAGGGGCCTCTACTGTTAGGTCTGTCAAAGTATTTTGCCACCAGAAAGTCTGTCAAAGTATTTTGCTCACGGTTTAGATAGACCAAGGTGCAGTGCAGACACAGTTTGTAACGCAGGCTATTCTTTCCCCTTTACGTTGTTGAGGTCTGTAATTTCCATATTTAAATCTGGAAAACATAAAAAGACATAGTTTGCATGAAAGGTGCAGCCGAGAATTAAGTTTTATGTGAAAAGTGCATATTCAGAGAGATACAAGTATGCCTGCCACGTCTGTATATCACACACATGTGCAACCATTTATTATATGTGCATATTAATGAAAACATGCATTCAGTACAGATGGGCTGATATATGTCTCTAAATAATTCATTTCTAAAAGACAGTACAAAGATCATACTCTTCTGTGAAAGTGGCAGGTGACTTAACAGGCTATTCCTGGAATTATATGCAGAGTTTATTTTAATATGATACATAGCTGTTTGTTCATTATACTAATTTAATGATACAGTCACACTTAATTAATCCATGTCTGGTTTATTTGGACATTGTGTCTGAGTCTCCAAAATATTTTAGAGGCATCCCAGCTGACTTCCCAGTGCGCTGGGGCAGATGATAACTCTGGACATGACGCTTCTTCAAACAGAATAAAAATGGAGCTTTGCAGACAGAGTTGGTCTGATGAGATCTGAGTGCATATTTGGCCTGTTTCTAATTCAAATGCCTGTGTATATAATACACAGAGACTCTATGCATGCATGTATCAAAAGGGCAGACTTACACTTCCACATAGTTCCTCTCCTTTTCAGTCCCTAAGGACAGATTCACATCACATAATATGCATCACTCACTGCAAATGCACACAAATATCTTTGTCGGATTTGGTAGCTTCTTGCAGGTAGATGTATAAAGCAGCATCAGCCTAATAATATCCCTATAAAACAGTGCTTCCTTCCTAGGATCCAGAAGGATGAAGGTTGTCAGAAGATCAAAAGATATATCACAGTGTGCTTGTAGAAATCCCCTGATTATGTTTCCTCTCTATAATGCTCTAATTCACTATTTGATCAATTGTAAAAGGGCCAATGCTTTAGGAGGAAAAAAAAAAGTATTAGGTTACTAGATGCTTGAGGGTGAGTGAAAATCACACCTAAAATTATATGTAGCAATACAGTAATGAGTTCATCAATACTTCTTTAAAGAATCTGACAGCCCTATAGGAGAGATTAATTTCTGTGAGTAAAGGTCACAATATAATCATAGAATCATAGAATCGTTAAGGTTGGAAAAGACCCTTAAGATCATCCAGTCCAACCGTTAACCTAGCACTGCCAAGTCCATCACTATACCATGTCCTCAAGCACCACGTCTACCCGCCTTTTAAATACCTCCAGGGATGGAGACTCAACCACTTCCCTGGGCAGCCTGTTCCAATGCCTGACTACCCTTTCGGTGAAGAAGTTTTTCTTAATATCCAACCTAAACTTCCCCTGGCGCAGCTTGAGGCCGTTTCCTCTTGTCCTATCGCTTGTTACTAGGGAGAAGAGACCGACCCCCACCTCGCTACAACCTCCTTTCAGGTAGTTGTAGAGAGTGATAAGGTCTCCCCTCAGCCTCCTCTTCTCCAGGCTAAACAACCCCAGGTCCCTCAGCCGCTCCTCATAAGACTTGTGCTCTAGACCCTTCACCAGCTTCGTTGCCCTTCTTTGGACACGCTCCAGCACCTCAATGTCCTTCTTGTAGTGAGGGGCCCAAAACGGAACACAGTACTCGAGGTGCGGCCTCACCAGTGCCCAGTACAGGGGCACTATCACCTCCCTGGTCCTGCTGGCCACACTATTCCTGATACAAGCCAGGGTGCCATTGGCCCTCGTGGCCACCTGAGCACACTGCCAGGTCATATTCAGCCAGCTGTCAACCAACACCCCCAGGTCCTTTTCCGCCAGGCAGCTCTCCAGCCACTCCTCTCCAAGCCTGTAGCGTTCTATCTATCATATAGATATTACTACTCTAGCGCTTATCTATCATATAGATATTACTTATTAAGACTATTGATAGCCTGGTTGACCAATCTAACCAGAGACTGTATAATGTACCTGCTGTTAACAGGCAGGGAGGAGAACTATGAAGAATTTACAGAATTGCTTACATGTCATATTAATAATATTGATTGTTTCTAATAATATAACAAGGTAAAGATGCGCTGCTTTGAAATGGTGCACGGTGGCGGGGGGGAGAGAGGGGGAGATACCTTTGCTGAGTAGATTGAACTGGCTTGCACCTCTTTGAAAGCTAACCCAGAGAAAACTCAGTTTTCTTGCCTCTTACAGGCAGAGCTCTGTTTCTTGCTCATTATTTCACCTGACCCAGACAGAAATGAGATACTTCTTTCTCTACGATCGGGTCTTTGCCTGGCAGCTGCAGAGAAGCCAGGGGCCTGAGAAACTCAGAGCAGCCAGGACCATTTTGGTCAACCAGTTCAGCCCCCGTCAGAACAGAATTAATTCCCAGAGATCTCTTTTTCAACATAGCAATGCAATGCAAGTGCTTGATTTATTTTAGTTTTTCGCACCTTTAGCAGCATTTAAGAAATGGGGGGGAAAAAGAGGGTGGAAGTAACATATATTCTATGATATGTATAATCTATAATTGACGAGAAAGGACTTTGCAGAGCAGCTACAGACCTGCTCCAAAGCCTGCTGAAGTCTTCAGGAAAACTCTACCTTGCCTGCAGCAATGTTTAGATTGGTCCCTAAGTTACGGGCAGTTCTGCAAGATACTGCTTGTTGAGGCAGGAATGACCGATAATATGCAATATGACTGCCTTAAGGTTGTTACTCATCTAAATCCAGATACACAGACCTGCTTGCTTCTGAATTTCCTAACTACTCCCTCTTCAGCAATAGGCTGCCTTATCTAGGTATGCTAGTTCACTCCTTTTGCTATACCATTCAGCTTGAAGTGTCTCATTCCAGTTTTCGTGTGATACTTTCAAGATGGTTTGCATTTCATTATGCCTTCTCTCAGTTTACAGGGCAAGTATTTTTCTTTTGTGAGCATTTAATTGCTTTTAAAAGCAATTTATTTGATTGCATTCCATCTTCAATAATACATGGATGAGGATGCAATTTTTCACCCTCTTTTATAAAGATATATTGTTATTCAGTTATGCTATTCTGCGGGTTTTGTTCTGTTTTGTGCATTCGGAGGGAGTCTGGTCATTTTTTTGCTTTGTTTTCCTTCTTCCTATCTTTTTTTTTTTGGATTATGGATTTATTTTTTTTCTTTTAAGAAAAAGAAATCTCATTCAAGATACTGGCAATAAATGAGAAAAGTAGGAGTGGAAGTGAGGAATGGGTAAGACAACCAACAAAAATTGGCAAAGTTTTTAAAAGCATACCTTTGCTGCATGTTTATTTGCAAGAGTCTGGATCCAGCCAATTTTGATACCAAAGAAAAGAATATCTTACAAATGATTTAACTTCAAATTTAGTCATCGACAGAAAAGGGAAAAAAAAGCAAGCCAACCCATAGAAACACTGGAAGGAAATGCACATGAAGATCTTGCAGGAGATAAGGGTGATAGATTGGTGCTCGGTTTTACATTCTACTACTGGGTTAGTAAAAGTTAACACCAAATTAAACAAACAAATAAATAAACAAGAAAAGCAAGCATTGCCATTCCTTCTGGATTATTTGCTAGTGGCTAATACACCTCAGAGCTACCCCCTCTAAATCACTGCCTGTGCCTGCAGCTTCATTCAAAGGAAGGGCATTATCTGGTGGGTGAGAGCAGGCAGTGAGGATACCTGGGTTCTAATCACAGCGTGGATAATTACTCACCAACACTCTCTGATGGAGTCACTTAAGCTCGGTGCCTTCAGGCCTGATCTGAAACCTGTTGAATCAATGGGAAGATTCCCATTGGCTCCAGTGAGCTATTGATCTTTCATTTCCCCATCTGCAATACTAGGTCAGCTGGATTTTTATTATTTTATTCATTTTTTTTTTTTAGAAAGGAGAAATTAGTGGTATAAATTTGACATTTATTTTTTCTCAGTAAAGGTTGCGGTGCATCTCTGATGGCAAATGTGTTACATCAGAGCCTCTTTCAGTGCAGGTCACGAAAACATACTTTCAAAAAACATGCGGGGGGGAGGTGGAAAATTAGCTTTGCTCATTTCACTTGTAAATACATATTTGTCCCTGCTTTGCCAAGAAAGGGTCAATGGCAAGTTTTCCACTTTTCTTTGTGTGAGTAGGATTCAGCCTTTGTAATTTCTCTGTCTGCAGGAATATCATCATTCACTGATTCAGGATCTTGATTTTTTTTCTTCTTTTAGTGAATCACATATATACTCTTCATTGTTATGGCAACTGAGGGAGCTGCAAAGCTCAAGGATTTGATGAAGGACTGCATCCCACCTTTCTTCTCTAAGGGCCTGATCCAAACCTATTGTTTGCAATATGATTTGGATCCACCCAAAGGTATCTGCCTTCACCGGGTCAGTAAAAAGAGCAAGTTCCCTCTAGACAAGTGTACTCCTGCCCTCAGTATGGGCAGATGGAATTGGCAGTTGTCATCCATTTGCTGAGGACTGACCCAACACTCTCTGAAGTCAATAGTTAGACTCTGACCCAGCCTCACAAGCAACAGACAGACACTATGTGAATCCTTAAGCAGGGATGTGAACGTCCCTGACTTTGGCAGAGCAAGGCAGAAGGGAGTTTTCACTGCTGCTACCCAAGAAGTAGCTTATTGTAGGGAATAAACAAGATTCCAGTGACCTCGAGTATCCAGCCACAGCAAAATTAATTTAGAAATCTTTTCATTTAAAAGGGGTGTTTCAGGTGACCTCCTACAGTGAAGATCTGACAAGCAAAAGAATCAGGCTCCCTGTTTTTTTAATTTTATTATTTCAGTTGCAGTTTTAGTTAGTTCATCAATAGCAACGTATGGGGGAGGGTTCCATCCCATCAATGCTTATGTCTTTTATGAAATAAATGGAGGAGATGGAGTGTGCATGTGTGTACGTATGTGTGTAGAGTCGATTATCTAACCCCCTAGTCTATTTGAAATCATTGCAGTGCACTCAAGTCAATGATATTCTGTCAAAGGTGGAGAGGAAGCGTGCATGCAGTGTGAGTGTGCGAACGTGATGCTGCTTGATTGATTGCCTGAAATCCAACTAAGTTTCAGTTTCAAAGGCCCGGGGGCAGCAAGGAAAGTATTTGTTTATTTAATTTTTTATATATTTACTCAGCTTTACTGACAGTGTTTGCAGATGGGGAAAAAAAAATTGAAGAAGGAATGTTGCGTTCTTGTTTGGAGGGGAATGTGTGTTGTATTAGCCTCAATCTGTTCTCCCATATAATGGCTGCTTTGAGCTGTTAAATGATCATTTGTTACTGACTGGCTCATTGAAAAAGGCCAGAGAGGTGCTGGTAGAATTAGGTTTTACGAGTTTATTCATAAAAGGAGTTGCACAATAGGTGTGTCATTCCCCTGTCTTCTCCCCTATGCTGATCCAGGGACAGGACTTCTGGCAGCAGCTTCTTAATTCAAAGAGAAATAGCCAAGCCACCAGCAGGCCCAGTGACCCTGCTCTGTGCTACCAGGCAAAAGCCATCAGACCTATTGCCGGGCGAGCGGCTCAGTTCTCCATCCCTGGCCCCTGCGTTTGCTTTCCAAGTGCTGTGCCTGTGCTCTTGCTGGCTGGGTTTGCATCCAAGACCAGTTCCTCACCATCCCTTCCTAAGCTTCCTTCCCCGGTTGTAGGTGCAAGCGTGGGTGCATGGACCACAGGCTCAGATCTGTCCCCAGGCACTGCTCCAGGCTCACTGCCCGTTTCCCACAATGTCCTTCTCAGCCTACCTGTGCTCATGAGTCATTTATTTTCCATAGCCAACCTCTGCTTCTACAGACCTCTTTCCCTGGCTCTTGCCATTGCTGTTCACACTCCTCTTCCCTTGGTTCAGCTCTGCATCGATGTTTTGCCCTCGTGCTGTCGCTGGCTGTCACCCCTGTAAAGAGCACTTCAGTTCATGTCGCGAGTCGCCACTCTGATTCTCTCAGATCACATTAACTCTCTCTCCTCTCCTTTCTCAGCTCTTCCCTGAACAGGGTTTGGGAAAAGGGAACCATACTGACCAAGTATTTTCAAAAAGAAAAAAGCCATGGGTAGTAGCAGAAAGACACACACCCACAAAGTATACACAGACAGATACACAAACATACATATTTCTGTACATAAACTACTGAGAGAGTAGACAGAAAAGGTGTTTTATTTTCTTTTGAGGTTCAAAGCTCGTTGTCCTCTTTCAAAGACTAAAAAAAAAAACAATAGTGCAGTAAGTCTATAATTTCACCAAGGCAATTGCACCTTTTTTTTTTTTTTTACTTTTCTTGTTTCATTAAATCAGCAGCAGATTTCTCACACCTGAACAAAAATCCTGCATACATTTTCCTTTGAATTCTTAAAATCATGATCTTATTCTTAACTATTCTTGGCAGCCCCTTCTGGGACTACAGTTCAGCTTCTTGCAAAAATACTTTTCCCTGCTGTTTTGAAACATAACTACCCCTCAGCTCCAGGACCCTTCTCTAGCAACTCCAAATTAAAGCAAGAAGGCAAAATAAGCCTTTGATGTAGTGCTGCATCAGAGTCGTCTTCATTCAGAGGTAGCTAGGAAGGGATTAAGACCCTATTTCTAGCCCAGCCCTCTTACTAACCTTCTGTGTCCTGCCAGATCCCATTCCTAGACCTTGCTCTTCCTCAGTTTGCTATGTGTAAAGAGGAATTTATGATATCCAGCTTTTCAAAGAGCTTCATGTGTATTTAAGGTATAAGTCATGCTGTAGCTTTAGTGGTGATGGTCTAAGGTTATAAATGAGACAACATTTGTAAAGAGAGGTAATATCTTTTATCAGTCCAGCTGATATAGCTGGGAAAAAAATGACAGACTTCCTTGTGTGCCTGAAAGCTTGTCTATTTTTTTCCAACTATATCAGTTGGTCTAATAAAAGATATTACCTCTCCTGGCAAGCCTTGTCTCATTTGAGGTGTAAAGCATATAGGCTGATTATTTAGGCCTGTTTTTTGTCTGTGTTGAGGGATTAGACATTTCCTCACCTAGGTGGCCAGGGGAAAAGCAGCCCAGGTTGGTGTCCCCTTCTCTCACTTTCTGTGATCAGCAGCAGTGGCCATCTCACAGGCGTTAAGAGGTGCAGAGAAACTCTGACAGTCCCTATTTTCTGATCCTGGAGATGTCCTTTCTTTTTTGCTCTTCTGCTCCCATACGAAGTACCACATGCCCTCTCCTCACCCCTGTGACTGTGATTTATTTATAAAATTGCTGCATATATCTGTGTGTGCGTGTGTGCGGGCAAACACACAAACATCCCCAAGCTGCCAAGCAAGCTGATGAGCATTTTCTAATGTATTTAGCAAGTAATAATGCAAACCACAGGCGACAAATACAGTGAGGAGAACAGGTAAAATGCTTAAGCCAGGGAAGACTTTGGAAGGAAGGGATTTTTCCCTCAGCTACAAATAAATTGCAGCCCCCACCATGTCTGGGAGAAGCATTTTGGGGTTTTTCTTGTTTGATTTAATAAAACATGCCTGAAAATACCAAGCAGCTGAAAAGAATCCAGAAACAGGTAGCAGGTTTTCAGATGTGGCAAAATCCTGCTTGTATGCATAAGGCAGCAGTAGTCAGAGGACAGCTATTACTTATGCTTGGCTTTACTACCAGAGAAAGCATCGGATCATCTATTCAGATCAGGATAGTCAGCTATGCCAAAGGTTTAATCAAATATTAAACATGGTCAGTAAACTTAAACCAACGTTGGACACGCAGGAGTTCTGCTCCTTTTCAAGCAAGCACTCTAAGAGGAGAAAGTTTTCTCCCATCTCTCTCTGATTGGGATTGTTTGTGGCTGGAGGGATCCTTTTTTCAGACAGGGACCCACACTGGTGTATGTCTAGGTAAATACATGTCCATGTGGGGGTTTGTGTGTGTCTATTACCCTGTCAGGTAGAGACTGAGTTGTTTTTTCCCTGAAAGTTCACATCTGTCTCACTCAGATAATTTCCTATACACTTCTAATCGTTCACCCCATATGCTTTTCTGTGTCTATCTGTCCCTCTCCAAATACGATGCTTTCTCTCTCGCGCTCCCTCAACAGAGTTAGAAAGGTGCGTGCATGTAGATATGTATGTGTGTGTATTTGCAAACCTGTGCAGGTAGATGCGCATATCTGGCTGCTTATTGATAAATAATACATGTACAAAGCCACATCTGCCTCCTTCCTACATACATTTAGGCTGTATTTACACCCTCCAGCCCTTATTTATTCTGACCGGGGGCACTCAGAGGTACAACATTTTGCAGGGAGTTATGGTTTACGATGTTACCTCTCCCTTCTATTATTCGTTCTCTCTTTTTATCTAATCTCTCTTTGATTGTCCTGGTGCAGCTTAAGAGACAAAGTGAATTTTTATTACATCATCATTATAATCTCCAGATAATCAGCATCTGCATGCATTACCATGCCCCCTTTGGCTTTTCATCTGTGTGTCCATAAATAATAAGAATAATAATCAGGGCCATTTTTGTGTGCATGCGTGTGTGTGTGTGTGTGTGTGTGTGTTGGTATCAGGTGGAGTCACAGCTGCACTTTTTCATTTCAGCCAGCTTGTTTTAGCAACATTGGACCCAGCTTTGTGCAGATTGTCTTGACTGTTGCCCAGATTAATTTCCTGGTGCCTAATGCTTAAATCATGGAAACAATTAAAGCGGACGAATCCATACACATCTTCTCGCAGCGACTGAACTTTGCTGTTAACTTGTACACACATTTCCATGGCGTTACAGGCAACATGCCCAGTGCCAGTGGAGTGTGGAGCAGTTAACATATCCTCCCATATGGGTGTTTAACCTTTAAATTTTTAGTGCGTACTTGCTACTCTTTCTTGGGCGGGAGGATAGTACATCACATGTCTTTGAACAGGAAGCTCAGAGACCAGATTTTTGGCTTTTGATTGCTGATATTTTTCCACAGCTTGCTGTGTAGCACTTTTAGCCTGCCACTCAGGTCTGCAAATTTTGCAGAGTTGAGCTCCTATACATTTTTTCTCCTCCCTTTCCAGCTTTAGAAGAACGATGACAATAATCCTTCCCCATAAAGTAAGACTTGTGCCATACTTTGAAATTCTTATCCTCTGTACAGGTGTCTTGTGCATTTTAAACAGAATTGCTCTGCTTTCTCTTTAAAATACCCTGATTTGGCAGAGCAAGGCAATGGCAGTGCCTCTCTGTTAAGCAGGCAGACTTCAGATTGGCTTCCCAGTGGCTTAGGGTGATACTCATCCGATACACAAACTGTAACGCTTGTGTCCTGTCCTGCAGTGCCAGGGTTAGTCCTTTCCGAGTTGTCCAAGACTGATCACAAACACTGTGCCCAAGTTCAAACAGATACAACAAAATCTTCAATAAAAAAGGCACATACACTCATGGACAAATTTTAGACCAATGTACTAAACACAGCAAACCCCTTGGGAAAGGCCCTGTATCTCTTCCGGATGAAATGTAGTTATGGTATAGAGCCATCCATCCAGCAAAGTGTGCACTTAATTCATATTGTGGAAAGCCTCCCAGAAAGCAATAGGTTCTTAAAGTTGAGCAGGTGCTTAAATGCTTTGCTGGATCTGTGGAAATCTGCAGTTCAGATGAAATAATTAAGTGTAGGGGTGCTACAGAAACCAAGTGAAAAGCATAATTCGGTGATTCAGAAATAACACTCCTTCATAGCTGTGGTAGAACACTGAAATCATGAAAGAAACACCATGTACCTTGAACACCTTGCAGCATGGATCAGGCTGAGACCCTTCCTATATTTCAAAATATTTCCTTCCTAATCTTTTTTATGGACAGATTCTGATTAGATTTGGCCTGGGAATGGGATTTGCTCTGAGCAAAGAGAAACAGAATTTTTCAGTTCTCATCTTCAGTTTTCTTTTTTTATACCAAACCCTTTTCCCTGGCCCCTCCAGCTCCACTCCATGTTTTGACAAACCAGCTCATTTATCAGATGGGAAAAGAGGAAGGGGGGAATGAGAATATTTTTGGTTTCTTCTGTTTTGCATGATATAATCCCCCTCTCTGCTTAGCACCTCCGTAAATAGGAGCTCCGATCTGAAACGGGTCACAGTTTATCACACGCAGGACTAGACCAGATTGGGTCCTGAGTCTCTACCAACCATGTAATGAAGAGACCAAAGTTTTACACTTTACACAGATAAAGTTGACACTTTGTGTAACATCTCTTGATTTTCTTGGATCCATTATTGTTTTGCATTTTAATTTTGGAGGTTATTTGCATGTGTATTTCTAGGCCTCTCTTTATTGTTTCACTATTTATTTATGCCCTCTTGCCCCTCCTTACACCCCTTCTTGCCCAGCTTGCCCAAACCCAGCAGCTAAATCCCCTGGGCAGGTATGAAACCAGCATCATTCCTGGATAAAAATCTACCTTGAAGGATGAAGAGCATCCCCCATTTGTAACTGGAAGGCATGAAAAAGAACACATCACTTATCTGAATTTGCTGTTCATCCAAGCACTGTTTATGGAGATTTACAGTACCTTGCCTGTGCAAAGAGCTCTATTGCATGGTGACTGCTGGAGGATTTTAGGTGGCGGTATTAGCTGCGGTATTAAAAATGCATTGGAAGGCACAGGGTGGAAGATAAGTTGGATAGAAAGACCCATGAATGAAGGGTTAATTACATTCAAAGAGGCCATCGTATGGAGCAGAAGAGGCAATAGGTTTCTTTTCTTCAAAATTTACTAAATAGCTGGAAACATGGTTTAATGAATTTTAATGGGATCTTTCTGAATCCTATGCATATTGCATCTGCTGACTGTAGGAAGTCTAAGTATTGTTGAAAGGGAGGGTATTGCTCTACTTTAGGTTTCACAGTTCAGTATTTTAAAAAATATACTGCAACAAGCACTTTATTCAATATATATTTTTCTCCTTACTTAATTCCCCGCCTTGCAAACAGAAAAGACTTTCAGGATCTGTGAGCCCTCAATACCATAGATTATTCTACTGTTATATAACACTTGCTTTACATTTATTGAGCCATCTTGTGCCATCAAGATAAAGGAGGCCTTAGTGTTTTTCTCTGCTTAGGAGCCATCTATGAAGATGTGGTAATGAATTCTGCTCTCAGTTATACCCATGTAAATCTAGAGAAACTGACTCCCGTGAATTTCTTCCAGGATTACTGAGATATAAATGAGATCAGGATTTGGCCCAGTCTGGTGGGAGAAAGAAAGGAGAGAAAGAGTCAGAGTTCTCTTTTTTCCTTTGCAGCATGCATGGGCTGGGATGGGATTGTATGCTGCACAACTCATTTCCGTGAGGGCTCCAGCAGGAGCAGCAGCAAAGACAATCTATTTGACTCCGATGCAACACAAACAAGATATTCGCACTTTAGAGAGAGCGGGTCATTTAGCAGCACATCAGAAATCTTGACTGCAACATCTTCATCATGCTGATTTGTGGTGAGCCAGCATCATCTTCTGCCTCAAAATCAAAGGGAAACTGAGGCAGGGCATGTAGTAAGCCTGTCTCAGAGCAGCTGTGTCTGGCTCCTGCCCGTATTTTTACATCTACCTTCACTATGTGGAGGTTGCCCATTGCCTTAGTAACTTGAATTTTCTCTTTCGCTCTTTCTCAAAATACCAGGCACCCTCTCGGACAGCTGATAGTATAAGGCTGCCCTACTTTCCATTAACCTGGGGCCCAGTTCTACTTGGGGTGCAGAGAGAATTGCTGAGACCCTCTCAAAAGATGCTTTGAGGTTCCCTTGAAGCCAGCAGGAACTGACAGGGCTTAACACTTTGCAGGACTGTTTTTAGGTCTGTTGAAGGAGAAAAACTGCACTGTTTTAACTGCAGCAGCATGATCAGGATGACAGAATTTCTCTGTTAGAGGCATTACAATACCTGTATAGAAATGGTTACACTGACATATAAACACACGCACACACAAATAGCAGAAGGAAAGTAAAAGCATGCTGGCATCAGGCATTTTTACACCAGTATGGTTGTGCCCACCCTCCAGGGTCTACTGGGATAATGTTTTCCGTGACAAGGTGGTGTTATGCTGGCTCAGGGCTGTGGACCCAGAGGGTATCCCAGTGCAGGAGCCAGAGCTTCCTAAGAGCAGAGACAACCTCAGATCTGAGTCTGAAGTGAGACTTTCCAGAGGAGGACTTTGCACCCCGACTTCTGTAAAGAAGAAAGCCAGGTATTTAAATGCACTTCTGCAGGACTTGAGGCTGCACCGCTCCCCGCTATAGAGTTGTTGTTGCTTTTCCTCCTTGTCTCCCCATCCCTCCCTCATGTGTTTCAGATCTTTCACTCCTTAGAAGCAATGTGATGCCTGCTTGAATGGCACAGATAAGTTAGCCATGCAGCTCGGAGTGCCAGCCCTAAACCACCTAGCTTCCCTTTGATCTGAAATCAAAACAAAAGATGCTGGCATCAAAATGATCCTTTGCCAGGTAACGGTTACTTTGTGCGTGTTGCCTTAATTCAGCTGCAAGGAGCTCTCATCTCTTTGTATCGTGCCCAGATCTGCACTTGTCTTAATACTTTATCAATGTGCCAGCAGGCTGCTTCTATCATGGATACAGCTGTGCAGAAGCTGTCAGCGTTTTTAAGTCAAGTGTTAAACAATACTTCAGGCAACAGCAAATTGTTATTTCCTTACCCCCCCTCCAATTCTTCCCTCTTCCCCTCCCTCACCAAGCCCAGATGCTGAAGCCCTTATTTTTATGTCAGCTTCGTGCTCAAATTATACAACCCAAATGCGTTTTCCCTTCTTTTTTTTTCCTGATGGGAGCCGTTCTCTCTCTAAGGGGTGGAGAAAGAGAGGCACAGAAATCCTTCCGAGGAGCTGCAGACAAAATGAACCTCACGAGCAAGCGGCCTGTCTTGGTGGCTCATTCCCTCTCTGTTTCAGGTGAGCTGCTGGGGCTTGCCTACAAAAGCCACCCACCTTGCCCAGGTCCTGTCACGAGGACAGTCTTTGATTCGCAGCCCTATCTAGACTTTTAATGCACCATTACAGTGTTGTTAAGAGCTGGGAGTTAGGAGAGATGGCTTTTTTTTTTTCCTAGCTCAGCTGTTGGTTTACTCCGTAGATACTGAGTAAGTCATTTCTAGAGAAAAATTAAAACTGGCTGTCACTTTTTTTAGTGCCTACTTGTTTTGTATGCTCATTGTGTACGTGCTTTGGGGAGGCCCTACTGCAATTGGTGTTTCAAGCTGGACACTGTAAATTAGGGATCGATTTAAAAAACTCGGGTATTTAACATGTCGGCATTGTGTTTCTGATCCTTGCTCTACAAAACTGGATAAATAATACTTCCCCATGAAGAACTTTGAGATCTTCCAGAAAGTTAACAAATTGGCATTCACTTGAAGTATCAGGGATCAGACCTTGTTGGACTTGCACATACTGTGTTAACAGATATTTCCTAACAGGCAGAGCTTTGCCAGATTCTTGCTCAAGGGAATCCAGCCTGTTTTGGTGAATAATAATCAAGCCACCCCAATTTTTTTCTCCTTTTTTCTCTTCTCCAGAGAGGGATAGTTACTGAGGCACCAGTACATGAGAACAAATTTTACTCCTTGGACATCTCCTTCAGCACTGACCCTCTCCTAATAAATCAGCTTGGATTTGATATAGGCAGGACCAAGGTCAGCCTTGCTTGGATCTCGCTGTCTCTTCAACACACCAGATATAATGCTGCCACATTGTGGCTCGTTCCTATCTGTTCTGCTGCACACACTCGCCTGGCACTTGGATCTTGCAAGAGAGCATCCTGGCTTTCTCTCCAGGGAGGGCTCGTGGCACTCCAACTCACACGCTGTGCTGTCGGGGATGTCACCCAGCCCCACTTGCCTCCACAGTAGGCAGAGACCAAAAAAGACCCCCTTGCCAGTGATCATAAATTACAAGCCCCTTGTGCACTCCCATAGTTGTCTCGTGTAGCTGCTGGTGCTTCGTACAAAGATGCTCTGAGTTGGAAGGGAGGATGTAGGAATGCCAAACTTCATTTCTCTGATAGACACCGCCTGCTTTATGCTTTACCCCCCTCTCCAGATCCTTATAGAGGTGGCTGATCCTTTTGGTGCAAGGAAAATATACTCATGGAAATGCGGGTAGGATCAGGCCACTCTTTTCCTAAACATCCCTTTTCTTTATTGGCTGTCAAGTTCTTGATTCTCTTTATTTTTTCTCCCATTGATTTTTTTCTTTATTTACTTCCCTCCTTTGAGGAAAAGAAAAACACACACGCAAAAACACAGCAGGGCAGGAAAGTAAACCTTTCCACAAAGATGCTTTGGTAAGATGCTGGCTTTTCACTCATTTATTTTGCACTGATTATTTTTTATAGGGGAGAAAGGAAGGAGTGAGAGCGAGGGATGTGACAGAGAGGGCAACTGAGTAGAGGAAAGAAAAAGTCCTTTAATTTATTTGGAGAGCTCTGTCATTGGTTGTTGTTTTTTCCCCACACACATGAGAAAACCAGAAGAGCTTTAAACCCATCAGCAACACTCACATGAATTAAATGCCAGGTGGAACTGCTCCCATTTTTCTGGATACGATAAGGATAATGGCCTCCTCCTGGTGTGATTCTCCCCATTTCATCCTGATTAGGCAAGCCTTAGGTGTACTGCAACACCACTAGGCATTCCAAGGCTCCTTTTAATTCAGGAAATGAATTAATTGCTTTATATCAAAAGGTTGTTTCAAAGTAAGGCCATAGCATCCCACTCAAATCCCTCTTGCTCTTTTAGGATGATATGAACCATTACAGCCAGGAAGCACTGGATGTCTCTGGTTCCCCGTTCATCCTTGGTGCTCCCCAGATGGCATGGTTTGCCTCCATGCAGTGAATCCTCAGAGAGGATCTGGCCCTTGGGGATACTGAAATCCAAAGAGCAGGAGGGCAGTGCCAGAAGTTTAGGAACTTGCAGTTTAAAAAAATGCAGGAATAGCAAGGATACTCACTGTTTCTGGGGAAAATGTGTCTCAGACAAGATGAATCCAGTGCTCATCCATGGAAGTGTCTTTCTTACCCTTCCTGGAAGCAGGCTTAGATTTTGAGGTTGGCTTTTCATGTTCAAGTGTGATAACACCCAGCTATGCCTGGGTCCCTGAAAACCCCAACCACTGAGTGCAGGTGGGGATTTCCCCACATCTCATGTGCAGAGGGGGTTAGCTTGGGGGAATAAGAATGGAGAAAACTCTCTGTCATTTCTCCATCTCTCCCTGGTGGCTATTAGCAAAGGATACACCTGCAGTCCTCATGCTGTGCAAACACTGCCAGACACCTGATGGTGTATCTGGTACAAGGTTTAAACAGTTTCTTATTCAGAAAGACTCCACAACCCTGAAAACAGTGGGTTCTCTGTGGTTGCTTGGTTTTATGTTTCTATTGGCATAAAATCACATGAAGGACCACACATTGCCCGCTCTTACTGAGGGAGAGGGACAACCTTAGAGTGAAGAATGCTGTTATTAGAAGAATAAACCTAGTGAGGAGCAGGAGGAGGTGGCAGAAAAGAGTGGTTTAGTAAACAGAGGAGTGGAATGGGGACTCCCATCCCCAGAGACCTGGTTAAAGTTGGGATACTTGTAACTTTGAAACAAGGGGACTGTGGGTCTGTTCCAGGGCAACATTTACTGAGATGTTTTGCTGTTTCAAGACCTAAGTGCTTATTTATGTACCTTTTGTTTGGGGCAAAGTTCTGTGACTCAGTTTCCTGAACTGCAAAGTAAGCAAGGTAATAGCCCCATGTCTGGAAGGGTAGGATGCAAAGCCTAATTCACACCTGTAAAATAATTGAAACGTTTTGAGGAAGGGTCACTAGAAGGGCTGAATAATTTAAAAGGCCATGGGAGATCAATGCACAGCAAAAGACATGGGGTTTGCTAATAATTTTTAAAGCACAAGAGAACATTAAAAAATAGACTGTAATATTAAGGTCCTTAGATTATTTTCTTGCAGTTTAGCTCTCGATGCATTTTTTTTGTAATTGTAATCACATTTGTATTATGTTTTTCCAGCAACAGCTGAGATCAGGACCCCACTGTGCTAGATGCTGTACAAGCACATACAGACCTACCATATTCCAAATGGACACAAACAAGCACACATCCGGTAGGAGAAAAGAAGTACCAGCTCGTGGTCTAATAGGTTTGGTTCCTATCCCTGAGCTGCACTGAGATTAAGACTCAGGTCCTTAAAGGCACTTAGAGCCCAACTCCCATTGAAATCAATGGGTGTTAGATACCTAAATAGCTTTATGGATCTGAGCATAAATGACTTATCCAAGGGTAGAGCAGCAATCTACAGCTGGGTTGGGAATTAAACACAGATTATACAAGTCCCAGTCTGATTTCTTAATCACAAAATCATCTTTCCTCTCCATATTTCATGCAATAAATCCCTGGCATTCACATCACAACATGGATACATAATGCCTATTCCATAAATTCACTGGAAACCTGCAGTGACAAAAATGGTTTTCCTCAAACCAAGCCCAGCTACAGACACATCAGTACACTTTGTCTGTGCTTGGGGTTGGCTTCTGCTCTCCCTTACACCATGGAAACTGCCATGGCCTTCAGAGTTGCCTCCCTAGGTTTACACCCAGGTGACAGAGAGCAGAATCCAACCCCAGTGCTACAAGTTCAAACATTTTTCACCCGGCTCTAGGGAGGGGATGGATTAGACAAACTGAACTTTCTGAAAAGATCAATATGGAACATCTCTTTCAATTACTCTCTAAGGTACTAAGCCTGTGAAGTCGGTTATGGTGCATTTATAAATCTTTCCAGAAGGGGCTGTCTGACAACCTCCTCTTCCACCTTTACTCCTCGCAAGCAATCCCTTATTGCCTGGGCAGTGTTACTCACAGCAACTGGCAGGGAAGGATCAGGCCCGAGTCTCTCAGAATCAGGACAGATGGGGACTTTTTTGACCTCCCCTCCCCAGGCACTAACATTCACATAAGCAGAGATGCAGCTACAGAACAACAGGAGGGACCAGATCCAAACCTTGTGAAAGCCACTGCAAAGTCACCAGGGCCAGAAGACATTTCAGAAGCTGAACATGTATGTTATACAACCCAAAATGGTCACAGCCCTGACAGATAACTAGTTTAGATGCAGTTATATAGGGGGGTGGGGTGGGGGAGCCCTTATGCCGATACAGCTCCTTTGATTCATGGAACAGGTTTAAAGCCTACTCAAAAAATTATGCTGAAGATGTTGATTTAAGTTCAGTCATTTCCTACAAGCCTGCTGGCTCCTCTCTGATACTGCAGGATTGAAGTGAGGATTTGGAGCATGCAGGGAAAGTTTTCTAGAGGAGCATGAGTCACTATACCATAGCTATGGTTTTCTGTGCATTTACCTGCCAGGACGATAGGAAACCTGCCAGTTAAAAGAGCATCAGGGTCACTTGAGGTGTAATCTGTGCCCCTAACTCTCTCTCTCCCCAAACATCCCTGCTTAAGACCAGGCTGTCTAAAGTTTTACTTTGTTTTCTGTCTTGGTGTCTGGTTAGGACCCTCTCTAGAGGTGTTAGCTGAAAGGCAGTAACAGGCTCGGGCAGCAAAGGCTGTGAGTGTTTAATACATCTAAACTATTTAGACGTTGCTTCAACAAGGCTGCAGTATTAATGTGCATTAATTCCCACATTCCAAATCCTACTGCGGACCAGACCTAAAGACGCCACTGCCTGGGGAGCTGGCTCCATTTCTGCGAGGCTGTTTGTTTGTTTCTTTCCTGTAGGGTATGGTAAGTCAGCTTTTGGAGTGCACCCCGATACCTAGGATGAGTCCGCAGCTCCTTTTAGGGTGAAAGAAAATCCACACAATGGTGTAAAGAGAGCAAATAGAGGTAGGGCAGTTCAGCCTTCCCTCTGCCTTAAATGCACCCTCCTGCTTCACGTGGCGTGGTTGCATCCTGTGGTTGCCTCGGGTCTGGGCTAGAGCTGTATCCCATGTCACCTCCGATGGGGCTGGGAGCCCCTCTGTGCTGGGTGCTGCACAGATGGGGGACAAAAAGACACCTCCTGCCTCAAGGCGCTGGGACGCTGAGCAGGGGACGAGAGACAGCAGATGGATACCGGCAGATGGGGGAAGTGTGAGGAGATGCTGAGACGTTATTCGGCAATGTGGCTGGCAGCCATCTCAGCAGCCCAACTGCTCTAGGTGCCCGGGCAAGAGCCAGGGGTGAGGAGGGGCTCGGTGGCAGCCAGGGGGATGGCTTTTGGTCTTGGCTAATTAACCTGGCAAACGTGACAGCCACCCTGGGATGTCTCCCAGCAGGTCCCTTCTTGCCCTTCCAGTTCTTCTTTACCCCAACCTGAGAAAGGGCAGGAGGGAGGGATGCCCTTGGGTCCTGGCCACTCTGACAGGAGCGCTGGGGAGATACCTGGCCTGGGAGGGTCTGCTTTACCCACATATCTTCACATGGCAGACACCTCTGTAGCCCTTTGCCCCTGCTTTTAAGGAATCAGGAGTTGCAGATGTACACCAACAGGATGGGGCAGGGAAGAAGGGGGAGCTGGCAGTGTGTGAGAAAGGCTGCAAATACAGCTGGGGAAAGCGTTTTCCTCCATTTCTTTGCTTCAAGATGACCAAACCCTCAGCAGGTAGAAGGGTGAAGCGCTCAATTTTTCACTCACTGAGGATTTAGCCTTGTGAGGATAGCCAGAAGGGACATTTAGGCACCAGTGTAACATCCTTTCCCCACCAAGCCTGGAAGCCGTGGCAGCCCAGAAGACCTCCTCACTGCCGCTGGGTGGAAATAACACTGCTGGTGGCAGCGGGGAAGGCACTTCAGGAGCAGTTGCTGATTATGGCAAGTAAAACTGTCCATAACCTGATCCTAACTGCAGGATCAGGCTGCAGTGAGGTTGAAAAGGATCTGGCATCCCCAGTGACAGCATTCGGTATAAGTGCCAGCCTTATTTTAACCCAACTGGTGTTGTTAATGAGGGGATATATAGGCACTGAGGAATATTTGCATGCAGTGATTGCGTAAGGATTGAATTTTTCGGAGTGAAATTCCTAGTGTGAGACAGCCTTGGTATATGTTATGAAGAATTAATATTTATAGACAGCCTTAGCTGGGAATTTCTATAGAGAGGTACATTTGCATTTTTGGAAAAGAACTTTTTAAGAACTTTTTTTTTCTTTCTCAGTAAGTAGAAATAACTTGTTGATATACAGCATATAATATGAAAGTGTAATTACTGTCACATTTACAGATATTTGAGCAAAGTGCACATAATAGATGTATTTTTACATTGTAGTGGTTACATTAGCTAGAAAAAACAGACATGCACATGACTGCGTTAAAGATTTAGGGCTCTATCCTGCACCATTTAAGTCAATGGGAGTTTGTCACTGATTTTAATGGAAGCTAGATAGGGGCTTATATGCCAACATAATGCAGCTGCTAAGGAATAAATATCGACACAAATGGGTCAATATATTGGTGTCTTTTAAGTGCTAAAACTGTAGCTTGTGATATCTGTTGCAATTTTTTGCATGTTCATTGTAACTGCAGTGCAGCCATCCTGCTGCTAAAGAACAGGACATGGAGGGTACCAGTATTCATTGTGTAGTAGTGACACCTTCAGGTCGCTACCAAAACCAGCCCCCTCTGTGCAAGGTGCTGCACATGCATGTGTGGAGAAAGAAATCTTTAGTGAGAGATTTGATTTCTTGACCAAGGACATAGGACACATCAGTGACAGAGGTGGCAGTGAAACCCAGGGACTGCAGCTCCAGAGAGAAAACAGGATCAAAGTCTGGCTTGGGAGGTTTGGGATATTTTTTACCAGTGGCGGAAGAAAAAAAAAAAGAAAAAAAAAAAGAAGATTAGGTTAAGCTCAAAAATTAATTTGTTTTATTTTCTAAGTAAAAAAAAATAAATCTCGAGGTATTTTGCTTTTGAGCACTTTCATGTTGGGGCATCTTGCATCTATAGTTTTCTTAAAAAATAATAACAAAACCAAGTCCTGGCTATTTAAGAAAATAAATAATTCCCACAGGTAAACTTTTTTTTTTTTAGATAATCAAAGAAAATGTTTTGACTTTATCCTTTTTATGTCCTGCTTGAAACAACTTGCCAAATTTCCTCTAAATCTGCAAACAGCTTTCCTTCCTGCTAAGCTATTTTTCCTCTACAAATATCAGCTGACAAAAAAATCGTGCAAGTCTAGTCATCAAACTCTCAGTCTCTCCAAACTAAGCAAAAAGTAGACAAAATAGAAAAGAAATTAGGAAAGAGCCAAAGAGGCCAGAACAAAAGCAAAAAGGATTTCTTCTTCTCTTAAAGTGGCAGCCTGGAGTACGGGGATATTACTCCCAGATGCACAAGAACCACTAGAAACAGCCACCTCCATATGAACAGAGAGAGTGCTGTACTCTGCCTCCATCTAATATGTGAGATTTATAAGTGCTTCAGCTCCCCAGAGGCACTCAGGCATATTGCTATATATAGGACTGTTCCCAGATTACAGAATGACTTCCCTTGACTGTAGCATTATCAGACCATAGGGATTTTTTTCTTCTTTTTTTTTTTTTTTAAACCAGCTCACTCCAAGCTATTTCCCTTTGTTTGCTCTGCCAGCAGTGTTAATCATTACATGGAAATGGGTTCAATGTCCAGTTCAAAAGTGATCCTAGGCAAATATAGATAAATATCTCCTCCCAGGAAGTGACAATATTTGTGCAACACATAACATGGACAATAGATTTGTTTTCTGAAGGAGTTAGCTGGAAAATCAGTTAGGGCCCTGCCTCGCATTGAGCTGTGCCTCCAGTGGGGCCAAGGCTGGGCAGCAGTGGGGGCTGCAGATGCCGAGCTTGGAGCTGGTGGAGGTCCCCGCAGGTGGCTGGCATCACCCACGGCTTGGAGTATGCTGCATGCATCCCATCCACACCAGATCCATGGAGGACATGAGTCTGTCATGGCTCCCAGCTCCCACTCAGGCTGTTTAGCTTGGGAAGTCATTGTTTTAATCTGAAGTGTTCACAGGGACAGCAACCATTGCCCCTGCAGGAACAATGAAGAGGGGAATTGGGCATGGCCTGTTTCCACACCCATATAGGATGTGGTTTTATACCTTTTGGGGAAGGCAGGGAAGGATCCTGCAAGGGTGCTGAGTCCCCTCTATGCGGAGCTGGTTTCCCTTTCCCTTTGACCTATGGGGAAATTAGGCTCTTTGCCCTCCTTCACTCAAACTGGTGAGCAATTTCATATGCTTCTGCTTCTACCATCACTGACCCCTCCTCTATTTCTTACATTTTTTTCATGCTTTCCTTCCCTGTCATTATTTCTGTCCAACAGCTATTTGTTCAGTAATCTCCCCCAAGAGATTAGCACACTATTAGGCAGTCAACAAAACAAGAAAGAAAGACACAGTACTTAAAGGATGAATACTTGGGAGAGAGCATCAGTCTTTTGATGTCCTGATTCCAGTTGGGTTTATTTGCTATATATATATGTCTATAACTATACATCTTCGTACAGCTGTCCTACCACTCAAACGGAGATTTCCAACTGCTTTGCAAACCTTATACTTCTCCTTCACTTGCAGGGAGGAGGAAAGCGGCAGCATTCCCAGTACCTAAAGGGGTACCCTGGGGCACAGAGTGACCCATGTATTTCAGGCAGTAGAATGGCTTAGCTGCAGAGTCAGTCCACACTACACGTTTTCCTGCCCTCTACACCAGCAGCCCACGTCCTGAAAACACTTTAACCCGATGGTTGTTCCCATTTGAGGCAACAGGAGTCCGTGTCTCCTGCTAGTTGAATAAATAACACAGTGCAGAACTGGGGCCCTGTCTCCAAACATAGATGCTGTATTTCACTCAGTCATGGCTGGCTAAAAGAATATCATCCAATCTTTAGTGACCCTACTGCACTGAGTGAATAACAGCCAGGCATTTAATACACACAGAAAAAGGCAGGGGAATTCAAGGGGAAAAAGATGGCTATAACTGTGTCACATTTTGCAGCGTGGTCTGGCAAAAGCTGCAAGTATGCTTTTTAAAGAAAGTTTGGTTTTGCAGGCATGCTCCTTCTTTGGTGGCTGCTTTTGCTTTGTTTTTCCTCAGACAAATTCATCTTTTAAACTGGCAGTGAAGACTTACTTAGGACTGCATTAGGGGCTCTTGAAAACACCCTTTTTTTCTTCCCTGGAAATTGATACCACACACTTGGGCGATTTTATTTTTTTTTTTTTTTAACAGACTGGTAGGCATTCTTTTCATTTTCCCCTCGTGATTTTATACAGAATGCTTTTTCAGGCAGATCTTTTCATACCCCTCCAAAGCAGTCAATGAAACCATTTGCGTGTATACAATTAAGCACAAGGGGGGGGGAGAGAGAGAGAGAGAAAAAGCTACAACAGCCTAATAATTTAATCCGAAAAATCCTCTAGATTTTGAAATTCCGTTCAAAAGGATTTGTTACTTCAGAATATTAAGTCATGCATGCCCCTAACAGTCATTTTAAATACCCACAAATATAGAAGCTAATAATTTTTAAGTGATAATAACATCATACATTCTGCCCCCAGTTCAGCCCTGATACTGCACAGTTGAAGCCAGTAGGAGCTTTATTATTGACTTTGTTGAGCATATGATGAAATACTTAATGGGGTGCAGCCTCATTCCAGTCAAATGGATTGCATGGGTGTAGCAGAATTTGCCCCTGCATTTCTGATAATTTGTAGCACAAAAAATACCTAGTGGACTCCAATATCCAGAGTCCATAGAGGGACAATAGGGGGACCTGTACATGGGGAGTGAAAATGCAGGAGGGTGGATCAGCAGGAGTAAACCTCAAATCTTCACAGTAATATAGGCATCTTAGGTATCCAATATCCTAAGACTCCTCCCAAAAGATCGGGGTAGCATAGGTCTACCCTGTGATTCCCAATGTACACAGAAGAGGGAGTTGCTATTAGAGTTTGGAAGGCCATGAAGTTGCTACTTTCGGTTTCAAAGAAAACAAGAAATTGGAGTTTAAAGGTTAATAGAGTTTTATTGCCAGCTCTGATGCATTCAGAAAAATGAAAGAGACGCTCCAAAATTATAATGTTCAATAAAAATTTTAAGACAAAAGACATTCAATCACATTTTAGCTCAAAACAGTACATTTTGAGTTTTTTAATTGTTGTTTTGCAATATTTCAACCTTTAAGATTCAGATTTTCTCAGTTAACGCACAGACTAGAAAATGTACCTAAAAAAAAAAAAAAGCTGAGATTCTCATATATTTTCACACATTCTGGAGCTGGTTGTGAGGAAGCACAGCAAAGCACACTAGGCTTGTAGAAACTGGAAGAGATATCAATACCAAAAAAAGAATAGCAAATTCGTTCTTTGAGTATGCGCATGGTACATTTAGTTATTTTGAGAGTCAGGTCTCAAAATTAGCCTTTAAATTTTGCTTTGCTTGCTATTCATTCCCATTCACCTTCTCCTGGAGTCCAGTGAACACAGGTACCAGCTTTATAAACAAAACTTGCATCTTTGAGGGTTGCTTAGAAAAGCTTTTCAACAGTAAAGATGCAAAGGGAAAAAGAAATAAAAAGGAAAGAAAGATGTTGCTTTCTGAAGAACATAAGTACAGCCATACTGATTCAGAGGTATGGAGCACACAAGGCCACTTTGCACCCAGCAGTGGCCATAAACACATGACCAGAGAAAAGTAAGAACAGGGCAAGTGTATACAATACCTCCCTCAAACATTCTCCCAGCCTCTCACCATTTTCAACCCAAGGGATGTCCAAAGCCTTGATGTGGTTCATTTCTTCATGTAATGAACTATAATGAGCAATTTCATCATTGTGCAGATCTGATCCACAATTCTTGAAAACTTAGTACCATATGTGCACTACATATTCCACCTAAGTCTGTGCATCTGGTCAATAGAGAAAAGTAATTCAGAGGGCACAATAAAGCCTTGAGCATAGTCTTTTGGAAGCACCCAAGAGGAAATACCAGTCCAGAGACCTAGCTGGAGCATACAAGGTTTGAATATGCCTTTTAGGGCTGGCCATAAGGATATATACCCCTAGTATAAGAAAAAGAACTATCACATAATTCTTTGGAGAAACAGTACATCTGGAACCAGATCAAATGCCTGCAATAAAAGCTGAATCCATGTAAAATTCACCCCCATTTAACATTTCACTCTAAGCTTCAGGCTCAGCTAGACTAGATTTAAAGTCCATTCAACCTTTCAGATGAGTCTGGAGTTTGAGATATGGGGAGAATTTGCTTTTGCGACATTATCCTGTGGATGAAACACTGGTGGATCTTTCACTTGAAACCAGCTATCAGTGCTCAAAACAAAACTTAAGCAAGTGTGACTGGAGAGAACAGAAAAAGATTTATTTTGTTCATATTTTTATCATGCCTGTAGAACATTTCCCAAATGAAAGGTTGGGGTATTAAAAGTAGTGACCAAATTTACCAGCACTTCTGTAACAAGATCTTTACACCATCTAACATCCTACAAGGAAAGATTCATTTCTATCATTACCTTCCACAAACTGCTCGTTTAAAAGTTTAATTCTCACTTTGTGCCTGTGAATAATGCAATAACATCCTCTTGCTATTTGTGTTTTCTGGCCCAGGCCAACATCAAAGGCAGCAGTACAAAATTAAGGAGTGCTTTGGATTTCCATTCAAACCACTCTGTATTCCAAACCCGAGCCCCTGCCTCCCTTCATCCCAGGTAGACAATCTGCATCCTTTAAATGATCTTGTTTATTCTATGTGTCGTAATATAGTTATCTGAATATTAATTATGGTTTTAGTGAAGTTCATCGATTGAGTGCAGGAATTGAGAATTCTTCCTTCAGCTGCAGCCACCTGCTTAGATTTCTGTATTTATCTGCTTCACTGAGTTTAAACCAGTTTCTGTAAGTGAAAGTCTGTTGCTTTGAGCAGATGTTAATGCTCAGAAATAGTGTACAGTCTGCCATTAGCATATGTAGCATAATGCTAATAAATAGAGGCATGTACCACCCTTGAAGGTGATTCTGATTTCGACAGAAAATCTACCCCCCATCCTGCCAGCCCCTTTCCTTAAGGAAGCCTCTGGTGTATACAGCTGTTATAAGTGAGGGACCTTCCTCCCACCCCTGGCAAGACCTTAGCAAATGGTCCATTCTGTTTATGCTACATTTGGATGATTAATGATATTGTATATTGTAACTGAATTGTACTGCTATTATCATCAGGTCACTGTTGACAACTAGATATATCATCTCTGGGGTTCATATACAGATAACAATTTTAACTATATGGATAAGTAAAGGCTTGATGGTGTCCTAATGCTAATGTAAATATTATTGCATATTGGAAGTCAGTAATGCACCACATATGGGGATTGCATTACACAACAGCAGCCATCAGGTAGCTGAAGCTGGTATGATTGTTGCAACAGTGGTTTTCTACTTTATCCTCCTTGTTAATTTTTTCCCCTCCCTAAGGATTTGGAATAATCCATCTGTAAAACATGACAACCATTTAGGATCAAGGGGACCCAGCAGCTTTCAAGCAAAACTGTAATCAAACTGATTTGGGATGTCTTGGGTGTTGGGAAGGGGGAGTTCAGTTGCCTCCGTGCTCTCCTGGCTCCCTGCTCAATGTGGTGCTCTGAGCTCCAGCACTAAAGCAGATTCACTGGAAGAAAAGTTGTTGTTAAAGTATGGCCAGCTTAGCCAAGAGCAGGAAAGCTGGAAATCTGAGAAAGCCAGGTCGTGAAAGTGTCTTCATGTTTTGTCTAGAGAGCAGATCAATGCTCCTAATCCTGACAGCTGCAGGTAACCATTTGAGAGAGATATCATATTGAGTCAAGATGAAAAATTTGAGAAAGGACTTATTGCAGAAATACAACATTACAGCTCCTGGCTAAAGTTGAGAGTATATTGAAAAGGTTTGGAAGAGCAAGAATTCAAATTGAGAGAAGGCTCTGCCCCTTTTACTATTCATCCATCAATAACTGGCACGTGTCATGTTAGGGCTCAGACTAGAAATTAATTATTCTCGCTAATATTGAGGAACCTTATTTCACCAACCCTTATCTTCATAAATCCCGATATATACCAGGAGCAAAGAACACAGAAGTCATTGCAATAATACCAGCAGAAAACTGGAGCGTGATAAGAATCATCTTTACAGGCCTTGCATTTCCATGAGTCTAATTCCCATTTCATAGGGAGGAAAACATAGCAATCTGCACTCAAAAAGAGAACAGCTGGATCGGAGCCCCCAACTGATTTATACTCACAATTTCCTTCTGAGATAGCAGCAGCAGATGTGAAAAGCAAAGTCTACCAATAATTCTGTTCTCCCACTAGTGTGCAAAGGGGAAGATTTTCCTAAAAATACCAAGAAATTACTAGAGTCAGATTTCATTGGACAGTGGTTATTTTTAAGTGGTTTGAGCTCCCCACTTCCATCATTTCAGGTAGGTGATGTTTCCCATTTTCCACAGAGGAAGGCATTAAAAAGGAGAAAGTAAGTTTTTACACAGAAATAAAGGTACAAGCCTGAGTTTCCAGCTCAGTAATTATAGCACACCTTGTCTGCTAATTAAATGATATTTTTGAAAACAAACAAACAAAAAACAAAACAAGAAACAATAAAAAATGCAAGGCAATGATAGTTCATCTTCTTAGAGAGCTGAGTTTATGCTGCAGGAGCAGATCTCTTGTTGGCAGATTTTTACAGATACCCAGAATCTGAAAAAACCCCAAAGCAGATCCTGAAGTACCCAGGACTGTGCTATATGAACAGAGAGGTGGTGGCAAATGGAGCCTTGTGATATTAGCTCCCTACTAATCATCACAGAGCAGTGCATCATTTCACTCAACAGCCTGCACCTCCTGGGCAATGGATTCATCTTCAAGACAGCGTTTGGGTCTCTGAGCAGGAGCACCCAATATCTGCGGGCCTCAGAGCAAAAAAGCAGAATTGCTCCCTCCACTCCAAGCACACCTCTGCTGTAAAATCAGTCCATTTAACAATTTAAGAGACATAAAATAGGGACTGAGCTGTATCAATTAATTTTTATTCCACTGATGTTCCCTTGCCCACTGTTTGCACTTATTGATCTGCAACTAAGGAAGAAGGCCAGAAACAGGAAAGAATAAAGGTAAGCCTGAAAAGTGCTGCTGTTCTAGAGCAACATAAAACACAACTTGAAGCTGGAGGGCAGAGAAGGGACAAGGAAGCAGAGCAGCAAGAGAAAAGGAGAATAGAGAAAGGAAGAGAGAATTAGAGACAGAGCAAACAAGATTAAGTTTCATCTGACTTATTGGATGTACACTCGGAAAGCAAAAGGCAGGGAGAGGAAGGGCAGAGGAAGAGAACATGAACTGCAGCAAGTTCTGTTCTGAGGCTCCATACAATGGTTTTGTCAGAGACTCTGAGGCTGGTGCCACTTCGTATGATGTGCAGCTTTAATGACAGAAGGAGGGGGGCAGGAGCAAAGGGAAAAAGAAAAGGCAGCTGAGACTGTCTCTTCCTCAGTCTCTGTTTGCAGAGACCTATTGGCCATAACTCTTGCAGGGCAAATAACAAGCGTTCCCCATCCAAATGTAAGCACATTGGCACTTAATCCTATTTTATAAAGGTTATAGTTTTACATAAATCACTCACTCTAAATGCACTTTAGTCATCCTCTTCGTGTTAAGTTTCCCTTTAAGCCTAACTAGGCAAGGAGGATTTCTCCCACTGGCACTCTGGACATGATGCCACCAAGATTGAACTATGCTCTCCATCTTTAATATCCCTGGAGGGATTAATCTATAATGATGTCAGGGGCTAAGAATATTCCCTTGCCAGGGCGAGGGAATTAAATCCATCCTTCGCCTGTCTCACTCAGGTCCAGTAGAGCTAAAAACAAGTTGTTCAGAGAGCAGAGAAAATTGGTGATGCTTCACTTTTGATGTCTCGCTCTCCATGCAGATTCCCTAATGTCTACTAAAGGGTGAGCTTAGTAGCCTTTTCTTCAGTGATTTCACTATCAGTCATCCCGTTAATGAAGTTTATAATAGTCTCCAAGACCTCTCCTCTCTATCATATTGTGCTGAATTTGCCCAGTGAGTTTCAGGGTTACACAGGAAGGACAGACTGACAGACAGAGCCACCCTTAGGTAGGCAGACAGTATAGGTGCTTGAAAAAACACATTTCCTTAAGAAATTAGCTTAAAAGCTGGCATAATCGCTGCAAGGCATCTTTTGCCCATTTTCATGCAGATGCATCCCTGATGAGGAAGGCACATTCCATTCCAACTCCTGTACATTTTCTTAAAGAGTTCAGTGCTTGTTTCCTAGCAGGGTATGCAAGGTGTTGAATCATCAAGCACCCAAGGAACTTCATGAGCTTGGACCAAGTTAGATACAATGATTTTGGGAACCTAAGAGCAGAGGTACACTGCTCCAGCTGCTGCCTTTACTTTTTTAGAGAGTCCATCAGGATGAACTGCCCTGCCATGGACACTGGAGCTTCATGCAGTAATTTGGAGTTAGAGGAAGAATTTAAAACAATAGTCATGAGAGAGTGAAGGAAATAAAAGCAGGGCTTGTGCTAGGCAGGGGTTAATAGTGAAACATTCATACACTCAGGAGGAGAACACAGGCCATAGGGTGTTTTTTTTGTTTCTGTAGATGAAATGCATGCTGGTCTCTCCAAGCTCACATACAACCTCATCTGGCCACCAGCCCAGCCATTCCCAGAAATGCTAAGTTAAGAGGGAGACCACAACTCTTGCTGTGTTAAGAGGTACTTGAAACAGAATGAGTTGAAGCCCTGTAAGAGCACATAGCAGGCCATAATGTAGACAATCCCTAGCCATGCCTGGTCTGACCTACAAAGATCAGACACTTAAGTATGCAGTATGGACAACCAGTAGCCTGGTAGAAAGCAGGGCTGGCTGCACTGACTGGTCACTGGAGTCATCCAAGAGCACCAAACTGGCTCTTTTCTTATTCCTTGATGCTCTTGGTATGAAATGCCTCACTAAGAGCATTCCTTCAACAGGTGCCATCTGAGACAGCTAAATGAGCTGGGAAACACAGAAAACCTGAAAGGTTTTTTGACCAATAGAACTTGAGTTCTTTCAGCTAATATGGTTGAGCCATCCCCTGTGGTCTCTCTCTAGGGCATCTCTAATTTAAATGTCTCTTCTCTATCCAGACACCCATTTTCATAAAATTTCTTCCAGTTTAGTCACTCAGATTTTTGACCTAGTCAAGTTATATGAGGTTGGATAATAGGTTCAGCAATCATTGGAGTGGAGAAGTGGAGAGTCAGAGGCAGTGACATCACTATCACATAGGCCTTGTCTTCTGAAAACTAAGCTAAAAATTCACCCTCTTTCCATGGAGGGAAGGTAAGTGAGTAACACCAGCTGGCAGGCAGGTTGCCCCACTCCAGCTGTCTTGATCCCTCTCTACAGAACAGTTTCTGGTAGTCTACAAGGATACACAGTACCCTGAATTTCCTGTGAGCAATCCAGAAATCTTTTTTGATATGCAAAGGGAAGCAGGCCTTTTGGTCTTTCTGGCCTTACAGCAGGCAGGGAACAGTATGTGACTTCCAGTCAACCAATGCAAAACCAAGAGTCATTGAACTAAATTTCCAGTGTCTGATTCAGGACACTACTGTAAATAGATGATGCTCCACTGAAATCAGTGTTGTTGTTTAACTCTTCACACCAACTCTGATTCTAGCTCCAGACTCCAGATGATAGGGCCACAAAAATGATCAGAGGGCTGGAGCACCTCTGCTATGAGGAAAGGCTGAGAGAGCTGGGGTTGTTCAGCCTGGAGAAGAGAAGGCTGTGGGAAGACCTTATTGCGGCCTTTCAATACTTAGAGGGGGCTTATAAGAAAGATGGGGACAGACTTTTTAGCAGGGCCAATAGCGATAGGACAAGGGGTAATGGTTTTAAACTAAAAGAGGGTAGATTCAGACTAGATATAAGGAAGAAATTTTTTACAATGAGGGTGGTGAAACACTGGAACGGGTTGCCCAGAGAGGTGGTAGATGCCCCATCCTTGGAAACATTCAAGGCCAGGCTGGATGGGGCTCTGAGCAACCTGATCTAGTTGTAGATGTCCCTGCCAATTGCAGGGGGGATGGACTAGATGACCTTTAAAGGTCCCTTCCATCCCAAAGCATTCTATGATTCTATAATTTGGAGAGACTTCCAACATTACCAACACATACCCCATCTTAAAGGAAAGCTAAGAGCAGATAGGAGATGAAAAGCTTGAACTCCTCTGTAGAGAGCCATTGTATACCTATGCAATCCTTAAGACCTCTACATCAGCCTCAGCTTAAATAGCTATATAAACCTAAACAGAGAGGAATGAATTTCACCCACAAACAAGCATGAAGGAAAATTCTACTTGCCAGTCAGTGATGGTTCATGCATTAGGAAATTCACAAGAAGTTCAAAGGTCCCTAGTTCTGTCACCAGCTTTGCACAGCTGGGAGAAACTCCATTTCCTTGCAATAGTAATGACATTCTACTACAAGAGTAAGAATAATTTTTTTTTCTATCAATCAGACAACCAATAAAAATAATTCATGTTTGCCTTATGCGATATGGTTGTGTTTGGAAAGCTCAGCTGCAATCAGTGCCCCACAGTGCAAGGTGCTGTTCATACTTTAACAAAAATGCAAGCCAAAAGAAACAGAAGAGAGGAAGTCATACACTCAAGACCATGCAGCAACTCAGCAGCCAAGGGAAAAAAAGAACTTAAGTTTTTTGACCACCAGCCCAGTGTTCCTTATGCTGCACCATGCACTGTGCCATCAATGAGGTCAGCAAGAGTTTTATATACTTATACACTTTCCATCATCATCATGCAAGATCACCTCACAACCTATATTCTTATCTTGCCCCTAGAAAGTAAAAACTGCTTACGTTCCCAGTTACATCAGAGGAATTAAGATATAGGAAGAAACTGGAGCTACAGCCACAAATAAATAAATAAATAAAAATATCTAGACTATAATTTGCGGTGCTTATGATGCCCTGCTCAGTTTCTACTCAACCCCAAAAGCACCTGTTCCATCAGCATAAATATGCCTTCTCTAACAAATCCATATTTTGGAACAGGGCCCAGATCTGAGGTCTCCTCTGAGTCGCATAAATGCCCTTACCAGAGCATCATTCTCTCAAACTCTCTCTGGTCCAGAATTAAGATACAAGAAAAAGCAAAACATCTTTATACCCTGCTGTTGTGGTTTAAGCCCAGCCGGCAACTAAGCACCACACAGCCACTCGCTTGCTCACTCCCCCCCAGTGGGATGGGGGAGAGAATCAGAAGAGTAAAAGGGAGAAAACTCATGGGTTGAGATAAAGACAGTTTAATAGGTAAAGCAAAAGCTGCGCACACAAGCAAAGCAAAGCAAAGCAAGGAATTCCTTCAGTACTTCCCATTGGCAGGCAGGTGTTCAGCCACCTCCAGGAAAGCAGGGCTCCATCACACGTAACAGCTACTTGGGAAGACAAACACCATCACTCTGAATGTCCATGTCCGTGTGTCCGTGTCCCCCCCCCCCTTCTTCTTCCCCCAGCTTATATACTGAGCATGATGTCATATGGTATGGAATAGCCCTTTGGCCAGTCTGGGTCAGCTGTCCTGGCTGTGCTCCCTCCCAGCTTCTTGTGCACCTGGCAGAGCAGGGGAAGCTGAAAAGTCCTTGACTAGTGTAAACTCTACTCAGCAAGAACCAAAACATCAGTGTGTTATCAACACTATTCTCACACTAAATCCAAAACACAGCACTATACCAGCTACTAGGAAGAAAATTAACTCTACCCCAGCTGAAACCAGGACACCTGCTAATGCAGCATCCAAAACACCGTCTTGATTCTTTTTGGTGCACACCGTTTGCTTTGGGAACAGTAGTAGCTGTCACATCAAATCACTGCCACGTACTTGGTGGGGTACTTACCTGTATTGGTCCAGAGAGCCATCTCCAGCACCAGCATCCCCTAGCTATGCTTAGCACACCCAGGTCAGCTGCCCACCCTCCTCTGTGCCCGAGATCCCCAACCAAAACCACTCTCTCTCCACATACATAAGACAAATGTTTACCTGAAACATTTAGGATATTGGGTTTTTTGAGGATTTTCTGTTAAAATTTCCTTGGCACTAAAAAGCAGGCTAGGTCATAGAAACACAAAGCTTGTCGTTTCTCTAACAGTTGACAGAAAAAAACATTGCTTCTTTGCAGAAGAAAACAGGCTGGGGTCAAGGACAGAGAATCAAGGTACTATTTTCTAAAACATTGATTTGAACCTGCCTTACACTTAAAGCAAAAAAGAAAGACAATAAATCCTAAGAAGGAATCAGCAAAAAACACACCCATCATCTTAAAACTTAGAGTTTTACAGTAAATCTAAACTGCTCACATTAAGGTCCTCCTGCTGAACCAGCCTAGGAGGACTTTTCTCCTCATGGGGATACCAGAGTCACCAAAGTTAGTTTATCCCCCTCCTGCAAACATCTCTGGAAAGCATCACAGCTGGAAGATTGACTTAGATTTGAGACAGACACACATGCTAGACTGCTCATGCAAGAGACCCCATGCAGTTATAGTGACATATCACACCTGTTCCATCTTTGCATGTGCGAGTCCCAAACTGTATCTGAGCCACATGGAGCCACTTCCATGTTCTGCTCCCCTGTTTGGCTGTACAGCCACAGCTCAGAGCCACGAGGCAGGGCAGAGCAGTACATATGCTGTTTGGAAAACAAAGCAACAAAAACACAACATCATCAGTGAAAAGCAGGAGATTCTTCAACACTACTGAAAGGTAAATGATGAGAGTCGTCTTCCTTCCCTCTGTACCAAAACAGAACTGGTACCCTCCACTGCCACCACAGCAACCCAAGAACAGGGAATATCAGTTTTATGCAGTCACAGAATAAACACCAGGTTTAGAAGACATTGTCCACATGCTGTCAACTGACTTTTCATGTCTATGCTCCTTAACACTAAACACCTGCATAGGCCTCTCCCATCAGATATCTCCACCAAGCCAGGTGTACCCAAGTCAACTCCTTTTTTTTTACTTTTTCTATATTTTTTTTCTTTTTCTATATTTTTTTTCTCTTTTCTTTTTTTAATCCCTGGTAACCTAAACTCACTTCTGGGAAGGTATCAGCCAAGCAATTGCTGTCGTTGCTACCCTAGCACTTTCTACTCTTTTCCCTAAAAAACATCAAGTTATTTCCTGAAAATTGCTCTTCTCCCTATCAGGATTACCTAAAGAGGAGGCAGTAGTACAGGGTTAGGACAAAAGGGGTTTCTTGCACATAGCTAGGAGAGGGGATACACCTGTTTTGCTGAAAATGAAGGTGGACCTTGCTAGGCTCCTTTGCAGAGCTCTGCTCCTGTCCCTGATGGCTCTCCAGGCTGAAGTGGTTCTACCTGGGGGCAGGAGCTCGTTACAAGATCAGACCTGATTCCCACTCACTGCATTTGTCATGCAGGTTCCCAGCTGGTGTAAATTAGCATTACTTTACCAAAGACAATAAAGCTACACAGATGCCCTGCAGCTGAGGGGTTGGTTATAAGGCTGTTTTCTTTTTCCTGGGCTTTTCTGCTTAAAAGGGTAATCTATATGCAATAGGAGTGATGCAGAGTTGCATTTATTAAGTTATGATGTGGATGGTAAACCTGTTATTGAAATCCCTTTGGAGATATGTACCTGACTCTGGCTTTGGATTTAGCTCTTAGTCACTAAGAAGTGAATGCTTTGTTTCTTTGTTTATGAATGTAAGTTTTTATCCTAAATATGCTACCTAGAATGTAGTATTCTAATATCTTTTTTTCAGGAAGAACAGGAGCTTCTCTTGGAAAGTTAGAGCTATTGGGTAGTAATTCTTTTAACTGCTAAAGAATGCATAAGCTTTGAAATTAATTTTTGACAGAAATAAACAAGACATTAGAAAATAAAGTGACTGGAAAACATATTTGCTATTTTACTGGTAGTAGTGTTTAAAAAGCCTGATTCCTAGAGTAGCCCCTACCTGCTTACAACCCTTTAACTCTCTCTATGTTGGAAGTTAAAGTTTTAGAAAACTATACCAAACAAGCTATTGCAATAAGCCCTGCTTATAAGCTTAACAGAATTGCTTGTTCTTTGAGTCTTTTTTTTTTTAGCTTTGTTACTACTGAAGTATCTATTTGTATTTCATTGAAAAAAAAAAACTTTTTTAGCAAAGCTCAATTAGGAAAAAAAAAAAAAAACCCTCAAACCTTCCCCCTTCACTTATTTTGTTAGAAATAATAGCAATCATAGCAAATGCCTACTGAGAACACTTAAAAAATAATCTAATGCTTATTAATTGTTTATATTTAATTTCCCCTAAAGACACTTGGAAAAGCAATTTGCTCAAAAAGCAGGAGCACACAAGTTCAGGACAACCCCAGAAGCATCACATAATAGCATCTAAACAAGCCCCCAGTGTCCTCTCTTTTTATCATTTCTTTCCCACAAGCTGTAGCTTGTTAAAGTTTCCCTTCAATGAGAGCACTTTCTAGCCTGCTTTTTGGGGAGGTGACCCTTTAAAATGAGGGGCAGAAGCATTACAAAGGCCCTAAAGGGTCCATTTTGCAGTAGGAAGTAGACTACTAAATCTCTTTGTTCTAGATGGTGAGTATCCTTAATTCTTGTTTGTGAGCTTTGAGTCGGATTGCATGTTCTCAAAGCTAGTTATGTCTTTTTTTTGCCTTTCTTTAAAGCTTAGTTCTGTTTTTCTTTCCTAACTGAATTTTTTTTTTCCTGAAAATTTTTCCAACCCGCCTCCCTAACAAATCATCTCTGAGCAGACTTCAAAGATGGAGGTGTTTTGTTCTCTGAAAGCTATAGATAGACCTGTTCTTGCGCAGTCGCTTGAAAGTAATTCTCATTAATACAATATGTTAAATCCTGATCTTGAGAAGACTTTGATGTGTGGGCTTACGAGCTCTTCAGGATGGGATCTATCTGTTAAGAAGGGTTTGCTTGGGACAATGAGTTTGTGTATTAGGGCCTAGAGTTAGTTAAAACAGTTAGTTTAAACACAAGTAATAAGATGAGGTTATTCCCCTATGTAAGCCTATATATAGGACCACATTTCCAGGCTTATGCTTTTACCTATGCAACTGTTTTACTCCTAAATCCCTGTGCCCCGTTCCTGCACAGTTCTGGGTCACCGTTTTATCCCTCTAGGATGTTAATAAGCCTCCCTGGCATGGAACATAGCATTAGTCTTTGATGGGTAGGTAGATTAAATATGCATGCATAATAGTAAATATTTATTTAGGTACCTGAGCTATTCTGATTAATGGCTGCATTTTTCTTTTATATGATTTGAGTACTTTTTAATGGCAATTAATTAGTATTTATGGCATGATTATTTAATTTATTTCACTCTTCTGCTGCTAGTACTGTCAGAGAAGCTGGAAACTCCAGGTTTTTATAGTTTTTTCAGGTTAGTAAATATTAGAGTTTGCTTCTGTCTTCCGTGTGCCTGGGGATGCACAAACCAGCATGTCTCTGCTCTGTTTCCTGGCACTTATTTACTAGCAGCAGAACTACCATCCAGGGAAACAGGACTCTGATCCTGCAAGCACTTAATGAAGTTTTTTAACTTTAAGTACACAAATAAACTTGTTGTGGTCAGCAGTGGTATAAGGATTACATGCATAAGTTTCCAGAATTGGGACCTCTAGGTCTCTCTAGTGACCTGCTTAGCTTGCAGTAATAATGGGGCAGCTCTCAATGGACTATGCATAGAGATACCTAATGCCATAATCTGGCTTTGTAGGCTCTATGTAAATAGTGGCAATATGATTTATTTTTGCCCCCTATTGTTGAAGTGCAGGGAAAATAAACAAGGCTTTCATGAAAAAGGAACCCCCCCCCCCCCCATCAGCTGTGGTAGGTGTGTCCACTGCAGAAACTATAAGCAAAGATGATATAGCAATATGTATCTCCTTTCTTTGGCCTGAAAGTTCAGCTGCGATGATTGCAGTCATCCATCTCTTGGTCCTGCCATCATTGCGCAGGGACCTTGTCTTGACTGTTGAGCCTGGAAAGAATGTCCAGTGTTGTTATCCTCACAAAAACCTACTGAGTTCAAAAACCATTATCGTTTCTACTTTGGATGAGCATCTGGAAGTCAGATGGGATTTGCTGTTGGTCACATAAGCAGTTTGAGTTCTCCCTTGGCTTGAGGCATGCTTTGGCAGTTTAATTTTTTTTTTCCTGAGGCATGTGAGTTTAAATGAGACCAATACAGTAGGAAGTCAAAACTTTGGAGAGTCCAGTCCTGTCCCAGATTTGGCTGAGACAACTTCAGAGATGTAGGGCTCCTGAGCTGATCTGATTACAGAAACTGCTAGGAGCCATGGGAAAACTTTGTCTCCCTACAGACAGTAAGGAGGGGTTCAGCACCTTGCCTGGATCAGGCAGAGTTGGAGGCTATCAACCAGGAACGAGTTGATGGGAGAGGTCCCATCATGAATAATGAATGGGTGAGTGAGACAATTAGTGCCAAGGGATAAATCTTACACAGACAGATCTCTTATTCTCTCATCCCTTAAACCCCCCTTCCTCAACAACCCTGAGTCAAAGCAAAGCAAACAGATGGGGAAAAATACGATTAGTTGCAGAGCCACCAGAAATCCAAACAATGTTCCATCACGGGTTCTAGGCCAGTACACTAATTTATCGAGTGTGCGGTGCTATTGGAAGTGGCCCGGTGTGCTAACTCGGCAATAGATTATGATAAAAAAAATATAAGTGATCTGTTATCGCCAGGTTAATGCACTTTACTATGCAACTCTGCCAGCTCGACAGAAACATCATTACATAATGATAACAATGCTCCGCAAACAGAAGCGAGAGGAGGAAATGAGACCTCAGGCTCTGGGATATTGCAGAAATTCCTGGGCAAAAAGGGCTGGGTTTTCAATTCGTTTTTAAAATAAAAATAGGAAACTGAAGCGAGTCAAGTCTCGAAAAGCAAAGATGTTAAGGAATCATTAGTTCTAAGTAATGAATGCTTTTTTTTCCCAGTTCATCTGCCTGATTTAGGAGAGTTGATAACCATGAAATTCATCAGATACTTGCTATTGTTTCATTTCTCAAGAGCTGACAGGGCTGTTCAGATCTGATTGCACTTTGCTGATAATGTGGATGAATTAAAAAAACCATCTTCCTGCCTGGCACGTGGGCTTTTGCAAGCTTGGAAGAGAGACTGATGTTGGCAGGCAGGAGGAAGGGAGACGAAGCGCAAATTACACGCAGCGCTGGGGATGTGGATGCAGGGGGAACACATCAGTGTGTACAAGTGTGAGAGGCAGAGTCAGGCAGGGTACTGGACACTGAGATGGTGGCACAAATGGGGAGAGAGGCAAAAATAGAGTATGGGAGCGTGGTACTGATGGAGCGTGTGCAAGCTGAGGGTGAGGGAGTACGCACAGGCAGTGCCCTGGGTGAGATGAAACACCTCTGTGTGGAGTCCCTGCAAGTGAGGAGGACTTGATGGCAAGCAGGCACACTGCCTGCTCTGAGGGACTACGCAGGCGTGGTGTAGCAAGTGACATGGGTGATGCTCACATGAGAGGTGGCACAATCGTGGTGCCAGGGGAAGGGAGCATGAAAAATCGCTGCATGAGCAGAGGCCAAGAGGGAAGTTCTCCTGCCTCTGCCTTCTCCTTCGTTAGGCCCTGGGTGCAGGATAGAGACCCTGGTCTCTCATAAGCTGCATTGCTTTACCCCTGTCTTGCTTTGCATCTTCTGGGTGTGACATGTTTGGCACTGTGGAAAGCTCTTGCAGTTGGTATGTTTGCCTGGGTATTTTTAGCAGGTGCTTTGCATTATAAATCCTGCCAGCTTTAACATTGCTGGGTAGACTTGGTATAATTTACCTTTGGTTTAACAAGAAATAGGAGCTGACTCAGGGATTAAGGCGTGTAAAGTCAACACAAAAAATAAAGCAGGGGAGGATTAGTCAGAGATGAATGTAACACAAGAGCTTAGTGTTAATTGTGAGAATGGTGCAGGGGAAGAAGAAATAAAACCTTTATTTGCCCCCTCCTCTGAAGACAGCCTGTTTTGGGGTCAGCATTGGCAACATGTCCTGTTGATATGTGTCTCTGTAGTTTGCGGAGATTGCAGCCCTTCCCACAGAACTCACTTTCTTTATAGCTCAGGTTTTAGAGTTGCATCTCTTAGGAAGTTCCTACTTTGGTTCCTAGATGGCAGGCAAGGTGGCAGCCCTCAGCCACATCTCATGGTGTGCAGCTGCTGTGAGCAGAGGCTGGCTGCTGACAGGATGAATTGGGAGATGCCTTATTTGACACAGATTTCCTTCTCTGGCAGCAGGATTTCCCTTACAGGCTCCAAACAACTTAGCCATACTGGGAAGTGCAGTTTCTGAAGCACTAAAACTCTCCATGCAAGCCTGTCATGGGAGGGAGGATGCTGTTGAGTAAACCTAGATGCTTTTTAAATATAGGTTCCTGTGACTTTAGTGAGAGGTGAGTAATGGTAGCTGCAAGGCAATAGTGACATGGCAGCACTGAAAAATCTATGGAAAAAGGGGCTGGTCTTCCCTGGCCAATCCCTACTCCTTTTTTGGGGAATAAAAGACCCCAAAGGTTTCAACACCTGAACAAATTATAAATCTTCTGTCTTCCCTGAGGATGAAGGGGGTTATTCTGTTCAAACTGCTGGGATTCATGCTTTTGCTATATAGTAAAGGCTCAGTGTTTAATCCTTCAATGAGTGTAGGGTAAGCTACCTTGCATTATTATCTCCTGGTCAGCACAACTGTCCATATACACATGTGGACTCTACAGCAAAGCCCCTATCACACATTTCAGGCTTTCATGTTGCCCTGTTCATATCCCACATTTCATGGCCAGTGGCAGGCTTTGGCCAGAAGATAACAAAAGTAAAGACAGCTCAGTGTTTTTTGATCTTTTTGTTCCTGTTCTGCCTGTGCCTTGCACTTGTCAGGAATAAACAGTTATAACAGATCTTGAAACAATAAATTTCATAGCCTCAGGTTGGTTTCTTATGAGTTATTGTTCTCATTGAAAATCTCTTTATATTTCCTTTCAATTCTTTTTCTAACAATAAGAAGATGCGAGGACTAATTTAGAAGGAGATAATGAGAGCAGTTGTATGTGCACATGGACATGTACACATTCTCTCTCAAGGTAGTGTAAAAATTGTGATTAGTTGTTTAGATTAGTTATGCTTCAAATTCCCAATCAAAATTAGATGCTTGTTGTGCTAGTCACAGCAATTTCATATAACAAAACACTGTTCCTGCCACTGTTGTCTGGCAGCAGCCTCTGATAAGGAGAGTGGAGGTAGGAAAGGGCTGAGGGCTGAAAAATGCATTAAAGTCAGCACAGGACAGTTGGGTTGAATCTCTTCACTGCAACTGTTGTGTTGCAACCCAGGAGTGGCATTGCCTCACACTACATGTGCAGAGTCCTAGCAAGCAACAGAGCGGAAATGAAGAAAGATCGCATTGCCGGATTTCTGAACTTCTGTGAATACAGAAAAATGAGATGCTGTGTACCAGGTTATATGATGGAGTAGGTGTCTGTGGGTTGGGATTGTGCGACTGTTGGGCAGGAACAGGCAGGGTACTTCTCCAAAATACTGCTTCCATCAGGGCTGGGCTTCTAAATTCCCTATGCCATGTATCTGAGTGGGGTGGCACTGTACAGGTCTGAGGTGCCCTCACAGGGTTAAGGACAGCTGGCATCATGTCTATTAACTCATTTAATTCCTCTCCTGGGTTAAATCCAACCCTACTGTGTGGAACTATCTCCTCTGGTAATATATGTGAGCCTAAGGGAAGGTGTTGCTAAGATGCCTTCAGAGAGTATAGGGGTTTTTTTTAAATTCATTTGCTGCAAGAAGAGCAAAGAAAGAGTGGAAACACTTGAATTATTTTTCCCCACCATGGTGCCACGAAGAGGAGACAGGAGGAGGGGTGATGCTGGTGCCAATGGAATATGAAGCCCCTATCATTGTGCTTGAAGACTAAACCAATGAAAATCTCAGTCATACAAAATGCTTTATATCTGATCTTTCACTGTAAATGTCATATAAAGAAAGGATCTCTTTGATATTTCAAGGAGCAGCAAAGTCTGTGATGACACACCGGTATCAAGATTTGCATATTTATTATAGATAAGCTGTCAAAATGTATGTTTTCAATTTCACCTTATACTTGGAATTTAATGATGCACATAAAGGACAGTACATATTTAATATGATTTTAGATTATAAGACTTCATTGTGGATATCAATCATCTAACCCTTAAGGACATGTCACTCAAGTTGATATAGTTTATAGAAAATTAATGTAATCCATTCTGTATGATCTATTACAGGATCGGGGGGCTTGGGAGGTGGTATTGGGAGTAGGCAGGGGGTTGGCCATTATTAGTTTGCAATACTTTCTTAGATACATTAAGTTCCTGGAGTAGATTAACTCTCACTGACCTGGGGG